>NC_059472.1:121328174-121975924 GCF_018139145.2 Gymnogyps californianus
TGCTGCGGGATGCCAGTGCTGCACATCTCTATCAGCGCACACAGCAGGTCTGTCTCCTCTTTTGGTGGGACTTACTGCAATCAAACCAGGAAAAGAGCTAGCGGGCACCACGCAACGTGCCAGGGCTTCATACGCATCAGACTTGCGGTAGGCAATAATTTGGGAAGCATCACTGTATCTTCTCCTCACTCATCCTACGCAGAGCTGGTCAACAATGTCTGACCAAACAAACACTTTTCTATTAGAGATTGCCTTTTACACAAATTAAAATGCCCTGTGTACTGATTTGATAAAATTACAGTTTTCTTGTTTAAGCAAAGTGTTCTGATCTTATTAAAACATCACAGATCCATTGTTTTATTGAAAACCTTTCAATTAAATCAAAATACACTTGTAAAGTGAATTTGATCCAGGGGATATTTCAAAATTTGTCATTTACTGTTGGCTTAGGAGTGGAATAAGACGAGGAAACTACAAGAACAGAAATTATCCAGGTAATTTCTATATAAGCTGACAGGACTCTCACATTAACTGCTTCAGGGCTCTATTGCAGGACAGGATTAAGATTCAAACTAATAAAGTGAGATAAGATACAGGCCAAATAATGCAACAGCTGGCACAGTGCTCTAAGAACTAAAGGAGATCACTAAAAACGATGCCAATCCACACTGGTTTATATAAAATGTACTTTCTCAAACTAACCGGACGCCTTTGATAGATGATAAATTTTGCCTGAAAGAGAATAAAAAGCCTTGGACTTGGTACTGCCCTGACATTGGCTTAGAAACTAGAATGGCATGAAATCAATGATGTGTCAATATTAAATTAAATTAAGCAACTACAACCCTGCTTAATGTCTACATCTTAAAATAAATTGTGAATAGAATCATCTTCTCTTGTGTGCATTGCATGCAGGCCACTTCAGGGATCATTTATTTTGTCTCCATTACAGCTAATATTTTTCATAACTTCTTAGAAGAAAACCTAATATCACCGCTGATAATGCTTGCGGGTGACACAGATGCTGTGGGATACACCAGTAACAAAGAAAGGATATCACAGATCAGCATCACCTGGTGACCTGCATCTGAGCAAAAAATACTCAGGTGAGCAGAGCCAAGCATAAACCCATACATCTGAGGACCAGAAGATGTTGACAAGGCAGGTGACCTGTGCCCACATCCGGCCTGTGAGGTTAACTAGTTTGGTAAGAGCCTTATTTGCAATTTAATACCCTAGAAGATCCTGGCAGAGCCCCCCGGACATTTGCATCAGCCAGCCTGGACCTGCTCGACGCTCGGATGCCTCCCGAGTTCTTCCTCCTCCTGTTTGTTGACCTGCCTGTTGCTCTATTAAAGGCTCCTTGTAGTTGCAGAGCTCTCTTTCTTTACTCCAGTTTCGAGGCACTGCACACCCTACAGAGGTAGGACTGCAGTTATTTTCCACCTCGAACACGTGGCCTCCCAGAGGCTTCCCGCACTCAGACTGCCTCTGGGGGACAAGGGACATAGGTGCTCAGCTGGCTCGTCCCTGGGGCCAAGGGCAGAGTCCTGCTGTCTTTGGGTTGCTGATGATTCAGAATCTCTAGGGGACTTGCTTTCAGGCACAAAACATCCTTCCTTCAAATGTTGCAAATAAATCTTTGCCTTAATAGCCTCATATTTGTGTGCCATTTTTTATGTCCTCTCAGGATGTTATACGCCACATAAAATGCGAGAGGTCATTGAAGTTAAAGTGAGAAAGTAATTAGCCAATATTTACACTGAGGGATGCAAATAAATTATGTTACTCAAATATTAGGCATCCCTTTTTAAATATTGGCTAATACTCTAGAAAAATCCTCAGGTTCTAGAGATGACAGAATACATTTTATTTAACACAAACTCACCCAAATATTTGACTACACCCAGGTAACACCATCACCAGGCAAGAGGAGATCACCCTAACACCATCTGCAAAGCTGCACCGAGGGCATCACCACAGGGACTCTTCCAGCTGCTACATCTCATAAAGGGAACAGAGAGCTGTGGACCCTTCCCCGTGAGCCCATCAGCTCTGGCCCAGAGACTACGAGGTGCTAACATACGATGCAACCAAAATATATCCCCTATATCCTAGAGGGAACCTATTGCCAAAGCAGGGGAAGGATATTTAATCTGTTGTCCAGTAAAGGCTGAGCGCCTGCTGCTTCCCTCTCATTGCTGGCGTTATTGAGATCTCTGCTTTGCCCAGCTCCTATTTTCATGAAGCTTGTAGGAACTTAATATCTTTGCGCCTTCCGCTCCTCTGTCAAATTTGGCTGAGGCCGGCCAACGATTCCAACGTAATAGCGGGGAATGCAAAGGGAGCAAGCGGCAGCGTGATTGCATAGCTGTATTTCCTTACGAAGTAAGGCTAAAAATATCAGTGACCTTTCCGAGCTCTATTTTTCCATGGTTTGGAGCAGAGTTGTGAAATTTGGCAGGTGCAAGAGGCCTTTGGGCTGTGCCTTCTGCTGTTCCTGTGAAAATCTTCCCAAATTTGAGCTAGGTATAAGCCTTTGGAAAACAAGACCATATGTTAAGATACATGTAAGAACTTCAGTAATTTGGTGGAATTCCCCAATAATTTCACCCTCCCCGAGACTTGTGCTACTTTCCCGCTCTGTGCCACTGCCTGGCTCTGGGGTCTCCATCTGGACATCCCCAGGTCCCAGTATGGATACTGGGAAGGAAAGCAGGGGCGCAGTTTCTTCAGAGCTCCCTGTTCTCACCCTGCTAACAACCACAGAGCAAGAGGATGCTCGGAGCGACCACGTGAAGGGACGAGGACACGGAGCAGATGGTGGACCAAGGTGGCCCTGAGTCACCACATCCCACAAAAGGCCAGCGCCAGTGGACAGCCTCCCAAACCCATTCCCACTCGGAGAGGGAGGGCTTGCCACTGTGTTTGCTCTCAGACAAAAGCTGTGTATGAGCCGCATGCATTCATCTCCGGCATGCAAGTATGCGAGCAAAATAATCCCGGTTATGTGGTTTTGTCACGCACACGGTCACGGGGAGGGAAGGTCTCGCTCTGAGATCTGACTGTGCGGCCACAACAAGGAAGAGAATGTTTTGCTTCACAATAGATTAGTCATTTGCTTATAGTTTAATTAAGCCTCTGAGAAATTGTTGGCTGACACTGTGTTCTGGCTGGACAGGTAAGAGTGGCTTTGAGCTGGGCCCACGGGATATCTACCTCACTGAACTGGAGGGGCAAGCAATGGCAGAAGGTGGTTTGATGACTCCCGCCTGAGTGAAGGACGCTTCCACAGGCAGCAAACAAGTGCTTTTTGTTTACTCCTAATTTACGCAGGCTTGGTTTAAGGATGGGCGATTTTGAGGCAGAGGATGAGCTTTGGTCCTCCATCCCTCCAGGCTCCAGCCCGCTTCTCCCCCAGCACTGCGTGTCCCACTGACCTGCCTGGGCCACCCTGGGAGCGGATGATGCAGACCGGTGGGTGGAAGAAGAGATACCCAGTGACTGGGTTTAGCCAGGGGGATTACTCGGCCTGAAGCAGATTAACGTGGGCACACCAGATCCCCAAGGGACCCGGGAAAGCTTGTCACAGCTGCGAACACTGGGAGTGACTGGGGAGGTTGTTGGTGGCAGGCAGGCAGTGATGGAGGGAAAGCTGATGAGGAATTGAATGAGAATTGGGATTGCTTGGGCAGAAAAGAATGTAATTGGACTGAAAGGTAAGGGAGAGACAAGATGGGGAAATGGGAAAATACTGTGTTCAGTAGTGGCTGTCAAATGGGATTTCTATCCTATGCACCGACGATGGCAAGAGTCCTGTAGAAAAATTAGATTTGGATTAACGTGCATTCAATTACATTAGTAATTAAAGTCTGTGTATTGTAGGGGCTGTTCAATTAAAGTTGCACAACCCATGTCCTTTTTAACAGCTCTTAATTTCCAAGGGGCTGACTTTGTGATGATGCTCTGCCAGCACCGTTTTCTTGACTGAACTCTAATCCTCCAAGAGCGGTATGGCACCCGTAGATTCATGTCGGAGATCTCTGCACACAAACCAGTACGGAAATCACAAAGTCAGGCAAAGCTGGAGCAGGTATTAGAGGATTCATTAGCAAAAGGGGTGGCCGTTCTCGTGCAATGCCTTCACTGCATTCTCCAGGCCCCTCTCCTGACGATGTCCACTCGTGGGTAAAACACCGCTTGAGCCTGCAGTGACTCCAGTGAAGGGTGCCAGGCTCTGCTAGCATTGCTGGCAGTGTGTTAAGGCACTGCCCTTGCACATCACCCAGAGAAGTTGCCCCAGCAGCCCGGGAGCACCCTGGCAGAGGGAAACAGGGGGGTTGCGACACCCTCAGCCCCACCACTAAGGCCACCAGAGCCCATCTGTCAGAGCCCCGGGTGTTAGCAGGATCAGACCCGTCTATCCTTACTAAGCAGGGGAAGACTTTACTTTTGAGATTAAGGCTGGCCTTGCGGTACAGGCAGGTGCCTGCAGTTGGATGTTTAAGCCCTGGCTGTAACGTGGATGTGGGACAAGCCTTGCACACCTCATGCAGGGGCTGTCTCCATCACACAGCGTGTCCTGGGGCCACGATCCTGCTGAGCTGATGGGTTGTCCCCGCGGGGCTCTGCCCGGGGTCCTCAGCCCGAGCCACCGGCTCGGGCTGAGGACCCCGGGCAGAGCCCCGCGGGGACAACCCATCAGCTCCTGGACCCTGTGCAGATGTCTCCACGTCCCAGTGCATTGGTCTATGGCACTGGCACGCATCTGCCACCCATCTCTCCATGCCCCACTTCAAATTGCAGATTGCATCCTAGTAAAAAAGCTGTTTTGTAAAGGACTCTCCATCCTATTTGCGATAATGCAAAGCCCTTCTCCTCCTGTTCACGGCCGCGTAACAGCCCTAGTAGCAAATGCATCAGCTGCTTATGCGGGAGAGAAATCCTGGCAAGGCTGAATGCAAATTTAGCTAAGCCAAATGGCATACAAGTTTTCCAGAGACCACTGGCAGAGCCCCACTGATTTTCAGAAATATCTGTTCTTTTAATAGCTAATGGACACGTTCATTTGATACCTATTTTTAAAGAGATGAAATAGACTCTGAATAACCGAAGTGACCAACATGTCAGTCCTTAGCAGACAAAACTTGGATGCAGTCGCTAGGAATTTTCCCATGTCAGAATGAGGCAAATGCTGCAACGTTTGACTTCTGTGATGCTGAGGGCCCCCAGTTAGCCACCTTGCTCTCTTCCTGCTGATGAGTGAGGAATTACCCACAGATCACAAAAAATACAAAATAATCACGTTGTCCCCAGACCTTTCTTAGCTAAACCACCTTATTACCTACCCTGTTTCATTTGAAAAAATATTAAATTTGGGGGTGGCTCAGAGGAGAGTCTTGCTGCCACCTTGCCAGTCTTGGCACAGTTCAGATCTCCTTCTTTGAGGAAATGCTGTGAAGATTTCATGGCTGATGATTGTCAGCAAAATTTACTTGGGCAGGTGCTAACACTGAGGACAATCTATTATATCTATATATATAATTGAATTTGGTTAAGAGTCTGGACGAATTTTTAAGCAGATGGCAAACTGGGCAGTATAACATGAGGGAAAACCAGGCAGATACAACTCTAATCCTGTTATATATAGGTTATACGTACTAGGGACGCCTGTTTCTCTGGGTCTGCAATGTCCCCTTGGGTTCAGAGTGGCAAGGGCAGAATCATCAAAGTTTGATGCTCTCGAGCCAGGGCCTGGTAGTGTCATGGCAGAGACAGCTCTAGCTGCTTTCCACACCACTGCCAGGGTGAGCTGGGCCAAAGGGACCCAGGGAGACACTAGATCAGTTTTGCTGGGGTTTTCAGTGAGAACAGGGTTGGGTCATCACCCACCATCCCCTCTGACCATGTGCTGTGCCCATCAGCTCTTTTTCTGCTGTCTAATGCTTTGCAACCCAAAGAGCAGGCTAATATTTTAACAGATGTAGACTGCCTCCTTCGCCAATCCCCTTATAGGAAGGGTTCATTGGAAGGTTAATAGGATGCTGAGAAGACAGACTGATTAAAATTAAATTAATCCAAATTAAATTAGGGGAAAGTCAAGTAACCCAGTCAGTTTATAAGAATTCATAGCAAAAGCATTAAAAAGAAGCTGTTCAGACTGTAAGGAAACTAAAGTTCTGGACCTGGGAGTGTTCTTGCTCAGGCATCACCCAGCTGGATTCAGCTGCGGAGTTTGCACAGCTTGTAAGACCAGTCTCAGGAGCCGCCAGGAACACGCTGTGCTTGCTCATCAGCCCCGCCGTACGCCTAGCTGGCTCTGGGACAGCCTGCGGACTCCCCAGGGGACAGCGTGGCTGGGAGTGCCTGGTGGTGGGACCTGTCACACAGCCATGCAGGAGGCCACAGGCTGTGCCCGACGCCCCACAGCATCCCGTCCCCACTACCAGGCAGGCTGAGACTGCAGCATGCAGGAGGTGGTACGTGTTAGGAAGCAGGGCAACACAGAGCCAGTGGGTATTACTGTACTCCTTGCCTTCATCCGCACTGCCCCAGCAGTGTGACCGCTTCCATGCGTAGCATCCATCGCACAGGAGGGTGTGTGAGATCTGGGTCACAGCCCGCAAGGTCAAGGACTCCCAAGTATCTTTGAGAAAGCACTTAGCACAAGTAAGGGTGTTTTAAAGTAATAATAATAACAAATCAGGAGAGCTATATTCATCTCCAATGCTATTAAACCTATTTCATAAAACAACAAAGCTTTCCACAGATATGTCTAGGTTATCCGCTCCTCCAACCTAGGGATTCAGATGGTCATCTGCTTTCACATGCAGCAAGGCAAGCTTTTTTCCTCAGCATGTGAAGTTAGGAGAAAAATCGCTTCAGAAAAAAAGGGCCATAAAATATTCACTATCCTAAAGAGCACAGAGCCACAGATCCTGTAGTTCAATATGTAACAACCTTAATATACATGTGCCCAATTTTATCTTCATTTCAAGGTATTTGTATTTGCATTTGTCTCTGGATGTTTGCTTTTTTGTTCTTACTCTACAAACTAAGAGAGGCTCTTTAAACTCCATACTGTGCAATACCTCCTTCTAAGGAGGCATTCACCTCATCAGAAGATGAAACAATATTTATGTAAATGTACATTGATACATAAAAACTGAAATAAGACGTTAACATCGACATTTTGATGCACTAATTTGGGCCTAGTTATGTTGACACAGATGGAGTGAACTATTGGAGGAGAAAAAGCACATCTGTTAAATGTGATTGTTTAATTAAGCCATTAGCAACTGAAAGACAAGAGCCTTTAAATTATAGCATTTTATATTTATCTCAGCCCATGGTACTCGTATGGCTCCCCTAGCACTTGGAGTGCATTGCAATCTTTAATGCAATCGGTGCAACGACCCCCTTGTGAAGGAGACAAAAAAGGGCCCCTCTCTCTGCCTTGCAGATGGGGAGGTGAACTGGTCGGCCACCAGCCTCCTAGGAAATTCGGGGAACACCACAGTGGTCTGAGGTTAACATCGTACCACTGACTTGCTTCATTAGTCTGCATGGCGAAGCCTCACAGGACCTCTAAGGAAATCTTCATCTGGAGACGAGCATCCTTGAAACCACCAGTCATTGTTTGGTGAGGGCTTTGCACCCTGACATTTGTGTACCCATAGTCATGGAGTTTTGGACGTACAAAATTTGCTACCTGAGTGCCAAGCTCTGCGCGTGCAGCCTAAGAAATTGGCAATAATCCTTTATTACAGCCACAGGCTCTCTCTGGAAATCTTATTCTCCTGTTCAATTTTACAGGGAATAAATTTCCTAGCTGGAGGGAAATTTCTTCCTGTAAGAGGGGACAAAATATCTCTGTGAGACACCTTAGCAATGGATTTACTACAACATAGAGGGGAAGAAGTATAATCTTGTATTCCAATAAGCCTGCAAATTCACCAGGGAAGAGTCCACCGTCACCCCTGAGGACGGAGGTTCAGCTGCAAGCCTGTTCTGCATTGCTTATCACCCGCCATCCTTGTACTGTCCCCACTGGCAAAAGGGATGCCGGAATCAGCAGCCCTTGCTCCTGGCCTCAATCCTGCCTTCCTGTGTCACAAGCGAGGCATTAGGAAGGTGAATGAAGACAAAATAAAGGAAGCTCTTTGTCCCATGCTGGCGTGGCAGGGGGTGTGCTGTTCCATGAGAGCAACCCGGGCCTTGGAGTTGCTGTGAGAAGCTGCTATGAGCTGCTCTGCTTTTCCCCCTCATTGCTTACTCAGACAACTGTCTACCAGCTGGGGTGATGTCTCTGCAGGTTTCCGCACATGGGGAGGTGCTTATTGGAGCCAGGACTTGCCCTGCAGACTGTCCCACCAAACACCCGTCCCCTTTTTAAGTTGCATTTACCAGGAAAATAGAGGCTCAGGCAATCTCTTCATTTCTCCTCCCTGGTCTTTTCCTCTTACTGCTATAACAGCTTTTGAATCCTTTGCCCAGTTTTGACCAAATTTTACAGAGGTCTGGAGAGCTTAGAGATATTAAGCACCCAGAAGCAGTGCAAAACCAGACATCCATAACAAAGAGAGAGACCCTTTTAGCGGCTTTAGGGTGGAAGAGGTGAACACCATCAGCCTTATCTTTGCCCGGGAACCCAGGCTTCCTTGGTTCTGCTGCCCAAGCAATGCCTGATGACTGTTGTGATGGCGAGCATTAGGGTCATAAGCAGTGCCATAAATAGCTCATTTAACTTTTCTGTGCCATTTACACCATCACTGCCAACAAAGTGACACATGATAAATAGAAGTAAGAAATGCTTTCAGCTTTAAAAATAGAAATGTTTTTCACTTTAGCTGCTGCAGGAGGAAGGCCTGACTCTGCTCGCACTTGTGCTGGCATAAAACAAAATTAGCTACACGGAAATGAATGGAGTTACATCTATCAAAAACTGCACAAGTGACAGCAGAACTGACCTCTTTTCTTTTAAAGTTCTTCCTACTCAATACTGTATGAACATCTTTTTTATTTGACGCAGTAATCTTTTAGGGCTGACTCCTGCCCCTCAAATCAGAGCCGATGCCATTCAGGAACTAACACGGATACAGCTCAGAGTGGAAGATCAGTCTCGATGAAGACCCTAGCCATACGAGAAGCGATCCTTGTGCCAGCTCAAAGGCCCAGTGCAGAGCAATGTAAAGTGCCTCCACGGAGGGCCAGCATTTGCTTTTCCTGCACTAGAAAATGTTAAAGCACAGCACAGGCGCTGGCAGCAGGGAGGGCGCTCATGGGGCTCTCCAAGGAGCCTCTTTGCTGGCAAGAGGAGAAACACTGACGGACTCCTGATGGTGCCCCATTCAGCTGTCCACGTCCAGAGCCATTGACTTTAGCCAGGCAGGATCAAGCCTCCGTGGGACCTAAGCAGGTTGGCGGAATACATGGAAACTTCCCGAGGGATGTGCCAGAGAAAGGAGACGGCGTATCCCTCCTAATGAAAGCAGCGGCTCAAAGACAACGAATCCCTTCTCCCAGGGAGCTGGATCCCAGTGCTGTACTGTCTGAGGTGGCAGTGATTTGAAAACTAACCAAAAGCCTTGCTGCTATCCCAGACTACTGCATTAAATAATTGAAAAATGAATAATTAAATTAAAAGAGGATTATTTCCCACAGGCAAGCAGAAAATTGCTGCCTGCAGGACAAAGGATGATGGCAACACTTCATTTTCTGCAGTTCTCAGCAGTCAGCAGCGAGGTGATGTGAATAACATCCACAGTGGGCAGGAAGAGCCCCCCTCAATCACGTTGAGTTTTTGGCTCCCAGTTTATCCCTAAATTGTCTATTGCCAAATGCAAGAATAGTGATTTCTGAAGAATGAGGAAGCAAATCAGGAAATACGAGACATTCCCTTTTTCATGAATGTCAGCCTTGGGGTGTGGGGGTATCTATTTACGTACAGATACCTGAGGGATTTGCACAGATCAGTCCTGTTGACCCACTGTTAGCTGCTATACGTATTTGTAGGATACATTTCTACATTTAGTCCTTTACATTTATTTTATTGCTGGATATGAGGAGACGTGTGCACGTGCTTTGTTCTGACACTTCATAAGAACAGTATTTAATAGCACTACTATTTTTTTCCCTAAGATGTATATATCTGTTTGAACAGACGACACATTGTAAGAGTCTGTATTTCTCACGAACTATAATTAAAAATGAACAACTCTCTGCATAGGATAACAATATCATAATATACTTGCTCTCCTCACAGAAATTTAAACAAGTCGACATGCTGAGTGAATAATGATCCTACATTTATGCAGTGCTTATTTTCCCTGAGTAGCTGCAAGCCCTTGGTACACCGATACCCAGACTGTATGAGGCACTACAATGGGGTCTGAACGCGTCCAGTGGGGAATAAATTATACTCTTCAACCCTTCCACCTTCCCAGCGCCTCAAGCACTCCTTGCCCTGTGAAATCTCTCACCCAGCCACCACATCCCTTCGTTGTCCCACTCTCTTCTTTGTGCCTTTCGTATCTGGAAGCCCTCTTTTTCTTCTCTGTGTAAGGCTGCTTCTGACAGGCCTCCTAAACCCCTCCCTAAAACTCATATTTCTCCAGTGAAGCAATTTCTTCACTCACCACATCAGTGTTGGCTATAAAAGGTCAGGGTATTTTGCCAAGAACTGTGACATTTTCCTTAAGCCCATCTTCTTGTCTCTCTCTGTCCAGAAACTTAATTGTCCCCAACACGGTGGTCATAGTTGTGACTGAGCTGTCACAAACTAGATGGCCATGATGGTGTCACAGGATTCAGAAACACACGCGCAGCACCGGGAGGGGTAAGGCTTCAGCCCTGTTAGTCGCCCTTCCTCCCTCCACTAGCAGGTCCATGCTCATCATCACATCACACCATATATATCTGAAAACTGTGACCCTATGCGGGAGCCCAGATTTTCAATAGCAGATTTCTCATTCTTCACCCCCTGCGCCAACGCAGATGGGCAGAGGAAGCTCAGCGCGTAAACAGCGTGCTTGACACTACGGACCAAGGCTGCAGCAGAACAATTTCTGGATGCCAACCCAGGGCCCCAGTCCCAAAACCAGCTCTTTCTTTCTGGCCACCCATCACACAGGTATGTATGTGTCCAAAATGTTTCGCTCACCTATTCAGATTGTAGCTGCCTGTGAGACAGACCCTTGCACCAGGTTGAGCACTGAGCTCCACCACAGCAACTGGGGAGCTGCCTTCACCTCTATGGAGAACATGTCTGCAGGCTGCATCATAAAAGAGGACATCTTTCGTGGGATGCGGCTTCTAAGTATGGGAGCAATAAACCAACACTGGAGCCCAGAGCCAGTAGGGCTAAGGTAGGAGAAAGGTAGGGGTGAGGCCCTGGCTGGCCGTGCAGGCAGCTCCATCGCCCTCCTCATACAAAGGTCCAGCAAACCGAGGCTAAGTCTCAGCACAGAAGGAGCAGAGAGCAGCACAGCAACTTCTCCCTCCGTGTAAGACCATGAATAGCAGCACAGTGGAGGCTAGTGGAGGAGGTATTTCAGCATGTGCCTTTTCATCAGACCACCCTTACGTTTGGTAAATGAATCTCCAGTGCTTTTAAAAATGGCTTCGCTCTGATGCATTCCAGGGCCAATCATCACTGATCCAAGAATAACACTTGCACACACAGTAGTTCAAACTTAGTATTCACGCAGTACCCGGCACTAATGGTCCTTTCTCTGCCTATGCAGCTATTCCCTTATCTCAGCCTATCTAACAGCCACAGGAACACAGTGGGTGACATTCCCGCCTGTCCTGAAGCCCTCCCAGCTAAACCAGTGCAAAGCATCTTTGTCCTGCTCAGTTCCAGCCCCAGCTCCCTCCACTGCTCGGGCAGGGGCTAAAACTGCCCGAGGGATACTCTCATCCCAGCCATCTGGCAGTGGTCCCCGGGGGACGGTCCTCCAGCTCCGAGCTGTCAGCATGCTGCCAGCTGAGTGCTCCCTGCTGCTGGAACAACTCCCAGCCGGCCGGCCGCCGCCAGCCTCCAGCCTCTCCTTCCCACCAGAGCAGAAGAAAGGGGCCGGTTTGGGGATGGGGGAGGAGGGAATTGAGCGTGGACCCTCCAGAGAGGCGTTCGCTTTCCCTCGCTCATCAGGAAACACTAAAGTACAGGTTTTGTGAAGGTGTGTCAACCCCTGTCATTTAATCAGTTAGCACTGGCCCTTTTCATCTTCGAAGCTCTCTACCGTCAGCCGGCCATGGTCTCCTCTCAGTAACCACCAGGCAACCGTGCTGGAACTAGTGGCAGCGAACAGAGACTGTCCCCCTCCCAAACGACTCAGGCCCCGCAAGGGTACCCTTGCAAGGCAGGCAGGGTCAGTGTTATTATTCCCTCTGACAGATGGGAAAACTGAGAGGAGGTGCGATGGCGAGATTTGCCCAGGGCCTTCCTGCTAACCTGCGCTACGAATGCATGAATTACTCAGCCCTGCACTCCAGCCAGTCGGCTTGAACTGCCTCCGGTGCTCATCACTGCAAACCACTGACAAAAGCATAAGTGCATCAGTACTGGGTCAAGCCAAGGTCCCATCTCCCCTTGTATCCCATCTCTGGTGAAAGGCATGGGTGGGTGCTGGCAGAAAGGCTATGCCAACAAGGCTGGTACGGAGCATCTCCCTTCCAGTATGCCTTGAAAAATGAGCAATTCCCTTCTATCCCCATCACCTCTCATAATGATTAAAGCATTGAATCATGCTTTTTGGCTTGCAGTGCTTGCATTGTGCAGGTCTGTTTGACTTGAAGAAAGGAAACACTTTGATGATCTTAATCAGAACTTCCCTCTAAACACACGTTTCCGTCCCTGCCACAGCAGGAGCAAACACAGCACTCTGCTACCCGAGAGTTCGCATCCAAAACGCACTTCCAGCCCCAAAGGTCACCAGAAACGGAGGAAAAAATATAACCCTGCTCTCAAACTGTTAGCCAGACTGAACAAAAGATTCCTCTCCTGTCCCAAGAGCAAGAAGGTCTCTGGTAGGCGGTGGGGCATCAATGGGAGATCAATGCATTTCAGCCTGGTTCCAAAGTCACTGAGGTCGAGAGAAGCTTTTCAGTGGGGTCCAGATCAGGTCCTTGGGGAGCGCGTGTCCACAGCAAGACCACCCATATGGATCCGAGATCTAAACCGTGTCATAAGAGCATATGGCAACGCTTCGAGAGGGCGCTGAAGAGAGAGTTATTCACCATATGCTATTGATCCTTCCTCCTACCTTGTGAAGATGTTTTATATACTTTGCATCAGAGGTAAAATTTACCCAAGGAATGTAATAAACAGTATTGCCACAAAGACAGCGCACAAACTTTACACTACTGGCAGATTAAAAAGTCATCCGCTCCCTAGCGATTTCCTCCTGCACGTACCAAAAAAGTCCAAGTGTGGATAAATTTAACACAGATGATTCTCATTTTTTGCTTCTGGAAAATGTTGCCCTGGCAGATCTCAGAGTCAAGCTATACATCTGTCACTCCCTCCAGTCAAGTCCTTGGGAATCTATATTTATAGTCCTAGGCTTTGTACAGTTAGAGTCTGTGCCAAAGCCTGCTGCAGTCAATGGAAATCTTGGAAAAAAGCCTTAGAAATGTTTTATAAAAGCACAGTTTTGACTAGAATATGTTAAAATGTTAGAATATGTAAAAAAATTCAAAAACATTTTTTAAACATTTCAAAGAAAAACCTATCCAGCCATAGGCTTTATATAGTAGATTCTGAAATCAGCTGTGGATATGTGCTCCCGAAAATGCTCGGGGCAGCGAGATTACCTGAGCAAAACCTATTACCTGCCGTGCACAGCACCCTGCGCTCCTCCAGCACTTCAGCCTCTGAGCTGGGTCAGAGGGAGTTTTGCATAGCTGATTCAGGTGAACTCCAACTCCACTTTAGCCTACCTTTCTGTTAAACAAAGGCCACTCTACAACCTCATTATCTGCTGCTACCAATCACTGAGGAACCAGGGGGTGTGTACATTAATAAAAGCAGGGAGATTTTTCTCCCTTTTTAAGTTTCTGGGAAACAACAGAATTTCCTGCAAGAATTTTTGGATGAGCATGATCTTCCTCTGGGACGCCACTGCCAAATATTGGCTTTTTTTGGATGACTCCAAAAATGTCAATGTATCTTTTGTCCTGGACTCCTTCAGCTTTTGCCTGGTTTTATAACCCCCTTGAAATTTGGCCTACAAGAGCTCAGAGTGTCTGATCCGTAGGTCAGAGATGCAGGTACCATGAAGGGCGGGGAAACCAAAAAAACTTCAGGGCAATAAATGGATGAGGGAAAAATATACATCACAACTTTCAAAATCCTGGAGCAAGTGAAGTAAGTTATAAGTTGCCAATAGGCGACTTCAAAACAACAGCATTTCCAGCTGAGATAACCAAGAGAAAAAAAAATAAAATGCTAACCAGGAGCACTTGTAGGTAGTACAGACTCCACAAGACTTCTCCAGTAAACTTGGCTTCTCAAGGTTGAAGAAGGTC
Source organism: Gymnogyps californianus (assembly GCF_018139145.2). NCBI lineage: Eukaryota > Metazoa > Chordata > Aves > Accipitriformes > Cathartidae > Gymnogyps > Gymnogyps californianus. The sequence continues at coordinate 121,342,704 of NC_059472.1, forward strand.
TAAACCAACCTCGCTGAGCCTTGCACAGCTGGCATAGGCCTCTAAGCTAACAGGATCTTGCAAGCCTGGAGCCAACTTTAGCATCACTTAGGAATAGAGCACGATGAAGCCAAATGTCTTCCAATGGTCCCACATTCCCATGTATTTTAGTGTCATGTATAGCAAATCCATGGCTGAGGATATATAAAAGAAGACACTGATACATTGGCCCATGGGTTCCCCATGCAGCATCTGTACCACCAAATTTCCTGTGCAGATGCCCCAGTTTCAGTATTTAGGCACTTCTGTGCTGAAAGAGCAAGGTCAGAGGTGATCCAGGGCCCACTCCTGCCTGCACACTGCCCACATTGTTGGATTTAGCTTGTCTACTGCCAGAGCGTAGCTTGGATGTGGAGACCCATAGGGCAGCATCCTTAAGGAAGACTGAGCTCAGCTGTAAAAAACATTTATGGCACAGCATGTCCTTATGTCCTTTGCTTCTGCTCAGATTTTAGCACAGGCCTGTGTGCCACCAGTTTGGGTACCAGGTGAGCCAGGACTCAGCATAGACTTGTTTGGATTCTCAAAACCCTGCCTGGGGAGCTGCTGTGTGCAAAAGGGAGCGAGAGTCCATGAGCCCCCAAGCATTGCCCAGCCAGCTCTGCTAAGAACCAGGCGGCTACCTCCGAGCAGCACAGTTTTCATGGTGCTGCATAGCTAAGGACAGGAGGGCTCACGAGGTCCAAAATTAGGGGTCCTCTGCCGAGGTCATCTGTTAAACCTCATCTAGGAAGTGTTCTCACCACACATGTAGCCAACTTATTCCCCCCCAAAAATGTGAAACAGGTAGAGCAATTTACTCTTACTCTGCTTCCCCACCCCTTTTACAGCAAGAAGCTTCATCCACAACGTGGGAATCCCAGGCATAATTTGCTCTTCTAAGAGAGCAGGAATATGTGCGTCCTAGATACACGTTGTAACTACCAAATAACAGGTTCTATCCTGGGGAGGTGCTTCACGCCCAAAATAAAACAGGGACACTTGGCAAGAAACAACAAGATTTGGTGGGGGAATCAGAAGCTGTCAAGGGAAGTTCTGCTGCTGCAACAGTTTTGAAGAGGAAGAGGCTGTAGGATGACGGAGGCCATGGAGCAAGGTCACTGCTAGCTCTGGCAGTCTGGGTCAGGGTCCAAATTCTTAGCTCCCCATCTCACCTGAACACTGGATTTTTAGAAATTTCCTTATAAATTTTATGCAACTTCTCTTCCTCTTCATGAGGCTGATGCTGTGTACCAGCTCCTTTTACATGCCATGATACGATGAGGTCTGTTTAATGTATTTCACAGAGTCTGATGCTAGTGAGTGGCTTTTATATGCCTCACACAGTTGTCTTGCTACATGCTTGGGCAGATGTGTGCCCCAGGACTCCAGGAATGTCTCTGTTTCCAGGATGTACCTGTTGGTTTTATAATATGCAAATATTTGTTCGCTGTTTTTGTAACTTCATGAAGTTATGAGCCAGTGAAATTGACAGTGAATAGCTTTATACTGCACAAATCCAAAGCTTATCTCCAGTGTGTGTAAATCAGTGTAGCTCCACTGACTCGGATGGAGTTGGGTCGATTTATGCTAGGTGAGGAGCTTGTGACTGGAGACATAACCCCAAAATGGCCTATAATAAGGCACCGTCCTGCTTTTTCTCTCTGCAAGGGTACTAGCACTGCATCTTTGCAGATGATTGCATGTTATGCCACGTGCTGGCCCTTCACACATAGCAACTGGCACTGATGTTTATCGAAAGCATTGCGTGAGGTGAGAGGGAGAAAACCACAGCAATGACAAGAACTTGGCACCACTTTAGTCCCATCTGAGCCCTGTTTTGATACCAGGGGTATTCCAGAGGCTCTGCCTTCCTGCTCTGCGCAGGAATGAATGGCAGCCTTTGATTCCCAGGTGGCACCGGCTCCTGCCCTTTGCTGTGGCTTTAAGACACAAGTGCATTGTAAGTGCCTGGCTGCAGTTCTTAAGAATACCAGCACTTTGGGCTCTTGGAGCAGCTGCATCCTTATCCCCAGCATCTGAAAACCACTTGTATTATTAAAGTGGCAGACTTCAGAATTGGCATTTCCCCATAACCACAAGTATTTTAAATATTTAGCAAAATAAGATGGCCCACCAGAATGGTTCTTATGGGTCCCGTGTAGTGCTTAGGCAGGAGACAAAAAAATACCAGTCAGCTCTGTGTGAGATGAGCGCTGGATGCGATTCCTCCCCTCTCTCAAGCAGGATGCAGCCACTATGCTTGCAAAACCACAAAGATTCTTCCATAAGCATTGTTCTTCTTGAAACTTTTCATGTCCTTGTACACAAAAAGCTGCAAGACTCATAACCTACTTAAGGTTGGTAATGCAAAGTGGGAAATAATTGTCCCCAGGAAGCGGCTGGCTGATGAAAGTTCCACTGGTGTGAATAACCAGCACAATTACAGGGAAAGGCAGCCGTCTTCAAGGAACTGGTAATGGGACACTGAGCCTTTAACTGTTAGATCAAAGTGCGAATGTGTCCCAGAACAGCACTGACTCACATTATTTGATGTCCTATGGGAAATATGCTAGTAAGGCTCATTCCAGCTCCCTAACTCATCAGAACCATTGAAACTGAAGGGGCTGGAGCCTCAAACAGACTGAGATGCTTCTGTTGGTCCTACCAGAATTGTATCTACACTTTTGGAAACCTGACCTTACTTGTCTTCACCACAAGGGCCACCACTGCCACTCACACAGACTGTCTCAATTTCTGACCAAGGACAGAAACAGCATGAAAATGAGAATCCCATTTTAGCACTCATGTCAATTATTTATTCATGAATGCTGATTTATTCATCAAGATGTCTGCCTTCAGCTGTGATTTAACAGCTTTGCTAAACATGGGTTTCATTTAAGTAACAAGGAATTTCACTCTGGTCCTTCATCTATCTAATAAGGACCAGCAGGGGTCCTTATTTAATAAGGACTGCAAATGGACCAATCTGAATTCCAGCTTTAATAGACAATATTAATAGCAAAGATTAATTTCCTCCACTGCAGGAATGAGCATTAAGATGAGCATTATGAGGAAGTCAGGCTAAATGATTGTCATCTCTATGCCTTAATATCTATTTAGGTAGTCATTTTACAGTAACAAACAATTCGATCTATACAAAAGGCAGATAACGCATAGGAAAAGCAAATGCTCTATGGACCTTTCTGGACCATAAATATCTATCACCTGGTTGCCCAAGACTGTGTGGAACCAGAGTCAAAGAACCCAGGTGGCCCTCCCAGTTCTATATTTGTACTGAATATAAAGTAATTCATTTATTGGTCAGAGAAGATATATTACAGGTATCTCCAATTTAGATAACAGATAAAAGCCTTTCTGCAGCCACCCAACCATGAATCACCAGGATTTAACACAATGTGCTGCGAGGAAGGCTTGCTGTAATGTTGGATATGGTACAGCAAGTCTGAATTGCGATATGAATTCTTAGTCTAAGCAAATTCACTCTGTAAAATGAAAAGTTCCTACACGATGTTGCTCTTGCACATTTGAATGGGTAACACTGGCTTCCTGGCAGCTCAGCAAGGATATTTAATACAAACGGAATAGGCAGGGGTCAATGTACCTAGAAAGTGGCCCAAGACTTAATAGGAAATGAAAACCAGTAAGTAAGATCATCTGATCATGACCGAGTCACCACAAACTAGCCTGAGCTGTGGTAAATGGCTACAGGTACAGTTTTAGCCCATGGCAATTATGACCCTCTAGTAATGTTCTGCTTCTCAGCTGCTATGATCTAGGAGGTGAGTGTGGCTCAGCTCAGAAGCAAGACTACATCCATGCAACCTCTTACTACCACAGCTGAGCTGAAGGAAAAAATTACCTGCCCCAGCTCTGCCACAGCCTCCCTGCTGGCGTCCACTGTTCCCTCATACCTCTCGGTATGGTGCTCAGGCAAACAGTTGCCAAGCTCTCCCACCAAAGGGACTAGACTGATCAGTTTAAATGGTCCCAAAGAGGTTATGAAATGCTCAGATAACCAACTCAGCAAGCAGACTAGGCTGGGTAGAGGAGATGTGGGGAGGGAGCTACAGGTGGTGACCTCCTAAGCCGGCCAAAAGAAGACATATACCCACAACCTAGCTTGTCAAAAAGCAGTAGCTCAGTCACATGGAAGTATGTGAAAATATCCAAAGCCACATATTGCTCTACTTTCTCCCCTTTGGATGGTGTTTATTAACGAATCCTTCTACAAGTCTGGGGGAATGACATTGGGATGAAACAAAATATGTATTGACAGTGAGTATGCACCATGGTTCGCTATATGCTTTGCATGCCTTTTTAAGTGCCAATGTTTTTCTTCTTAATTTTTTTTTTCCCAAAGCCTGGCATATTACCATGACAGCTTTACAGTGAGACACCAGTCCAACATGCTGACATCAACTAAAAAGGCATAGCAACAACCCAGCCCTTTCACATACTTTATGAGTACAATGTGTTAGTGTTAAGCAATATTTGAAGAAATACTAGGCAAAATAGTTCCCAGGAAGACCTGGATTCTGCCTTTATGCAGGCAAAGAAATATATGACTGAAAAGATAAATCCTAATGACATTGCTGATGGCCCACCTAGTCAGGGAGCAGTTGTGAGACTGAAGTGTAAGAAATGACCCATGAAAAACTGTCCTCTTTGTTCTTTTCAGTTCATTTGCTCTACTTTTATGCTGGCAAGAGTTGTTTGGTAACACTAAGTAGCATAATAGGGTAAGAGGTTTGCTTATTTGGCATCTAGTGAAGACAGAGAGGTAAGAAAAAGCTGTGCCAATAATGACTTGTATTAAAGGGTTGAGGTGGGCAGTGTACTCTGCTGGAACTGCACTAAAGCCCAAAAGCAATGGCACATTTGCACTATCAAAGCTCTGCACGTTTCACAAAGAAAACGGTGCTTAATCTCTGGAAATGGACAGACAGAGGGTTCAGCTCAATCTCTGCTGACATACAGTGCTTCATCGCTACTTTACAACATTCACATCTTAGGCAGTTCACTCAGCTTCCCCCCGCCCGCCCCCTCCTTTGCCTTGTTCAGAGATGGAAATATTCTGCTGGCTTGTGTGCTGTAGCAGCTGCTCCTCTTGACATTTCTGCTGCAGGCTGGGATACAGACCCTGAGAGTTAGTTCTAATGAAATAGCTAATATAACCCTTCCTCTCCTTTCCCAATATTTCATGTGAAATAGATATTCTAACTTAGGCAATCACTCCTCTGAGAAGCCTTCCAAGGTTAGTGGACATTCAAAAATAGTTCAAAACAGCAACAACCAAACCAAGAGTGCTTCAGGCTTTAATCTTCTTCCAACAACTTTTGCTGCTTATTAGAAGGTGGTAAATGTTATTCCACCAGGTATCCTGCGAGGAACTTCAGTCTGTTAGTTTGCTCCCACTCTTTAGATGGGTGCCCAGGCAAACAGAATAAGCTACATAAAGCTAAGTTCTGGTGCTGTGAGTAGGGCTGTGAGTATATAGGACACAGCACAATAAGAGAGCACAATTTTGGCCCACTGAGTGCATTTGTAGCTCAAAAAGTTCAAGGGAGAAAGTGTCTTTACAGAAATTATTAATATTGCATTTATATGATAGAACATCCAAGCTGAGGCTTCATCTGTTGAAGGGAGAAATAAAGCGCTGTTTTCTGGATAGGAAAATGAATACAGTGATTGCAACATGAAAAAATGGCTTACTCTTGGCAGGCCATTTCTCTAATGGGCTTGCAAGAGCTGCTCATTAGGAATGTTTTAATCACAACCAGCGACCACTGAAGGCTCTGTAAAGACAGCCTACATTTGTTCCCATCACACTGCAAATACACAGCCCATGCAAACATTTGGGTTTTTTTCAAGCTCTGCTGGGACCACTGGCTAACAAAACCATCAGCATCACACTGAGCAAACTTGACAAAATAAGAAGAATGCCGAGTGTCAGTCAATGAGACCTAGGAACAGAGATGTCTATCTCAAATTACCCTTTTTGTGCTTCTGTCCACTACGTGAAGAAATGTGGGACATCTGGGAAGCAGGAATTGCAAATGCAGTCAGTTACCCTCTCAGCTGTGACAGATCTAGTTTGAGTTCTGGTTGTATTGCTCAATAATTTCTTTAGGGAAAGGTATGTCGCAGTAACAATTAATTGAAAAATGGTAATTAATTGACATATACACTCCATCTCAGCAACTAGAAAATGTTTGTTCCTGGCACTGGAAAGAGACAACAGTCTCCTTGTCCCAGGTCATTTTACAGCTCTATTAATCACCTGTGTTTGCTCCAATGGAGAACATGCTTACTGCAACTGCTTTGTCTCATGCCTGCATATGTTTTTGTACCCTGATTCTAGCATAGCCTCCAGGAAACTCCCTCAGTGCAGGCAAGTTACATCATGCAGTTCACAGAGGCACACAACAACACTGCTTGGCCAGCTCGATTAATATCATCACGCAGCATACTGATACTGCTTTTTATGCATGTATGTTTTTCAGATTCCAGGAACATCTTTACCAGCATTAACTAACTAAACAGAATATTGACGGGATGCAAGATTTAACCCATGGTGAATATTTCTCAACACATGCAACCCTGGTGGAGGCTTGCTGCTAGATTGCCATGGACCTGTTTCCAAGGTTACATTTCCATTGGCCTTTTCCTATATGCTGATGTCTTTTATCCATACGTTAAAGCAGGGGCTAGGAACATACCTGCCTTGGACATGCACTGGATTACTATAAATCAGGAGTCCTAGCAGTGAATTTCCAGGTGTTACAAGCCCTCGAATAGAAGTGAGGTACAGCCCATTGATGACACAGCCTCCCCGCAAACCTTCTCTCTGTCACCTTCCTCCCTGAAACCTGCATTTCCCTCAAGATCTAGTATTGATTCCTCAGACTCAGCCCAGAGTTTATAAATATCCCCTATCATCTCCCACGTTCCAGTTAACATTTTGTGAGAAAAACTGAGGAAATACAGCAACACAGCTAGATTTTACGCGGCATCCTAAAACAGCTCATTAAAAGCAAACAAACAAGAGAGCTCCCCAAACCCCAAGCCCTTTCTGAAATGCAGCTTCCCTCTGTCTAACTCTGTCCTGCTTCACAAGTCCCTGGGCATCCACCTGTGGCAAGGAAGGCAAAAGGGCAGTTCAAGGGGTACCTGCTGTGAGATCTGCATCCCTTGCTCTAGAGCCCAGTTCAGCCCCTACCCCTCATGCTCTGGATTTCTTGTGCATCTCCTTCAGACTTCACCCAGGAGACCTTTTAAAACCTCTTTTATCACCTCTTTAGCTTTGCCGAGTTGCTGGCAAGTTTCCAGCGCTCCTGGAAAAAAGAGTACTAGTTTGTATTAGGAGATAATGCAGTCAATGGAACAAAACCCATTACGCCATCCAGCAGCAGCAATCCAGAAAGCCTTTACACTTTGAATATCAGGAGACATCACAGCTGTAAACCTCTGCAGTGTACGTATAAGGGCTTGTCTGTCATGTTGGATTTTAGGGACCAGTCTCCAAGCAGAGATGCAACAATTTCCTGTCCCTATTCCTGATAAGCAACTGCTAATGAAATCTTTTTTTGGATTTTTGCCAAGGGGAAAACAATAGCCTGCTCGAGCACTTCAGCTTGAATGGGTGCAAGCTATTGTGCATCATCTGCTTAGCCAAATCCTGCGAGAGAGCTGGGGTGGGGGAGTATGATCAGAATTCAGCATACGTGGAGAGAAGAGATATGCGCATCTGCTTTTTCCTTAATCCCAATGTATTCTATTATCCCACTGGGGAGGATGGAACTATGGAGATACCGTTGCGACTATCAGCCGAAGTTGAGAGATCAATTCTGACAGCAGCAGACAGCATGCCATGAGCATGTGAATGCATTGACCATGAAGTCACTAACTCACCTGAACAATTTTGTTTTCCTCTTTAAATGTCAGGTTTCACTCTGTGGTACGCTAACCATTATACCATCCCACAAATTAGTCAGAGCTTGGGCTAGCAAATATATGGTATGAAGCTGCATCGGGGAAGTTCAGATTGGACATTAGGAAAAGGTTCTTCACTGAGAGGGTGGCCGGTCACTGGAACAGGCTCCCCAGGGAAGTGGTCACGGCACCAAGCCTGTCAGAGTTCAAGGAGCATCTGGACGATGCTCTTAGTCATATGGTTTAGTTTTAGGCAGTCCTGGGAGAAGCAGGGAGTTGGACTTGATGATCCTTATAGGTCCCTTTCAACTCGAGATATTCTATGATTCTCTATCAGACAATCAATAAATATGGTCTCCCCCACAGTTTTAGAGGTGGAAGAAACTTCAAAAATGGAAAGAGGGTAAATGAAGTCACGAAACATAATGTCTGTTTCTGTAAAATTAGCTTTGGTATTCATGAGACTTTCCACGAAAACAAAGGCATGAAGGAAGAACAGGAAGTGAACATATTAGTAAAATCCTCTATATTGAGAAAGCTGGTTTTTTTTAATAAATGGAAAATAAAGATGTTTTGTGCTTTGAGAATCCTGAAAGATTATACCATTATATAAGCCAACTACAGACTATGAACATAATTTGTTGTCATATTGTTTCGGTAAATGGGTTTGTCCATCCTCTTTCAACTCTAGCTGGAATTATTTTTTTTTCCAAATGCAATCAAAACATATTTCATTGTGCTTATATGCTAGCAGACTGCCTCTCAATTTTACAAGAAATTTTCAATAGTTTGAACAAAAGTCCGAATTTGCAACTGCTGGTAGTGAGTGCCTGTTTTTGACACATACCTCTTTCTTAGTCAGCTGCTGCAAATCAGTCATCACGAAATCGGAAATTCATTGCAGAACAAGGTATTGTACAGCACGGGAAATGTTCTGTGACTAACAAAGGATAATTTGTTTAATCTGATTTTATTTTCTAAGTTAAGTGGCTTTTCATTTCTTCTTTTAGATTCAGGAATGAACATTGTATTCGAGCGTGTATCATCTCCTATGTGTACTGTCTGAAACTGTACAGACGCAACAGCTTGTCTGTGGAGATCGAAACCAAAGGTCGGTTTGCCTAATGTTGGGATATGGGCCAGGTCTTGTCTATGTTTTTCTCTCTCTCCTGATATCACTCTCATATTGGTGCCAGGAATTAGGATATTCATCTTCTCTAGGTAAACATCAGTTTATAAAAAGGAGAATATAATTGCACAGAAGAAGCTATGATATGTCTTGGGATTAGTGAATGCCTCCTAATTGAGCTTTAGTGAAAGCGGCAGTTCTGGCATTATTTTTATTCACCTTGTGGAAAATTATTGGAGCATATTTCATATAATTAGGATCAAGAATGGATTTGGCATCGCTTCCAGCAAATGCCCATGAACACTAATCTGGTTTATTTGGCACCACTGCTGAAGCTTCTCTTGTGGGGAATACAATGACAACAATTAACCTGGCAATACAGAACAGAAATGGGAACTGGGAAATTGTCTTGTCTTTTATCCACATACAGCATGAAGCGTGGCCTCATTCAGCAACAGAGCAGCAGTGCCTTGAATTTATTTTCTTCTTTTTTTTCCATCTTGAGATGCCCTAAGGAATCTTCTATTTTTTTCCCATCTAGCTCAAAAATCCACATTTTTCATGCTGTCCAAGAGGACCTCAGCAAAAACAGACACGTGGGCCCTATTTAAAGTGTTTGCAGCTAAACGTATTGGATTTAACCGGGCACTGTTGAATGACGAAAAGATTCCTTCCCTTTCTAGAACTAGACCAATATTGACTTTCAACAGCTGTCAGTTCAGAGTGTGAAATCAATAGCAGGATTTGGGCAAGGTCTTTAGGTTACTGCACTAGGAGGTACATTTCTTTTTATTTTAAATAATTGCATATGATCCATACAAACTCCAGTTTCTAGTGGGTTCTGTTTGTTACTTTTCTTTGAGGGTTCTGGACAACTCATCAGCCCCCTTTTCCCCCCCCCTTTATCCACTAGTTAGTTAGAAATACAGCACTGGCAATACATTTTAAGATTTCTAGGTCAGGTGCAGTGACAATTCATCCATCCATAGCTTTCTTTTCCTTTGATCTAGTCATCAAGCTAGACGATGGTGCAGTGAGGCTTGGGAAAACTAGTCCTGCAAAGTTTGTTTGCAGGGAGGATGTTTGGAAGAGGAGAATTCCACTAGAAGCAGGACAAAGAGATTAGGTATTAACTTGGGATCTTTAATACTGCAAAGCTTGAGAGACTTAGAGAGATTTACGGAGACGTGGGGGAACTTGACAGGAAAGAGGAAGAGCAGAGCAATTTGGTTTAGCTGCTGAACCAGCTGAGAAAGGGATGCAGAACTCTGTGGGGAGGAGTGAGAGAGGAGGATCCTGCGTGCTCAGGAAGCCTTAGACTTAAACCCAAAGAACACTATCAAGTGGTGAGGAAATTTAAACAGGGAAATATGTAGGGCTGCTTATTGGCATTATGTGGGTTTGGGGTTTTTTTCTAGAGAAGTTTATTTCTTTTGTCACATGTAGGACCCAAGAACACAAGAAATGCCTTGCCCAGACTCATTTTCTGTCCCTGACCATGGCAGTAGGAAACACCATCCAGGCAAGTGTGCTCGTTTAATTTAGGAATAGTCACAAAGTCTGCCTGTTTTCTCTGTCCTGGGTGGCCGGAGAGGTGAGCTGGGAACCCTTGAGCACTCGCAGCACTGGAGCTCAAGGCAGGTATTTGCTTAAGCTGCTGAGCAGTCCAAGGAGGACAGCTGTGGGCCTGGGACATACGATTTCTACACAAAGTCCCATTTCTTCTAGGGGAAAGACAGAGAGAGCCTGTGGCCAAGCAATGTGTGAGAGAGGCTGAGAAAAAGGCAAGTGCTGTGATGTGCTTAGGTGTAGAGCACCTGAAGAGACTCCTGTAGACTCAGTGTAGTGGGGACGAGGCCCAAAATCCTGGTGAGAGCCACGCTAGTGTTTATGATGCGCAATTGAAGATCACAGGGTTGTATTTCAGTCATATTATTAAAAATCTTTCCAAACACAACAGATTTGGGGAATGCTGTCAGGTTTAGCCCCGTCTTTTCTGAAATCCTGGGAAAACAGAAGAGACTCACAGCCTGTCCTGATCATTAACACCCCCCTCCCCGCAGCCCCCAAACAGCCTCGAGCAAATGCCAAAGCTGAGAGCTCCTCACAGAAAGTGTCCTTCCATTATCTTGATCTCCAATCTGTGCTCTATCCTTCTCCTCGACAGCAGAAAAGGGATGTGGTAAGTAAATCCTGTGCAAGCTGTTCACATCAAAGCCAACAGCTGAGCTTGTAAGATTGCTGCTTATGGTAAAATACCTTGTTTAGTAAGAGAGTAGCTGCCTACAGCTCCTGGTTGGACTGTAGATGTAGCCCAAAGACGAGCATGTTGCAGCAATTTAGCTGTGAAGCAACAAGTAACTGACTTGCAATAGCAAGGCCCGCTATGGGGAAAAAATATGCTGTCGCAACATCCCAGCCAGACAAAAATGAGAAACTTCCTAGAAACTGCTGATTTGTGATTGTGCAACGGGAACCCACCTAGAGCCTCTGTGTGCAAACCAACAAATGGCAGGTACGCATCTTCCACAAGGAGTGGAAAAGACTATTTTTTGTAAGCAAATAAGTCACTTTTGCCAGGTGTAATTTCTGCCAAGCCATTTCATCACAAATTCGGTCCTCCACCAACAATCCGTGCGGTTTTCAACAGCACCAGCCTTGTCAGGTGAGCCAGAGAAAGGGGACTGGTTATTGTCAACACAGCTGCAGTACCGCAGCCTATTTTTTCTATTCTGTCCCCCAAAAAAACTCATTTACAAAGTGGAGAGGAGCAAAGGGCAGGACAAATGGCACTGCACCCAGGAGCATCTGACCCTTGCCCTGGAAATGCCTGGTGTGGAAGGAGTGGCAAACCTCTAATGCCAGTCCTCCCCGCTGCTGCCAACAGCAGGGAACTGAGCAGCGCCCTGTGGCTGCGGCTGGTCCCTGTCCCATGTCGTGTCCCCCCTCCGGTTTTATTCATGCTGCTACCCCTCGCCTGCCCCTCCATAGCATCTGCACTTGGAAAGTGATACAGGCCACAGTGCTGCTCCAGACCCCACCCTGTGCAGGAGATATTCTGGCTCATTTTCCAGCAGTTTTTGTTAAATTAAACATTTTATTTTTATGCACACATGCTGTTGTATCCTATTTTTAAACTTAGAGGCTTTTACATTCATCCTTTGCTCAAAAATCTTGGATACCCACCTTCTGGCACCTAAGTTTAAAAAATCTGGCCTGAATCCTTCATGTCCTTTCTCGTGTCAGACATCACACAGCCCTCTAAACAGTGACAGCTAATACATTGCATATGCTGCAATACCAAGTTTCGTGAGCAGAAAATGGGGTGTCACCCTTAACCATGAATTTCCTTCTCTCTTTTTCTAAAAATCTGTGTAATAAGAATTAGCACAGCTTAAACGTGTACCTTCTTACATTTTCACGGGTTTCAGCCACAAATATTTTAACCTCACACTACACCTGAGGCAGAAAAATGGCAATGTTCCCTGTCAGCACAAAGAGAAGTGAAAGATAATAAATCACTGACTTGTAAACTGCACCCAAGAATCAATAAAATGTAAACAGCTACAAAATGGAAGGTAGAAATACATTAAATATGAATGATAAGAAAGAGGAATAAGACTGGAAAATGATAAGGCTGTGTATTTCATTACATGAGACAGAAGTGATGGAGAATCATTCTGGGTTGGTAGAAGGAGAGTTCGTTGCAAACAGAATGGTATCTGACCATGTAACCCCGTCCACTACCCCTCTAGCGGAGACAGAGTATATCATAGGAGTGTCAACAACTTTTAGAAACTTTACACATCGCTGATTACAAATGAAAATGTAATGCAGTCTACACATGCTCTGGCTCTTATCTCTCCTCCAGAAGAAAGCATTAAAGCCTCAGCCTGCCATGGAAAATGTAGTATTCAGACATCTGTGACCAGTACGTGTAGAGAAGAGAAGATAAAGTGCATATCAAGCCTACATCTGTGACAGGGGTCTCGGAGTCTCTAGAGACAGATGAATGAATGCATATGAAGACTGACTGAAAATTTTCTAATTAAACCTTTGCTTTCCCCAGAAGCATTTGCTCTCTACAGACTATTTTCTGTTTTGAAGGAACAGCTCATCAAAAAGATTTTAGCCAATATCCTCAATACCCAATGCTTTTTTTCCCCCCTTCTTTTTCTTTTAAGAAATAAATAGCCTATTCTTGAGCAAAGATACTGTTTGTACATTAAAGACTCCCTGGAGAAAGTTCAGCCTGCTGGCCTACTATGGAAGGTAAGAGGTAAGCTGTTGCAGGATGACATTAGAAATATGGACTGTAAGAGAGATTTGGATCTTTGAAGAATAACTAGTCCGAACAATAGCAGATAAATAAACCAGAGCAAAGCCACGGGTTGCTGCTTGGATGAACAGTGGCCTGCTGGTCAACATAATAAGGAAAACAGCAGTACTAGTCGGTAGCCCATACTGGCAGTGTAGGTGAGATGAATAAGGTAGAGTTTCAACTTCAAACTTCCGAGCAAGGCTCTTGATTTCTACAGCTAGAAGTACAATCAGCTTTGTATGGTCAGCAATTCATTTTACTGGTTTAGAAACTTAAGAATAAAAAATGCAAATGCACCTTTGATGTGTTGATTACTTAGGGATCTACAAAACCACAAACAGTGGCGGTAATGAAATGTCTCCTGGGTGCCTTGGAACATTGCAGGAGGACTCGGGAGAGGTTCCCTAGGAAACCAGAGATGCACTCCAAAGCATGTGCAAGCTTGGCCCGCTGACAGCCACTCAGTTGTGCCCCGAACATCACTGCTAGAAGGTATGTGATTCAACACCAGAGTATAGCTGGTTGGACTAATTGTGGAAAGCCTAAAGGAGGTTGGGATAGATTTGTTCCTGGTTGCATAAATGTTCAGACCTCTAAAAGAAAGAAAAGACTGATTGCTAGTTATCCAAAACGAGGGGGAGAGAGGGGTGAATAACACCTTCAATTAATCTAAATATTGATCTTAGTCCCAGATTCTGCTGGCCTAAATTCCACCTAAATTCCTGTGCCTACTGTTTTCCATTGGCTGGCACCCCAAAGGCTTCTGAGTAATTGTTCCAGAGATGTGAGTAAGGCTCTGAGCACAGAGCCACTTGTGTCCACCAGTAGTCAAGACTAAGTAGTCAGATTTATGTGCAATCTAGTCCTGACAAAACTGGGCTTTAGGATTAGACTGTACCTCCAAGGTGCTTATGAAGGAAGATGGCTGCAGACCCAATGCTTGACCTTGCCTCGTCTGACTTTTAGACAAAATAACCAATTTAACATCGCTTGGGAAATACAATTTACCACCTCTCCTAAACCTCGCTCTTTTTCTGTATCCCAGCACCCTCAACCCTCATTGGGTTTGCTCAGGAGAGAGCTAAAACCATACGTGTCACCCATAAGGGGAATGTGAAGAGAAGAAAATAATTACTTTTGCCCTCCTTGGCAACATGATTCCCAACCCTTTGCAGATCCTTTGTCTCTTACCACAAAAAGTGAAGACCCTTTTAGTAAGGGCAGAACAGTGGCACTTCCCACGCAACTATGGCAGACACGACACAACTGAACTTCTTTCCAGTTGCATTTCTCTGACTCCCTTAGAACAAGCCCCTGGATCCACCAAAGACTGAAAAGCAGTCACAGAGATTTCAAAATGCTGTCTATGACTCAGCAGTGAGTCCTTCTCAATGATCTGTGGATCAAATACCCTAAAGATCAAATATTCGAGGATTGGGATGTCTGGAGTGGCAAGGGTCTGCCACGTATGAACTTTCTTACAGAGTTTTCCATGGATTGAAGAAGCACTGTTGTTCCTGAACTCCCATGCCTTGGTATGAGATAGAGCAGACAGGTGTGGCTGTAACTCCAGCACAAGTAATAAATACATTTAGCAGCTAGATTAGCATAATTGCTTGCCTAGTCAGCTAGCATGCAAAGTGCACAAACAAGTATCATAACAGTTTTATTACATGTACATGCTTGTGTTTCCTTGAGATGTGATAAAACAAACAGATCAGTAATTTTAAAACAACTAGTAAAAAAACTAAAAAATGCAATGAGTAATTTAAAACATACATTAAGAAAATTGTGTCTTTAAGAAATCTTCTCCAAGCTGTGCCCCAATTATATTTTATCGACGTGAAAGAAAAGATATTATGACAAAATGTATTATCGGTCACAAAAGCTTACAGTTGGGTAGCTTTAGTTTTGCTCCATTATGAAATACACTTCACTGCAGTAATTTATACTCTTCGGTGTAAAACCATCAGGTGTGATTCCATCTGGAAACATTTTAAATGGGTGATTGGTTGAGAAATGTCCCCACCCTTTCTTTGTTCAAACAACAGATAAGGAATGTGCCTCTTATTTCTCAAGTAGACTATTTAGTTCTTGCTGATAAGATTGTTCAGCGCCTTTTGAAGAGCTTGAATATTAGTGAATTATAACTGTTTTAAATACATTTCTAACAATCCGCTGTAATTTCACAAATATTACATGAGCTAGCTAGCAAGTTTGTTAGTCAAAACAAAAAACGTAAAACATCTTTGATGTTACACCGAGATGCGCTCAGCTGTTAAATGAAGTGAAATCATCTGTTGGAGTTTGTTCATTTTGCAAATGGCACATTGTGTATGTTACAGTGAACAGTGGGAGCGGTGAGCAAGATGTGACTGAAGTAGTCTGTCAAATCCTCAGTTTGATTTATAATAATGGGGTTGCATTGACATGAGAGTAAAATACAGCAAAGCATATGTTCACTGTGAGTAATATAGACTCATTTATACATTATAGTAGTATTAAATAAACAGTGTTGATCATTTTCTAAAATAGTCCTACAATGAATGTGGTTATAGTGCCATGGGACAAATACTGCTTCGCAAGCAGTGATCAGAGAGAAAAAAAATTCAACCCTTTTTTTTCCCTTGAGTTTCCAGTTCTCAGACTGGTGGAGTGAAGGGAGTTGAAATAGCATGCATTTTCCTGTTGTGGGTCTAAAGAACGACTAATCCTGGTCTTTCTCTGGAACAGAGAACAAGCACCACAGTGGCTTCATGACATAACTTGCTCAGTTTCAGTCCTCAAAGAATCTGGTCCCTTTGATTCTCAGTCGGACTGTTTGCAGGAAAGGGCTCGGTAGGACTTCAAGAAAATGTCGACATAGTTTCAGAGATGTCAGTGACAAATCTATCTCAGCTATAAAACAGTTACTGCAGGAACACAGAGAAATCCATGCATTTGTCTTGAAGACTGGCAACTCTTCCACATGAATGTTCTAATTAGGAACCACGACATCTTATTTCTTTTTTTAATACCCAAGTTGTAAATGGACAACAAATGTTATTTACTAGTGGTTGAGCAAGAGAATGTCATTGTTTAAGCATGGAAATGGAATTTAAAGTTCTGCATTCAATTATCTTTGGGGTTGCCTTTCATTTGGAGTTAAACCTGGAGATTTAAAAAAAAAAATTGGCTCCAATATTGTTTCTCTTTGTAGACTGGGAAGACTGTTAAAGAACATACACAAGCTGCCTGTAACAGCACGAAGATCATCTGAAACATAGTAAACCTCTTAGTTGTTCAAATAATCATGCATTGTATGAGGATAGTTATTTTGCATTGTTTGAGTTTCCAACTGCTACGTTATGTGACAGATCTTATAAACCAGAAGTTTCTGAAGTCTCATTTCTATTTCTTCTCTTTCCTTTTTCTAAGATACATTTTCTGTGAAAATGGTTTTTTTCTTTATCTCTCCCAGAGACCTCAATTTCTGGCGCACCTACTCGGTGTCAGAAGCGAAGTCATTATAAGAAAACTGCATTTTTTTTCTTTCCAGCCTGAATTGAGAAATTCTATACATCTGCTAGTAACTTTGTAAATCAGAAATCTGATAAATTAAGCACACAGCATTCTTCTCAGGCCACCTAAAGAAAAGGAAGACTGAGTACAGAAAGGAAGACTGAGTGAAAGGAAAAAAACTCAACAAAATAGAAGGACTGTCTCCTGGGCTTTAAGGCACAGGCCAGATTGAAGATGAGGTGTAGGTGGATACAATTTCCGCAGCGCTGGTAGGGAAGCACGGGCCAGGGCTGGAGCTGTGAATTCTTGGGAATGTGCAGCTTAGATCTGCTAACCCTGGAAAGCTCCTCTGCCCTTCATTCTTCGTTCCAGGGGGTGAATTTAACTACACAGCTTTAACCATTGATTTTTACTGCACTGGCAGAGGTCATTTTGACTGCATTTGCAGCAGCGCTATAAGCAGATGCGTAAGTATTTAGTATGGCATTCATCAGAATAAAAAAAAAAAAAAAAATCAAACTAAACCCCCCTACCCCCAAATCCTTTGTTGACAAGAATTTTTGAAATGTTTCATTTCAAAACTAAAATGTTGCACTTGTAAAAATGGCAACACTATCCTTTTAGGTGAACATCAGTTATTCCAGGGAAACACATTTTGCTGTGTAAAACATGATTACTGCTGTTCCATGACTACAATTGCCATCAAAGGTGCAATTCTCAAGCTTTCCTTCCAAGAAATTGCCTATTTTTAAATCCACGGCATTACATCGTTGAGATGTGGTTTTACAGGTCTCCAGCTACAGGTCTCCACCTTGCATCTTGTTATTTTCTGCAGTGCACTGGATGCAATTAAGTTTTCTTCTAAGTGCATGGAAGGAACTATTGCTGTTAAATCAGGGGTATGTATTCCTAAGGATCCTTCATTAGGTAATACATCTTTGAACATACCTAAAAATAAGTAACAATGATAATACTGTAAAAAGCTTTTAAATATTTGCTTTTTAGGACATGATGGTCTTATTTCATCCATTAAAGTGGCACGGTGGAATATAGGTCATATCCTAGCCATTAGCACTTACGCTTCAGTAGCAAACACTGAGTGTTGAGTAATCTGTCACATGATCAGAATTCTAATTTTGATTTTAACGCAAATTAATTGTGTACTTTTTTCCTGTAGCTGCAAACATGTGACTGATTTTCTACACTTCCTACCATTTAGTGTATCCAAACCCCATATTTCATAGAGAAATCAAAAGAATCCTTTCTGCCATTTATTTTCAGAGAGTCTCTCACCACGGATTTGTTCCTCAGAAGGACAATTTTTCTAAACCCTATTTTCCCTTCTTCCTCCCAGGTCAATGCTGCATTCTTTATTCTTCTACCCTGGCAGGGTGATGGGGGATTTTGCGAATCTGGTTCAGGCAAAGTCTTCCCCAGCCAGCATGACACCTGCATGAGGACACCGGGCCCTTTGTCCCACACAAAGGCCTCCCAACCTTTCCCAGAACTGAGAAAGACAGAGAGTACTTCTGAGTTAAACTCCTGACTACTATAAAGTAACATGTTAGCAATAAGGAAATTTTTTTTCTGGAACTGACTCACTTTTTTCTACCCCGGCTCTCCTAGAAGAGTTACTAGGAATCCCTAAATAACTCGGCCAAGCCCAAAACCATAAGTGAAAAGGAATGCAAATCACCAGCCTTAGAACCACTCCTAACTTTACTATGTTTAATTAGTTTATCACCTAAAACACTAATGGCATGTCCACCAACCTTGCGCCTCTACCTTCCCCTCCAGATTCACACATTTTTATCCTAACGAACTGAGGCATTAGGAGGCCACATCATACCTGACTTCATTCATCATTTCTATGCCTGATGTTCTTTTCATGTCCTGTTCCTTTCTGAGTGAAGCGGGAGCTTGTGAACTGCGTCGTCATCTCACCAGAACTAGATGTGGGACAAAGGTATCATACGAAAGGTGAAGTTTCTGCGCTACTTCTGTGCTAACCAGGACTTGGAGAGGCTGCACACCGGGTCTTAGTCTGGTATTTTTGTCCCCCTTGCCTAGGGTAAGTCAGGTTGGGCCACATCACAGGTTTCCTGTCAGTACAAGGGTGCTTTGTCCCCTGCATCGCTGCCTCTGCTATTTGTGTCACCAGCTGGATTGGTTGCTTTGACTAAAAAGCAAGCGAGGAGTTAGGGGATGCGACACATGCTTCCTTCACAGCAACTCTCTAATTGTCCTTGGCACTGGCGGGAAACACTGCTCTCCACCCATAGCAGGAAGCACGCATCTTCTTCCTCCACAGCACTAAAGCACCCTGGCCTTGTTTTGTCTCTCTCCTCCCCTGGTACAGGCTGCGGGTGGGTGTTTGTGCCCCTCTTCCTTCCTGGAGGAAGGACAGACCTTTTGGAAAGACCTGCAGCAAGGTGGAGCAACTATGTGGTGGTGGAAAAGCACAGTATTCCAGATGTGGTCTGAGTGCCAAGTAGAGGGTGGTAATCGCTTCCCCCATCTCCTGGCTGTGCTCCTGCTGACACAGCCCAGGGTGCTGTCAGCCTTCATTGCTGGCTTGGGCTTACCCAGCTGTCCCCCAGGACCCCAGGCCCTTCTCCGCAGAGCTGCTCCCCACCACAGTACCCTGGAGGGTGTTAGTCTGTCCCAGATACCATTTGTCCTGGTTGAATTTCATGAGGTTCTTGTCATCCCATTCCTCCAGCCTGAGTCCCTCTGAATGGCAGCTCTACCCTTGACCATATTGACTAGTCCCACCAATTTGCTGTCATCCGCAAACTTGATGAGAGGGCACTCTGCCATCTTCTCTAGGCATTTATAAAGATGTTAAACAGGTCAGGTCTCAGGATAGACCCCTACGGTACTCCACTTCTTACTGGCCTCCAGATAGAGTACAGCCCATTAACTGCTGTCCTCTGAGCCCTATCATCCGAACAGTTTTTTACCCATGTGGTTGTCCATCCGTCCAGACCATAATGTCCTAATTTGCATATGAGATTGTGGTAGACGGTGTCAAAAGCCTTGCAAAAGTCAAGGTAAATGATATCCACTGCTCTTGCTCCATCTACAAATCCAGTTGTTTTATTACAGAAGGCAATCAGGTCGGTGAGGCATGATTCACCCTTGGTAAATGCATGCTGGCTGTTCCTGATCACCTCCTCCTTCCTGTGCCCAGAAATGTGTTCCAAGAGGACATGCATTTCCACATGGACTGCAGTGAGGCTGATCAGCCAACAGTTTCCCTTTGGGCTTTTTTTTCAAGATGGGCACAACATTTGCCTCCAGTCACTGGGGACCTCTCCCAGTCTCCATGACCTTTCAAAGATCAAAGTGTGGCCTTGCAGTGACACCAGCCAGCTCCCTCAGCACCCTTGGATGCAGCCCTGTTGATCCCATGCATGTTTATGGGTCGAGTTCTCCCACATAATCCCTGACTTGATCCTCACCCATTGCTGGTAGTTCTCCTCCTTGAATCCTAAGCACAGAGAGCTGGGAGACACTGATGGTAGGTCTGAGGCAAAGATGGCTCTGGGTACCACAGCCTTATCTGTTTCCATTGTTACAAGATCGTTTGCCCCATTCGGGAACAAGCCCCCATTTTCCTTTTTCAGCCTTTTACTCTTGGAGTTGTGGTAGAAGCTCTTCTTGTTGCCCTTGAGATCCCTTGCAAATCTTAACTCTAGTTGAGCCTTGACCTCCAAAAAGAGACTGTACGTGATTCCTTTGGACATTTGCAGCAGTTTCTGCATCAGCCCAGAAACCTGAGTTAGCTACTCTGATGGTGGAAATGTATGGAACGTTCAAATGCAAGCACCGAGGCTATTAAGAAATGTAATATCTGAATGTCCTGCATAAGCTTCAGTATAAATTGTACTCTTCCATATCTGTCCAAAGGCAGCTGCTTTGTTCTGCTTTGTCAGGGATACTGTTAATAATTTAATAATGAAAGGGAACTAATGAGGCCTATGGATTTGAGCCTCATGCTCAGATTATCCAGTGTCTAATGAAGTGTGAATTTTGACTGAAGCTTTTTCCGCCCTGAGGGGAAAAAGCCACTCTCATCCATGCGGATTCTCCTGTGACTAATAAAGGGTGAGCTCAGACTGCAGCTTTTGCTGTACAGGGAGTACAGGTAAGGTTACTCTCCAGTTCCTAGCCCTAGTTTCATGACACTTACGAAAACATGTAATTCTGGAGATATCTACCCCTTTAATTCAGATTTGACCAGTAGGTTTGGGAATTACTAAGGAGAATGGGACAGACTGACAAAGGCTGGTCCAAAGTCATTATTTAAGCCTCATGCACTTTGAAATATCCCAACATTCTCACTACTTTGCATTTCAAACACTTCTCATTGGAAAGGTGCAAAATAATTTACATGAAGTATTAGCCTAATTTTTGAAACAGGTGAACTGTAAGGGTTCATCTTTTGAAAAACATATCCCTTCTCAAATACCGTAGACTAACAATTTCATATGTGTTTCTATACTCCATACTTTTCACAGACGGCTTACACATTCAGTATCTTACATAAAATAAGGTTGTTTCTAATGTAAGCCAGTAAGACTTCTGTAAAAACAAATATTATCCACCATTTTCTTTCTGTAGTAGACTAAGCTTAGATTTAGCAACGAGGAATGTCGTCCGGTCTGATTTGGATGCATATATGCCATGAGCAACCTCCCAAATAGATGCATGAGGCTGTTGCTGTCACATTTCCTAGACAAATACATTCAGGCTAATGACTGACAGATGAGGTGCGTTTTGCTGGGGCATTGCTAACGCGTATTAGCTATCTTGTTTTAAAACCGACGTGGAGACAAGGCACGGCACTTTTATTGCAAGGTAAACCAGGTGAGGCCAACCAAAAGCAGCAGCACAGTGCTGACCTCCCCTAGCAACCGAGCTGCAGCTTGTCTGATTTTACAGGCGTGTAGCTACCACATTAATTAAGTCTTCACTGCGAAAAGCCTCACAAAACCAAAACAAGGCCCTGTGCCACTGAAGACAAAGCCCAGTGTAAGTGACTGTATATGTGACAGGAGATTTACGTTAGCCTGTTGGGGGAATGGTATCGACCTCACCCCAGAAGCGTGTGATCTAGTGTAAGCAGTAATAAAACTGCCTGGAAAAGGGCAAACCAGCCTGTACTGAATTCCAGCCCGCTGTCACTGCCAGACTCCTTCCTGTCCCTGTGGTCTCCCCTTAAGTGCTGCACGTATCCTTGACCCTCTTCTTCTTTTGAGTCTCACGCATATTCATCTACAAAGAATCACCACATTGAGTAAAAGAAATATTGTATTATACAAGTGACCCGAAGTATAGTATCTCACAACAGCAGCGTCGCAGGTAAGAATATTCTTTTCTTTTTTCTGCAAATGTACCCTTTTCCACCCACTTGTCCTCCCACATAAGCAAACACACACGCGAACACACTGAATGGTTGAGTACATCTGAGCGGGATACCCTGTGTGGCAGCACAACAGATAACGTGATTTCCAGCAAATATAAAAAAAATCCTTTAGGCCAAAATATTTTGCAAAAAGGGAGACTTAGTAGCACTGAAGCGAAGCATCATTACAACTTTCATATGTATATGGTCCTTGTAGGATGTGCCTTCTCCAACATGCAAATGAACCTCAAAGAGAAAAACAAGTGGAAATCATAGCTATTATTAACCAGAAAGTGAGAGACAGAATCTAGACTTAAGTTTTACAGAACAATAAACATTAGGCATCATCCGATCTTAGTCGGCTCAGAAATCCAACTGGTGCGTGCTGCACACTGGTGCAAACTCAGACTTGAGAAATCAGTGATGATCAGGCAGCCAGAGGTGATGGGCTGGTTATTGCAATCTCTTACATCAGATCCATCTTGTAAATTCAGCAATCAGTTGTGTTTTATTGGTGTCAAACTGGTGTAAGAGTGGAGAATCAGGCCTACTGAATGGTCTAAATGACGACAAAATGAAGGAACTCTCATTCTCGTTAGGAAGCAGTGATCAGAATCAACATATCTTGAAAACTTTTTTCTCTATTTTTTCTATTTCTCTTTTGAAACCTTACAATATGAAATCATGAGGTCCTTTTTATTACATATGATCACACTATTTCAGTTTAGTCATTTCCTGAACTGTATTTTCTAGTTCATTTTTTTCACAAATTATTGGTTTCAACCTAAGAAATTCCAGGTTAATTCAATAGCCCCTGCTGTACAGTGTAATATAAGCTATTCACAAAGGAATGACATCTAAATTTTGTCAAAGCATGGGGAAAACCAAAAAGCATTTATCAAACATTTTCTTAAAATTGGGCTTCACTATAATGAGGTTTTGTACTCTCTCTCCGTATATCTTGATTGGCCATTTCTATCTGAAAAAAAAAGGGCACTTTGCAAAGTGCCACTTTTAAGTCTTTCCTTTCCCTGGCTATTCAAAGTTTTTCTGTCCTTGATCTTCAGAGGAAAGTCTTGCATTATTTCTGATACTCCGAGCGACCGCTTTCCTCATACCCCTTAGCACGTAGGAGCCCAAACGCTTCTGTAGCACAGTCGTTCAAGGTTTTTCCCTCCCCTTCATTACATGTACAGCTGTTTCCCTCCAAAACACCTGCCAGGCTCATTCCCTGGCCTGTTTTCTCCTACTAGCCTCAATGTCATCCTTTCCTTTCGCTACCCCTACTTCCAGCCGACCTCCACCATCCATCCCGATCCTGTCCTCCTCACCACAGGGGAATCCAACACCAGCGTGCCTCGCTGCCTGCACACCATCGCTACCTCAGCGAGCTGCCCAGGACACAAGGGGCACCATGTCTGTACTCTCATTAATACGCTATTATTTCTACCCCCCTCACTTGCGGTCCGATCAGCCAGGAATCACAGGCGCGGCCATTTCACCACATTAATTAGCCCTCCGGTCCAGCATCCCCTCCAGAGGGAGAGGGGCGGCGAAGGAGCGGCAGAGCGGCCGCCACCCAGGCGGCGGGCCCGCGGGCTTCGCCCTCTCCTCAGAGCTTCAACGGTTCGCTCTCCCCTCTTATTTTCGCCATTTCCAAGGCGAATTGCCCGGGACCTTTAGGAAGCCGGAGCCCAGGACGGGCAGCAACGATAGCAAGCCCTGCCCTCGAGGGCCGCCGACCCATCCCCGTCGCCTGAACTGCCCCCTCCTGCCCTCCCTTCAGGCTGCCTCTCCCCTTCCCCTCCCCACCCGCCGCTCCCCGCCCCGCCCCCCCCCCCCCGCCGTCGAACGCGCTTTCCCTTCCCCCATTGGCCCGCCGTGACGGCAATGGCGCGGCCTCCCCGCCGCGCAGGCGCAGCGGTGCCCGACTCGCGGGCTCGCGCGGGTGTCCGTTGCCCCGCCTCACCCCCGCCCCCCCCCCTCCCCTCCCCCCCCCCCCCCCAAACGGCTCTCCGCGAGCCGCCGCGGCCGTTGTTGTCAGTTGCGTCTCGGAGTCGCCGCGGCGGCAGGGCCCGGCGGAGCGCAAGCCAGCCAGGCAGCCAGGCGCGGGGCAGGAGTCGCCGCAGCCGCCGCCCCCGAGCCCCCGCGGCCCAGCCGAGGTTCTCCGCTGCTCCCGCTGGGCTCTTCGACCCTTTTTACCCTCTGTTCCCGCCGCGCTCCCCGTCCCCGCCGCCGCTCCCGAGGGCAGTGGCGGCGGGTGCTGCCAATGCAGGGGGCGGCGCGGGGCGCGGCGGCCCGAGGAGAAGCCGCTGCTGCAGGCAGTAAGTTGCCGGCGGGGTTGGGCCGGGTTCAGCTTGGGCTGGGCCGGTGAGGACGGGGCCGGCCCGGTGGGGTGTGGTGGGTTCCCTTCCTCCCTTCTCTTCGCCTTTCCGTTTCTCCCGGAGCCGGCCTCGCCCGCCGAGCCCAATGGCGGCCTCGGCCCAGGAGGAGGCGGTGGGGGGACGTTTCCCGGCCGCCGAAGGTCGGTGTGTCGGTGGCGCCCGGGGCTGGAGGAGAGGGGTTTAGGGGGAGGGGAGAAGCGGGTGTTACTGCGGGGACGGCGGGCTCCCGGCGGGAGCCTCCTGTGCCCCCTGGCGCGGCGGAGCCCGGCGTGCCCCACGCGAGCCCTCTCCCCCTCCGAGGCAGTGTCCGTGCGACACGTCCCCACGGCAGCAGCGCGTGTGGCGAGGCGTGCGTGTGACCGGCTCCCCGCCGCGCGGCTGACATCTGACCCCGCGCGTGTCTGTGCCCGTGCGTGTGTCCGCCCGGGTGTGTGCTCTCGTCGTCCGCCCTGGAGCAGCGGACGCGCACCGCGGGGCAAGTGGCGGCGAGTTTGCCCCTCTGCCACCCTGCTGCCCTCGCCAGCTCCGCCGCGGATTTTCTGTCTCTTGGAAAAAAGATAAACAAGCGAGGCGAAAGCCCGCCGGTTAGAGAGTCGGTCCGGTCACGGGTGCGTTTTGGGGGAATGACGGTGCATCTTACCCCTCGGAACCAGGTGCATAGCCAACAGGTTTGCTCAGAATGCAAGCTGGCGTCTTTTCTGCTCGCAGAGCTGGAGCATGCCCCTGACAGAGGCTGGAAGCACAAGTATCCCTTGTTCTTTGTCGATACGTGTATTGCTTCTGTCAGTACACTTACTGCATTGAATTTACTGCCTTTAGATTACTGTAGAAATCGGTCGGATAAGTAGATAAGTCCTGGATAGAGGTCTTTGTGCTTTCTGCTAGGTGGGTTTTGGCACCCAGATGGTAGGTACTCCACTAGTTAAATTTATGGAAGATTACTTTTAAAGATGTTTGTGGTTGATGTACAGTCTTGGTAATAGCTGAAGGACAGATATGTGTGGTTGGTTTTGGTGGTGTGGTTTTTTTTTTTTTTAAGTAGACTGAATAAAGTATCAGAGAACATCCACTAGGGAAAAAGGCTATATTGGCCTGAGGATGGTAGGCGACAAATGTGACCTATTTTCAAATTGGATATTTTTATTGGTAAGTGATGCTAGAACACCTGTGAAAGAGAAAGCTTTATATGGGATATGGAAATATAAAAAGCTTCGGGTTTTTGCTTAGGCATAGATAGTTTCTTACTGATCATCTTGCTTTCAAGAGCTTGTTAAGAGTAGATATGCAAAGAGGTGGTTTCCTCAATGGTACCATTGCAGTTCCTGGAGCAGCTGAAGTGTATTGTATGATTTACAGCCATCTAGCATGAATGAATTACATGCAAATCTGCTTACGCCTGCCCTCTGTAGTGCAGTCACTACTTAGTCATATAGGCTGCTTTTTGGAGTTGTTTATTATGGGTATATTTAGATCTTCAGGCTCTGGGGAAGGACCAGTTTAATGCATCTCAGCAAAATGAAATCTATATAAAAGTGTTTATAAGCAAATGTTTATTATGTTAGAATTAGGCAGTTCTTGCAAGGCATGCACCATTAGGAACTGGGTTAATGACTAGTGGGGTTCTTTTGATAGCTGTAAGTATATCACAGAAAGTGGGAATTCGGCTGGTAGTTATTTTTGTACTACTGCTGATCCTTAGAAAGAAGGAATCTGAAACAAACTTACAAGAACTAACATTCGTTGCTACATAATGCAATCAAGTTTTACCTTGTGGAACATGTTAAAATGTTAACTCAAATAGACTAATATTTGCACTTTTTACTTCTAGTGCATGAAAAAAATCCAGATTTGAGGTCTTAACAATAAAATCTGAGGAGGAGGAAATCCAGTCTCATCTCACATTTTTCCTGAATATTCTAAATGACCAGAAAAGTGGTAGAATGATGGCATGATTTTTGAAGTGGTTGGGAAGAGAAGCTAACCTGAATGCTGGAGTAGTGCCTGGTAGGCAAGGTATCGTCTAAGACAGCACATTCATCTGGCTCTTTTAAGGGAATCTTTGTGATCCACACCTGAGGCTTCCAACAAAAACAGGGAAAAAGGAAGATGACATCTTAAGTGGACTTTGTGATAAACTGGTTTTTTTTTTCTTTTACACAATTGAGAAGCAAGAAAGTACAGATTGAGTTTTGGATACTGAAATTTCTGTACAGGTTACTGATGTTCCTTGAATCATCTTGTGAAGAGAACTAATATTCTCATGTGGTGTGGGTGGTTGCACTGTAGATACATAGTCTGCTTTCTGATTATTTTAAACAAATAGCATGTTAAGAGTATGCATGTTAAGATGCTACTGCAGATATTCTTGTACTTGCAGTAGTCATCTTCCTTGTGCGCTCTTCTGACCAACCTGGTCTCTTCTAAGGCTCTAACTCCCTGCCTTTGATATCATATTTGAGTAATTCTTTTGCAATTTACACCTTCAATGTATCATTGCCCTTTTTAGCCCCTAGCAACTGTAACGCCAAACTAGCACCTTTGTCTTGCTTTGTTGCCTGCCTTGCTTTCAAGGGCACAGTATCCTGGTGCAGCTAGCTTTTTTCCTCAGAATGTGTGTCTCATGAAAAAATGCACTTCTTTTCTTGGATTTTTGTCTGCTTTCAAAATTCCACTGAAATGCTGTGGCTGTAGAACTTCTTTATGAACTTCTGTCCATTCCTACTTAATAGTGTTTTCTAATTATGTCTTAAAATAGGAAACCAGTGAAACATGGTTCAGATCAGGGACACTGCCTTTTGTATGTAGGGCTGAACTGCAGTTTATGATGAATATACTGATATTAAATTGCATAAGATCTTAACTTTAGTGATGTATGAGGCACGTATTACGTATTAGTAATGTTCTGTGCATCTTCCTTGTCACACTACTTTCAAGCACTTAACTGGAATGCTACAGCTTCTGTGATAATGTAAAGTAGCTGTTGTTTTAATACACATAACAGTATTATGTAAGAACTTAAGAGGATTTGAAAAACTGTATATTCACTTATAATTCTAGGATAACTTAGCCTGGCAGAGTTCTAGTACACATAAGTTGATTAAGTCACCAATGTTAAGAACTTAATGAGGAAAAAGTGCTGTGTAGTTTTTACACTTGTGAAATAAAACAGAGCATGTTTGCTTTCTGAAAAGCTGAATCTCTCAGTTGTACAGTGATCTTCTACAACAGTGTTGGGCCATGAATGTTGCACTGAATTTGACAGACTAGTTTTTGCTCTTCATATATCATTCTGTGTTTTCTGCAGCAGTCTCTAGTTACTGACTGGACTTAAACCAACTTTACTTGAGAGATAAGATGATAGCCTAGGCTTTTATAATTTTAGTTCATGTCAAAGCATGGTGAATTTCAGGTGTCTGCCAGTTCTTAACTAATTTAGGATGCTATAAATGAGGATAAAGTATTGAAACTGAGTAACTGTAGGTTGGGGTTGATCTATTTCTTAAGGCTTAAGTAGTGTGTATCCTAGATGGAAAATGTCAGTATCTCAGAGGCAACTTGAGTCAATTCAGTACTTAAGTTTTATGTTACCAGATGTATTGCTAAACAAATGAAGCTATCTGACGTTTGAGCTCAGAGATTGTTCTTAAGAAATTTAATATAAATTATTATTGCTTGTAATAGGTACTAACAGTATGTACACATATTTGCATCTGAATACTCATATATGAGCTAGCATTTGATGCTTTCGCCTCCCTTGATACAGAATAAAAATCATGTTTGTGATTCTGAATTTACACAACAAAGATCATGTTAGGTGTTACAACAGTGGTAACTTACTAAAATGTTAAGCCACACTGAAGTGTTCATTGACTAATGGTGGAATGTTTAGAGCTCCTGTTAGTGGTCTCTGCTACACTGTCTGGCAGGAGAAAATTGTGTGGTAATGTTAATAAATAGACATTTGAAAAAGATGAAACAATTCTGAGAATCATGAACATGGAGTAGATGAGGTGATTCCTCTAAAAGAGTCCAGATTGGTGGAACAGAAATCTGAGTTGTCTGTTTTCTGCAAAGTTCCTGCAGTAGGTTTTCTGGAAATAAAGATATAGTGTCCTGTCTAAAAGATAGTGATACCATCATGAATCACAGTAATATGACTTCTGTCTGATATGCAAAGTATTTCTTCATCAGTTTCATGTTCCTAGTTATTGGGGGGGGGGGGGGGGAGAGAGAGAGAAGAAAAAAGGAAAATGTGATGAGATTTAGAATATTAAAGCCTTTGAGAAGCTACTTGGATACTGCTTATCAAGCTTGGAAAAGTATAATTTTGGGCTAGGGAGTCCAATTACCATGAGTTATCTCTGTTGTTTATAAGATGGTTGATTGAAAAGCTTGTTGGTTTCTGTGATCTTCAGACTTCTTTGATACCAGGTCTTGATTGGTTAGGTTTATGAATGTCTGTAACTAAGATACCCATGTTAATTTCCTGTAGCTGAGGAGAAATTTTTCTTTCAGTGGGAACTGCAAAACATCATTTCAATTTAAACTAATTTTTTATATATCATGACATCACAGGATCTGAACAAAGTTTTATAACTGATTTACAAATACAAAAAGAAAGTAGTAGCAGATATAACAATTTGGAGCAAGTCCTTTTTAAAAGATGTTATCGCATACTACTTTGCAGAAGATAATTTAGGGGACGTGACCATTTGGGAAGATCTGGTATTCTTCTCTTCCTCTGCAATAATACTTTAAGAGCAGCTTTAGATCTTAAGTGGTGTATTGCTGAAGCATCTGATATGTGAACAGGGTGGTGGTGTCTGTTTGTATTACTTTTTTTTAATTTGTTTAGCTACATACTGGACTTTGAGAGTAGGCACAAGAGGAAAGCAGAGACAATGTGAAATCAATTGCTTTTGGAGCTGTGGCTGGTGTGAGGACTTTAAATGGTGTAAAACTATTGCTGAGTTCTCAAACCCATAGGGCAGGTTGCATTTGTCTTGTGCAGTACCTCCTCTTAGAAATGGAAAGTGCCTTGTGAACTACATTGATTATCAGCATGGTTATGAAAGTATCTTGGGCTTCTAACACATTTCACAACTAGAAGCAGTTGGAACCAATGCCAGTGACTACTAATGATGGGTTTGTCAATGGATCATTGTTTGATCACTCTTAGCACATCTGTCCTCTTAATAGCTTTGATGTCTAGTTTGTAATCATAATCTTGCTATTACTATTACTATCTTGCTATTGCTTTGCAATGTATACCTACTTCAGTGTTGTCTGTATTTTTTTCTCGTTCACCGACTTGTTGTGAAAGAAAAATGAAATATACATTCTTGACTTTTAAAGTGGAGGGCCTTGAAGGACCAATTCAGATCCAGTGGCTTTTTTTCACTTGTCTGTATTGAAGATGATTCTCACAAAGATGTCAACTATATAGTGGGGTTTCTACAACATAGTTCTCAAATTTTAGTTTGCTCTTTACTAGTGTTCTGCAAACCACTCACCACAGCTTTGCAAACCCATGTGAAAGAGGAAAGCTTAAACTTTCCATGCTTGATGTGACTGTACTGTGACTTCAAGAAAATAGGATGGCAGACTCCAATCTGTAGGTCTAAAAGTTTGTGAATTTCTGTCTAAGAAATAAATGTATTCTTTAATTGATGATATCCTGAATCGTGCAGTGTGTTTTTTAAGTTTAATTTTTCTCATACATTGGAGCTGCCTCAAAGTCTTGCTCTTAGATCTCATGTCATGCAGGCTCTCATAATTTTCTGTTACAAAATAATGTTAGTAACTTTTATTTGTTCTCAAATCTATAATGCTACCCCTACATCCCCCAACCTTTTGTTTATAGGTTCAGGAGCAATGTTTTAGTAAGTTTATTGGCCTGCCAAATACTTGTGCTGTTGGCTATTCACTGAATAATGGACCTTAGAGTTGAAGCATTCTTGTTAGCATTTTGTTTTATTTCTGGATTCCAAGAAGAGTTAAGGCTAGGCATCAGAGCTACTGATGCCTGCAATACATTCTAAAATAGTGAAACACTAACATGTCACTACAGGCTTCCCAAATGTCTAATGGCAAAACTTCATCAGCAATTGGCAGCTCATATCTTTTCAGAGCAAAATTCTGAAAACTATTTAAAACTAGGGAATAACATTAAATTGTGCAGGTTAATTCTTCTTTTTATGTTTGGAACATAGAACTACTTGATAACCCTTATCTTCAGCATTTTAGGTGTAGCCATGCTGAGTGGTAGAGAGGTTTGCTGATATATCTTGACATTTTAGTAATGCACTGTGAGGTGGATGCTGATGCTGTGGGAGATGACAATGAGGCCTAATATGAAAATAAAAGTGCATGTACACCTTGAAAAAATCTACTGTAGTGTTTTATTGAGGAATTTGTCAGGAGCAGGAGAGTTTATGGGGTTTGTCATCAGTGAAGGGGAAGATACGCGTGTATGTTGTGGTGCAGTCACGCAAAGTGGAAAATAAAGCATTAGATAGCATTGTGTATATAAGGGCTGAGTTGTGACACCGGTGCCCCCACCCCCAAGAATGCTGCATCTGCAAAGTGTTTGGCTGTAGAGCAGGTATAGATTGCCGTTGTTTCTTTGAGTAACCTTGAATGGTAGTTGTGAAGGCTTAGGTCACAGGAAGGTGGGGGAGGAAGGGCTTTGCTGGACTGTGACACCTCTGTGTGGAAACAAAAGGAGAATACAGGTTCTCGGGATCTTAAGTCCCATATTATGTCTTGAATATTCAAGGAATATTGGGTAGTATGAGGCTTAAAAAGTTTCAAATACTCTGGAGGAATTGAGTCATGACTAGTTTTCAGAGCATGTGGTATGCATTAAGTGTGTAAGTTCTTCACACTTCACTCTTGCAACACTTCATACTTGTTTCTAGCGTGTTGGCTCTCCCTTATATAAAAGGAAAGGTGATTGAAAGCCCTCTTGGGGAAAGTAGGTTGACACACTGGTGAAGGTGTAACATCATCACATATAAGTAGTGGCTCATACAGTAATAAAGATAGATTGTTTTTTAAAGGCTCATGGATTAGGCTGTGAAGGTATAGGATAGTAGAATAGTAGATAAAAATTCATAGGAAATATTAAAAAAAAGTGAAAAATTATACTTGTGCAGTTTGTATACTGAGTTGATATTTCCTTCAGTTTGCTCTCAGATTCTAATGAGTTGTACAAAATGCTTTCAGAGTAAAAAAACTGCTTCTGGATCTCTGAGACCAGTTTATGTCAAATTTTGGTTTACTCTTTCTAGGAAGAATAGCAACATAAGTCTTACTCTCAACATATAATTATGTAGTAAATAAATAATTGGTATAGATGCTGTTATTCATCTGAGACAAAAGAGAGCAAAAGGAGAAACAGGGTGAAACTTATTTAATCTGTCTTGTGGATGTGTATAATATGTACATCCACTGAACTAGTCATCCTAAACTCCTGTTATAGAAAATGAAAATGTGTACTTTTAAGAAATGATTCATTTGATCTATTTAGCTATCTGCTTTAGGGTGCAATTTGTTTTATCATAGCCTCTTATCTGTGTTGACCGAATCTCCATTTATCGTGAAGGGAGACAGGAATGGTTAGCTGTCTGTGGATGGACGAGTCCCAGTGAAGATTACTTCAGCTTTTATGTCTGTTAGCCTGATAATGCAGGGAAGTTTTTGCATTGATAGTATTATAACGTTTTGTTGAAATGGGACCCTGAATCTTCATTTTCTGAAGTAAGAAGCTAATACACACATTAAGGTAAGATGAACTAGGCTGGTCTTGCATGTAATGTGTAATATAATGAAACTTTTTGGACAGGATGAATTGCTTAAAGAAAAACTAGTGTCTCTGAAACATGCTGTTTTTCTAAACAGATCCATTAGAGGTCTATTCATCCATCTTTTAGAGATGGTTGAATCACAGTACTGTTGTTAAGCTTCTTAATAGGATGCATGTGATATTACAAAACAGCTTCTGCAGATCTCTATTACAGAGGCTGTTTGCAGTATTTTGTGGCATAGGGTATATGAGCTTCTATGGAAGGAAGGAAGGATCTGTTCTGAATCTATTTACTGGTAAATGTCTGTATTGCATAAAACGAGTATTGGGGGCGTAGCTGAATTCTCGTATAGTTAGGGAAAACTGTGTTTTTAAAACTGTAGTGAGCCACATGGATTAAATGCTGCTAATGGTTAGTAAGCTTGCCAACTAGAAAACCCAAACTCTGTAATGCTGAAAAATGAACTTGTAAAGGACTTGAGATAATGTGAACTAAAAGAAAGACAGGTAAATATTTTCTGTGTTAAAACTGTCTCTTAAATGTTTTTCCTCAGGCTGTAGTTTGGCTTGCTGGCAAAGTATGGCTCATTGAAATTTTGATTGTTGTGTGCTGTGGTTTGCAGCTCCTTCATTTGGTAAAAATGTTCAAGAGGTCGCATCGTAAACTGGATCACTGAAATGACCTGTCATTAAAACTAACCCTGTTTTGGAGCGTGATGGTAGTAGATGTGTTAAATCTGGAAGTTTTGGGTGATTCTATTTATAGTTAGCCCCAGAAGTTTTACTGATCTAACTAAGGAGACAACTGCAAAGAAAGGGTCACAAAGAGGCTTCAGCTCTAAAGCTGGTACGTTGTGAAACTGCACTCTTAGTTGATCCTTAAGTGCTTTCAAAATTCTGCTTTCTTACTCTAGAGAGAAACTGAGAAAAAGAAACTACTTCTCTGAAGAGTATTGGTATAGCAACTGTGATCCTTTAGGTAGCATATTTAAATTGTAATCAAAGTTTGCATCTATATTCACTATGACGGTTTTGCATCCATTTCCTGCTACTGAACAATTCTTAATTTTGGTATGCTCACTTCAAACTGTGTGTGTGTCTAAGATCCTTGTGTTTCGCTGTGGGAGCTTTGTCTCTGAAGATTTATTTTAAAACCACAGAATTAAAAGTTAGTTGGCCTGTTATTGTGGACGCTTTATGTTAAACTGTTAATGAATCTGCATTAATTTTATTTCAGCTAATGGGGCTGCAACATTAGTAAGCGTAGTTTATCTTCCATTTCTGTAAGCTTTTATCCTATTGATTACTGTCTGATGTATTTCTCCACAGCTTAAGCATAACTGATTTTTGCTGGAATTTTGTTGACAGGGTGATGTTTATGTGTATTCTGTCATTTAGAGATAAATCACTTGAGTTTGTACAAAGACGGTTGAGAATGTGCCAAGTGAACAAAATAATTAGTATAAATCTTCCCTTACTGCTGAGTGTTGTAGTTACTTAAATTCAGACAAGTTACATTCTGTTACATCTGGCTGGATTTGCTCTCTCCGTTTTGCTCTGCCAGGGATGGAACCTCCTTGAATTTAAGGAAGAAAAGCTAAGTCAATTTTGACTCAGGCTTTTTTACCTCCACCTTCCTTACCTCTTCCAGTAACAAAACTTTGGATTTGCCATGCACTAAGAAAGCTCTGTCTTGTCTGCAGGTGTTGTTTTTGAATCCAAGACTTAATAGAAAATGTCTCTTAAAGCCACATCTCCTCCTCAGAGAGTAAAGGTGTTTAATGATCTGGGCCAGATTTGTAGGATGTGATGAATTCATGTGAATAGAGATGTAAATGTTGAGGTTTGACTTAACATCCAAGAAAGCAATGGTCCGTAAAAACTTGAGCACTGGAGTTTGGGGTGTTGGTAACTTCAATTGTGTAAGGAACTGCTGTCGGGTTTTTGACACAGCTTTTACCTTTTTTTTTTTCTTCTTAATTTAAGGGTTCTAAAACTGTTAAGTAGTTTAGCATAAGGTATTGACTATAGGATGCATTATGGGTAAAACAGATTTGTAAGGAGGGGTGATGTCCTAGTGGCAGTTTAAAAAAAATTGTCTTTGTAAGCTTGTGTGCTCTTTTTTCTTTTTATTTTATTTCTTTAATCTAGAAGCAGTGAAGTGTCTGATTAGGGTGCTGTGGAGACAGCAGTTCCATAAAGCTGTTTGTGTGGGGTAGTTCTTTTTGTTTTTTAAATGCTTGCAGTCCTTTTAGGATTGAGACTGTGGAGTCGCACAACCATATGGGGCATAGCTGATTATCTCCCCTATTGCTTCATACAGGTTAAGGTTAAACGGTTTATTTGTGTACACGGACTATTTTTCATTAGCCTGCATTTTGGGGGTTAGGTCAGTATGATGGAACATTATACGACTATAATAAAGCATTACATGAAAACATTATGTCAGTGCTCAGTAGTAGTAAAAAAATCCAAATTGGCTTCAGAAAGTAGTCTAGAACAAATCAGAAAATGTGTAGAGAAAGGTGAGAAGAATGCTAAAGCCTGTGGAATAACCTCTGTAAAAGGGGTGACAGACTAGGACTTGAACAACTGAAGCTAGGAAGGGAGGAAGCTAAAACTGTGAGTTGCTTGAGGCAAGGTAAATAGAGTATGATAGTTCTTGTTTTGGAACAGACAGTGAATGAGAAGCTGCACAAATTATCAGGAGATTAAAAACAAACAAGAGGAAGCGGTTCTTCTCACAGTATGTAGTTAAGCTATTAAACTCCTTGTTGCAGGATGTTCTTGATTCACATGCTTTAATAAAGCACCTGTCCAGTTTCACAGGGAGGGGTGGGGTGGAATCCATCAAGCATTATTAAACACAAAGCCACTGCCCTCTGATGTAAAGAAGTTTTTGAATCTCTTGAAGATAAGGAGAGTTTCATTATTTATTGTTACATTTGCCATTGTACTATGTTCTTCCCTATGTATCCTCTAATGGTTACTTACCAGGTAGGAGAGTGTTTGACATGGGCATTTGGTTTAATGTAGCATGCTCTGATCTAGTTTTGTATTTTCTGGAATAAGGATGGGATGGTATTACATGGCTAATTGGGAGTGGTAGGGGAAAATCTGTAAGATGAGCAGTATGGGATGTGTTGGGAAGCAGATGATATGCCAACTCCAATTTTGATACTATGGCACCTTCTAGTGAAGTGGAGTGGTTTTTGGAAGAGCATCTGAAGTATAGTGCTTAGTAGCAGAATGAAAGGGTACAGTAACACAAAACCCAATGAAGTTTTTTAAAGCTTGATTGTTATCTTTAAAGAAAAACAAAAACCCAACCCCCAATGTTTATATGATTGTTACACTTACCCTGTTCTTTGTCTAAGTTATGAGGTTTCAGAAGTTGATTGATTTCATTCAAATTTACAGGGGTGGAGGTCTCAAACTGAATTCCCACGGACTTTGTGGAAGTAGACAGCTGGATAGAGAAGAGGTTATACCATGGCTCCAGCTGAGAGAAGCAGTAAGGTGAGCTTGTTAAACATCAGAGAATCCTCATAGGACCCCCAACCTTGTAATTGAACCCATATGAAACCAGGTTCATTAGTTTCACTGCCTGTGAAATAACTTGTTTAGCAGGGAGTGTTTTTAATCTAATGCTTACATTTTGACTTGAGAATAACTAATGTAAGGGGCTGTTTGTTTGCCAGCTTCCTTTTCAAAGATTTGTCTTTTTGAAGTTCAGTTTTGAAACTGTGAAAATATATTCTAAAGAGCTAGGTTTTCTGTATTTTATTGAGTTGGCAATAAGCCATCTAATTTTCATATTTCTAGCTACTTTGCACTCAAAGTGGGAGAATTAGCTTTTTGATAGCTACAGATTTTTATTTAAACCAATCTAAGTTAATGATGCAGGAAAAGTTTTTGGGAGGTTTTGTGTGTGAAAAAAATGGCAATGGGACATAAGACCTTCAAAAACAGGTTTGAATATGAACATTTTTAGAAGTTGGATCTTGTTTGCTTAAATGCCAAATTAACTGGTAAGCAGGAGTTCAGCACAAGTAAGCTGAACTTGAGAGAACTCAAGAGTTCTCTCCCCTTCCTTCCCACTCTTCTTCCCCTTCTCCTGACTCATTCCCAGGACTGCTGAACATGTGCAGCCTACATGCAAACTTTTTATCACCAGTTTTTATAACTCCAGTCAAAATATTTAACAAGACGTTTTATTTAGCACTAAGAGTACATCCAACCCAAATGTTTCATTTCAGCCTGTAAAGCTTTGTTCATTTGTTGTAATTACAGTATTGATTGATAATGCTCAAACTAATTAGAGTAACAAAATTAAGTCTTGTATGTCAGTCTGAGCTTTGCTAAACAGGAAGCCGTTAAAAGACAGAAGGTAAAAGTCCAAAGTCATGCCATCAGAACTTAGTGTTAGAGCTGTTTCATGCTGCAACATGAAGGAATATGCCAAAAATAAGATAAATCAAGTGTGTTCCTCTTGTCAATATTCTGTGCTGCCCAGCTGATTTCTAATGTAGCTGGAAAAGTTACAGATTTCAGCTTTGCCAATTTTAACAGTCCTTATAACACTGACTTCAAGTGTTGCTTGGAAGGTTTCTAACTCAAGAACATGAACACCACTGATTTTTCAGAGAAATTTTCATTATTGCACTGTTGAAATTCACTTTCTTCAAGCATACTGATAACGTGATTTCAGAAATCTGTTGGTTACTACAGCATGGCTTATCAAACCCTTTGCAAAACCCCCTGAAGAATTTCATAAGTAATTTGTAATAATGTGCCAGTGTAACTTTAGGACAATTACAGGATAATAATTTTGCTTATTTTTATACAAATATATAATCTTGTCTCTTTATTTTTAGGTATGCTTGGCAGTGACAATGGACTATTTATTTGCATCAGATACTCTTATATGAAAAGATTACATTTCCAAAGAGCTTGAAATAATAATTCATCTTCTGAAACAGAATGGCAGGCTTCAAACGAGGATATGATGGAAAAATTGCAGGATTGTATGACTTGGATAAAACTTTGGGCAGAGGCCATTTTGCTGTGGTCAAACTTGCTCGGCATGTCTTTACAGGTGAAAAAGTAGCAGTAAAAGTAATTGACAAGACCAAACTGGACACTCTAGCCACTGGACATCTTTTTCAAGAAGTTAGATGCATGAAACTAGTGCAGCATCCCAATATAGTACGGCTGTATGAAGTGATTGACACCCAGACTAAGCTTTATCTTATCTTAGAGCTAGGTGATGGAGGAGACATGTTTGATTACATCATGAAACATGAAGAAGGTCTGAATGAGGATCTGGCAAAAAAATATTTTGCTCAGATAGTTCATGCAATATCCTACTGCCATAAACTGCACGTAGTTCATAGAGACTTAAAACCAGAGAATGTTGTCTTCTTTGAAAAACAAGGACTTGTGAAATTGACTGATTTTGGCTTCAGCAACAAATTTCAGCCTGGAAAGAAGCTCACTACAAGCTGTGGATCTCTTGCATATTCTGCTCCTGAAATTTTACTTGGGGATGAATATGATGCACCAGCAGTGGGTATGTTCTCTTTGAATTCAACCAGTAATCTAAATTTAAGTACCATGATGTTGTACCACTGTTTTCTATTTCAAGATAATGCCGTATATGGAAGCCAGCTAATTGGCAAGAAATAATATAACCTGGATGAGTTAATGCTGGAGCAGCTCTGTTTGAAGGAGATACTCAAACATTCTCAAAAATGCTTAAAAGTTCTTTTTGTATGAAATGATGCAATTGTATACGTTGTAATTAACTTTTCTATTAATAATAATGTGAACGCAATGTGTATATTTGTACTTGCTTTGTTAGAGGACCCATCCCCTTTTCAGAGAAGTGCCTGGTTTTAATGTTTTTTAACATCACCCACCCTGCGCTGCTGCCGTGGCGCCCCCCCCCCCCCCCCCCCCCCCCCCAAAAAAAAAAAAAAACCCACCAAACCACCAAAAACCCAGCCCAGGCTGCTTACATGTTCTGCTGCAAGGTGGTAGGAATTCATTTTTAATAAGTACTAACTTGGCTATCAAAGGAGGAGATGGGAAATTAAGAAAGGCTTTAACCCCCTCTTCCCCTTCTCTGCCCTTTTCTTGTCTGAGAACTGAAAGTAGGGGGTGAGTTCTCAGTTGCCCCCAATTCTTTAAGAGGTAAGAGAGATAGTAATGTGTAAATTAGTCTTCATGTTTCTAGCTGGAAAGTGGAGTGTGCTAGACAGACCACTACAGATAATCCTCTTACTTCTCTCTGTTAGTTCTACTGCATATGCTATTAGAAGTAACTTAGAGGTTTTTTTAAAATAGCTGTAAATGTTGATAGAGTCACTGAATAATGTCCTGTAGTCATACAGATTGCTCGTATCTGTTAGTTGAGGTAGAACTCACTTCTCCAACAAATTTAGGTACATATAATTCCAAATGATGCTTCAAAAATAGCTTATTGTAGTCAACATACCTCTTTTTCTTGTGTGCCCAGTGTCTGATGCTTTTACTGTCTTAATAACACCCACTAGGACTCTGTACACAGCTCTGTGTGTGTGTTTTGCTATGGTTATAGTAGTGGCTGTAGTGATGGTTTAAATTAAGACTGACTTGTCCAATTTTTTGCTAATTTGCCTGAGGTAACAGTGAGCTAATTTTGTATACTGACAAGGTATTCCTGCACACTGTTGAACTAAAATTCTTGCATTATTTTTAATATGAATATTTTTAGCTAGTAGATCTTATGGTCTCTGCTTAAACATTTGAATGTCACTTCATGGCTTCTAAGTTTGAATAGGTATTTTACTGTGGGTTTTCTGGACTTGAAAGTACTAATACACACATCAAGTGTGCTATAATTAGGAATTTTAGATGTCTGTGCTAGTTGTGGTTTTGCAAATCCCTGTTGATGCTACAGTGATGCTTGACAAAATGATTTCTATTGAGTCAGATGTTTTAGATGAGTTGGTTCTGGTTTTTAGTAGCAAACTAGAGATCCTAACTCCTGAGGAGTTCTGTGTTCTTCTATGTCTTTTTATTTTGAGAATTTCCTGAAGCTTGAGTGTAACTAATTGAAGTGGCCTCAAACTAGATGGAAAAGTGCATTTGTTGAATATTCTATACAGTGCCTTATGTGAAATATTTCTTGAAAAACAGAGTAGCAGTCAAATTTTGGAGGATGAGCAAAAAATGAAGTGTTGATATTGCTGCCAACTGAAGATGCTTGGAAGAAAGAAAGTGTATGGGGATTAATGGGATGGGGGGTGGGGGGGTGGCATTAGGGGCATTATGACCAGATGGTCCAAATTGAATTATATAGTTAAAGCACACTTTGGACCTCTTAATGTTAAATGTAAGAATGGTGGCATCATATAAAATCTTTCTTAGAGGACTTTGTAAGCAATTAGGTACGCAAACTTCTGAATAGTACTGGAAGAAAATGGTTGAATGGATTCATAGAGGAGGAGGTCTGGCTAATATAGAGTGGATTGATGTGAACAGTAGAAAAACAAGAAAAAATTAATTTCTTCTAGCTGATGGTTAAGGATGCTAGTTAATTTCTATTTCTGAGAATATTTAAATACATATCAGTGGTTAGTTTTTGCTTACTTATTCCCCAGTGTACTGTCTCAGTTACTGGATACTAGAACTTCTCCTATCCTAGTTGACAGATTGCAGTGCTTGTATTCTAACTTTTTTAGTGGCACAGTTTTCATCACTTTGTAATGCACTACAAAAATCTCTAAAGTACTGTCAGTGCAATAGTTACAGAATAAAAATACCAAAACTTACTACAAGTTGCCAATAAGATAACGACCTTGAAAAGTCTGGATTTTGCTTTTCTAACTGTGGGTAAAAAGGTAAGATACACTATGTAAGGTTTCTAAATATGACTTATTTGTGTATTTTAAATGCAAAGATTGGGGGGAAAAAAAGAAAAAAAATTAGGGACTTCTTTAAAGCCCTCCTTCCCCCAAATGGAGTCTTAAATGTAGAATCTTAAAAGAATACACGTTTAGGAAATTTATCACTAACCATGTAATTATGCAACTGAGAAATCAGCTTGTGCAAACCTTTCTTAACCTTTAAAGATAAACTCTCATGCTAAGATGAGGTCATACTTGTGGAGTAGGAGTATGTATAAATTCAGAAGTAGACATTTTCAAAAGAAGAGAAATCACATCAGTTACATTTTGATGGTAGTAATGTGCAAGGTGTATATATTGCCTGAAATAGTGCTGAAGTGCTGTGAACTCATTCAGTTGTTGGCTGAATAGGGCTATTAATATTGCAATAATAATGACTGACAATGGCACAGACTTTTTGCCAGTTAGGATGAAATTACATTATAGGTGAACCAATCTAAAAGCTAGTTGCTTATGAGAAAGGAGGTCATGCTTTCTCCAGTGCAACTACATGGTCCTGCCCTTTGTGAGCATCTGACCACTTGAAAACCAACTCAATTTACTAAAATGCCAAATTAAAAAGGATTGCCCTGCTTATACTCTGTGCATGTAAAGGTACATTTGCATTCATTATAATATTTTAAGAACCCCACACTTGTTTTCATTTATCCAAAATTGTTGTTATATTCACAAAAATTATTGCAAGAAAAATTGATCAAGGTTTACGTTGGGGTTTTTTTTGCCGAAGGCCTTTGCCACAAACATGGCTTTTCTGATGTCTTATGAATAATATTAGAATGAATATATAAGGAAAAGACTTTACATTTTCTTGCTACAAAGAACTGAAATATTCAGGGCAAGTCTTTTATTAAATTATATGCTTAATAAATATCATGGAAAAACTTGCTTTATGAAAACGTAACTGTTTCAGCTAGTTTAGGGATTAATCTCCCCTTTGTGATGCTACTTAAAAGTTTTCACACTTGAAAAGAGACTAGTTAATTTAGGTGTCTCATTTCCTTTTGTGTTTAAGGCTGTAGTTAAAATGATGCAAGAGGAATATTAGGCAATGATCATATGTTCCCAGGGCTTTTAAAAAAGTGAGTGAGTTAGATAATGAGAAGTTCTGTTGCTTGTAGTTTCCCATGTTTTTTTCACACTTAATTAAAACTTGTTCTAGTCAGACGAAAGTGAGAGGACTGTTGCACATAAAGTTCATTTTGTAAATCAAATGGACATATTGTTTCAGATCAGACAGAGTTCTGTCTAGAGCAGTGGTGTGATCCAGCAAACTCCAGCAGTATTCAAAAGTGGGTAACTACAGATGAGAAAGAATAAAGCATGCTTCTGGTAATACTTTTCCTTTTGCTCTACCAGCATCAACAGAGATTGGATCATTAAATAAATAGAAATCACCTCTTTCCTAGGTGGTAAAGTTTAATTACAGTTTTTCAGATTAGTTGATTCTTTCAGAGGAGAGCAAGTTCTATTTTAACTGCTTGGCATCTCTACGAAGTATTAAGTGCTGTGTAGGCTACAGTAATTGTGGAAGACATTGACACTTCTGATAGGTTTTTATTATTGTAGTCGGGTATTCTGTATGTGATTTCATAGATGCATGGAAACATTTGCAGAGTAAATTGATCCTTCTGGGGATGAGAAATGGACAAATTCAGATTGTAAGATTGGGACTGTGTATTTAGCACAGTTGAGCACAGGCCTCTAGAACAGTATGGTAATACACAAATAACATTGTAGGTACCATCACAATTATTTAGCATTGCATTCTGTCGTCACAGCAACACCAAGAGAATGGTGGCAAGATGTTCCTCATAAAAGACATGACTAACAAGAATATTATGGTTACTGTAGCTCAGCGCTATTCAACTGGCAGTTTGTAGTCCAAATCCAACTTGCTGCTGCCTTAGAAGTTGCAGAGGGCAACCACTTGGATAACATCCATTGCTTTAGTAGTTAGATGCTGGCTTTCTTGCACAACTCAGACCTCGATATCTTCTGCCAATATGGTAAGATAATAATGAATGTATGTATTCATTATCTAGTCATACGTTTTTGATTATTGAAGGGAACAGAGGATTTGTCATACATACCTTTCACTTTCCTGAGATGATGATACTGCTTT
Source organism: Gymnogyps californianus (assembly GCF_018139145.2). Classification (NCBI taxonomy): domain Eukaryota; kingdom Metazoa; phylum Chordata; class Aves; order Accipitriformes; family Cathartidae; genus Gymnogyps; species Gymnogyps californianus. The sequence goes on from NC_059472.1 coordinate 121,385,304, forward strand.
TAGACCCACTTTGTCTCTGTTGGAATGATCCCAAATTCTTTTGTTTTCTTCTTGCATCAAGCATTTGCAAGGGCTTCTTGCATAAAGTGTTGCTGGAGTATGTTTGGTCTTTCAAAGCTTCAGTCATGTTTACCTGGTGCTTGAGAATAGCTAAGTAGCCCAGATGACCCTATCTGGCCTGTGCGGAGCTAGTTTTGATATTTCTGCATGTGTATAGCACTTTATTCACAAACTGAATGACTAATGTAAGCATAATGGCCAGTGGGTATGTACAGTAACCTTCTACACTATAAAAATGCTGAATATAAGATTTGACAGACTTGAGTTAAAAAAAAAAAAAGTGGTAAGATACTTGCAAACCATATACAGTATTGAATCACTTAGCATACCTGACAGCATTTTGGAGTTTCAGTATGCTCAAAATCAGATTATAGCCAAATTTGATGGAAATGAAAAGCAAGAAGTCCTACAAAAGCTTTTCACTGATTGTCTTGTTTTGAAAATCTCCCTTTTTAATGCTGTATTGCAACACTTTAGAAGATTTATAGTTAGATATATTATAGAATGAGCTTGAAGATGTAAGAGTGCAGAAAGCTAAAAGTGTAATACTTAGCTGCTTCCAGCATAAGAGGTCTTCCCCTTCCGTTTTGCTTGCGTCAGTGCAGAGCTATCCCTTCTCATGTGCTGCACTCTGTTGCATGGCTGACCATTTGATGAACTGATTTTATCAGCTAACTTGACAGAAAACTGTTAACTGTTCTGCAGGCTTCACTTCTGCCAGGTTAGCAGAGCTGTTTGTTCCCTTAGCATTAAGTGGAAGAGCTGCTGCAAAGGAGGTGAAGGGAGCATGCAGCTTGGACTAGAGTTCTGGGGGAAGGTGGTAGGACCTGCCCCTCTTTTGTGTTAGCGAGTTTAGGTTAGATCAACTCAGCCTAGCTCACTTATATTCACCTTCCATGTAAGAGAAACTCAGTTGACTGAAATTCATTAAGTATCATTGTCAGTGCATTTTTAGGAGAATTGTGTGCTCTACTTTTCAGCTTCAAATACTTTTTGAAGCAAAACAGAAGGAATTGATATACCTTGTGTATTTCCATGCTGCGCTCTCTTCCTGTGTACTTATGTTAGTGGCCATGCTTTTCTGCCTTCTCTCTGCTGTGCATCTCACACTGCTGGAAAAACTGAGTCAAATTTGAAAAATTACCAGAAATGAGCTTTTATGCTTTTTAGAAGGGGCAAATGTAAGGAATTGGTTGTAGAATACTTTTAGAAAGTTTCAATCTTGAGGATATTCATGTCATGTTAACAAAGAAATTATTTTTATGTTCTGTGGCAATTTGTATGCAGGTAGTAAAATATATTTTTAATGAAAGGGGAGTCCAATTTTTATGTGGTATGCTATCCTTTGGTTCTACTTTTCCCCCCTCAATCCAATTACTTTATTGACAAGAAAATACTTTCAATGCCTCAAATTGAGGGTGTTGTTACAGGTATCGGAGCCTTGTATTCAGAAGTGAAGTTATGATGTGACGGGGCTGTAACGAAGGGTGAGAGTCTGTGATCCTGATGACTTCTCAGTAAATCTGTGCCAGCTAGTATTTATGAAGTATAATTTATGTTCCATTCTGGATTACTTTATGCACAAGTTTTAATGCATTCACCAGTAAACTGCTGGATGAAGCAAAGATAGTTTATCCAAGTGAAACTACGGAGGAGAAGCTGTCAAGATAGTCTTCAGTTACTACTGTACCAGCTAAACTGTAACTTAAGTGCAGGGATGTTTCTTAGTCATCTTGCTGTGTTCATGGGAGAATTGTTTTCATAATATTTCAAACTGCTGTTGTGGAGCAAGATTTCATTATAATAAATACTTCTCCACAGCCAGGAAGCTTCATTTCATGTATCTTGCAAACAAATATTCAGATTACTTATGTTCAGCCCATGGCTGACTAATTTGGCAACACAGATCTGGTGAGATCTGGTGGGACCTAAGTCAATGGTGTACTACTTAGTTATAAACCAGATGCTCAAGTTTTGCATTCATATGTAAAGCTGTACTAAGATGTTAATTTTTATAAATAAAGTACAAGTTATATATTGTACAGCTAAAACCTTTAGGAAAAGATAGTTGATCAGAAAATATGAAGGATTTCTTAGATACCGGGAGCAAATTGTCTTTAGTATTTATATACAAAAAAGACCAAAAACATTGCAGTGAAACATGTACATAAGCTGTATGTGCTGTATAGACTTTGATATCTCCAATGATTTTGAGAACATTTTATACAGAGAAAAACTTCCTTCTACATTTAACTAATTAATATTGTTTTTTATCCTGGCTAATTTTTTTCTGGAGTAGTAGTACTGACATTCATGCGGAAAATGTTGGTTTTGTTTTGTTTGTGTTTTTAATGTAGATTCAGTAACTTCTGAAATGTGGCTAAGCAACAGAAACCAAAGGAGAAAGAATGCATTTCTAAATGCAGGATTGATGCATCAGAGTAAAACAGGCTATTTTGGAATAAAGGCAGTGGCATGCGTTCAGCAAGACCTTTCAATGGTGGTGTTTTTTGTTAAAATATCCTTATGGAAATTTGAGGTGCAGTAGTTACTAAAAAATAATGAACAACTGTTTGTCTGTATTTTAATAGTTTTATGCAACCAGCAAAACCCATGCTATTGTCTTCAGGGAAAAATAAGTAGTAGTTGCCAGATTGCATGAAAATAAGAATTGCTTCCAAAGATAAGACTAGTTACTGACGATCATGTCTTAGTCAAATAAAATAACATATATAGAACAGACTGTTTCATCAGACAGATAAGCTAATTATGAAAATAATCTGCTAAATGCCATTTGCTATTTGTGCTCTTTTTTGGAGGGATGGGGGAAGGAAAAGATTTCTCCTAATTCTCTTCTCTGCTATGTGTTCTAATAGTAATTTTAATTGGATTTGTAGTGCTTTAAAACAAGAAGACCCAGTTCTGCCTGTTAATTTTGAAAATGTTAGCATTGATTGTGGATGATCTCTTCCTCAGCCCTTCTGCAAGGGAAAAATAAATCCCATTTTACAAAGACAAAAAATAGTTGAATTAACAGACGGTGGCATCTCTGAAAACTAGAGAGGTCAGTACACAAGTTTATTCAAAGCCTTTTTCATTAAAAGTTAAAGAATGGAAGAATAGTTCAATCAGCTAAAAACTGAGTATCTATGAAAAAGTAATCTTTGTTCTTTACCCATACTCTTCAAATTTTACAACTGGTCCAGTCTGAGCATCTTCCAGACTTGCCAGCAGTCTGTGCACATGGTAGTGTAAAAATACTTGTGATACATAGAAATGCTGAAATCATTAACACAATTATTCTATACTATCTTGCTACTGACTTTTTATGCAAGGGATGCAACTTTTCTAAGCTTTTTAGCTTATACAGGGGTGGAAATACTTTTCTTATTCTCCTTTTGAAGCACAAGTATATCAACAATATAACAGGCACCATTCAAAGAATTCAGTAGTATGATAGTAGCTTTTATCCTTTTATACTGTAGTATGTAATTTTTCATCACTATTTCTAATAGAAGTTTCATTTTCTGCGGTGTTTGACTTGTCATATGAATTTTTACTCTTAAACTGTGATTTGGTTCTTCAGACAATTGTGAAGCTATGCTATAAATTTGAGTGTTCATTCTGTTTTCCATAGCCTATGCTGTGAAAAGGATCTTAAATTTCAATTTGTAACTGTCATGGTTTAACCCCAGCCAGCAACTAAGCACCACGCAGCCACTTCCCCCTTCCCCCTCCCAGTGGGGTGAGGAGGAGGAAAGAGGGAAAAAAAAAAGTAAAACTCGTGGGTTGAGATAAGAACAGTTTAATAACTAAAGTAAAATATAATACTAACAATAGTAATAATGAAATATAATAATAATAGTAATGAAAAGGAATATAACAAAAAAGGAGGGGGAGGAAGGGAAAAAACAAACACACACAAAAAAACCCACCAGTGATGCACAATGCAATTGCTCACCACCCGCTGACCGATGCCCAGTTAGTTCCCGAGCCATGATCCGTGCCGCCCGGCCAACTCCCCCCTGTTTATATACTGGGCATGACATTCCATGGTATGGAATACCCCTTTGGCTAGTTCAGGTCAGCTGCCCCGGCTCTGCTCCCTCCCAGCTTCTTGCACACCTGCTTGCTGGCAGAGCATGGGAAACTGAAAAATCCTTGGCTGAAGATAAGCGCTACTTAGCAACAACTAAAACATCAGAGTGTTATCAACATCATTCTCACACTAAATCCAAAACACAGCACTGTACCAGCTACTAAGAAGAAAATTAACTCTGTCCCAGCCGAAACCAGGACAGTAACAAGCATGCTTACCACTGTTATCCTCGTGAGTTATCAGCCTGTACCTACTCCTGAGCCCAATGAAGGTTCCACCCCTAAATTCCAATCCAAATAAAGTAGTTTGTGATGGGGTTTTGTGTCTGAGTTCAAAACAGCACTCTTCAGATATTGCCCAGTTGCTGCCTAGCCCTGAACACGCCCAGAGTGCAGAGATGCTGATGATCTTTAGATTAGATTTTCCTATTTAGCTCTGCATAGAAGAACTTGATATTGAAGTGCTGATGTGTTGAGTCTCTTTCAAGGCTTGTCTTCAACAGGTTTCTATGGATTGGGCTTTCTTCCACAAATCTGCTCTGAAGAGGTTGTAGCAGCGGTGGGGATGACATTCTCTTTAATGTCTTAAGATAGTGGTTAGAGTAATTGCCTGTGATGCTGGAAATTGGGGACCATTTCCATCCTTCATTTATCCACAGTCCGTTGATACTTCTGCAGTGGCAAAATAAACATGTCAACATTTCTGTCATCTCCATAAAAGTTGATTTGTTTTCTTTTTTGCTTAAATGGCTTCTAGTAGAAGATTACTGTAACAGCTGAATATTATAGTTAACATTGCAATGAGAAATGTATAAAACCTGACTAAATTTACTCAATATTACAAATCACTTCTGAAGAAGCAGACTTTCTGTAGAAAGATCTGTCTTATCAACTGAGCAATATACACTGTGTAAACTGTTAAGCAGTTCTACATTTAAGTTAGGAGAAAAAAAAATCTTTTTCCCATCAAGGTCTGAAATAGCTTTAATAACCAGACTCAATTTACATTATGTTGTTAAACGCAAATGTGTCTATTCCAAAATGAATATGGATTTTTAGCTGCTTAAAATCACAAATTCACATAGCATGTATAAAGCGTGACAAGTGTCTGACTTCTGAGGAATGGTAGAAATTTAAGCAAATCTTAAGCTATAAGGATCCCCTGTGTCACACAAATTGTAACTTTCTGAAATCTGTAGTGCTTATTTTAGGAGTAAATCAGGAACTTTAGAAAGCAATAAATGGCTAATGAAATGGTTAAGCCCAGCTCAGTGGTTAAGCAGATGAATATGGATATCCTTTGTGCCGTGTACAAACCTGAACATAACAGATGTTTGACTGCCCTGTGTTTAAGACAGGCATAGCATAGACAGCTAATGACGTAGTTTGGTTTCTATGGCAGTGACTTCATGTTATGTAAGGAAGTTGCGTATACACACCCCTGGTTGTCATGGTTCTGGGAATCCTGCTTGAACAGTCCTTTCCTGATCAACATTATTTAATGGCTTTAAAAACAATAAAATATTCTCTACTGCAGCTAGCTACTAGTGCTTTTAAAAGTCCTAATCTCTCTTACTTTATTCTTGTTATGACAGTGGCAGTTTCAAGTTGCTAGTACCCAATTGAAAGGCTAAATTGCATCTTGATCTTCACTGTGCTTTTGAAAGAGACCTTGATTTTGGCCACTGCAGTATACAAGTGTGCCTTACTTGACCATAATCATTTGAAGTTTTACAGGTTATAAGCATGCTAAATGCATGCAGCATGTCAGGCCTAAATTCTACTTTTCCACTGATTTTTTTTTTTTTTTTTTTTTTTTTCTGAAGAAAACCAAGTAGATGAACCTTGGAGGGGAGGAGAGAAGTAAGCAGTTTCCATAAAGCCTTCAATTGCTAATTACAAAGAGTAGTAAAAAACTTGAAATTGTGAAAAATAAATTCTTGTTTAAATCTGCTCTTCTAAAGGTGGGTCTCTGTAACCCTTCTCTTCCCTGTGTTCCTTCAGTTAAGAGTCTCAAATCTAGAATTGGCACGGGCACCTGAGTTCTGAGCTGTGATAAGGGAATATAGCTGAAAATGTATGCTGAGTCACTGACCCAAGCCAAGGAGTTCGCTTACAAAACCTGCTCCTTTATTTGGATAAACTATCCAGCAGTACATTTATTACAATATCTAAAAGTTTTATCTAAAACCTGATAATGTTTTTGGGGCACTAACATAGCACTGTAGCTAATATATTATCTTAAAATGGTATGCCAGGGGTGTGAAGGTAGAGGAGAGGTAGATCTCTGCAGAGTTCTTTACTGTGTATACTATATGTCAAACCATATTTGCATTGAACTAAAGGTGAGATTTTTTTTTTTAAATGGTGCAGCCCATTTAACAGGTCTCAAAAAAGCAGTCTTGCTCTGCATTCAGATCCTGCCCATATAGTTCTGCAATCTCTTTTGTGTTTTTTTTTGACTCTGGCGCTTGTGCAACCTTTTAGTGAACCAGTGCCATTCAGTGAATGGGTAAAAATGTAAATAGATGTTGTTGTCTTTGCTTTTAAATGTATATCTACAGCTTCTAATAATGTGTGAAAGCAGGAAACTATCTCAGCTAGGATTTTTCCCCTGAGTTGACATAAGGTATATCAAATTAAGAACATACTACAAGAGCTGCCTTCACTAAAAAAAAAAAGTGTGTTTTCGCAAGTGTGTGGAGATCTAAAGGCAAACTTCTGTTTCTTTAAAATTTGAGTTATTTTTCTTCTCCATTCCCCATTTATTAGCTGGTCTAATAAGAGATGCTACGTCTATCTAGAAGCCTTGCTTTGATGAGATGTCAGGCTCTTATTTCATTGCTGCTCCGACATCTTTCTAATCTGCTCACACAACTGTCTTGTCAAAGTTGATGCTTTTGACCAAATCGGGTCACTAGATCTTGACTGAGGCTTTCACTCAGTTTGAGTGAAGCCCCCTTTTGTAATAGGGTAAGAACGCTCTTTGAAATTTAGAAATGAAAGATCAGGGTGCCATTGTCTGCTCTACTGGTCGAAGTGGTCTCTCCAGCGGAAGCAGTTATTCCCCTTTTTGCTACACCTAGTATGTGAGCAGAAATCGGCAACAGCAGGGTACAGCACAAGAATGGGCAGCATGTAGTGACCAAGTGTTGATCAAAGCACTTGATCAGTTGAGTGCAAACCATGTCCATCTTCCTTAGGTTCCTTGGGATCCAGAGGACAGATGAGTTTGCTCTTTATTGATAGGAAAGAATAATAGAGCAGGACTGATTATGGCAGCACAAACCAGTACGGTAAAGAACATTCCTGTGTGTCGCTTTGTGTATTGTTTGGGGAAATAATAAAATCTGGTAAATAAGCACTATAATAAAATAATCTCTGATTCTCCTTTATTAATTTCTCAAAGACAGCCGTGCTTAAACATCTTGAGTTTTGCCTATGTCAGCCAGATGGCACTATTCTGGAAACCAAGAATTTTCTAAAATGTACTGTGGTTATTACATTAAATGGGTGAACAAAAATTGTGTCTTTAAAGGGAAGAAAGCATTTTCATTTCTTTTAATCTTTTTTTCAGTATATTTTCTGAATTTGACTGAAAAATATGCAGCTATGGATCTCCAGTAGAGAAAAGTGGAAAGTGCAGATATGGGATTGATTTTTTTGCATGTATAAAATGGCTTAAAACTAAGAAATTAGGTACAAACATTAGCATTTTTTATATATGTACCCTATAGTCATTTAACTGTTGATCTTTTAAATATTTCAAAATATGTGGGTATTAACTCATTATTTTGGAATATCTACTTTGAAGACTTCAGATTCTAAACCTTGGATTTTGAGTTACGCTGAAGGCTAGCAAACCAACATATTTAAACTTACTTGCATGTTTGGAGTGTAGGTCACCTATTTAAATTTAGAAGAGATGTTTACAAATAGGTAAGAATTTTAACCCTCAAGTTCATGGATCCTTTTTTACAAAAATGAGATTATTTCCCCTTTTGGTAGCATTACCTATGTCAAGCTATAAGTGGCTTCAAAACATGCAAAATAAACTTTATAATGCAAAACCCACGGGGATTCCTGTTGTCTGTTCTGGAAACTTTTTTTTGCAGAGAGATCTGCCAGTAAAAATCCTAATTTTTATTTCATACAGTATTGTACATGTCTGAGACAAAGTGCCAATGTGAAATTTTGTAGGAGGTTGGGAAGGGCAAGATACTGTTGTTACTGTTCTTATTTTCTTTAGGCTTGCATGCAGCTGTTGGCTGAATAATTGTGGTAGTTTGAAATACCAGCGAATAATCTAGGTCTTATAAACCAGTTCCATTTTTCCATTGTTCTTTCAAGGTTTGTATATTTCAAATGAAGTTACTTTGAAAATTTGTTTAAAGTTTCCTGTTTTCCGTCAGCTTTTTTTACCACTTCCTTCACACTTATCCTTTACACTGTGTTCGGTGTGAGGAGTGAAAAATAATCGTGTTTTATAGCTGAGTTGAGACAACCCTGTGCTGGTTTAAATGGAGTATTCAAGTTCTGTGTGTTCACACTATCAACATTATTTTAGCTCTTGCTGTGCTGCGTCATGCTTTCATTTTCTCAAATAAACACCTACAATGTGCTGCTACATGGACTCTTCTAAAATACTCTACACTGAAAGGATACATGAAGCATTTTATTGTGGGGCGAGTATCAACCAGAATACTAGGATAGATCGTATCACAAAAGAGATTTTAAGCAAAGTTAAAAATCTAGGAAGGACATTGATATCCAAAAGATGACTGTTAATAGAAATGCATGAATTCACAGGTTTTATGTGCTTGCAAAAAATGAGTTCTTATAATCTGTTGTGTGGTGAGAGAGAAATAATGCACCAAAACTTTTTGGCCACTTTCACACTAAACAGTAGGAGAAAGATGTAAGTAGCTTTACAAAATTAAAGTTGTACCTCCTAGGTGAAATTACCTCTCTGTCTTGTGAGGCTTTTTTAAATCCTATATTCCAGAACATTCAGCTTTCTGGCATCAGGCTATCAAAGTATTAATGCTCTTATTGATTCTTAAACATGTGAATAGTCATGTTGAATTTGCAGGTATATGTGATATGGTGTACTGGCCTCAAAATGCTCAGTACCTACAGGATTGAGGCCCTAGTAAGCATAACAGAAATCAAATAATTGTCTGAGTTAATAGCATACACTTACTACAAATTAGAGCTCTAAAGAAAATTACCATGTAGTGTTTCTGTTCCTCTGTCAGCTAAACTATATGAAGAATGGGTTGTAACTAGCAAAATGAGTAACTGTTCTAGGGATGAATGTGTGTGATTTACATTATTAAATAAAATTGTAGCCATCCTTCAGCTTTAAATGCATGTCAAGTATTTTGAGTAGGCCACAGAAAGCAAGATGCAGTTGGGTAGGTAACTGAGTGTGGTTCCCTCTTGCAAGCTCTTCCAGGACAGAGCTGGTGTGCTCTGCTTCTTATGACCACTGCCAGCTGCTCTCCCCTCTTTCCTCATTTCTCTCAGTTCAGCTGTTTGTTTGGTTTTACTGGGTACAGATCTGTGAAATGCTAGGGTGTGGGACCCAAAATTGCCACTGAAATTTCCAAAGCATGGAGTTGTAGCTGAAGATTAAGAGCATGGCCTTTTCTCTAAGCATACATTGGAGTTATTTATTTTTATGCAATATTGAGAAGTATTTCATATTTAAGCTTCCTGTATTGAATGCAGTGAGACTTGTGAAATATTTTCTTCTAGGCAAACTCTTAATAAAGATTTGAACTAAATACTAGCTTTTACAGTAAGTAGAAACCAACTAAAGGGCTTCATGCCCAGCAGTGCTGCTTTTTCATTTTTTGGTATGTAATTTCATTGGGGAACAAGAAAGTTGTTAAATGTTTTTTATTTTACACAACCAGGAATTAGAAGGAAACAAGAAGACTCCCAGAGTGTAGTAGAGATCACTGTTAATTGTTATGTTTGGATATTTTAAAAAAACAAAACATCCCACACTTTGTAGTATGCTTAGTGTAAGAAGGTGGTTTTACCTAAATGATTTAATTTATTATTTACCATTAGAAGTAGCAAAGAATTTTTTAAAGCAACACTACTGAAGGAAGAACATATCTAGTTCATTCTCATTGAAATAAGTGACTTTCTTGTAATTTCTCTACTTCATAGAGTAACATGTAAACAATATTGAGAACAGTTTATGCTAGTCCTTTAAAAAGGAACGTGCTTTGAATACAAATCTCTCTAATAACCTGTGCCTACCTGTGAAGAAAAGGGTAATGAATTCTTGTCTTGAGTGACCAGATTATCTTCAGCTTTATCTAACACTTTGCTGTCAAAGATGTTATGCATCTCAAACTGTTATGCATCCTTGAAGTCATGAATTCTGATTCTTTTTTCCTCTAAAACTATAAAAGCTGTGAAACAATGGAACTACTGTATTTTGTACTTCACTGGAATTGCAAATTCCATAAGTAATGCTCATAATCAAGAGTGCAGTAATAACCCCAGTATGCATCTCAAGAATATTTCACAGTTTTGATGGTACTTATGTCTGTTTCCTCAACAGTTATTTTAAAATATGTACTGTATATTTACAGATATATGGAGTTTAGGGGTCATCCTCTTCATGTTGGTTTGTGGACAACCACCATTTCAAGAAGCAAATGACAGTGAAACTCTGACTATGATAATGGACTGCAAATACACAGTGCCACCTCATGTGTCCAAAGAATGTAAAGAGTAAGTAGAGTACTAAAGAACTTGGAAGCATTCATAGAAGTGGATTCTCATTACCTTTGGGAGTTCCCCATACCATATTATCAGCGTGTGGAATATTCCTTGCCTGTTAAGAAGATATTATGCTGACTGCTTTTGCTTAGTTGTTAGTATTTCTTCACATCGATTGAGTAGTTTCTTGGGCACCAGTATTGCATTTTTTTATTCTTTGTGTCTCTTCTTACTAAAGGTTAATCCCATGATATTTTTCGCCAGTAGGTTTTTCCCACACTTGTGTAAAACTTAATTTTGATTTTACACAATGTATCTTTCTTTTATGTGTCTCAGTTGTCATGCATTTTATAAATGATTGAAGAAGCTGCTCACCACTGACTGGCTTTGGCCACCACTTTTGCTGGACAAATTACAAGGTGTTGCTGAGAGTATTTTGTGGCAGGGGTTAAAAAGGTAATGATTCCCATAGATTTCTGTTCAAAATACAAGTTGTCAAAAACCAAGAATATCACAGCAAGTTTTGCTCATCTCCTACTGAAATTGCAACTCTAAATCAACATTCTAGGCAATCAAGGGAGAAAAATATTCTGTCTGCAAATACCATATGCCACTTGGGAATCATGACTCATTTTGATGTGTTGTTTTTCTGCAGTGTTTGCTGCAGCTTTTCTATTTTTTTGATATGTTCTGTTATTTCCCATATTTCCTTATCGGTTAATGACTTCTTCAGTCCTTTTAATATATATCCCAGTTGCATCACTTCGACTATTTTACAATGTTTGGCTGGGTTCTTGAATCTGCAATAGAGTATCTTTTCATTTTCAATATGAAAGTCCAGATGCCTTTATAAATGCTTGAAAAATGCATTTGGTCCAGTCAAACTAGAGCAACATCTAGGATTCTGTTATTTGACAGAGAATGGAATTTATTACAGCTGTGGTCATAATGACAGTTCCTCTCTTCACCTGTCATCTGTGTGGTCCAGGAATCTAATGCACAACAGGATGCCATAGCTGGTTTTCGTGTCTTGTCATTAGTGTCTAGCATCTCCAGTAACATGGAAAAGCTGCTATCAGTGCTCTCAACAGCTTGAAGAGCTTTACGTACAGGAAGAGGCTTAAAATACAATACAGGAAGAGGTTTAAAAGAGAGCTCTTATCAGTGAATTGTATCACATAAATCTCTTGAGATGCTGTATGCTGTGCTGAGGCCAGGAAACTTATTTTTTGCAGCCTTTCACTTAATATATTGGCTAGCGCTAATTTGCTTAAAGGCCCAAGTAGATCTGCTTTCTCTAGGCAATGCATCAACAATGTATGATCAGTTACCCAAGTCCTCTATAGGTTAGGTTTTCTTAGGGAAAAGACTCTGGCAATGTTTAAACCTCCTGCTTGGAGTGAAAGCATTCTTGGGGCTTGCATAAGCAAGCTTAAAGCAGGAGTACACTTGTGTGGTTTTACTACAGGTGTAGTTTAAAAAAAAGTCAAATGAAGTATATAGTTTGTTCCCTTTCTGTCACATTATTAACAAAAGCAAAGAAAATCAAGGCTCCCATGTCTCACCTCGCCTTTGCTTTTAGTAAAGGCAGAGACCACAGCTACTAAGTATATATGTGACTTTTTTTTACAGTAGAGTTTTAAGAAGTCTGAATTAACCTCCATTTTTAATTCCATGCATCATCTCACACTAAAAAAAAAAAAAAAATTGTGATTACCTTTGTGATTTGTGTGGCCTTGCAGTTTGAAGTTGCATGGTGTAGTATAGTTAGTGCAATAAAAAGCATTATGTGAGAACCGCAGAGCTTTCATTCCACATGTTGGAGCAATAAAGTTTCACTGAAACCTTGGCACCAAAACTGTATATTCATGTTCTGTTTGTTGTGCAAAGCCAACAATACCTCCCCCAAGAATTTTTCATGTCTACTAAGTGAACAGAGATGTGCTGTGCTAATCAAGTTGTCTTTCTCTGTTTATTTGGGGAATTTATGCACTTCCTTTCCAGCACTTGTAAACACTCAGTATCGACCCATTAGTAGGTTTGTCACTTCATCATCCCAGATAGCGTTTTGTTTGGGTTTTTTTCTCTATGGGTAGAGCAGATCACTGTTTTTTCAAGGATACTGAAGAATCGAATGTCTGATAGCTATTTCAGAATAAAATATTTCTACTTATCTTGCCATTCTATATTCTTGTTGACAGCAGCAATAACAGAAAATTATATTTCTATTACTTTACAGACCAGCCTGTAGGCCATCTGTGACAGTTGCCCTGTAAGACCTACTAAAAACAAACAAACCAGAAAAATCAGGTTAAGAATCTAAGCATAGTAAATGAAAATTGCAGTGTTTATGATATTTATAGTTTTTAATAAGTAAATTCTTTGTTTCGGTTCAGCAATATTTGGAATGTCTTTGAGAATAAGTAATTTCCCATCACATTGTTTACTGTAGAGACTTCTAAAGATCTATGTGGACTGACAGCAGAAAATTTCTTCTTAATGTTGCTCTTGCAATGGCTGCTTTTTAAACACGAGTGCATTTTGTTTAGATTTATTTTTTATTCACAGTCTAATTACACGGATGTTGCAGAGAGACCCGAAGCGAAGGGCATCTTTGGAGGAGATTGAAAACCATGCGTGGCTCCAAGGAGTTGACCCATCTCCTGCAACAAAGTACAATATTCCTCTTGTGTCATATAAAAATCTGTCTGAGGAGGAACACAACAGTATAATACAACGCATGGTTCTTGGTGATATTGCAGACCGAGATACAATAGTGGAGTAAGTTGTCACTTTTCTATATGCAGTTTGTTTTGTGCATCTGTCATTTTTGATTAAAGAATGTTCTGAGAACCTGGGTACTCCAGTGTTTAAATATCAAGCCATTCAGTTAACAAACAAAGTATTACATTCTTGCTCTGTGATAGGATAGTCTAGGATGAGAAATACTTAAGTAGACCCAACTGTAGGAAAAAATTCAAGAGAATGTGTTTGAACAGTGTTCAATTCCTGTGGTAGTTTGCCATCTTAAGTAAACTGCTTTGAAATCCATGCTTTTACTTGTGCTTCATATCTCATGCATATTTGGAGATGATAAATTCTAGCATTTTTCCCTTAGTACCTTTCCCGTATACCTGAATCTTTGTTAATTTAAAATATTATTCCTTTTATCTATATAATGCAAAATAGTCATTGTCACTGAGTGAGCTTGCTAGAAAGCTACATAGTTTCTTCTAATAGATTTAAACCCCCAAATTTCTAAAATATTCCCAAAATTGGAAGAGGACTTAAAATTTGTTTTTTCTATTTGTTTGTGTTTAAGCTGGAAAAAGTGTTACTATCTTACCATTGGCGGGGAGCGGGGGAAGCAGCAGTCTCGCTTCTTAAGCTTTTAGCTGCATAACAGTGGCATCCTTTCTGTTAGAATGTCTGAATGATGCTTACTGGTTTGTGAACTTAATTTTACTGTAAACTCAATGTGATGGCCCTACAATAATGAAGGTTTTTCCTCCAGTTGTGGCATAAACAAATATTAGTACTTTGTGGTTGTATGTGCCAGTGGGAAGGCCCATCATTGGTGCGTAATATTAATGAAATACAATTTTATAATTTAAAGAATGTTCCATAAAGGAAGAATTCCTTAATTTTTTTGGATGATATTCTGAGGGTGTCCTCGTCCAACTATAGTTGAAATTACTAGACTTGTTGGCTCTGTATTTTTAATAAAACCAAGACATGCTTGTCAAAACATCAAAAATATGGAGGTCTGCTTTCAGATGCTCTTCCTGCTATGAGAAGTACAGCAAGTTGAGATGCGTGTCCAGTTTTTAGAAAACCATTGATGTATGGTTTATTTTATGTTTTGTACTTTCCTTAGGGCATTGGAAACTAACAAATACAATCACATCACTGCTACTTACTTCTTACTAGCTGAAAGGATTCTGCGAGAAAAACAAGAGAAAGAAATTCAGACCAGATCTGCAAGCCCTAGCAACATCAAAGCTCAGTTCAGGTGAGAATTTAAGAATCTAAGTTGTTAACCTGGCTTAATGAGAATATTATTGAATTGTTCAAGTACTTCTTTTTTAAAAACAATGAAATACTTATTCATTGCAAATTTTAAATGTCTTTAAAGCGCTGTCGATGCTTCAGAAGCTGTTCAGAAATCAGTTACCAATAATATTTTCAATTTCTACCATTTTCAGGAAATGCTTAATCAATTTGAAGTCTGTATCTGAAGTAGTAAGTTTTCACACCTGCTAGGAAAGGGCATGTTCATTGACCTTCAGTTCCTTGTACAAATTGTGTATGTAATATCCCTGGGAAAAAAAGTAGTTGCATAATCCATAAACATGTTGATGGGGAATTAGTTATAAATGAGAAATCACTCTGAGTTTGATGTTATGATTTAGTGTTAGCTTTGATTTTTAATGGGCTGAACATCCCCTAAATCAAGCTTAGAGCAAACATCTGTAGGTTATGTTCTGTTTAATATCAGTTGATATGCCTGTTGTCTAAGGAGAACTGTTGAATTAATCGCCTTAATCACCCATTTAAAGATATTGCAACAGACTTTTTTTTAGTTTGACAAAAACATGATTAAAAACCTTATGGTAAGGTTCCCTGAGATTTTCCAAGCTTCAGCTGTGACACAGTAAAACTAAAGGGGGAAGTGGGGTTCTGGCATCTAGTTGGTATTGATGTGTTCAACCAGTCCATTTGTTCTGCAACCAGTTAGCAAAGCATCCCATATTTTCAGTTACAGCAACATATGCTTAAAAAACCCCCGAAACAAACACAAGGTGAATAGTATAGTTTCTACCTGCAAATTGATATTGGAAGATACACATTTTGAACAGTTATTTTTCTTAAACATTTTGTTTTTAATTTCCTGAGTTAAGTGTTAGACTAGGGATCTGCTGGTATTGAAAAAATCTTTATTGGCCCATCTTGACAATCTTTCCAGTGAAGATGGAGGTTGTGCTGAGGCATTTCCATTAATTTTTGTTCTCTAACCTCCAGTCTCTTCAAAAGTTGCCTTTTAGGTTTTGGTAAAATATTATTGGTAACTATTATTAGCAATAATAACAATTGTTAGTAGCTAATCTCTTAATAAGAGAAGAATATTAAGTGCTTGTGCTGATGTTTGGAGTTGCTGCCTACCTTCAGTGTTGTTAATCTGTCTGTAGGACTTAGAGAAAAAGACAAAATAGTTTGTTCATTTCAAAGGTTTTTTTGTGCAACTTTCATGCAAGGTCACATGTGAAATCATTTAATAGGAATGATAATAGGGACATAAATGCTATGGTGTCCTTCTGGTGCATATCCATATTTTCCTTGGCCTAATTGATAAAAGTCAGCTACTACTACCTCAAGTTCAAGCTAGAAGAAATGAACACTTGTTATAAATTTCCACAGTGTGCACTGTGGAAAATGGGTTAAAGATACATCATCTCCATTGGTTGTTACCTTGGATTTAGGCTGAGATTTTGGAGGCTTTTAGAGGAGTCTCTTCTGAATACTATTCCGTCTACCCGAATAATGAGTTGTTTTTCTCTGAACCTTACAGTGGTTCTCAACATCTTGGTCATCTCCAGTTAAGACTGCACCCTGTGTTGTGTACTGGAGTAGACTGAAATTTTGTTGCTGTACTTAAAAGGTCATTCACTCAATGGTCACTTATGCAGGAAATTTTATCTTCTGTTGTGTGGTTACAAGTACTTTACAAGAGTTATTGTTGCAGGCAACTAAGGGTTGACCATTTAGTCTGGAGCTTGGTGTTACAGAGCTTACCTCTCTTCAAGGGTAATACTGTAACTTTCACTCTGCAGTTCTCTCTTAATGGCTAATCCTCTTATTTTATGTCAATTTCTTTTAAAAAAGAAATCCAAGCAGAGCATCAAATGTCTAATACTAAGTATTAGTTATAAAACAAATTATTTTAGAGGAAAACTGAGTTTACCTTCAAATGAAAATTCTAAAACTACAAAATCAGCTTTTAAATCGTTTTGTTTTTTTTCTCTGCATCAGTGTCACTCTTTCAGTAGAAGAGCTGCTCCAGTTATATGAGGAACTGGAACAAACAAGTTAATTGAATCTAGATCTTGATATGAATTTGTAGAGTTGAATGGAGTAGTTGAAGCCTGCCTTATGAGTATGAATTTTCTTTTCATGACAAGGACATCTGCATAAACTCAGGAACTCTTGCCCTTAATGGTCCCAGGTAGCTATTCCTTGTCTTCATGATGGTTCTAAATTCAAAGTGTTTATATAGAATGACCTCATGGAAAAGACAACAAAGTAGTGCATTACTTTGATTTTGGGACTTCAAAAGATTAAAAAAAAAAAAAATTACTTTCAACCTGGAGCTTCCCTTCTGTCCCACTCTCCCCTCAGGCACACTGGGAATAAGGGGAGGCGGGGAAGGGAGGCAAACATGGGCTGCTATGAGAGATAAACATACTGTAGTGAGGAGGTTTATTGCCTGGAAACTACAGTACTGTTAGATACTATATTTACCCTTCATTGTGACAGCCACAGAACTCTCTTCCTTTTTTTGCTGACAAACCAGTCTGTTCTTAAAGCATGGTAAATCCTTGAAAGATTTAGATCTTCATTTTCTGTCACTTTTGTAGTTTATGTTTCTAATTTATTTAAGTCCTATTTGTTAATCACACACAGTTGTTTGTGTTTAAAATACCCAGCATAGCACAAGTCATCAGAAAACTAGGTCAGTGGTTCCCAGCATTTCTGGAGTCAGCTGGGGCCTAAGGGAGGATGCCAGTGTCAAACCAAGGAGGACCACAGCCTAGGCTCCACTTCTCGTCTGGACAGCTTGGGCCAGAGGTGCTGGTTGTGTGGCCTCCCTCCAGGCAGAGCTGCTCACTGGAGGGAAACTGGTGGGGGAGCACCAGCAGCTCCCAGTGCGCAGCGAGACAGGAAGGAGCCTGTGCGGCTCCTCCCAGGGAGTGGACTACACAGGCTTACACGGGTGTGTGTTGGCAGCCAGGTCCTACTGTTAGAGGATCCTGGTGGATTTTTGTATCACTGGTTTGTTAACCAAAACTGAAGCCAGCACTTCAAAAGAAAGTCTGCAGTTAGGCTTGATGAGTTTAATGTTGGCTTTAATAAAGTACTCTTCTTCAAAGTTCATACAATTGGGAAGATAGTTGTCAATTGTTACCCATGTATACAGGCATCTCATCAGGATCCTTTTCTATCCAGCCATTACAGAGGGAGCCTTGAGCAAATGCAGTCCTAGTGCAGGTGCTTCCATTAACTTGGAACACTTAGAAAGAACACGTTTAGAATAAGAATAGCAAAGAGATGTCTGAGCTTTCTTTGTTTCTTCAGCTTGATCTCTTAACACAGCAGAGATCAGGAAGTTGGTATGATCCTTCTGTCTTCGTGTGCAGGCTGCCCAAGCAGATATCTGGGGTCACACTTGGTGTGAAACATTCTCTGCTTCCTCTCCCGCTTTCATCCTACGACTTGCTTCTAAACTGGGCTACAAAGTCATGCAGCCCTTTCTTTTGGCACACCCAAAATGTGGTTGGGAATGTCTTGTAATGTGCTATCCATATGTGAACAGAGATCTCTACCACAGCTTTTCAAGCAGTATGCTAGAGTATTTTAGTTATGTAAAGTTAAATGATTGGCAAACTTTTTTAAATTAAGGATAACTCTTACTTTCAGAGGTTAGACAAAATTTCTTGGTCTCCACAAGAAATGTGGGGCTTATGCTGAGTGAAACAACTGAAGAATTATTCAGTGTTAAGGTGTTGGTCTGTAGGTGTTGGTCTTTTGGATTAGGCTTTTGAAATACAGAGAGAGAGAGGAAAGACCGACAGTCTCTGTTCTTAATTTATTCTGTGTGCATTATGAGAAAATTACAATATATATTAGGATTTAAAGTAAAATACAAATCATTAGATACTAGCTTAGATACTGGAGATAAGACATCAGCTGCTAACTGTAAAACTGATTTACACTCAAGTGTCACTTTCGTTTTGATTTGAGCTAATGCTAGTACACAGTCATACATTTTGAACTTGGATTTACAGTTTATTCAAGTGTCATATTCCTAAGCTGCTTGAGTCTTGAATTCATGCAGCTGTATTATTCCAGTTGCTCAGCTAAGGACAAATAAATGTATGATCTCAATTCATGTGTGTTTAAAATTAAAGGTGAATTTGTAGAATACAGCTTGGTCTGAATGAGACTTACTGAAAATGAACGTTTCTTCTGACTCAACTTTTCAGTCTCACTCATGTTAATTCTAACCTAATTTTTATATTAAGAATACTGGGGGAAAAAAATAACAGAAGCTTCAGATTAAAAGTAGTTTGCAATACTATCTTATTTAAGTTGTGCTTGAATCAGCTTGTATCTTCCTCTAGGTACTGGTGGTTCTATACCTACTTCAGATTATTTTGTTTGACACACAATTATTTAAAGTTTTTTTTATTGCTTAATTCATTTTCTGAGTGCAGTGAAATCTTAAGATTTCATTTGACAGTAACCAACATAATTTCTAAACTATGCTTTTGCATATATGGTGTTCCTTTCCAATAACAGCATTCCTAAAGGAATGCACATTCTCTGAGAATGTTTCCTTTTCCTCAGTTACTCAGTACTGTTATTTACAAACATGCCACTCAGCAGGCCAATTTGTGTGGCAGTACTTGTGCTTCTCTTGTGCAGAACTTACATTTTCTTATGTTCTGAAATGCCTGCCATGATCTAACTTTTCTTTTATCCTTTACTATTATGTAGGCAATCGTGGCCAACAAAAATCGATGTACCCCAAGATCTGGAGGACGACCTTACAGCTTCTCCTCTCTCCCATGCAACTGTTCCTCAGTCACCAGCTCGCACAGCTGAGAATGTTCTCAACGGCCACAGAAGCAAGGCCCTTGGCGATTCAGCAAAGAAGGAAGACATCCCTGAATTAGCTGGACCGGCACTTTCAGCAGTCCCATCAGTGAGCTTAAAACCCACTACAAGTGGCCGGAAGTGCTTGTTCAGAGTAGAAGAAGATGAAGAGGAGGATGAAGAAGATAAGAAGCCTATTTCTCTTTCTACTCAAGTTGTTCTGCGCCGTAAGCCTTCAGTTACAAATCGTCTTACTTCGAGAAAGAGCGCCCCAGTCCTCAATCAAATCTTTGAGGAGGGCGAGTCAGATGACGAGTTTGACATGGATGAGAACTTACCCCCAAAGCTCAGCAGGTTAAAGATGAATATTGCTTCACCTAGCACAGTGCATAAACGCTATCACAGGAGGAAAAGCCAGGGACGGGGCTCTAGTTGCAGTAGCTCAGAAACAAGCGATGACGACTCGGAAAGTAGGAGACGCCTAGACAAAGATAGTGGGTTTACTTACTCCTGGCATAGACGGGATAGCAGCGAAGGGCCACCGGGCAGCCAAGGAGATGGTGGTGGACAAAGCAAACCAAGTAACGGAAACGGAGGCGTAGACAAAACGAGCCCAAGTGATAACAACAAAGGTGGGGGGAGTCCCTCCGGTAGCTCCAGCGGTAGCACCAACAACACTTCAGGTTCCACTCGGAGATGCGCTGGATCCGGAAACACAATGCAGCTATCGTCTAGAAGTGCAGGGGAACTGGTTGAAAGCCTGAAGTTAATGAGCCTTTGCCTAGGTTCACAGATTCACGGCAGCACTAAATACATTATTGATCCTCAAAACAATCTGTCCTTTTCCAGTGTAAAAGTACAGGAGAAATCAACATGGAAAATGTGTATAAGTTCCAGCGGAGGTGCAAACCAAGCTTCATCACTGGGCAGCCTAAAATTTTTTTCTGACCAAATGTCAGACACAGCAAACGAATTGGAACGGATAAAGAACAGGAACTTGAAAAACAATGTGCTACAACTACCTCTCTGTGAAAAGACGATATCTGTGAATATTCAGCGGAACCCAAAGGAGGGGCTGCTGTGTACCTCCAGTCAAACCAGTTGTTGTCATGTCATTTGACAATGACCTGACTTTAATAGCTCGATCTACTTGACAGCATCATTCTTCCTGTTCAGAGCTGTGAACACCTTGTCACGGACCCCCTTTTGTTGTCTTAAGATTTTTCAGTGGGCTTTGAGCAGTTATTTATTACACTTTAATTTTGTGTTTGCTTGATGGTATGACAATGCATGGTCTTTGCATGCTGCTAGCCGATACGTTTTTCTTTTTCAACAAAACAGAATATTTTATTGTGTAATTTTTACATTTATAATTTTACTATGGAAGATCTGGATTAAATTAAAATAAATATCTGGATCCTAATGTAAATGGAGCACTTAGAAGTTTCATGTTCTGCACTTAAACTAGAGAGAGAAGCTTTTGTTTGCTTGTGAAATGTTAATTCTTGTTCTGACCTTCTGTGATAACTAAAATATGTGATATGTGGCATACTTCTATGTGTCTGAAACGGAACCAAAGCAATAATGTTTTGATGCTGAAAACTCTTCAGGGAGCTTTCAGATGTTCCAAGGCTTGTACAAAGCAAAGATGCACTGAAAATTAGTGATCTTGGAATATGATTTTAAACCCACACCCATTTGTCTTAAGCTATGATATGGATAAAGTTGTGGCTCAGAAATCAAACTGAAAAGATCTTGTTTTGCTAGAGGCAGTTTTCTTTTTAAAAAAAAAAAAAGCAAGTAGATTTGTAAGGCAGCTTTTTCCCATAGAAATATGTTAATATTACAAGCAGACAATCTTCTTTTTTAATATAACAAAGGTAAATTATTAAGTCTACTTCTGAGTTTTTACATGCTAACTGAAAATAAAGTATTTGTATGAATTACTTTTGTTATCAGTATATCATGACACTTAATATTTTAGGTTTTTACCTTGTAAACCTTCTCCCCTATCCTCTCCTCCCCTCCCTGAGATTTCAAAAGGCAATAAGGGATGGAAAACCTTTAGGTAATTGGATTCAAATTGAAATCGTTATTGTCATTTACATTTTTCTCATTATTACTCTTTTTAAGACTTAAAATACTGCTGTTGCCCACATGTACACCACTTATTTTCCCTCAGTAATAATGCTTTTTCATAAAGTTGATTTAAAATAGCATATAGGAAAGTATTTATTTTGCAGCTCTTAGCCTTTCTGTCAGGTTTCCCATTGCCATGGCAAGGTCTTGATTTAGAGTATTTCTGTACAAAAGGATACTTTTGACCAGATGAATTAACTTTGTGGAATTTTATTATCTAGAATAAAATATATTGCAGATTCCTAGTTTTGGGAAGGGCAAGAATGTTTTATTTTTTCATGCTGTGCACTGGGTCTTCTAAGCAATGCTAGTGAAACTGGTGGTATTATGTAGCAGCGCCCTGGGCAGCCGTTGGATGTCTGAGAGGAGTTTACACTGTTGAGCATCTCCTAACACTTGCAGAATGGTCAAATACAACGCATTTCACGTCCACCGCAGAGTGAGCAGAGCACCAAAGAACAGCGTTACGCTTGGTCATAATTTCTACAGCTCATGACAGCTCTTCTTGATGAGTAAAAGACTTTACTAAGAGAGCCTAAATTGCATGGGGTATTCTTACTGGCTAGCCTAGCCAGGGATTTTGCATTCTGCTTCCTAAACAAGGCAAAGGATAAGTGTTTTACTTTAAGTTTTAAACTCTAGTTGCAGTTTAGTCAGCGTGGTATTTATACATTGAAAGCTACAAGAATAGATGTGTGGGTGAAGCCATAGAACATATTTGCTTGAAATTTTTGAGCAGGGATCTTACCAAGGGCCAGAAACGAGATGTGTGGTTCACAGACGGTGAGCGTAACATCCAGTAGGAGACAAGTTTATAAAGGGCATTGGCAATAAACTTATTTGTTGCAGCTTTTTTCCAAGTATTGTAAATACTCTTTCCTGATACTATGTACAGCCTTGGAATGGCACCTTTTAACTAACCCCAGGTGTATTTTGTTTCCAATGTTTTTATATACAACTGTATATATGGTGCTCACTTTAGAACAGCAGTGTTGACCATTTATGCTGCATAGTTGTATCATAGCCTTATAGTTGTGTGTGGTTGGGTGAACCTTTGGGTGTACAAATGTTAGTCTGAGTGGTGTCCTTTATCCATTTGTTGATAGGTGAATGATTGTGCATGTGGTGTATGTTGTATTATGTTGTCACGTAAAAGGAAGGGCGAGAATAACCACTACATTAAGATAATATTGGACCAAACTATTTAGAGCAAGTAAACAGTTTCTTGTACCCCTTAACGTGTCTTTAAAAGTTGCATATAGTTACAGTAGTGTATAAATTAAATATTGTGGAAAAACAATTAGTCTTGTATTTTTCTGTATGTGTGTATATAAATATATATAAAAAAATAATGTACCTCTAGCAACTTAATCTGTATTTAAGATGTGACAATCTTGACACAGAATTTTAAGAGTAGCAGTATAAATAAGCAGAATTAATGAACAGAAATATAAAAATTTCTCACCAAGAAAGAATCCGTGTGTGTGTTAAGAGGGTACAGAAATATCAGCTGATCTTATTGCTTCCAGCAATGTTTGGCTTTTTCATTGTATAAACATTCATGGTGTGCGACAGAAATGGAAAATCCAGTTAATAAAAGTGATATCTTGATTGATGCATAACCTACGATTTGCACGTCAGTGCGGTTTGTTACTCCTGGTGTTCTCACTGTGTAAGGGCGGTGGCACAAGCTCCTGGCCGAGTCCCCAGGCTGCAGCGCAGCGGGGGTCAGACCTCCCGGAGCCATGCTTGCTGGGAGCGCCGCCTCAGTACTGCAGGCACGGAATAGCCCATGCTGAACAGCGCTGGTCAAGTTCACAGAGTAATGAATTAAAATAGAAAGCAGTAGAAATGTAAGCTCGGTTGCCTTGAAAAAATACAACTTTTTGTGCGGATGCATGTTAATTGGCAAGCTTTCAGTTGTTCTCTTGCATAGATCAAACTTGTTCATTTGGGCTTAAAAGTTGTCATGGTTTGCATCTGCTAAAATGGCTTTTTATTTAAAGGCTGAGGTAGCTGTTTCTTAGGTGGAACTTCAGAATGATTTAAATGGTTTAGTAGACTTTACAAGCTGCTTTTGATTGATACACTTGTCCAGCTTACCATCATAGCAAACCTGGTGCTGTTCCGGCAGCTTGTGCCTGGCAGCTCTGGAATACGGCGTACAATGGGTTTCAAAATCTCAGTTAAAATATTTGCTGTGCATGTGCCCAAGTAAGTGAGATGAGTCTTAGCCACACGTGTGCCCGTTACAGTCATGGGAGGGATATCTCACCCACCCCTGCTGTAACTCTTGGGGAAAATAAGGTGCTGTACTTGTCTCAGGTTTTCCCTTGTTAGATGAAACGATTGGTTGTGTACCAGTTTGCCAAGCCTGCATAGGTGGTGTGTAAACTAATTATTTTTTTTCTTGTGAAGATGTATGCGAGTTGAAGTTTCACCAGTATAGCCTGAATGTTTTTAATCCAAACCTAACCCAGTACTATTCTTCTTTGCAATGTAAAATGGGTAATAGTAAAAAAACCCAATGTTTTGCACTGATAGACATCAGAAGCCTTAAGACAAAGCTATTGTCACCCACACTGCCCAAGATGTAAAACCACTGTGTAAGACACAGCTTTCTCTGCATGCATGCTCTGCTCTGTTTCTGCTGTCACATGTAACTGGATCCCAGGAGTCAATTCCACTCACTCACTGCAACTGCTTCACAGTGTACATTTTACAACTCTGTCCCACATTGCAGCGTTTAGGCTGCCACGTGCTGGAAAACATCTGCTCCTGAACATTTAGTCTAAAATTAAGTATGTCAGTACAGAATGGAGAGAACAACTGAAATACCTAAGCTCAAATCCAGGCGTGTGCTCTCACTGTCATCACTTACTTACAAACTGCTGTGCCTTAACGTGTAGTTAGGAGAGTAATGCTTCTTATTGCTGTCTTTCTTCCAAGGTACTGTGAAAAGCAGCTTGGGTTGAGGAGGGGGCGGCAGCGCTAGCCAGTGCTTCTGGAACACGTTCTGCCCATTTTGCCCCACCAGCGTGTGCTGTATCTCAGGACTGAGAGATAACAGTCCCAGGACTGGCTGAGAGTGGGTGGTTTCTGCTATCTCCTCATGCATGTGACCCGTTTACCCTTAGAGATGTCTCTGGTGAGCTGTGGTTTCACACAGAGCCTGTGATTTAACTGCTCGTGAAACATGACCTGTAACCAGCCAGAGATGGTATGGACACAGGGTGTTTGGCACACTTACTTACATGGATTAATGGCATTATTTAACAGGTTACGTAATTACGTGCAATTAATGTACAATTGCTTTATGATTGGCTAGCTGTGCAAAGCTGTACCCACAGGCTTTTGCAGCTGGGACTCTGCCATTGCTGGTGAGCTTCCCAACTCTGGTTAATGCAAAATGGGGCGGAGGCGGCAGCAGGCAAGGAGCGGCCGAGGAACGCGCGGGGCTGTGACCGGGCCTGAGCGAGGAAAGGTGTAACGAATCTCGTACTACCCTCTTCTTTTTTAAGACAAGAAGGCCAAGCGATAACATCTCAGTAGTTGGTACACGCAGATCAGATTTTTTTTAAATGAATTTTTCATTAGCAAATAAAGAAATGTGCTAGCCAGTTACAGAGAAATCCCAACGTGGATGGCGGGCAATAAACAGAGAACGGGGGCAAACTGGAACGTCCCAAATATTAGAGACAACCAAGCCACCCCGACAGCCTTTCCCATGGTTAAGTTTATGCGGATGAATCAGAACAGATCTGTCTGTCGCTAATTCCACATTATGACTTGCTTTCAATAAAAGGTGTTTGAGTAATAACACCTTGACGTGACTGTACTTGGGAAAGCCTAACGGTGACTCACTTGTTTAGTTGCCTACTGACTGAAGCCAGCGAGGTTCCCTCACCAAAGTCACGTAGGTACTGTGTTTCGAGGGACGGCCGGATTGCCCTTCTCCAGAGCAATGTCCTTGTAGCTGCTTCAGCCTGCTCCCTTCTTGAAGCACAGGCTCTGGCTATTTTTTTTGAGTTTAAAATTGTAATTACTTGTAACAAGTTGACTCAGTTTGGCCTATCTGTGTGTATTACAAATAACATCAATTTCTAGAAGTTGGGAACCCTGAATTAGTGACAAAGTCTATTATACTAGGGAAAAAAAAGATGATCTCTATTTACTTTCCCAGATGGTAGAAGAATTGTGTTGTATGAAAAGTGCAAGTATACTTGATACTTCAGAGGACTTGAAAAGCATGGGGTTTTTATAAGGACTTCACTAGGCTCTCAGACGTGTCATGTCAGATCTCCTTAGCAATTAATTTCAGCAAACTCTTGTGTAACATCTTCCTATTTCTTCCCCCTCACTACTCTCTCTTGAGAAATAGAGGGCTGGGGGAGGCAGGAGGGAAGGATCTGTTTTTCTCTCTGGGCTGTTGTGTGCCACATGCACTCAGCTTGAGTGCCCAAGGCCTGGGAGAGGTTCGGCTCAGCGTTGCAGACCTGGGAGCTAGCAGGAAGGGCTGATGAGCTCCCTTTCTTACGCCATGCCCAGGATCGCCCTTCATCACACCAGTGATGACAGATGCCATCACCACTCTGTTTTATATCAAGCAGCAGGGTGCAGAGAGATCCCTCCTCTCTAAGGGCATCAGTCTTCAGGGCTGACAGGTGAGTCACCAGGCGCTGCTGTCAGCTCCAGCCTGATGCTGGCACTCACCCCTCCAGCGCTGGGATGAGGCATGGGAGAGCTTTCCTGAAGAAAGCACATGGCGGTAGTAGGCATGGTTCCCACTGGCTTCTTTGCTTATTTGAGTAAGGAAGTAAACTCTCAATCGGTGCAAGTCTCTCAATGCGATTTGAGATAGCCTACCTCGACCTGAGGGAATCTAAAATAATACCCAGAATTGCTTGCCTGCTTACAGAGGAACCTTTCTTCATGTAACGATTCCAGTGTTTTCCTCTTCTACTGTCCTCGAGTTCACGGGAGGTGCTGCAGTCCGGCAAGTACAGCAGAGATCTTGAGTCAGCAGATCCCTCTGGGCCATGCAATTAGACCCGTGGCTCACAACGTACCTGATGAGAGAACTTTTGGATCACCAGTAAATTATTTATGACCGCCCTTTTCCTTAAAAACCGTTTTCTTGGTTGTTACTGCTGCTGCTAAAGAGCCATGTAAAATTCAAGCCTTATGGATAGGCACAGGCTACTCCCACACAGTCGTCCTCCCAAACAGGATGCCTCCAGACTCATCCTAGGTTTCTCCCTAAAGCTTGAGACCAGAGATGAACTTACTTTATTTCGTAGACTCCGGCCCTGGAAGAACTGCCACGCTCCCAAGTCTGCCTGCCTGCACTCTGAAAGGCCCAGAGCCAAGGCTGTCTCTGTGAGGTGTAAGGGTCTCTCTGGCTGGGTGACGGGCCGTGCCACGAACCTCCAGGGATGGACTCGCTGCCCGTAACGGGGGCACAGGCAGAGCGTAAGCTGGGCCGTGCCCAGTCCCGAGGCAGCTGCTCGGAGCCCATTCACGCTTTCCACAACCCCTGCATGAACCCACCACTATTTGCCTGAAGGGCCCGAGCTGCAGCTTCAGCTATTGATGTACGCAAACTGCTCGATGACCCCAAGGAAGACGACAGAAGACGCTTACCGGGAACCAGACACCTCTGATCTAGGTGGCTTCGTTTCCTTTCCCTTCAGTGCACTTTCCCCTGTAGCCCGCCGTGCCCTTCTCTATTGCACGCTGAGAAAACCAGACCGATGGCCTCGCATGGCAGCTCTGCACCAGGGCATGGCCTGAGCACAATGGGCAAATGAAGTCTCCACTCCTGTGTGCCTTGGGGACACAGTTACCCAGACTAGGAACAGACATACAGATTACACAGCTTGTGAATGGCAGTTACTGGTAAATATCGTATTTATTCTTTCTAATATTTTCAGCTGACAACAGATTTTTGTCAGTAAGTTTCATCCCTAGCATCCCACAACTTTTACAGATGCACCTACAGCAGAAAGAAAACAATACATTCAGAAGCATAGACAGAAACGTTTTTTTCTCTCAAATGAGAAATACATGACATCATGAATGTAAAAAAAACAAAAACCAAACCAAAACCCAATATCAAACTGATATCAAACAGTATGAAACACAGCACACACACACCCTCCCAGTAAAAGGACAAAGAGCAGCATACAGAGGAATAGGAGCTAAGTTTCAGTTCAGTGACAAAATATTACTTGGCAATATACAGGTAACATTCCTCAGCAAGCTACAGTGTATGCTCTTTAGGACAGAAACACTCTCTGTCGTGACTGTGTAGCATCTGTGATGCTAAAACGAGAGTTGTCCCAGTATCTAGAACAAACTCTAATCCCTATAAAACAAAGGATTCCCATACTTCTCACTCACTCACACTATGGAAGGTCATAATTCCTCCATACCTACTAGCTTTAGGTGGAGAATCCACCTAAAGAACAGTATTATCCCCATTTATAGATAAGGAAACTAAGCAGAAGTGAAGGGATTTGCCCAAGGCAAGGGCAACAGCTGACGTTACTTATGTCACCCGGTACTTAAACCTTACTAGAGATTTTCCTGTTAGTCTACAGAAAACAGGAGAATGGAAGGACCACAAGGACAACCACAAAGTCAGTTTTGCAGAAGTCTACTTATTTTTTTCAGATGATCACAGTTGAGACACAACTCAAGTCCTCTTCTAACCCGTCTTAGAAAATTATTCCAGACACCTGATACAGTTGCCATCAGCAAAACACACCAACTTTACGCTCATAAACCAGCACAAATTAGCAAACCAGCGGAATCCCTTCAAAATGGCAACGACAAGCTCACAAGAACATATTCCACCAGGCACCCATCCCACAGATTTTTCTTCTCCTGAACCGTTCACTCAAAAACACTGACTAGGCAGCACGAGCAAAACTTGAACAAACGTGAGCTACTTCAGATCAAAGTGGGCAAGAAACTGCAAAGCTGGGGGGCTTTCATGGAGAACATGCTGGTCCCCTCCGCCAAAAAGCTTTGGTTTTGGGATCTCTACAGGGCTCTCGGAAGGGAGACGTGCTCCCCTCAGAGATCCCTGCTGGCTGCTCAGGGCAGAGCCTGTGCAACCACAACCCTGCCGCGGCTTCAGGAACAGGCTGTGAAACAGCAGCAGCCCGTGAGATACCCCTGAAATAGCAGCAGCGTGGGGGATGCATGGTGGGAGAAGCAAGAAGAGAGACAGCAGCTGTAGCATGGTTTTGCTCCTCTTCCCAAGGGAAGAGAGTCGTTTCTTACTGGGTCACGCCTGCAGAGTTTGAGAAACGCTAATTTTAAATTCCAGACAGAATACATTATTTTGGCTTAGTTATGTTACTCTGCTGTGGGGGCCCTGTGGCAGAAATCTGAAACGTGCAAAGTAGGCAAATGCCTTAATTATTATAACAGCAGATTTTTCCAAACAGAATTCCAGCAAGTATCACATATAGGTAAGTTACATGTACTAAAGATGAAGGTCACAGCAGGCGAAAATAAACTGTCTCAAGGTCACAGGAGCAAACACTGTGGATTTTCGTCCTATTACTGTCAGAAAACAATGAAACATTAGGAAAATTACCTTTTTGTGAAAGGCAAGGGAAAAAAAAAAATCATATATTCACTACATACACGAGTACTGGTAATATCAGGTATCAAGTTTAATTGATCTGTTACTATCAGTTCATTTAACCAGAAGATCCATTCATACAATACTGCAGTTCAAGAGCCAGGGAAGTGATACCAAAATCTAATGTAAATTAAAAAATAAATACAAATCGTAAATTACTGATCAGCAATCTGTTTGCTACTGAATGCTTTTTACCCAGCTTTTGAAAAGATTTTAGCTGGGGATTATTTAGATAAGCTAGCGCACAGGAGTATATAATGCATACTTTATAATATTTATGTTCAACTATTTCTCAGAGCATATAGGGAACAATCATGTATTTCATTATGCAATGTATAAAATATTTAAATTAATTTGCTATGTGCAAACAGTAGCTAATAAGCAAGTCTCTGAAATAATACAGGATTGATTAACTATTGTAATAAAGGAACAAAAGGGGCAATAACCCCAAAGGGACAATACACTGTGAATTAAATACTAGTCTACCTTCTTTTTTTTTTTCTTTTACAGAGTTGCAGTTGAAAACTCTAGTTAGCTTCTGGATGCTTGCTCGCAGGATCTGTTTTCAATCACTTGAAGCACGGTGAGTCTGGCAGATTTCAACCAGACCTAGCATAAGCTGGAGTGCTTTATTTGGTGTTAGCTTCACAAACAGTTGCATATAAGAAACAAAGAGAGCAGGAGAAAACATCTTTTTTTACTGTGTCAGGCAAAGAATGTTTACCAAGTATCATATAAGCAGGTGCCACCTACTGAATAGATGGTAGAGCGCACACTCTGAGAGCTACATATCATCATAAACAAACGCTCAAGAAGTGCCCGCATTCACATGTGACTGCTTTAGTCATCCGCGTTCCTTCATGTTTACTCCTTCAGTGACTCAGCCGCAAGCTTCATTTGCTGTGAGAGAAGGGAAAAATGAAAAGGTGCACTAAGTAAGTGCAGTGGTAGCATGACGAATTACAGAAAACAGTGAAATCTGAAAGCAGGACACTTCTGAATCCAACTGAATAATAAAGCCACACAAAAGAATTAACTCGAGCTTTGGTAGTTAAAAACACAAGTTTGTTATGCCTGACTTTTACAAATGACACAGTTTTAACAGAGACACTGCTTTTCCCACCAAAAGACTCAGCAAATGATGATGCAATTTGTACGTTAATTAATTCTTTTTGTGATGAATAATGCCTTACGCTGAAATTACTGGGCCCAACAGATACAGAAAAAAACCTTCTCCCTCAGACTCATGACGAGGGGGAACTGCTCTAAGAACAGCAAAATGAAAAGCTGGGGGAAATTACTGTTGTATTGGAACTGTCTTCTGCCACTCCGAGGCAATAACTGTGCTCATGTCAGTGCTCCGTGTAAGCTGGCATTGCCATCGTTGTTCCTGGAAATCCCCGACCCCTGTATCTCTGGTCACGCCTGCGTGCAGGGTAACTGGCAGTCGCTTTATCTCTTCTTAGGCAGCACTGACTGTTACCTAAAACAATGGCAGTAAGCACAGACAGGTGCAGCTGATGGGCTTTACTGGAAATCCGCTCTTACATTTAGGAAGACATCGATACCAGGCTGGAATTAAGAATGCTTATCTCTGAATCACAGACGGATTGCTTTATTTAATTATTTATTTATTACAATACAGGATAGTTCTTTGAGATAATTTCAGATAAACAAAATGCTCACCACAATGAAGGACTGTGATATCAGAATCTCAGACACAAAGGGAATTTTAAAAAAATTATTAATTATTCCTTGTTATAGCAGATATTCATTCTGAAGACAGGAATGCAATTTGCTTAGTCAGTGGGAGAATCTACCTACTGGCCAAGTGGTACGCACATTTTTAAGGTACATCCTTTACAGATGTAAAATTTCAGTTCGCTGTGAAGTCGTCAATACTGTAGAGGGGTTTTTTATTTTTAGAAAAATCATAAAAGTCATTTAGCCTTAAATATTTAAGTTTTTAAGGGATCTTAAAAGGTCAATGAACTACTGACACAACGCTGCTCCTAGTTTCCCATTGCATGAATGTTAAGCTGTAACTGTTATTCAGCATTTCCATATTGCCCATTTTTTTTTGCTGTTGAATTGAACGAAAACATCCTGTGATATAAGAAAGAGGTAGCAGACTGCTATGGTGATATGTGTTATTTCCAATCCTGTTGTTAACCGGTTTTGTTTTCATTATCTTAGGACATCACCAGAGACATCTCAATGTGAAACCAGAATAACAACTCCAGGCATCGAAAATATCTGCTGAGTAAGAGAAACCAGAACCGCTCTTTGAAGCTTCTTCTTAAAGAGGATGTTTCATAATACAGAATTCACAGAGGCAATAAGAACGGAGTTTAAACTGTGCCAAAGGCGTCTCAGCTGGCATTATCAGCTAAGGGTCTTGCAACCTCTGGGAAGGCTGGAAACCACCCTGATATAGTAAGAAATAATTACAGTGACTTAAGTCCCCAAAGAAAAAGACTGAGAGACAACAGTCCAAGGAAGGAGACTAGATGGAGACCAGCCCAAAGGACAGGGTGAGGAGCAAAGGCAAGGAGATGCACAGCACTGCTGGAATTCAGGAGGCCACAGGCTGGTGTCCAGCATGACTGCCACCTTTGAGGCAATTTGGGAGACAAGGAAAGAAAAAGGCTGGACATGAAAAAATGTGAGTGATCACATGAAGAAATAATTTATGCAGCTTCCAACTCCTAAGCAGCTGTGTAGTTTCCATACCATCCATCCACTGGTGGATGGACATGTCCTTCTGAGTTCCAGTTCTTTCTTTTATGCTTGCACTTGATTTTATACAAATGGCCCAGTGCATACGAGCTATTAGAAAGACAAACACCTAATAATGCTATCAAAAAAAATTGGAAAAGAGGAAAACTGCAAATACAGTGGACACGTTCATTCAATTTCTATCCTGAAATGTAAAGATGTCAGATTGCTTTAATATAGTACCTTCTAACTTTCCTTTGCTGCTAGTCTATGCCTGAACCCATTCTAAAACATTACTCTGCATGATAAAACCCACCTACAATAAAACTCTTCTTTACCATTTTTATCTGTATTTCCATGCCATCTATAAGGGAAGTAAAATTAGTTTGTGATACAAATATTTATATGCTTCTCCATAGCAACAGTGCAGAAAAGCAGCCATAGCTAAATGCTGGAGTACAGATTCTTCTTCGGCATCCTGATTCACTTATTTAAATAAATGTCTGTATAAAACTACAGCATCTTAATTAAAGTGACTTCTACCCCTACTGTAAAAACATTAAAAAGATACAGAAGACAGCAACTTAATTCAGCTCATGATTCATCAAATTCAAACCTAATTCCCTTATTTTAGAATGATTTTCTTAAATTCTGAGTGGTGTACTTATACGGGGATTGATGAGGAATGTAGAAAACTGGAAAGGTATTTTTATTCTCTGATTTCTGCAGGGCTTGCCAAAGTCTGGAAAAAAACCAAGCACATGACTATTAATGATGACTAGATGGTAATCTGTCCAAAAATTCTGTACAAGGGGGACTACTGTCATTTATTTTTGAAGGCCCTCCTAATTTTAACTGAGCTAATCTTATGCTAGTATTCTCTTATGCTGGCAATCTTATGCTAGTATATTTAAAATATATGACAAACAAACAAATTTCCCAGCTTCTTCAGTGGGCCAGTGAGTAGAAAAACCTCTTAAAATAGCTTCACATGCTGCCATAGCGCACACAGCCTGGGCAAAACCAGTCCAAATGCAGTCACTCACATATTTCAGGAAATGAATCATAAGCCATGTGAGAACCCCAAGAGCTACATATTTAATTTCTTCTTTATAATTTCTAATACCAAAACATATTTTGCAGTACCTGGCAGCACCAGGCTCCCCTAAGAGCTATCACTTCAGCAAGCAACATGTGGTGGCACCATTAGACAATGAAATTCTTTGCCAAGTTCAGGCTGAAGAATTTTTAAATTTTCTTTTCTTTTACTGTGAAGGGAAATGTTCCTTTTTACTGGGAAAATATTTCTCTAGGACAACATATGGGAAAGGGAGTGTATTTTTTTTCTGATACTGAGAAAGGGAACTGACAAGGTACATTTTAAGATCACCTTTCCCCTGATGGCCCCAACAGGCTCACTGACAAACCTGTGGGACTGAGTTAACTACTCTTCCATCAAAAAGACATTTATTTTTAAGTTTTAAGTAGTATTTTAAAAATATAGAAAAAGAGGTATTAAAAACTTCTCAATCTACTTTTCAAACCTACTAGATACATAATGACAAAGAAAAACAACACCCAGTTGAGGGGTATTAAAAGCCTCTGTAAACTAACCAGAGGCATAGTTCATAAATGAGCTGGCTCAAGAAACCATTCTGCATTTATTATCAGCTGAGAGTTACTAGTGAAAGGTTTATGCTTCTGTTTTGCAAAATAGGTGGCTGGTGCATGACAACTGATCGCACAGTCCTGCTCCCTAGCAAGCCAGGCCTGGCTCTGCGCAGCACTTAGGATCACATCTCTCCCACTCTGTGGCTGTACCAACTTAATGGTCTGTTTAATGCAGCACACTTAGCAACAGTAGCCTATGCATGCAATACATAAGCGAAGCATATGTTTAAATTAATATTAGTTTATTGTAGTGGGGCTATAGTGTAGTTTATTCTAAAATTCTGTTAGGAATTGCTCTAAATATTTATCTGCTCTAATTCAATAGATTTGCTATTTCCATTTTATTAAGTTTAAATTTCTTTGTAAAGCACACATAATATAATTAGACAGTACTTTCAGTAGAAATAGCAAAAACTCTTCAATGTGGTTTACAAATAGGCTTTACCAATTAATTAGATTTCACTATATTTCAACATTAAATTTTCTGAAAGCATTTTAATAAAACATAACAGATACTTTCACACCACAAATACAGTTGCATACCAAGCCTGGAAATCAGGCTACTTCCTTTGTGTGTTCACAACCAGAAACACAAATTTTAGTACACAGGGTACTGACTGTAGTTATCAACAACTCGTAACTCTCCAGGTAGAGGGTCTACGGAAGTCTGATCTCGTGATTTAGTGCTACGAACAATACGACTCAATATACGCAAGTAAAAGAAATAGCTACAAACACGAACTAACAGAAATACACAGTAACACCACAGACCTTGACTAAAGCAAACCCAGTTGAGCTGCCAAGGGATTTACCACTAGCAGCACTAGGGCTTTGTTCAAGCCACAGCCCACTGGAAATCCAGGTCGCTTCTGCGTGGCATGAGGAGGACCACGGCCCACCTTCATTTTCAAACCCTGTGCACAGAGCCCAAGGACGACGAGATGCTTTGCATCTTGCTCTGCGCAGGAGGGCTGCTTTGAGCAGGGACATTGCGTGCCCCGGCGTGAAGCTTCACTCTGCCCCTGCAGCTGAGAAGCGTGAGCTGCCTTTCACAAACCCTATCTTGCAAATCCATCTGTGACCTTCTTTCTGCACAAGAGGATGACAGAAGATAAGCCAGCATTTCTGCTGTTACCAGTGCTCATTTCACACACACTCATAATCTAATCAAACACCCTCAACTTTCCTATATGGTTTCTATGGGACAGCCAACATTTTATCAGGTGGCTAACAGTCTTTGCATTCCTCACTTCTGGTTGTCTGTTTAATGTTGATTTCTTGCACTTGCTGAGCTCTGTGTCAAAGGCTTAGAACGCTGTTATTTTCCAGTTATGCTTGGTCTTGGTAAGCCAGCCCCTAACTACTCTCAATTTTACCACTGTGTGTGTTAATGCCAACTGACAATTCAACCACAACCTGAGGAAAACAATTTTAAAAAATAAAAAGTATTTAAAAGTGAAAAATCAATGAAAACAGGAGTTAATGACTCATTGGTTCAGTGCTTTTCCATATGCATACTTGTCGTGGTTTAACCCCAGTCAGCAACTCAGCACCACGCAGCCGCTTCCCCCTCCCCCTCCCAGTGGGGTGAGGAGGAGGAAAGCAAAGGAAAAAAAAAGTAAAACTCATGGGTTGAGATAAGAACAGTTTAATAACTAAAGTAAAATATAATACTAACAATAGTAATAATGAAATATAATAATAATAGTAATGAAAAGGAATGCAATAAACAAAAGGGGGGGGGGGGGGGAAGGCAAAAACCAGTGATGCACAATGCAATTGCTCACCACCTGCTGACCAATGCCCAGTTAGTTCCCGAGCTGCGATCCGCACCTCCTGGCCAACTCCCCCCTGTTTATATACTGGGCATGACGTTCTATGGTATGGAATAGCCCTTTGGCTAGTTCAGGTCAGCTGCCCCGGCTATGCTCCCTCCCAGCTTCTTGCACACCTGCTTGCTGGCAGAGCATGGGAAACTGAAAAGTCCTTGGCTTAAGAGAAGCGCTACTTAGCAACAACTGAAACATCAGAGTGTTATCAACATCATTCTCACCCTAAATCCAAAACACAGCACTGTACCAGCTGCTAAGAAGAGAGTTAACTCTGTCCCAGCCGAAACCAGGACAATACTCAACGTACAAATATGTTTGTATATATGAAGAACAGACATGTAAATAGCCATATAGTTAAATACAAGAAGACGTGAAGACAGATATTTCTAATCAGCAACTCCATCTTCTGCTTTTCCTGTGTTCATCATGTAGAACGCTCATTAGCAGTTTACTGCTTAAAGAAAGCATAGTGTTACATGGTATCTTTCCCACTTTCTCAAATTAATTATAATATGAAAACATGAGGGATATATATTAAAATTGTTCTTTCCTAATGGTATACAGTCACAGCAAAGGTAGTTTCTTGGGCCTTGAGCTGTTTGCTGACAACTGCAAGAACTGTATCAGCTTAATCTGTAAGTACCAGCCAGTTACAGAAGAGGCAAATTAACACCCACTTCAAAACTCAGTAAGCCTCTTCCACTTCTAAAATTTTATTCTGTTTAAAAGTGTAAAAAACTTATTAATGGAAATCTGTTCTCGCTGATTATAATGGTGGAAAGTTGTGGTAACTTCGTATCTAGAACCACAAGCCTTCCCTCAAGGTTTTCATGCGTGGTGTTGAACACACTTGGCAGGGAACGGAGCTTAAGGACTTCAGGCTTGGGGTAACTTTTAAGCCTCATTTCTGACTCTGACCAGTTTTTCATCAACCTTTTAGTTGCCGTAGCTGGAGATGATAACTGATATTTGTTTACAGTAGCAATAAACAGCTTCTATACTAGTATACTCCTGTTTATAAATCCCAGGACTTGTGTAATACCACACAGCCACAATATAACACTGAATGCTTATTTTCAGTAACTCATCCAGTACAACCCTTAGGTCTTCTTGAAAGCTATTGATTTCCAGAATACAGTTTCCCCCCTACTTAAGTAATATGATAAAAGACTTGTAGGAACAATTTCACAGCTTCCTTTTTTACCAGAGCCAAGACCAATGGCTCTGTGATGCCACAAACCACTGAAAACAACTCTCTATAAAGAAAAGCCATACATGAGCAGTAAACGGCCAAAATGCAGATTTTTGATGAGGAGGTGAGAAGAATTTTAAACTGAAGATAACAAAGAAACAAATGCTGAATTATGTAGCTCTCATGAGAAGGACTCTGTAAGCAATTACAATAATTTAACTCTTTGAGGACTGAAAAGTTACCAACCACTGCACCTATTACTCTCCTTACCTCTATTCCTGCATCTGGAATATTGTGTCTAGTTTTGGGCCCACCGCTATAAGAAGGATACTGATCACCTTCACCAAGTCTAGCCATGGGACACAAGATGGGCAGGGAGTTGATGCACATGCCCCGTGACAAAAGGCTGAGACACCTGCCAATATCTACAAGGTTAGCAAGAAGATGGAGCCAGGCTCTTTGCTGAGGTGCACAGCAAGAGAACAAGAAACAAAGTGGTCATAAAGAAATAAGCCAAAAAAAAAAAAAAAATCACTACAAGGATAACTAAGCACTGCAGCAGGGGCGCAGGGAGGTTTTGCAGTCTCTGTCCTCAGAGGTTTTCAAGACCCGACTGGAAAAAGCCCTCAGCAACCTGGTCTGAATTTGGTGTTGACCCTGCTTTCAGCAGGGGGTTGGACTAGAGACCTTCTGAGGTCTGTTGCAGGCTGAGAGATTTTTATAGTTGTTCCTACAGGAATTGTGACAGAGAAGTTTGCCTGGACTCTACAGATCTAGAGTGGGAATCTGCTACAACAAATAGCAGGTAACAGCAAACAGCAAAAAAATAATTCTCTTCTTTCCTTTCTTGTACGCCTAATTCACGACAGAATACCAAGTACAAAAAGCTAGTGTTAATGAAACAATAAGTTTGCAAAATTAGTAAGTGCAGAGTCAGGAAAACTTGCAGAATCCCGTAATACGTGCCTTGGAGTATTGTGCCTGATTAATAGCGCTGTGAGCCATAGCAGACAAAGCAACCCCATTTGTGGCAGATTTTTCCAAGACTTTTTTTCTGATCTACTACATATTGTCTCTGATTTAAATTGCAAAGTATTAATTAATACTCATTACAATATTCCTATGGTATTAGTCACCCTTTGCTGAACCTTATTTTAGTTCAGCAGATAGTACAAAAATGTAGAAATAATAGTAGAAGCCACATTAGATAGTATCATAGTATTTTCTTCAGAAGTACAGCTTACGTATTCTGACCCTCAGAACATTTTAATTATTTTTATCTTGTTTTAATTCATACTTTGTAAAATTCACTTCTTTCACCGTAACTGACCATGTAGTTGCGAAGTGAAAGACAAATACACAACGTTAAACAGTATGTCTGAATGCCTAACGAAGAGCGTGTGCTCCAACCGCACTCACAGGATGCCAGACCAGCCTAGCAGATGCTCTCCCCTTTAGCTTATGCAATTAGCTCTCATCCAATACGCAGCCAGTCAATAGATTTTGGAGTCAGAAACTATTGACTAGCTATGAAAGCAATGATGCAAAAATATCCAAAGTGACATGACCTTGATCACGTCTCGGAGCGGAGGGGCGGACTACACAGTCCTTCCAGATCTGTGCCTGTCAGTCATACATTTCTTTAATTTTGTGACCTGGGTCAAACAGACTTCACTACAGTTTAAGGGTGCAGTTTGTCCCTAGGTTAACAGCACGTCAACAATGTTTTAATGATTTCAGGGTGAGCTATGATAAAATTTATTTTCTCAGGAGTTTTGGATAATGTTAATTACCAGTTTGCAGTTACTAGTTACGATCAAGAGAAAATGAGTAAAACAAACCATTCCTCCTCTCTGAAGTTTGACAAGCTTATACGCTAAGCAGGATGCCCCTGAGCAGGCACTTAGCCTTTGGAAGAGAAATACCCAGCACTCTGAGAGTTTAACTAGGCCTCTGGACATGAACCCCTAATACATGGATATGGATACGCCTGACACTGAAGCATAACTGCAGACATAGCTGAGTTAGCCTTATACCAACTGTGATAGCAGTAACAGCCTGGCTAAGAACCAGGTTGCTCAGTATATGCTAATTTACTCCTTAAGCTCACATGCTTTGGACTCGCCCTGCCTCATGATTCAGGAGGCACAGCTGAGAAACAGCAAACCCAGCAAAACAGCATCTG
This sequence comes from Gymnogyps californianus, assembly GCF_018139145.2. Taxonomy (NCBI): domain Eukaryota; kingdom Metazoa; phylum Chordata; class Aves; order Accipitriformes; family Cathartidae; genus Gymnogyps; species Gymnogyps californianus. The sequence continues at coordinate 121,424,474 of NC_059472.1, forward strand.
AAAAAATGCCAGCACCAGTGGCGAAGGACTCGAAGGCGGTTGGTGGCACTGCAGGGAGAGAGCCGACAGTCCTTCCTCCTCATGCTTCTGCTTGAATGATTAAGTGCTCAGGTGATGTCAAAAACACACAGTTCACTACAGCTTTTGAGAGAATGTATGTTTCGGTCTAACACTTTCAAGACAAGCAAAGCTATGCGAGCTCCGTGCTTCCATTTTTTCCAGCGTGAGGCTGGAAGGGACCTGCTGGGTTATAGACACAAGCATCCCTCGAGTGCATAAACCCACGTCGTAGAGGTTTAGCCAGAGGAGACGACACAACATCTATTCCAGTATTACACATGCCAAAACCCACACAGTTTTTGCCAACATCCTTTAACAAATTCTATTGTACAAAAGCGAAAGACTAGTTTAAACTATTTAATGCCACAAAAAGAAGAGAGGAAAAATCAAAGAGCATGAACACCTCTCCTTGTAATCCGTGCAACAGCAGGGAATAGACTGTGTGAAAAGCAGAGATGGTCTCTCAAAATGAATTATGCCCAACCCTCAGAACATGACAAAAAAAAAATACTCCATAATCCCATTATTTTCTGGACACAAATCTGGCCATCACTGGAACCCAGGCACACAAAGCCCAACACTTAAGCATCCAAAACACTAGCGCCCTGCCACCCTCTGCTCTGCCAGTGGACACAAAGGCATGCCTAGCCCCAGCCCAAACCCAGCTGGCCTGAGTTATAACCTGGGCTCACATTTCTTTCCAAATTTGTTAATTTGTGGATCTGTACAGAGCCCTACTCTGTTTCCAAAAAACAAGTAGTAACAACAAAAAAAGGTTACTCCTCTACGCGGGGAATTAATTAGGTAATCTAGACTGGACTCCAGATATGAAACTAAGAACCCAACTTCAGGCACTATTTTTAGAAATTTCTATCTGTGACATAAATCTGATATAAAAAGCAGATAAACACGGAGGGTGCACAGCTGTGCTCTGTCCTGCTACCACACACCAGCCACAATGCTGCAAGTAGAAAATTTCCATCTCTCTTGCAGCAGGCAACAAACTTCAGCCTGACAAATACATCAGATGACACCAGAGAAATCAAACAACTGAACAGCATAAGTAGAAAATATTAAAATATACTTGAAGTATAAACCACATTTGTAAATTAGACTTCCACACTAAGTGCTGGCCAGACACATAGCAAAAGCAACCACTCTTTTGAAGGAGTTTTTTTTAAGAGGGAATTTGCCTCTCCATTTATCTGCCATATCAGCACAGAAAGTGAGTTTAATTCCAAAGTTATTGTTACCACAGTATTAACAAAATAACATTTCACTGCAGTAAAGTAGGAAAAACTATTCAATGTTTAAATTATTTGGTGAAGAAGAACTATTCTCAATTCTACTCAAGAGTTTAATAGGCAAAGAATCCAAGACCATCAACAGAAGGGACCTGCCAGGTCATCTTATTTGTTTTCCTTCCCTGTAGAGGCTCTCCTGCCCCACATACTTGTCCTCCAAATATAATTTCCAGTACTATTTTCGTTCTTGTCTTTCTCTTCAAAGACAAGCTTTCTTCTTCTTCTGTGGGGGCTCTGCTATTGCCTATTCACAGCCCAGTGAAAAATAGTCAACATAGAGCTGTAACCAATTGCTAGTTACAGTAATTTTATAAATACTCTGAAGAAATCAGTTCTACCAATTTTAAAGTGTATCAAAGGTCCCCTTGCAAATACTTTCAGAATGCAACGGCACCACTGACAGAATTCCTTCTTCCACCAAAGACACCTGTGACAAGGCAAATTCCCCTTCTGCCAAGAACTCTGCTCCTTGGGAAGACTATGCACACATGGAAAAAGAGGCAACTTGTTTTCCCTTAGCTAAACACTGGGCTAAGCCTAAGTATTGATCAGTTACAGGTATTGATTTGCTTTTAAAAATATATTTAAGTCGATATCTATCTGATCAGATAAAGTCATATCCCTATTCAGATAAAGTCAATTACTCAAATTAGTTATGGTGGATTTATGGTTTGATCTGGCTCAGGAAGTTCTTGAACTAAGCACAGGCAGAGTATGGGAAAATATGGGGAAATATATTTTAGCCCTGCTCTTTACCCTATGCTAGGCATCTGCTTATTGCCACTTTGGGGCCTGGGCTAGAGAAACCCTTGATCTCACAGTCCTTACGCAGCTATACACACATACACAAAGGGCACATATAGCTTATTAAACTTGCCATTTTCATTGAAGATGCACAACTGGATACGAAGCATTACTCTCAGAGAACTACAAAAGATTGTCTAATAAGCATGCAGGAGAGTCAGAATAAACTTTGAATTAGCTTGCACAGATATTTTGAAAATGAGTAAAAGGTTGGTTTGGTAGTTTATAACTCTGCATTTCTTCACAATGAGTAAAGTTGTAACAGCTGACATAGTCCTAAATCATAGGTATAACAATATTTATAAATTATTCTGCTATGCTTGTAATAATTTTAAACAACCTAGGCAAAGGGTAAAAGTCTGGTTTCCTTGAAGGCAACGGCAAAGTTCTCATTTACTTCAGTGAAGCTAGACTTTCCCTTTATGTGCTTCCCAGGTTATGACTGAACAAAATACTTCTCCTTTTTTCCAACAAATTAGTGGGAAGAAAACACTCTTTGCTACAGGTTGTTTACCTCATTTGTTCAGAAGTGAAGAGATGTAGTGCTCGATTGGTAAAGCTCCTGTCCGTCTGTCTGCTTTTTCACTAGAACAAAGTACTCTTGTGCGTTACATCAATGAGCTGCTGTACTCATCAGTACTGCCGTGCCCGACGTGCTCTTCCCCCGTAGCTCCCTTTTCAGAGCTATCTGTTGCTATCAGAGACCCTAACAAATTTTTGTGGTTTTCTGCCTCTAATACTAGCAGCAATTTCTTTGCAAAGCTTTATGAAATTATTTTGCAATAAAGAGCAAGCTATGGAAAATTAAAGCTGTATAATAGCTACTATTTTCAGGCTGAAGAGTTATGAATTTTTAAGCAGCTTTGTAACATGAAGACAAACAACGATCTGTAGACGTGCTGAGTATTAGCGTGTACTCTGTTTCTGAGATCTGCTTTAGTGCCTTGGAACACCCTACACTATATAACCAAGCAATTACAGAAAAAGATTTTAGGATGAGGTTTAGATTGGAAAAAACGTAGGAATGATTTCTGACTACTTAATTCTATTATTTTCAAGTCTTGACAACCCTATAATCCCAGTTTCTCTCTGTTAACTTAAATTTTGTGGAAAACAATACATAAAGGCATAAGCAGATTACTTGTACTATATAAAATACATATAAATTTGTAAGATTTGATTTTAATAACACTGTTAATTTTTAGGTTTAGAACTTCATATTAAAACTGTTACCTTCTAAACAAAACTTGAATAATAGCAAAAAAGGGTAAGCACAGTGAAATTATTCTTTTACTTTTTCAATATGAACCTTGTGTCTACATGGCCTTTCCATGCACAGAATAGTTCAATTTTCATATGCCTTGGTAACACTCCTCCTTATTTTTTCTGCTTTTCCATTTCTGTCAAGTATTTTTGCTTTCTTTATTAAAGCATTTTACTCCCTTTCCTTATTTATTCCTTGCTGATTCCCCATCCTGTGTTCTACTGTCCTAGTTGCACCCTCTCCCTTAGATTTTTACTTGCAATTTCTTCAAACTGAGAAATTGTTCCCTTCTGCATCTAAATTCACTGGTCAGTAAGGGTCAAACTTGCTGGCAGAAAAACTGCCAAGAGGATCGGTCCTGGAGGCTGGCAGCTCCCCGGTGGGAAGAGCACCGCACTCCTCCTCCCACTCCCATCATCCTGCTCTGCTTTTCAGGAGCATTGAGAAGGAAAGGAAAAACAAAGTACCACTAGCACAGCCCCACTTTGCTGCTCTGCTCTGAGGGGCAGCCAGGCCTGGATAAAGCCTGGCAACAAACCGAAGCCTAGAAATAGATGCGTTGAAGAGACGTATACTGCTTCAGTCCAGCCGCTGTTCTAGACTGACCTTCTTCTTTTGCTTCAAAGGAAATTAGAGCTAATGGTGCCAGCTTCAGCATGCACTGAGGGATTAACTATTGTGATTCATGTTAAATTGCCACACTAATTTAATTCTATCAGACTTCAAGGCTTTGCTTTAAAATGTTTCTTCTACATTGCAAAGTGCTTTTACTGGGTACCCTGGGTTACCAGTACCATCACATTCCTATTTCTCAATTTTAACCTATCACAACAATAAATATACTATCTAGCATGTAACCACAAATATCTAAAATAATTTCTCTCAACGCATTAGCTGTAGCACATTAAAACTCTGTCCTATTGCTATAGAAACACTGTACAACACTACCATTTGTCAGAAAATATATGTTGTCTTATAAATTTTATAGTAAGACCTTTATAAAATAGGTTGTTACATCTATCAAACAAACCAGATTTTAAAAAACTAGCCAGTAAGTGCTGTCAAAGGACTCTAAATAAATGTTTAAGACATCATATGATTTTGCATCAGTAAAGTGAGTTAATATTATCCAGTGAGTCACCTAGTTAATTCACTGTAAATTTATGTGATGGTATAAGATGGAAGGTGAACACACATTTCCACAGATCCTTCAGGGCAAATCAAATACACAAGCTGGGACAGGACAAATAATTACAAAATATTAACACGCTGCAGAAATCCATTTTCTGCACTTTCAGCTTGATAATATGTCAGTGTCCACATGCTCATGTCTCCTTCTTGGCACTAGAAACAATCAGAAAGCAAAGAGCGAAAATTCTATATACCATTCTAGAACCAACAGAACTGCAAAAACCATGGTAGTCAGTTAGATCCTTTTCTAAAATAATAATAATTCACAACTGTAGCGAAAGATTTCTTCAATAATCTAAAGCAAATACCTCTCACATACTAAAAAGAGCGCGCAACATTTTCCATATTAATAGGAAATAACGGTAATTATTAGTGGTGTAAGGAAATACATCAAAGGAAAAGAGTATGCCCAGTAAAAAGAAATGGAATGGTAGGCTGTGGTTTACAATAAGCCAGTGTAAGAGTGCATCTACAAAAGGAACTCAATAGCATCCACACACAGAGATTTTCATTCTCTCTCTCTGTACCTGTATACTGCATCTATACATACCTAAAAAAATATAAAGAAAATGCATACACACAGAATAATAAATAAAGAAGACTTTAACAATGCTAGTTTCACAGAAATGAGCAGTATCAGTATAATGCTTGTATTTAAAGGGCCATTATCAACAATATTAACAGAAGGGTGTTAGGTTTCAGTTTCCATGTGTTGTTTTTTTGGTTTTCGTTACCTTGAGACTTCTCCTCCTGATGCCTTCCTCATTTGTAACCTGTGAAATCTGGAAATTGGCCAATATTGCTACCATAATGTTATGGGGAATTCACCCAGCAGCAACAGAGTTCTTCAGCAGACAGTATACTCTAAAGACTAATTAGCATTAAGTATTAATTTAAACTATATATTATATATGTTACTCTATATTACTAAGTATTAAGCTCATATATAAATAACCTTCAAATAATTATATTTGAATTTTGCAATCTTATTAACTTTGGATCCAAGAAATGTATCCCATTGAAACTGCCATCTGCTGAACGTGCTTCTTGACTTTGTTTGATCTTTCTGTGACATGGGAATAATCACAAATAATATTGGGAAAAATACATAAATAACACCTTAACAAAATTTTCTCTCTTATGGAACCTGCAGGGGTTTGACTAAAAAGAAGAAAAGAAGTCTTTGTTCTGTGTTAGTGCATGAATGAATCTCTTTTCTTGATTTCTGCTGATCAGTGAAAAAACAGAACGGAAAATACAACTCAGAATTACTAAGATCCGTATAAATGCTCTTGTATTAGATGTTTATGCAACAAACTGGAACCTCCACAGTGGCATTAAAAATAATCTTGGTTTTGAAGCAGATATGAAAATTCTTCCAATTCATGAGATAAGCTTAATACTAACTGATACAGAAAGTAAGCAACTCCCCATAAATAGTTATTCCAAAGTTTTAACTGTGTTCACTACACTTTCGTACACTTCTCATGGAAACAACAGGACTGATCACTCCCAGCAAAGAAGTAACTGGATGAACTAATTAATGGTTTGGTCTGATAATTTCAACATCACCAAGTTAAAAACAAGTAAGGGAAACTCTGGGTGTGTCCCACCTGCAGAAGAAAGGTGTCTTCTTACCACATGTGAGCCTAATTTAGTCACTTAGAGTTTCTCAACTTGGCAGACCAGCTAAAGTCTGCGTTTGCTCAACCATACTTCCATCAATCCAAACCCATCTGTCTTTCATTTCATTAAGATTTTACCTCACCATTAGTTACCGAATGTTAGCTAAAATGTGGTAAGAACAGACCTTCCCATCTCCCCAAAGATGACCAAACCTTTTTCAAGAGACTAACTGATGAATTTGATAGCATCTCCCAAATCAGAAACAGGAAGGACCAAGAGTCACAAGAAACTTAACTATTTAGCAAATTTACTACTCCTTTATATACATATAGGAGTACTCTTACCTTTTGAAAAAATCCATCAGCTTAAGAAGATGCTCATAAGAAACCCCATCCTTTCAGGGAAACGGACTTCCTTTGTTTTTCAATTTATTTCAAACTATTCAAGCAAAGACGGCACCAACACAGACCTTCTCTTCAACAAATATCCAGCAATCCCTGCTTTGTTTCAGGCAGCCCTGCTCATCCATCAGCATGTGAAATTGTCCTTAAAACATCTAGGGCTGTGTTGCTGCCCAAGCTTTTTCAAGTATTCTTTTTTCTTCCTAGGTAACCAAAAGCAGTTCACAGGCAGAATTGTACAAAGCTTTTGGAACCTGCATGGCCAAGCAGACAGTGACCTGTATATCTAGCACAGACGTCCAAAAAGACCTCTGGGGCAGGAATTTAACACTTGTGCATTTTTATAGAGAGCTAAGGCAACAGAAGTCCTAATGTGCGTAAGCCCTCTAAGTGCTACAACTATATAAACGCTGCAATATAAATAGTTAACTATCACACACAGTTCTTTTGTCTCAGTGTCTGACCTGAATCTTAAAAACCTGGGTTTGGTGAGCCATTCTGGCAAATGTACGATCTTCTACATGAGAATTACCAAAATAGTTATGAAGACTTCTAAAATCCTGCATCTTTTTCTTATTTCTTTCCTATCAAAAGCTATGGAGTCAGCATGCACACACATGTCCGCTAAACCTTGAAAATATTTTCTTTGCATTGAAATTTAAACTCCTCCTAACACGTCTTTGAAGGAACTATGATTGGTCACATCCCTGAAAGTCTGACCAACCAATCTGGACATCATTAGAGCAATATCGCTCAAAATACCACCACATTTTTTGCTTAGCTTTTTTAGAAATGGCTTTAGTATTTTCTCCATTTAACTGGGTATCAAATGTAATCAGCCTCTGTCCTTATGTAAAATGTCTAAAGAAAGCACTTGCTCTAGTATCAAAAACCGGTTTTCATCTTTGAAAGGAAAAATCCTTCCTTTGTGATCTTGAATGTCTTTGTTGCTTTTCCCTGGGGTTTTGGGGTGGGTTTTTTTTCCCTAAATGGAGATAATTACTCTCTGCACCTCTCCATCATTTCTGCTCCACTGCCCCATTGATTCATTCCGGAGTTTTAACTGGAAGAAGTTCCTTTCTAGCTTGTACTCTTCCTCCAGAATAAGTCAATACTCTACCAAACTTTCAGTGTCTGACAAGGTAAGAATTTCTGCCCAAACAGGACATGTTTTGAGTGTTTCCTCCTCTGCTCTGAGAGGACACAGAACTGCAGCAGACTCTTCAACTGAGATGTGCACTATTGCAGTATATATTGCTCTGGACAGCCTTGCTCCAAGATAACAAGGTAGATAGTACAGCTATGGCTGGGCCAAAGGCAACACCCCTGCAGAAATGACCTACCACGTACTCCTTGTTTCTCCACACACATTCCAACTAGATCTTCCACGTGAAACAAAAATTGAGGCAGTAGCAAAAAAAAAGAATATGCTGGAATATGAATGATATTATCATCATCTGAGGAAGCAGATTAAAAGAAAAAAAGATTCTCCTAAGAAAAGAAAGGAATTGGACAAAAAATTCACAGATTGGCTATGCAGCCGTAACAAAGACTCAAGAACTAAAGCAATCTCAAAAAAAGGCAGCAAAGCCTGTAAATGAGAAAAAAACCAAACAGGGCAACTAAACTACTAAACTTTAGATTCTCCAAATGCTTCTTAGGAAAGCAAATCTTTCTCTTTTCAATCCATTTCACAGGATATATAGCCATAAGCAGTGCACATTACACCTATTACTGGGTGAATAACCTAGCAAACTACAGAGAAGCATAATGCTCTGACATGATTTCTGAAGTTTTACTTGCTGTCAATAGAAAAGAAAAAAAAAAAAAGAGTACTACAGTACCTTAACTTATTAAATATTCTATTTGTTTCTAGTCCTGCTTTTCCATTTAGTTTTCATTTATTTTACTAAAACTTTAAAATACAATAAAGCTTTAAAAAGTATCTGTCTGAATTTAGTTCTTTTGCCAGATATTTTCCTCCTGGCTTCTCTAATCCGTTTTATATGAGCTGGCATCTTAAAAAGCATGCTTTGGTATGCAGAGCTTAACAGTACCATTGAAACCTCCTGACAGCCTGCTTCTCAGAAGCAAAAAGACATTATCTCACCAAAAGACCTGCTCTAAACAGTGTTCTCTTTTGCATATGAGCTACCTACCACCGCATGCCATGTTACTTATAATTCATATAACTGCACATCAGAGAGAACCAATGCTGAGAGTACATACAGGAAAACTTATTCTTTTGTTTAAGCATACAGCTATTTATATAATGGTATGACGTTTTCCATGTACATAAATGAATCTGGTTTTATGAAAAATCCTTCTGAATATTGGACACTTCAGTCTGTTACTAAATAAACATAGAGCAGCAACATAATATTGCTTCTGTAACACAGCAATACCAAGTCCGATACATATGCAATGATGTATATATGCCTGTCTATAGAAAGCTACAGTATATGCCCCATGATTTCAAAAAGTTCCTAGCAGAATATTATATTGAGTTGACAAAAATATATATATGTCAGACACTTCAGTTTAATACTTATTTCAGGAAGAGAAGGTTAAGGGAACTCCACGGTTGTCTACTTTCTAAATTACCTCAGAATACATTTTAGTACTTTATAATCTGTTAAGCGTACAACATCCCGTCCTCTGTATGAATAATAAAAAATGGTTACTTTCAACTTGGCAAACATACATTTCTTGCAGTTTTTACAGCACAGCGTGTAATGAATTAACTACACACTAGGCAATAAGAATCTAAAATATTTCCCATGCTAACTGAAAAGGATGCTGCATACTAATTAAAGACTGACATGCTCTTTGACCCTAACCATCTTTCTTTGAACACAAAACCTCTTGCATTTCCCAAATGTCAAGTCTTGCTGCTTTTCCACAGAAGCGTATAAGACTTTAAATGCAGCAGAAATGCTGCGTTTATGATGCACCACAGGAGAATGAGAGAAAGAACAGGCATGCTCATATGTTGACTGTTGCAGACATTCAGGTTAAAATAAAACCCCATTCTTCATGAACATGTCAGGCCTCATTTGCTTCACTTAATGTGCTCCCTATTTTGCTTACATATTGAAAAAAACCCTCATATTAGTGTGACTAACCTTCTTATATTCATTTTTCTTTGTTTAATCACTTCACAATTCAATCATTTCATAGTTCAGCTGTTGTTTCAATGAGATGGTCTATAACAGATTTACTGGCAGTTTCCACTACATGTAGGTTCTGTCCAGAATGGCATTTTCCCCAATCTTGTGCTAGAAACAAATCTGATTTAAAGAGAAAATGCAATGGTAACAAATGTATTTTATACATCCATTTCAGGTGCTTTATGATGTATCATCCTACTCTGAGTTTCTCAGTTCTCTAAATATCTGCCTTCGCCTCAGGTTTGTTCTTAATAGTTTCACATTTTGTAGACACACCAAATGTCACCTTCCAGAAAGACTAACACATTATCCTTACACAGTTTCACACTGTTGGTGCATATTCATAATGAAGTAAGGCATGAATACTTTTTTGCTTATCCAGTACCTGAAGAGTTTATATATGCCCTGTCCCCTCATGCTAGACTAAAGAGGACTTGGAAGTAGGTAAATGGTAAATTTGCATATCGAAAAAACACTTCTGACAACTCCAATTATTAATGGGTAGCTTCCTTTCCTCCCTTCAATGCCTGTCCATACGATCATTCACATTGTCACTAATTCAAAGCAGTATCCTCCCACATATTCACAGCTGATTAGGAGTTAGATTTGACGATCTTTCAGCTGCACAGCTAATACAGGACCGCCAAGAACAGCTTTGCTTCTGGATGTCTCTGAAAGGGAAGAGTTTGGTAATACGGTAGCAAACAAGGGGGTTACTTTTCGGATGTGTTGTGGTTCAACCCCAGCCAGCAACTAAGCACAGCTGCTCACTCACTCCCTCCCAGTGGGATGGGGGAGAGAATCAAAAGAGTAAAAGTGAAAAAACTCATGGGCTGAGATAAAGAGTTTAATACATAAAGCAAAAACCTTGCGCACAAGCAAAGCAAAACAAGGAATTCATTCACCGCTTCCCATCGGCAGGCAGGTGTTCAGCCATCTCCAGGAAAGCAGGGCTCCATCACACGTAACAGTTACTTGGGAAGACAAATGCCATCGCTCCGAACGTCCCCCCTTCCTCCTTCTTCCCCCAGCTTTATATGCTGAGCATGATGTCATATGGTATGGAATATCCCTTTGGTCAGCTGGGGTCAGCTGTCCCAGCTGTGTCCCCTTCCAACTTCTTGGGCACCCCCAGCCTACTCGCTGGTGGGGTGGGGTGAGAAGCAAAGGCCTTGACTCTGTGTAAGCACTGCTCAGCAATAACTAAAACATCCCTGTGCTATCAACACTGTTTCCAGCACAAATTCAAAACATAGCCCCATACCAGCTACTGTGAAGAAAATTAACTCTATCCCAGCCAAAACCAGCAGAAGATGTCAGGACCACAGAATTTTCTGTGAGGTCAACACTGTAATTTGAACACTGATGTGGGTACCTGGGTAACTGCAGGCAAGTATCTCACTGCAAACTCTGATGGGTTGTTACCCAGTTAGTCTCCCTAGTGACAGGCTTATATTGAGTATAATTATCTTGAATAACCAAAACATCAAAATAAAAACCTCAGGCTCAAGTGTTCAAAGCATGTGTGCATCCACACCATAATAGGCATCTGGACAAACAAACAACAAACATAACCACACATCGTGAACTGACAGGATGTATTACTACAGAATAATTATTAAATAATTCTTCTTTAAAGCTCAAGCTAGTCTCTGAATTTCAGTGGTGGCCAAAAGCTGTCTCCTAAAATCTGCAACTTTCACAGTGACAGCGTATCTCTTCAAGATCACCTGAATCAGATGTCTAAAGGGCCGGGGCCATGGAGGAAGGGACCACAAAGTAACTTTCCAGCTACCATCCAATTTCAACAGGAGTTATCAATTTGCAGAGGTCTCAAGGATACTAAGTGCCTCTTCATTTTATGAAAATTAGTAGCTTGGTATGAAGGGAAATCCAAATCAACATCCTGTCATTGAAAACACAACTACAACTCAATTCCTTCTACCATCCAGCAAGTAGCTGCCAGTTGTTTAATCAGCACATGCGCACAGCCGCATATAGATTCAGGAAAGACAGAACAGAAATCCTCAGGAAATCAGGCTTCATTAGTTCTGCTACTCATAAGCAGATTGTGTGTAACATGAGAACATGCAAATGGAAAAGTTTATTGGATAAGAAATCAGTCCAATCTCCTTCACAGTATCTGCCCCCATACAGACTTGAGAAAAGTATTTTCATTCCCTTCCCTGCTTACAACCTGTGTTTATCAGAGAGTTATGCCATTTTCACCAGTCTCTCAGCATACAGGTACTGAATTTTCCGATTTATTTTTATCTAAAAAAGACTGTAAGACTATATGCAAAATACTTTCTCGCCCTTTTTTGTCTCTAAATGAAAGTTATTGTTCTATTTGAGAGAGCAAGCAGGTAAAGAAATTTTAGAACATTTTTTAAAGAATAAAATTAATGCAAGCATATGACAGAAGGAAACCGTCAACAACAACAATCAGAGTAACTACAGCTTACTGCTTTGATAAACTTGAAAACACTCACAGTTTACAGAAATTTAGCTCTCCAAGGAGCCAGGAGAATAATATCTGCCATGGCAACCAAACAGAGCAGTCTTCTGGCACTTTCTGAATGAGCATTTAGGAGGAGATTAATTCAATACTCCGAATGATGAAAGGGCTCTTGAGATCCATAACTGTCTCCCACAAATTACCCTTATTGTACAACTGGATGTTTAGAACAGATTGCACATTATCTATATTGAACTAGAGCTTTCACAGCAAATTTATACGCAACAGATTAAGCCCACATGATGTGTCACACTATTTTCACCCACTCCTTTCAGGGTGTTTACAAAAATGGGTATTTTATTAAATGGATCGTTGCAGTTTTGCAGGATTTATTTTTAAGCTTATTTATATTTAGAAGCTACTGTAAGCGTTTTTACTATACAACTTTGAAATTTCTGAAACATGTAAAAGCATAAAAAGCTACAAAAAAATTACCATATAGTATATAAACAGACAGCAGAAAGACTGCCACATAAATGAGCATTAAAGTCTTTTTTATGCATTTCATGCTATTTTGAATTTACAGTAAATTCAAGTGATGACATACCTCAACAAATGATTGTGTCTTCCTACTTATATGTATCAAACCACTTTTTTTCATCAAATGCAGCATCTGATGAGCACCAGACAGGTCAATGAAGACAAGTGTCTTATAGAAAACATTTTAGAAGAGTATATTAAACATCTAGCTGCTTCATCAGAATCTAAATTACTCTGGAATCTTGCCTCCCAGGATAAAAGTAATTTGGTATTTTGTTTACTGATTTCCTTATATTGCAAACAATCATACTGTACAACATACAAAACAGAAGAAACTTGTAATAAAACAAGATTTATAGTGCAAACGCATTTACAAATGATTACAGCATAAAAGAGTTAGTCAGCTAGTCTTAGGAAAGCAGAAACAAGTGTTGTCTCTTCTGAGACCATTGCCAGTTCTTCTCTGCAGTCTAGCAACGTTCAAGACACCATACTTCACTTGCTGTATTAAGTGAATAGCTTTCCAGTTGTTTGCAGTTATGAGTAACACCTGGATTGCACAGATTGTTATGGAGGATGTACATCTAAAAATGAGTCTTAGCCAGTCTGATAAAAGTCACTTGAGGTTAAAGATTATAAATTGCATTGATTCAGTTTTGTATTTGGCAACTGAAATGAATGAAATGTGAACTTTTCAAAAATTTCTAAAGGCCACACATAATTTGTAGTGATAGACAGTGGAAATTAGACACTTAATCCACCACCGTTTCTGAAAATCCCACTTCAGCTTTTGATTACATTATCATACATTATTTCTGCAAAATCCCTACCTTCTTCACAACTCAGAATACACTAAGCAGGCAACAGAGAAACAAAAAGTAGTGAGTGTAATTACAATTTTGAAGATCCAAGACTTATGTAGACTACCATTTATTTGCAAATGAGACAATCCTGAATTTACACTGCTTAAGTATAGATTGTGCTCTATACTGTGTATGGAGGAACTGTGTATCCTTAATAATAAACAGCATGTAAATCAAGGAACAGTGGTTAGGTTCTAAGCAGCAAAGAAAATATTCACCTTGCCACTAAACAGTGGGGGAAAAAAAATCTAGGTAAAGCAACCTCACTCACTGAACATCATCTAACTTATCACGGACTGAGGCAGGAATATTGGGGGGGATAAAAATTGCAGTGCAACCTTGAATAATGACCCAGAGCACAAGGAGCAAAACTGTAGTTTGGCAAGTTCCCTTCAATTTACTACTTCTCACTTTAGTCCCACTTTACAATCATTATATCATTAACAAACCTTCAGTCCCCATTTTGAGATTGATAATTAATGCTGTTCTAAGTTTTAGAAGAACTTTCAAAACATTAGGCGTTTTAAGCATCAAACCACCAAAAAAACCTCTGGGCTAGATGTCTTGAGAGTGGGAGGCTCTCAAATCTAATGGATTTGGGCTGATTATTCCAGCTGAGGACTTTTGTGCTTCTTGACTCTTGTGAAAAGTAATGAAGTGAAACAGATTTGTACATTTCACCATTTAGACTCAACAGAAAAGCTACACAGGTTTCAATACCTATACTTTAGAAAACAATTGAGGCTTTCAGAACCATTATAATGATAGCTCTCAGAAAAGTATATCTGCTGATTAATAAACCCCCAAAACAAACCAATCTTTTCCATATAAAGAGAATTAAATACGTTACAATTTCAAGTTAATATATTTCCATGGAATTAGAAACTGTAATTTGAGAATTCTGTCTCCAACGATTTGCAGAAGTACTTACATTATTCAGTAAATCGCTTCTCCCCAATAGTACTGCCTCAAGATCATAATTTTCCAAATCTACTCTTCACAAACAAGCTAGACAAATCTCCAAAATGTGTTAAGAATTTTCATCTCCACATTCATGAAATAAAACGTGTAACTAAAGAGCAAAGTATTGTAGTTCCAGATATTCTGAATGAATGTAAAATTTAAATTTAGTAACATGTTCTCTGAAGCCAACCTTGTTATTTAAACACCTTTCGTGTCCTTAGGAACATGGCTGATTGTTGCCTTGGAAACAAAGACTGCTCTCTAGTGTGTTCATTTCAAGGGATTCGGTCAATTTGAAGTCAAATTTCCAATTGCTAATTTTATATCTGGCACAGGTGCAAAAGTTCTTAAGATCAGAACAGAAACTGTTTGTTTGCAATGCTGTTCTCTGACAACAGTGTACCTCCACTTTTTTTTTTTTTTTTGCACTGCCCTTGGTGAACTACATCATTCTTGTGTAATACTCTGCAGGAAACTCAACTGTATACTTTCCCTCTTGACGTGATTTAAGCCGAGCCAGCAACTAAGCACCACACAGCCACTCGCTCCCTCCCTGCCAGTGGGATGGGGGAGAGAATCAAAAGAGTAAAAGTGAAAAAACTCATGGGTTGAGATAAAGACAGTTTAATAGGTAAAGCAAAAGCCACACATGCAAGCAAAGCAAAACAAGGAATTTATTCACCGCTTCCCATCGGCAGGCAGGTGTTCAGCCATCTCCTGGAAAGCAGGGCTCCATCTCACGTAACGATTACTTGGGAAGACAAACGCCATCACTCCGAATGTCCCCCCTTCCTCCTTCTTCCCCCAGCTTTATATGCTGAGCATGACATCTATGGTATGGAATATCCCTTTGGTCAGTTGGGGTCAGCTGTCCCAGCTGTGTCCCCTCCCAGCTTCTTGTGCACCCCCAGCCTACTCGCTGGTGGGGTGGGGTGAGAAGCAGCAAAGGCCTTGACTCTGTGTAAGCACTGCTCAGCAATAACTAAAACATCCCTGTGCTATCAACACTGTTTTCAGCACAAATCCAAAACATAGCCCCATACTAGCTACTGTGAAGAAAATTAACTCTATCCCAGCCAAACCAGCACACCTCTGCGTAAGAGGGTGATTATGATAATGGAGGAAACAAACCTAAAAGTGAAAACGGAAAGACCTTTATGCATAAACAAACAAGTGGATACAAGTAACTTTGGTCCTAGTGTTCTTTAAACTCATCTAACATATTTATAAAAAAATAAACAGAATAACAAGCAAAAACACCCTATGCTCTATTTTATGCACAGATTTTTATATATATATCTGTTTAGACAAATTATTTGTAAAAAAGAGGACTACCACTTAAAAAGACATTCCATTCATCCATGTCAGTCAAGCCATATTGTTTAAATAAAGCTTAATAAAAGACAGGAACAGACACTACCAAGCACGATCTTTGATAGGGACAACACTCACATTTTCTGAAGCTCAAATTCAGCCTTGTGTTAACGGGCCCCATTATTTACCCTCAAGTAAATTATGACATTTCTAATTTTGTCCCTTACTTGGTCAAAATATAAACACTTTCATTTTCAAGTAGGATTTATGTTATGAACCAAGTTCTTAGCTGGTGTCTATCCATGAAGGAATTCACACTTTACCCTAAGGAAGACTTGTCCAGAGATGCTCCAGGTACAGTTAACAAAGAGGGGTAGGTTCCTTCATAGATTGCTCATAACTCAAAGTTAGGTTCCTGTTCTGAATTACCTTCCAGAGGCACCTCTTTTTCTGCTTTTCTTCAAGGAACAGGGGAGACTAGCATATCTAAAGCGAATTCTCCCAGTATGTCTATATAATATTCAGTGCAAATATTTTACTTCTAATTGTATTAGATACGATAGCAAAATGTTGTACTATACAAATAATTCCAATTAGTTATAGGAGTTTTATGCTGTTAAAATATTTTTTCTTCCTCACAAGCACAGGGCTCCTTAACTTCTATACCTGTCCACTGACTTCAATGATTTAAGGTTGTCGTGGTTTAACCCCAGCCAGCAGCCAAGCACCACACAGCCACTCCCTCACTCCCCCCTCCCTGCTCCCAGTGCGATGTGGAGGAGAATCGGGAAAGAAGGTAGAACTCGTGGGTTGAGATAAGAACAGTTTAATAACTAAAGTAAAATATAATACTAACAATAATAATAAGGAAATATAATAATAATAATAATAGTAATGAAAAGGAATATAACAAAAAAAAAAAAAGAGGGGAAAAAAGGGAAAAAAAAACAAACCAGTGATGCACAATGCAATTGCTCACCACCTGCTGAGCGATGCCCCAGCAGCAATCCGCCCCTCCCGGCCAACTCCCCCCTCTTTCTAGACTGGGCATGACGTTCCATGGTATGGAATAGCCCTTTGGCTAGTTGGGGTCAGCTGCCCTAGCTATGCTCCCTCCCAGCTTCTTGCACACCTGCTTGCTGGCAGAGCATGGGAAACTGAAAAGTCCTTGGCTTAAGAGAAGCACTACTTAGCAACAACGAAAACATCAGTGTGTTATCAACAGTCTTCTCACCCTAAATCCAAAACACAGCACTGTACCAGCTACTAGGAAGAAAATTAACTCTATCCCAGCCGAAACCAGGACAAAGGTGTATGGCAAGTATCTGTACATGTGGATATACCAGGCTTTAGGATTGTCCTTAGACAGTACAAAAATATTGTCCTTTGCCCAATAGCCGAAGTAGCTAATATCTTGACTGTATAAAAGTGCATGAAGTTTATCCAGCAGCGTGCGTCTTCTCAAAGCCATACAAATGTCAAGCTCATTGCATTTGTGCAATGATGCTTTTCTTATTTTAATTGAGCCATGTTTGGAAAGTAACATTATATTATCTCACATTGCTTACGGATTCACAGTGTTACGGTAATCTTTTCTTTTTTCAGTTGAGTAGTTACAAAGCACAACCACAGAGCATTCATTCATCAATCCAGCATTCAAAAATTGTGGTTTCCACTCAGCTGTAAAAAAGTCACTGGCTTGACCTTCTTAAATCTGTGTTCTTTATTCCCAGTCAGTGAAATTAAACCAGTCTCTACTCCAATATTCCAGGGCTTAATATATCTAAAAATTTCTCATGACCAACCTAGCCTTTCTAATCAAACTGCAGAACTTCTATCTCAAAAAGACACATGAAAGTTATTTTACAAGAGGCAGAACAGCTCATACAGATAAAATTATATTTCCACATAAGCATATGCAGTATCAGGGCCATAAGCTGCATATACCCAGAGGGAAAAAAATTAATACTCAAAAAAACCCCTGAAATAATAAATAAAAGTTAAATAAAGCAGGTACAGAATGATTCAGTATCACAATTACTACCAAAATTGTCACTGACAAGCTGATTTAGTATTACCAAAAAACAGTTATAAAGGACATATGGTTATGTACAGACCCATACGTACATGCAGGTGTATAAGGATGTGTATACATGCACAGGAGTTAGCGTATTAGGAAAATAAAGATGTACTCCAAATAGAAACAAGAGAATTCACAGTTAACGTACATTTCAACATGATGATGAAGGCAGGAATCGCTCATTTTTTCTACCATGAAGACAATGAAATTGCTTGATTTTGGTATCAATGTGAAATTAAAAATCAAATGAAGGAACATCTTATGAGTGTGCCATGTGCAACTACCTTTCCTGTCACTCCTCCACCTCCCTGAACTTTCAATTTCAGGTTTCAACACTCAGTTTTGTTTGCACCAGGCTTTCTTTCCAAACGAGAACGTTCTGTTCTCATTGAAACGAAGGCCTTCAAGAACTGAGTATTTTGAGTGTTATAACCAGAATGTGTGTATAATGAGGGTAAATCAAATGCAATTTAATCTAGTTGAGAGGCTGGGAGATTTTGTTCAAATACTGAATATTGTGATGAGTGAACAGCACAATTCAGAATAGATTCTTTTCTTCCTTAGTTCTTTGTTTGTGTCGCAATAAAATCAATGTAAACAAACTGCCTAGTGGAGCAAGGCTGGCATGGGTACTTAAATGACTTTTTTCAGCTCGTTTCTTTTCCTGGATTAATTCCATTGTCACTGTGTGTAGAGCTGTGGAACACTCACAGTGACAAATAAATGGATGTTTTCAAAATACTCACTGTACAGGGACTTTAAAATGCCTAACAACTGATTAGAGTTCAGGGTGAACTGCAACAAGGCAAAAAGTACATTTATTAAATCAGGTTCATGAAACTCACTGCATGACAGCCTAACAACGTCTCTCCCATGGAGGTTATAAACATTAAGATAAGTAAAACAAAGAAATGCAAACCTGTAAAGATTAGAAGAATCTACACACCAAAATGAATAAAGACAAAAACCCTTTCAGAACAAAGCACAACGGACAGAATAAGAAGCAGGTACAAAATTTGAAAGAACAGGGCAGGAATGGGAGGAGACCATTTTTATACCAAACAATCCCCACAAACCACATTTATTTCATAGTCAAACTCTTTTTGTCAGGTAAAGGTGACAGTCTGGCTGCAGACTGATGTACAGAAGTAGAATCATAGAATGGTTGGGGTTGGAAGGGACCTTAAAGATCATCTAGTTCCAACCCCCCTGCCATGGGCAGGGACACCTTCCACTAGACCAGGTTGCTCAAAGCCCCATCCAACCTGGCCTCGAACACTCCCAGGGATGGGGCATCCACAGCCTCTCTGGGCAACCTGTTGCAGTGCCTTACCACACTGAGCTAACTCATTTGCCCCTTGTTTACCTACAAAATAAATGCTAAAGAAACATTATTTTACTTTAACTGGTTCTTTAAGTTATATTGTCGTGTGGATTTTGCTGGTGATACACTTGACACCCATGATCATTGTGGTCTGGCTGTCCTGAAGTCCCAACTGGAGAAGGAACAACCAGCTCCCCATTTCTTTATCAATAAGGAATCAGTAAGAGATAAAACTCTGTTGAGGCAAAGAAGTAGAGTGCAGCATGATGAACACAAGGTATACATCCTGAAGAACAACCTATTACTTCCTACAACATGTAAATAATTACTCTTCTTTCAGAGATCTCACTCCCAGTGACTAGGGAGTGGACATGTGGACAGGATGTGTGTGTGAAATGTTCCACTTCAACAGAACAGGGACTGCAGGATGGCTTCATGGAGCAATCTTCCTAGACACGGGAAATCAGAAGAGAGATTTTCCTCAAGGAAAAGACACAAAACTCAGTTTGCACTAACAAAGCAAAACGCAGTTGCTCACAAACTAGATAATGAGATCCCAGCAGTTGTGAGGTGACAAAATGTGTTTTATGGCACTGAAGTAGGAAAACAGGCTGCAGCAACTTCTGCCAAATGTTTCTTCATAGAGTTAACGGAAAGCTGCGATTACGCTAGGACCAGTCAACAGACTGAAATAGCAGAAAGCTTTTCGCAGGAAGTTAGTGATTAACATCAGACTGCCAATGGACAGATTTTCCTTCACTTTACTTAGCAAGTCAGTCTACACAAAATTTTCTTCCTTGTTTCACGGAGAAGAAGGTTCTGACCTGCAGCTGAACTGCTGCTCACTCTGGCAATGAATCGTATTAACCCTACTGTAACATGCCAGATGCAGCAATGCTGGATATGAATGCAGATCCCGACTGCAGTTCTGTGAAGTAGTATCAGGCAGAAGCTGTAATTGGGCTACAGGCTGGACTTACGTATTAGCAGAGTACTAGTACATGGTAATGGAGCCTTAGGCATATCCTTTTTTCTTAGGATTTTCAAGACCAATGTGATTACAGGATGCAACATCCAAGAGATGTGTCTAATAAAAAATGTGTTCAGTTTAGTGAGATGTTTGACAGGTACAGAGGCTTCAGCTTAATGGCGAATATCCCAAGTCCAAAGCAAAGCGTTTCTGGACAGAGTGGAACTGATACTGCTCCTGGTTTGTTTGGACGGTGACCATTGTAGCGCTCTGTCAGCTCCTGGCCTTTGGAACCCATGGAGAGGATATGTCATCTGTGTTCCAGAACATTTGGGTGAAAACAAGCTCCTTGCAAAGACCCCATGCTATCCCCGTATGAAGGTATTCTGCCATCTCCCCCATCTCTGAGTGAGTTTTTGAGAGGAGGCTGAAAAAGAGTACTCCTTCACAAAGCTGAATTCAATCTTTCCACTAACTTAAGGAGAAGAGAACATCTTGTAGAGGTCTCATCTGTTATCTGTTACAGTTACTAAATACACTGATTTCAACCATTTAGCCTATAATATAAATTAAATCTGGCATACTGTCAAGAAGGTGCTGCAGCTCTCTGACTGAAGCATGAAGAGTCAAGCTCTTACTGCTACCATTAAAATGTGCTTCAGAGGGTGGAAAAGGTTCCTCATCATCAAACACCTTTCGGTCTTGAACTGTGATGGATTAAAAAGGCCTAAGCAGATTTTTCCCCCACCTTTCTTCTTTTTTCCCCCTAGAGAAATATCCACGCTTCTATTTGCAGGAGAACTGCAGTTAAATCTACAGAAGATTTTACTAGCAATACCAAAAAAGCTAGCAAAAGCTGACCTGCAATTCTCTTTTCCAAATGTAAAGAAATGCTTATTCGAACTGCATATAAACAGCAGGACCTTCCTGCTAAAAATTCCCCACCATTTCACAGTATTGAAACATATTCCACTGCAATACAAGTTTTTGTATGTGATCTGCTCTTTTAAACTGATACTCGCTTGGTCAAAATAAAATTCAATTCAATTCTTATGGACATTTGATTTTGTTCTTCTTACAAATCATTATATTACTTTTGAATATACTCACATGTGTATCTCATGCAAACATGCTGCCACTGCTGCAGAAATAATGTAGATGCCCATTTTCCAAGTGTGCTGCCCGTGTTTCTGGGCTGGTTTCAGGCGGGCGGTGGTTAGTTTTGGAAGAGCAGCCGGTGACCTGGAGCACCGGGGAGCACTTATGTAATGTGCTTATACACCTTACGTAACTTTCATATACTGTGACAGCTAAACCATCTCCCAGATATTTTACTATCTGACAGCTCTTACTCTCTAATTCTCTCACTATCTGGCTTTTAAGGAGATATGTTAAAAAACTACTAACAATCCTCCCTCGCTCCCCCCACCCCGCAAGCTCCCTAGATTACAGACACTAATGGCATCACGCTAGCTACCAGCAGAAACAGATGAGGTCTCTGGTTTTCGGACATTTTCACATATATCCCCTGCCAGTAAACCTAACTTTAGAAAAATCACACTGTGCACACACTACAGCCACTGTTTCACAGCAGGAGAAACCCGTGTTTTTACAAATGTTTCTTCTCAGTCCTCAATAATCCAATCTTTAGCTGAGTGGATGGCAAATACTAGCTGAGGGCATTCATTGAGGAGGAAGAGAAATTTGTTGTGCTGTACTCATCTATTTAACAAAGCTACAACTTTTGAAAACATCTTGTGAAAAAACAGTTCTTATCAATTGAGTTCTTTTTCTTGGCTGATATCAGTGCAAAAAACAAGGCATTCCGCTCTTAAGAAACTTAGTTCTATTTGTCTATTTTCTAGGACAGTCACACAGTACATAATGCTTTTTTTTTTTTTAAACCATGTTTGCTTATAATTATTTATAGCTTGCAGAAAACAGTATTTGTAAAATAAAGTCTTTCAGAAAACTAAAAGTGTAAATGACTTGAACTCATACATTCTGGTCAACAAAAATTTTAACTCCTAGCACACTGTTGTAATGGAACATCCTCATTTTGCACCAGTATTATTATTATATTGGCACTGGCAGAATACAAAAAGCATAGGTAATATTGTAAGTATAATACAACTAGCATTCTTAAGTGCCAGCTGTAAGAAAGTAGAACCACTATCTTGTTCTTGCCATTGAAGTTGGGACCTTAATTGTGAGATATCCTCTCTTTAACCTTGTCAACAAAAATACAACACAGAATTTGAATTTAAAAAGTAGCATTTAGCAGTAGCATGCCTAGAAACACAGTCAGAGGATACAAGATAATCTGACCTAAAAAAGCTAAGAGGCTTTGGGCATTAAAGCAGACTCTCAAATGTTTATCTTAGTGCAACAGTTTTGCCCTCAAAGCTACCCGGTACGATTAATATTTGCTGGAAAACATTACGCACACAATACATGAGTAGAAAGACAGTAACTTTTAAATGCATCTACTCCAGGGAAAGCAGCTGCCTGTATTCAGCTGAACTTTTAAAAAGCTGCCTATTGTGACTATAAAGATGCCTTTAAGAAAATAAATAAAGGCATACAGTAGTTACAAAGGAAAGATGTAACTCAACTGTTAGGCAGAAAGCATGGGCTGCAGAAATCTGGCTATGCATTATGGAGGTGCTGGCCAGAACTCCCTAAGCGAAGTGCCCCCTTTGAAATGCAGGAGATCCCAAACAGCAGAAAGATTCAACCTCTTAGTACTTCTGAGTGCTCCTCTCATGAAACAAATTCTTGACCCTTCTACACTTAAATGCCTCTGATAAGAAAGCCAATATAGCTAATTACTAATGGAGTATTTACTTTAAATTTATCATTAAATTAAAATTTTAAATGCACAATACAATTTTATGTCACATACGAAAATAAATAAATATATTAAGCAATATAAACCTATTCCTCATCGATGCAATATTTTCTTCTTCTATGAAGTTAACAGAGTTTGGAAGATGGACTTTTAAGTGTCCCAGTCGCAAGTGATAGAGATTACCTCAGCTATTTTAAGAAACTAAACAATGTCACTTGCTATATTGTGGTATAACTGCCCAGCATACTTCAAAGACACAACAGGCCATGAGATCAACCACCAACAACTCCTGCACATCTCATCTAATGACAACTACCGAACTGACAGTTGTCAGACTTTTCAGGTTTTGGCAGATTAAACAATTTTCCATGAGAAAAGGACAGGAAAGTACACTCAGCACCTAATATCCCCCCTATGGTGGCAAGGAACAGATTAGGTAAGTTGATTCACGTACCATACCATAGTGGAAGACCAGAAACTACAAGAACCTTGCCAACTTGAATTTTCCCAAATTTGGTAATCAGTCTGGCTTTCATTGTGTTAGCAAAACATTAACCTGGCCTCCAAGAAAGAGGACTCTTTGCACCAATTCACATTATTTGGCCATCTATATACAGAGGAAAAAAGGAGTTAGCTAAATCCCTGAAGCACATGATTTGATTATACTAATTGTCTTAAAGCAAATTTGCAAGCATCATTAACAAGCTAAAAGCAAATCATGCCATCATGTTTTCCACAAAGCCCATAAAATAAAATTACGGAAACTCAAATTCACAGATTCCAGAAGCCAAAAGGACCACCATGATAATTCAGCCAAATACCTCCTCTCATATGTAAAAGCTAAAGAATTCTTCCACCAAACCTAATCAGAATATATTAAGATGTCTGCAAACAATCAACCCATGTCCTTAGCACCGACAATAATGAGTTGTAGCACTTAGTGCTGAAGGACTCTGTGGACCCTAAAGCTAAAAACGGTTCAAAGGGAGACAGAACACCACCACGGAATAAAAAAATCACTGAAGATCACTAATTACAAAGAAATTGCATCCGGCTTAGAAAAATCAGAGCTAAAAATGACTGGAAAGTAGGAGAGTTTTAGGAGGAAGCACAACACCTAATTGCCATGCTTTCCTGCTCTTTCCTAGACATGTTTGTGGCTGCTGGTAGAGATGGCATACCATCTTTGATAAAAGTTTGTTTTGTCCCTGATACACTCCATTTCAAATCTGGACCAACATTCACCTATTTTCACAGATACAAGATTGTGCCTCCTTTATGTAACGTCTAATTTCAGCCACTGAGCCACATTATGCTTTTATCAAGAAGGTTAAAAAGTCTCCCACTATTCTTCCATGCACTCGTAAATACATACACACATAACAAGGCATCTCTCAACCCTTTTCTTGACAAGCTAAATAAAGCGAGTCTTATAAGACTCACGTCACTAAATAATCTCCCCTATATTAGAGCAGCAAAGGTTACAAACTGCTGGTTCAGACTGTCACATAACTCAAGAGAATCATTTGTACATGTATTAAAAAGAACTGTTGATACTGGGACAAAACGCTTACAAATGTACCTATGGTAGATACAGACTTCTTCCCACACACACATCTTAAACGTGCATTAGCCAGAAAAACTATCAGAGCTTAATCTCTGCAGACTTCCCCATCTTCATCTCCTGCATTCTTGTATGGCACCACAGCTCCTTTCCGATTTCCTAATCTTATACACCAGATTAAAAGAGGGCAAAACCAAGTTCCTTTGGGAATACAAGTGCTACCAAACCCCTCCTAAGGAAGCTAGCAGGTTGCTTTGGTGGGGCATACACACAAAATGGAGAGAAAAACAAGTGAAAACTTCTTTCTGACTGATACCCCATGCTTGCTTCTAGCTAAGTGACTCAACACAGGGTCATGGTTCTGTTGCCTGATGTGGCATGGGGAGAAAAGGGGACTCAATCTCCCTTCCCCTTCACATGCAGAGGCCGTCTCTGCTCCTTCCTCAGACACTGGACATCCTGTCATGCTCTGTTAAGGGATCAAAGTTTCTGCAGTCCCTCATCATTTACCAGTTTCATTTCAGTCAAGTAGTGCCCATCATTGAACAATGTATCTCCACCATAGTTACAAAATAATTACTGAAAATATTACTTTCTCACTTATAATATCTATGAAATACATAGACCAAATTTTTCTGGTTCTATCCTGCCACACATGTATATTCAATTTGGAGTTAGAGTGCCTACACCTCTACTAGTGACAGAGTGACATTTTTACACATGCATGGCATGTTTTCACAAAGAAAAGTCTTACATACAGTTCAATGTGTCCCAGAAAACAAACAATGAATTTTGTTTATTTTAATCTTCCAAAGCAAATAGGAGATAAACCTAAAAACCTTTCTGACAAAGTGTCACTCTGGAAGAAGTGTTTATCTTAAAAATATGACCTTTCCTAGTCCACAAGGAGCTTCAGCTATACCAGCTAGCTCAACATGGGGATGTTGGGCTGGATGACTTCTAGCTGTCCCTTCCAACCTATGCCAGTCTATGATTCTGTGAAATCGCAAACTCTTAAAGGTCATGTTTAAATGTAGTTTAGGAATCAGTCTGGATACTGGTAAAGGGCAAAATTATTTAAGACATCATAGCAAAGTTCCTTATATTATGGATACAGCAAGTCTTAGAAAAAGGGTGTTGACACAGAACACATATTTGTTAATTATCTATGAACAAGTGAGTGGTGTCTATTCTGATACAATAGAGATACCTATGTCAGACACGATTACTTTTCAGCTAACACAGATGAACATATGTAGAGTTTGCAGAAGCCTTCTAATGCACTGGAGTTAAAACAAATAAAACCACCTTTGTTGGACCAAGCTTTCCGTCTGTTCACTTGGAAAGTTCTCCTCAGCACAAATTTTACTACATTCAAATTTGTGAATTATCACAAATTTTGAGAAGCAGCAAAAGAGAGCAAGTGGACAAAACTGAGCTGCCAAATAATATGCATAAATTACAACAATGTAAATGAAATATGAATTGATAATTTGCTCTAGAAAATTATGAATGGCACAAAACCCCCAAGCCAAAACCCAAATGCTGCCATATGTTGTCCAGCTTGTGGGACCTCAGTGGCTCCTAGGGGACATTAATTTGACTAAGGGTCAATCACTTGCACCACCTGCCAGGCAGGTGTCCCCAGTAAGACACCTCAAGAGCCAGAGGCATTCAAAGCCTGAAACCTCCTGCAATGCAGTCTTTCTCTGTCTAGCTTTGGAGAAGAAAGAGCAACAATTCCACCCATCCTCAGCTACAACTAGATGAGAGGATGAGGGAGAGGAAAGTTAATGCTTTAAGATAATTCATTGCTAACACTGAAAGGGTTCACAGAAAAAAAAAAAAGTCATCTTAATGGACATCACTAGTGCACAGCAGTAGCTGGAGAGCTAACTACACAAATTGTCACTGCTTGTGTGACAGGGATCCAAGCCATGCAGGATAGGGTCCAGTCTGTGATAGTCAAGGGACTGGTCTCTGCAATAAAAGATCCCTTATCAGATTGAATCTCAAGCCATAGCTGCAGCAGAAAGTATCAGGAAAGACGGTGCTGGGAGTGAATTCAGTAGGGGACAGATCAAGATGTCTGTAGAGCATGTCTCTTTTCTTACTCTGCAACACAGTCCTTGACTGTACTGAAGGATATTGCTGTCTCTGGTGAATTAAGCGAAAACGTTCTGTATCTATGTATACACTGGTGACACTGTTTATGCCTGGTTTATTTGTACATATCTGTGATTATAAAAAAAGCGGTGGCCTACCCATTAAAATACTGCACCTCTAACTTATATATTCAGGTCAATAATACAGACTGAAAAATAGGGAAAATAATACAGAATGAACATAACAAGTGGTGATTTTTATCTTGTCTTTTGAAAATCACCCCTCTCAATACATTTTCAACTGTATCAACTCTTCAGATACTGGGGGAAGGTACAGAATTAGATACTTGCAAGTGCAAGAAGCAATGGTCCATGAAACCACCTTTACAAAGTACTCCATGATGAAAGTTTGAAAAATATTTGCAGAAGGACTACTCTAACATACAAAAAGCATGTGCTACTTAAGTCCTACATATAACATATTATTCATGGACATTGTGCAATTTAAACAAAATTTACACATATAAACCACTTATTTTTCTTTTCATGTTATTCAGACAAGCAATTATCTCATTTCAGAACAAAAATTATCAATCCATATATGTACAAGGACTTGACTATTTGGCATGCGTCTCACCCACCTCACTGAAATGGCAGATATATATCAGAGTGTTATTTCTCATACAACAAAAAGTATGAGTATTCAAGGCAGCACCAGTAGACATAGAGATTTTTTCAAGTTCAAAATGAATAAAACCCTAGTGGCTGCGTAGGCAATGTATCATATTGGATACTTGTTCTTAGAATCACCATGATCAGGCTGCACAGCATGTGGAAAGACTCAGTCATGGTGCAAGTGTCATCACTAGCAACACACGGACATGAACCCACTTTTAATTTTTGTCTCTTTTCCAGGAATTCTGTGGGTTCCTGCTTTTTGATCTCCAGTTAGTCTCAGAGTTCTCCCTGTAGACAGGATGACAGAGATTTTCTTTTGGAGGGGGGTAATCAGGTAATATTTAAACATCTAAAATTTGACTGAAATCATCATCTCTGAAAAGTTGAGATATATCCTATTTGCTGTCTTCCTGTTCATAGAGAAAGCTTTCCAGAGTCAAGTTTAATTATTTCAATTAAACTAGCATTTCCTTTAAAAGCTTATTGTTCTCACTGGGATCTTTTGAGGTAGCATAGGGAAAAGGATATTGAAAATGTGATGGAGGCCTGTAGGAGTCGACAGCTGCTTGCAACAAATACTACTTTTTTTATCACCAGGTTCTATTCAGTTCTATAAAGAAAATTTCATTATCAAATCATGGTAAGTGTAATCTTTTGGGATTCTTTTCTTTTGAAGGAATTTTAATGAGACAAGAGATTTCACTTTTTCTCTTGCTCTAGTCCTTCACCTTCTCAGTAACAGGTGCAACCATTATTTAGAAGTCTGTAACTACAGACACATGAATGTCCTGTTGAAAGCTGGTTACCAGAGTTCTTGAAATCAAATGTCACTGTGCGCTTTACTCTCGTTTGTATGGGAAGTGGAATACCCTCTTCCCTTGTACTCAAACCAGTTCACATATAATTGGGATCCCCTCTGGGTTCTGAAACTATGAAAGCCTGATGTAGCTGCAGCATTCTTACAGTAGGAACAATTTTAACCTAGTTTTTATCCTATCCCCTTACTCCAGGTTTCCTTGTTGAGATCATATCTTGTCAATGATCTGGGATGTCAGGCAAAAAGAGAGGACTGAACTGATTGATGTTCATTCTACCACCAGGCACTAGGTCAGGATTTGAGAAAGGTAAAACGGGTTATCTTTCCAGGGAGACTCAGCTGTTATGGAAACATAACTTGATGGACAATTTTACCCCTGGCAATAGTCACAGAGAACGAATGGATTGTTGGAAAAGAAAATTACACCTGCTGGGAAGCTGGTGCACTGTTTGTTTCTGTTCCCATTAAGAGCATGCAAAAGTATCAGCTACCATCACATTATACTCGTATCTATTTAAAAGTTTATATTTATACTGTTAGCTCTCAAGGGTCCCATATTTAAAAGTTTAACTTATCTGCAAACGAGGCAGACTTGGTGTCATCTCACCTTCCGCTGAAAAGCCACAAATGTGGACATAAAAACCTTCTTCCCAAATTAATGGGCTTTTGATTTTACTTTTTTCCTTAAAGGATCATCATTTATTTTGTTTTGCTAACACTTTTATATTGAAAGTAATTTTCAGAAACATACTCTCAGGAAAGGTCCAGCATTAAAGGAATTCACGTTTAAAATACACTGGCAAAACTATGTTTGAACACAATCTGTTCTCCTATGACTGGGTGCAAGTTTTTCTATGCTTAAAAAACCGTGTTATGAAAATATAATGAATCTTACTTGCATTATATCCCTGCTGCTACCAAACACATGCCAATGTTATATTGACATGTCTGAAAGCATTCTGACTATTCACTAGGGAAAAACTGCATTTGCAAAGTTGAATTAACAGGTTTGGACTCTTAAAAAAAACCTACAGCAAACAACGATTAGTAATGGTTCTATTTTAACCTCTGAATTATGTCTGATTACACAAGCCAGTGGAGCCTATCAAAAAAAGTGCAGCCACACATTTTTGCTGAAAAAAAATAAGGTTTTGTTAAAAATATTTTTTCTTTAGAAACAATACTTAAGGATTCTTTTTTTGGTCAAAACATAAAGCAAGTGTTTTATTTCATCTCATTCTGTTTTAACCTAAATTCAATGTTTGAGCTCAAGTTTCACCAGTCTTTCCTACAGGTTGTTTTGCAAATCTTTGATTATTTGAATGAAATCTTTTCATTTCAGCTACTTGCCTTTCCTCCTATCTGACTGCAGCCTTGTGTTTGCTCAGCATTGCCAGTGAGCACGGCACGAGCTTCTGCTTTTATTATCAGCAGTGTCTCGAGGGTAGTCCTGAAGCTACTGGTAGTCCTTTACCGAGCCCTCTAATTCTGGTAATTATAGCACTGAATGAGGCAGAAATCCATTGAGTCTGTTTCAGCCTCACAAAAACTGTCTTCAGTTCCCATTTCGCAAGATAAATAAGCAGGATGTTAAGAACTAAAAACTCATGCTCTCCCAATGTTAAATGGTCAAAAAAAAAGAAGATCCTGTTCTCTTCCTTCCCCCACCAAAAAAGAAGGGTCATTTCTGAGGCTTACTGGCAGTTCAAGCAGCTATGTTGGCCGATCACACTCACAGTCATATTCTGAGGCACATGACATGTTAGTAAATAGAAAAACTCTGCAAGAACAACAGCTTGAAGAGGTGCAAGGAGCAAGCATAAATGTTGCCCAGTGCAGAAGACCCTTAAGTTAGCTGTATCTCTTTGTTTTGCTCTCAGCTACAGAAAGCTGTTCTCAGAGAGACTAAGCACT
The DNA here is from genome assembly GCF_018139145.2 of Gymnogyps californianus. Classification (NCBI taxonomy): domain Eukaryota; kingdom Metazoa; phylum Chordata; class Aves; order Accipitriformes; family Cathartidae; genus Gymnogyps; species Gymnogyps californianus. Next base: position 121,454,735 of record NC_059472.1, read on the forward strand.
CTAACAGGACAGGGGCCAGATGGGCCAGCACACTCAAACTTAGCGTATTCCTTCTGGAAAGGACGTGATTAGTGCTAGTGGGTACTATTCCTAGGGGAAATGGCAAGGTCCAGACATTGCAGTCAGAAACCAGAAAGCTTTGCAGTTATTAGAGCTGCTGCAGTGCAGTGAATTGCAACGTTAAAGCACTGAAATTATTTGAAGCAGCAGGTTTCTACTGGAGAGAACAGCAACTTTTACATGCCAGAATACCTGTAGAAGGAGGGAGATAGAGTTTAAACTTTCCATATGAATGCACCTAGGCAAACAGACACCTGCCTCTTTCTGTCATTGTCTCACCATCCCTTTCAAGAAGAAGCTAACTGACACACTATCGTGTTTTGAAGAAGCTTTTGGTCAATGAAGATGATGCAGAGATCAGTCACAGCATTCTTCATTTTTTGCATTTCCTGGAGAGGGAACTGAGACACGAGACCTGTTTTCAGGAAATGGATGACATTGCTGGAGAAATCCTAGTGAATGCCATACCTACTGTTGCTTTGGAAAACTTGTTATTCCACTGGAAATCATTAAGAAGGCGCACTACTGACTTACAAACACCTAGATCTCACTCTAAAGCAACCGAAGCAATTGTTTATGGATATTCAGATTATACCACTGCCACTAAGCAATTATATGTAGATGGTACAACCACCATGGGAGATACTGTATGAAAGAGCAAAAGGTCTTTCTCCACTTGGCCCAGGCTGAATGACTATGTTGCTTTATCTCACTCTGAAAAGAAATACACCAGGGAGGATAAAGGAGGCATATTTTCATGGCTGGTGTTCAATAAGCTTGACCTTTTTCATTACTGGCAGTTGAGGAAGGATGACAACTGTCAATCAGCTGATCAGGTCCTTTGTTCACAAGCATGTTATCTATCTGGAGTCTCTTTCTGCTGGAACATTTATAGATGGACACCAGATATCCAACAGATGGACACACTTATTCAGAGGAAGCATTAAAAGGCTTCATTTATCAGAAGGAAAAGGCATTCCTGTTAAAAGATACTGGCCACTGATGGTTAGAACACTAAGAAAGGAAGCTAGAGCACAGGGATGACGGGATATTTATAGATTAGGTCCCCTTGGAGGTAAGGGCTGGGGGCAAGGAGGGGACTGGGAAGGGATGCACAGAACAAAAAATCCTCCACGTCTGCGTTTCTGCCTCAGCTTAAGGACAGGGGTTTTTCCCCTGTAATTCCTCTGAAAAAGCAAATTCTTGCACTAAAATTTATTTCTCTGTTGTTGCTATCAGGGCTATGTTTACTCTGCTGAAATAGTGAAGATGATACTATAAGGAAAAACATCTTTATCCAATTTATATAATTCAGATTTTTTTAATGCAAAAGTACCATACAAAAACCAAGCATTTTCACATCAGTAAGCTTTTGTTTTCAGAGCTAATACTGATGCTGTCTAGGTAGTTGCACTTTGTGAAAAGATACACCATTCCTCACCATTTAAAACTTTAATTTTCCTTGAAAAATGGCTACTAGTTATACATCATGTTGGAGTTGCTACTCTCTGTATTTTATGCTCAGAAAACAATTGCATGAATAATTATTTTACCCCAATTTGTCTCTCGTTTGCTTTGCCTGAGTCTAGCTTCAGTGCAGATAGAAGGTATTAATTTGATATTTGCCTCAATTGGAAGAAGGTAATACTGGGAAGATCTCACAATACCTGAAAACATGACTGGAATCTAGTCCACAAAATGCAAGTTATGCTGTTTAATCTGTGTTTGTCTTGTGCTTCTGGAACTCAGACCTTTTATAAGGATAGACTGCTGACCCATCTCCAACCATGAGGGCCTTTTGTCTATTCATTAAGCCTTGATCTGTCCAGAAGCTAAAATGCTTATCAGTGTAGCTTTCAACGTCACTGCCCCGAAAATGCTAGATAGTGTCCTCACACTAGTTTTACAGCATTGGTCCTCACCTATGCCTATGGTAATTCCTGAACCACTGAAGAATTAACTGACTGTTCCCTTGCTGCTTGCAGGCACACCTATACTTGGTCTCTCTTCCTTAAAATAGGAACTAGACCGAAGAGCATGGCATGCTTCTGCACTTGCAAGAAATAGATGCAACAGAGCAGAGTACTGCAAAGAAGCAAGGGGAGTCTCGGGCACCTCACCCCACTTCACTAGCTAGCTACTTCCCTAAGAAGGATCATGATGTTCACCAGAAAAGGGTCCATCACCCTAGTAGCAGACAGTACCCACTTCTAGTTGCCCAGCATCCAGGCTTCCTTCCAGGTGACAAAGAAACTTACAACACTTTAGGGAGTGTGAATGGAATTGCTCCTGCTTCTCTTCCAAAAACCTTGATTCATATTCTCTTTAGTCCTCTATTAAAGAGTTCACATTAATTTATTCTCTGCCCCCATGCCCCCCCCCCCCCCCCAACAGAGTCTAACCAGCCTCCTCTACCATTCTTTATACTGAAGGACACAGGGAAATTTGAAGCAAAGTCTACAGATTTAGCACATTCCCTGATTTGGATTCAGAAACATTAAAGTATTTTGTCTTGAGTTATGTCAACAAACTTTGTTATACTTCAAGTGTATCATAACAAAGTATTTTCAAAATACATCAAATTATTACAACCCATTCAACAGTCCACTCCCTTTCAACAGTCTTAACACAAACTACATACTTCCTAAAAAACTTTCTTAGTTCGAGAACTTCAAAACAAGACTGTCATTCCAATATTTTATATTGGATTTTTTTTTAATTACGGCATTTTTCACCGTATAGGAGGTTTTAACAAGCTCTAATGATGATCATTCATCTCTATTAGGGAGCTGAGACACTATATTCCTTAAAATCCCTTTCAAATAGACACCAACTCAGTCTTCAAATGGATTTGAACACAGAATAGTTACAGTTCCACTGCACCAGGTTAAAAAGCAATTAGCTTAGCATTAATGAAAATGTAAAGGTGCTCACACTGTCTAAAGTTAAGGATCCCAAGCATAATCAATACAACTGTTCAAAGCAGCTGTATTAGGAGATTTTCTCTCCATGCACTATATATGGAGCCTAATAATCTATTTTGGCATCTTAGAGGTTTACAGTCTGACAGTGTTAACACCCTTCTAACAGCTACATCCCAACACAGCAGTACTCTAAAAGCTCACATGGTAAAACACAACAGCATGCATGTCTGGATAGCATCAAGAGAGGAATGTGATACATACTTGCACAAAAGGATATAAACCAGTTTCTCCGTAACATGTGATCCCACAACACATTTGCCCCAGACTTTTATAGGTCTGGTTTTTTTGAAGAGCTGTTTGGGGGGATTTTGTTGCTGTTTTTTGCTTGAAAGTAAGATATACAGCATAAATTACCATGATGACTCTCACTAACAAGAGGAAGAACTAGAAAATGTGCTTCAAAAATAAATGCTTCAGTATCTTTTTGCACTGCCAATGTATTACTTTTAAATCCAGATATTTTTCACTCAAAAAACTAAGGCACCAGAAAAAAAGCCCAAATCTCTAAATGTCTATGGGATACGTAGCACAGTATCAATCAGAGGAAATCTAAAAAGGTGATTGATGGTAGACACTTGTGTTTAAAGTACCTACCAAGGCAGCTGAAAACCAGACAATACTCTTCCTGGATCCTGTAGGAAGCCTGAAAGTATTAGGCGAGAACTGCCAGGCTTCTGGTTCTTACTGAAATTCAGACTAACTTTTCACCACTGAATTAATGAAACAATCCTGAAGAACTGGGAATCAGGCATATATTATTGTAAGGAATGCACAGATGTAAGGACAGGAGATGAAGTCCTAACTGCTGACGTGCACACTCATATTGAAAGAGACTCCGTATATATTCCAGTTTGCACATTATAACCAAAGGTGACTATATTCACTTAAGCTTAAGGTTCCAGGGGATGACCTAGTTTTGCCTGTCTACAAAATGAAAACAGAGAATGAACAACTAAAACAGAAATGTAGTCCTGTTCCTTTTAATTTTATCTAAAAAGTACATGAGATCCATGACCAGCTCCTGGTAACTTCACGTCAACATACTAGAGAAAGGCAAAACAAAACTATCAGGCATTAGATTCAACGGTAATTTGGATTTTGTTTGTTATGGCTGATTATGGAAGACAGTGCTGACCTCAATAGCGATGTTCTAGTACCATACAAAACTGCGGGTTTTTAACTAGAAAAGGCAGTGTATTGTTTACAGGCTCAGTTTGTCCAGAATTAAGAGATCATTTTGTCACATGCAGCTATGGTAGATGTTCGAAAAAGTAAACTCCCATTCTACACAAAAAACCACAGTATAGAGGAGGTTACACATCTGCATGTGGAGCACACAAAGAATATGTTCATGTAAAACCATGCACTGCAGTGTAAAAATATCTGAGCTACCAATAAATAGGTGAACCAGTCTCTGCAGCTCCTAGCTGTTTTGGTTTTTTTCTTATATGTAAGCTAGTTTAGAAATCCTGTCTAGCATGCTACAGTCAGAAACTCCTAAAGAACGCTGCCATTGCAAAAACAGGTCTGTAGAATCTCTGTATCCTACTGAAGCTAATCCCATACGATTCTTCATCTCTTGTGATCTCCACCACTCTCTCTATGGAATCATTTGTTAAAACAGAAATTTTCAGTAGAAAAAGCTAGTTCCTTATTTTCCTAAATCGCTTTGGAATGCTTGTTAAGTATATTGTAAAATATACCTTATTTATGCAATAAAATGAGAATATTGTATGGACAGTAAAATAAGGCAACATTACCATTCCCTCATACATACTTAGTTCTCAAAACAATTATTTCAAACATGTTCAGCCTGTTTACAATTTCTGTTTATATTGGAGCCAAGTTAACTGTTTATTTGTGGTGGTATTTCAGCAATGAAAGAAATCCTAGTGTTGCAACAACAAACACCTCCAGGGGATGAAAGGAGGTTTCATAGAGCCCAATGTCCTTTAAAAGTGACAACATAAACAAAGTATGTTTGCACACACAAGGACAACAGACATTACAAGTTGCTACATTACTAGCCATGCCAGGAATTTCAAGCTGTCTGAAAAGGAAGACCATTTTCCTGGTGTTGACTCACATACATTGGTGGGTTGAAAGGAGAGATGAATCTGTTAAAACTTCCAGCTCTCTGCTCTACTTCTTAAGCAGTGATGGATTAACAGAAAATGAAACAGTATCTGAAATGCTACAGTTTACAACCCAATGTGTAGAAGTAAACCAGCACTGTTTTCTATTTATTTAATACTCTGTGCTGTACACTGCACTACCAGTGACTGTTCCACACCCCACTCAGCCACCCCAGCTCTGCCACCACAACCTGTGGGGTAGAGGTGGAACAGCTTTAGCTAGCTAATCTTAATACAATGTAAACAGGAATTTCAAAACCCCAGGATTTACATATTTATCCACCTAAAACAAAAGCAGAATCTCCCTATTTTATCTTTCCTTCAGGCCACCAAAGCTTTTCACTGTTCTACATGTCAGTTGCTCTTACCTGTTGTTTGAGAGCCTCTAGAGATTCAAATTCCAATTTGGCTAGTTTTATCTGGATATCTCTTGGTTTATCCGGAATTACAAATGCCATGATAAACTTTATTGCCAGTAGCAAGTGCTGGAAAAAAAGTAAAGAGAAAAATATTGTTCTATAGAGTTTGAAGCATGGAGAGAACAGCATAATACTATTTCCAAATCTTAGAAATAGAGGTATAAACAATTATTTCTTGTGACGTGCAACACAGCATACTATAACCACATTGAGCCTCAGCTACTCCACATTTTTTCTATTTACAGTCATTCATAATTTGAGTATAAATACATGTAGTTTGGCTTATTTTCATAATAATCTTATTTTCACTATGTACTATAAATTTCTAATTCAATTTTGTATTTGTGATTCAGATAAAATAGCAGCTTTTAAAACATACTATTGGTGCATAGAAAATTAATTATGGCACCCAGCACATACAGTTTCATAGTGAAATTTACATATATAATTACATATAATTAGATGCAATTATAACATACATACGTGCACATACACATATACATATATCATGATACAAATGAAACAAGCACATTGTAAAAAATATGAACAAACACAGAATTCTGCATTAGAGAAGTTATTGAAACCTAAAAGCACTCCTGAGAAAGCATCAGAAGAGAACAAAATAAAATAAAATATGATCTTTAAAGAAGCAGCACACTCATGAACAGAAACTTTCCAGGAAATGGAGAAACATTCCACATGTAAGATGCCAAATTAGTCATAATTTATCACAAAAGATTATAATCTTATTTAAGAGAAAACAAGCACGAAGTTCTGTTGAACCTAGTCATTGACCAGTCTTTAAATTTCACTTAAACATGCACCGTTCCCCTCATCTCACCAAAAACACGTGCCAAACTGTCAAGTCAGCGGTTTTGTTTCTTCATTTCTGTCAACTATAAATATCATCTAAACAAGAATCATTAAATCTTATTTTATCAAGGGCTGAGCTAACAGTATGCTACATGTTTGCAAGCATGAACTTGCTCCTAGCTGAGAAAACCCTGACCAATATAAGGCAACACTTAAATATATGTGCTTAACTTCAAGCACATGCTTAAGTTCCACTGATACGATGATACTCATAGACATGCTTAAATTTAGATTGCATGTCCAAGCTACTTATCAAATTTCCCTGATTTTTTTTTTATAAAATGGAACAGATCAGTGCTCCTTTCTAAAATACATTTTGCTGAACTATATGATCTTGATGCAATTGGGCACGTGAATAACAACGTAACAGACCAAAAATCCCTGAGACTCTGGAATTACGTGAGCAAGAAGCTAGCAAAAACACTACAGACTTCGCAGGAGTGGTAGTGAAACTCTAAATGAGCCAATTGCAATAAATAAGAGTTAAAGTAAGAAATCAGATAATAGTAACAAGTAAGAGAACAACAACAAAGAGCCATACATGAAATTATTTTTAAAAATATATTACAGAAAAATAGTTAGTAGGTCTAGGAAACAAACGGTTAGTGCAAAGAATAATACCTTATTTAAAGAGGTGAAAGGAAGGCTGAAAATTAATGCAACGCTAATACATCATCAATGAAAACCTGAACACAGATTAAGAGGTTAATGAAGCAATTAGCATGTCTGCTGTGTAATGCAATGGCTACTACCGCATTATTAAAAAAAAATTACGTCAACAGTAAAACATTCTCCCACTCATACAAATTTTCTTTTCCCACTCAACTTAATAGTGTCTGCTACTAAGGTACTTGTCTGGCAAAAAAACCCGATAGCAAACAATGTTGGTTTATGCTAGAAATACATAACAATAAAACATATCTCAGAGCTAGCATTGGAGGAATCTCTTAAATGGAAAAAGGTAAAATGTTGAAGACAATAATAAAATAAGACAAACAATACTCCTATGCAGAATAGAGTCATAAGGAATCACAGGTTGAAGGGGAATAACTAATCTACAGATAAAATTTTGGTTTGGAAACAGGAAAATAAGGAGATCAAAATTGGAGTAACTCAAAACTAGATAACAGGATTAGGGTAAAATCTTACACTTAAGGCAAATGACTGACAAAACTAGCAGAAACTGAGGGATTTGGACAGGGATATTTATTTGAAAAGTTACAACGGACATTTCAGTTGAAAAAAAGATGCAGCATCACACAATGTAGCTTCTAGCTGCCCAAGTCCTTTGGACTGGGCTTCATCTCACTTTGCTAAACAAAAGAAAAAAAAAATCATATTTTTTGATCATATTAAAGAGTGAGAATCAAATTTTGGAACTGTAATTGTTCAGCCACTACTTCTTGAAGAGCCTTGAAAACATAAGCCAAAGTAGTAACTTTACACAGAGACGTCAAAGTAGCTCCAAATCCAAACAATTTTTAAGAAAATAAATCAAAATCATTTCAGGGAAATGTAAATAATATTATGGAGGACAGAGGCTGACTAAATTTTTCCCATTTTTGATAGGGGTGAGGAAGGAATAGAAGAGACATCTAGGGAAACCAGAAATAAAACCAACAAAAATGCTGCCGTTAATCCTGGAAAACACTGTATTTTGTAAAATAGATTTAGAACGGCAATGTGTTTTAACTACTTCACCATGTGAAGAGTTAGTTGTATCAACTAACCAGAGCCCAGCAGTTCAGCAGTATTCCAGAGACGGTTTTTTTGGCAATAGGCTACCTGTTACCCACATGTATTGAAAAATGCCTTTGACACAAACTAGCTGTTTGTCAGAAAAGTCAGTTTTCATGCTAGCACAACTCATAGCCTGTAAACACAAGGATACAGCCTTAAACACGAAGGCAGAATCTCTGATTCAGAAGGCCTTCAAGCCAGAGAGGGCTCAGAAGTTGGAGTACAGATGGGCAAATTCCCTACTTTTGCTTGCCCTACTGTCATCCTCTTTCCTAGGCATCCAGTACGGGCCACCGTAAAAAAAGATAACTGGGTTGGGTAGACCTTTGGTTTTACCCCTCAGAACAGCTTTTTAATGTTCTTTTCCCTCCCATCAAAACAAAGCTTTATCAGTCATGAAGTGCTCAGAACTGCGTGGGATGTCCCTGTGTGCAACACGGTGACCTCAGAAAACACATTGGACTCAACAGACTGCAAATTCAGTTCAGTTCCACCTCATAACTCCCAGTGAACCTGAAAAAAGACATCAGAGCAACAGCCTCCCTTGGATAACTTCTCCAGCTGTTCCTATTTGCAAATTAGGAGTAATATTAATAAAACCAGGAAGGTAACTGGCAGAAATGATTAATGTGGGTCATATGATTCACAAAACCGCTTTAAAAGAAAACGTATCTAATTTTATTAAGTTTATATTGCATTTTGGAATTGCCATTTGACTAAAGAAATGTAAGTAGTTATTCAAGAGAAATTGAAGGAAAAAGTAGGGAGATGAGCAGTTATGTTCATTATATCATTCATATTCCGTACTGATTTCTTAATCTTGTTTTAGTATAATTCCTGCAAGTCAGATCCACAAAAAGGAGACATCTGCTTTCAAAAAAGAAATGTCTTAAGAGTACAGTATAAATCACCAGAATAGACAGCAAAATTCTCTTTCATAGTATAAAGTTACATTAACACTAGTATGAGTATATTATAAAAAGAAAATACGAACATTTATCCAAATTTGCTACACAACTACTGCAAATGTATTTGTCCAATACTAAAATTTCTTCATAGAGTTGGTTTTGGTTTTTTTTATTTTGTTTTTTTTTTTTTGTTAAATCAGGTTACAAACCCAACCATTATTTCTAAATGCAACCATTAAAAAGCGGTGTTATTTCCAAGAACATGCCCTTCATGATTACAAGAGGACTATTTCACTGCGAGCAAAACCCAGGATAACATTCACACAAGCTGTAAGCTCTCCAATGCCAACAGCAAAGTTGCCTCCTATTTTGCAATCTGCCAAGCGGGCACAGAGAGAAACAGCAATGAGTCTCTCCCCCTTGATAAATGCAGTGCCATCAAACTCTTTGTGGTCTTGTGCCAGGTGCTTAGAGAGCCAGAAGAACTATTCTGTTCTGCAAAGCCACCGACAAGACTAAAAGCAGCAGCTGTGTTTTGCAGCAGCGGGTCCCCAACCTCGTCTCTTCTAAAACAGAAAATGCAAATTAGGGTTAAATTCCTGGAATTTTGAACAGCTAATTTGAGTTCTATAGTGGTCTTACTGCAGCAATTCCTGTCAAAATCTACTCAACTGGGAAAAAAAAAAGGAAAAAAAAAAGAACATACGCAGTAGCTGTGTTGCTGGTTAGCTGATAAAGTGCATGCCAAATGTTAGCTTGGAGAGACTTTAATAAAATTTTGCATCAAAAGCCTATTTGAGAATCTAATATTTGTAAAAACTTTCAATTAACATCAGAAATCTAGACCTAGTCCAGCCTAGAACCAGTAGATACCATGAAACAAGATGGTCACTGGTTACTAACTTTGTGTATGTAAGGAACCCTACACAAAAGCCAACACCTGAGAATGGCACATTGCTTTGAATCTCTATTCTCTACTGGTATATGCAAAATGCCTTTGCGTATAGGAAAGTATCACTGCAAGATCATGTTGCCGTCAGAGCAGAAGGCAGGGAGATCATTAGATTCTTGCTAGGACTCCAGATCACAGTATTCTGACATTAAACTAAGCTAAGATCAAACACTAAGAACAGATCAAAAAAAAAAAAATGTTTCTCTCTTTCTGTGGCAAGTTTTTAGCTTTGAGGGTCTTGCATCTTTCTGAGAGTAGAAAAAAGACAGGAGGAAAGTGAAAAATAATTCTGTCAAGGGAGCAATACAGGCAAAGAAAAATTTCCATAGAGCTCAGGAAGTTCAATTCAATTAAATTGTCTTTAATAGACAGCAATAAAATAAATTTATGAGCAAATATTTCTGCAATATACATAAAAAGAAAGCACGACCAAACTTTCCTTCCCACTTTTAGACTGAACTGGCTTCATTACAGAGTTTTGCTAATGGAGCAGAATCATCACAGCTGAGGGACTTTAAAAAGGGCCTTTCTTCGCTATTCTGATAAATGCTGCTTTTAAAACCTCATATCCCATATATTATTATGGAATTTTCGTAAAATGGGAATGGAATCTGCCTTAATAAAAACCTCTGATATTCCTTTCAAAATTTCGTTTTATCCACAGACATGTCCAAAATCCTGGGGGAGGGGGAGTGGAATGATAAAAAAGTTGTTATTTCATGTTGGTCCTATTTCAAGGCTTCTTCACATCTCCTGTTCAGCTTGAGACTTTGTTTTCTCTTCCCACATACGCATGCACACACTTACAGTCCAGATGCCTGCCGCAATCTGCATGCTCCATCTACCCCATTTATCCCCAAATCAGCATAACCCATCTCTCCCTCATTTCAGCTGGAATAAGCTTTCCCCTCCTCCCTGCCAAAACTCCAGGGAAACACTAGGATGGAAGTGCAGCCTTCCTGCCTCAGATTCAATGCCTCTTGCCACTCCAGCACAGTGAAGTTTGTCTCAGCTCTCAACTGGAATATGCTCAATACAGGCGAAATGTTCATGCACTTACACCTGCTGTGCTCCTTTAAGTCTCCACAAAGCACATAAACCAAAGATGTTTCAGAAACTTATATCATTGCCAAGTTTGGGCAGTTTTCTCATCATCATAAAGCACATTCTATAGATCAGAGTAAGCCTTCTGTCAACCTTCGCATTGCTACTTCAGAGCACAGATACAATCCGTCTTCTCAACACAATAGTAAACTTATTTTTATATATTTATAAATATTCTATATTTATATTATATTTATATTTATGTATTTTCTCCTTTCTTAAAAGGAGGAAGGCATTTATGTAAAAATGCAAAACCTCAAAACTCCAAACTGAAAAAAACCCATCCAGCAGGGAGAGTTTCAGCCTGCCCCATTAAAATGTGGCTGAGGTAGATGCAACTAAACAGAAACTTATTACAAAACATGTCAGAAAGCGTAAGCAGAGACAGCATTATCCGGTCCATTTATAATCTGTAACAGAACGTCCGTTTCTTCCTCTTAAATGATAAACATGCGCGCGCGCGCACACACACACACACAAACCCGCAAAGGCTGCCCAAATAAAACTGGAAGCTACCTTTCTGACAGAACATCTCGCAGACCATCAGGAGGGTAAGAGCAGATCATCAATCTCCTATTGACTGCACCAGCATGTTTGTGAAATTTAGCCCTGCTCAACAGAATATTTAAGCTTATGTTTAGTTTTAAGCATATCTATAAATATATTTATGTTCAGAAAAACATATAAGCCCAGGCTTAAAAGTAGGTTAAAAAATAATGCCCAGGTCATTTGCTGAATCTGGGTCTTAAAATTCAATGGCTGAACCACAACAGGTATTTTCTTTTCCTGGGGGTGGTAGGATGTGACATGTACTAAATTCACCTATCTGAAGAGTGAATGCCAGCTTGCACAGTCTCTCCTTACATTTACACTTCTGAAATTGTTTTAATTAGCGCAGAAATCCTGGTCTGTATTTTTATTACCAATCCACTATCAAACCTCACAAGTAGAAATCTACACTGAAAAAGATATCAGGCTTTAATATGCAGTTTTGAGGTGGATTTCAATCATGAAAATAAGTATTAAGCTACAGCATGAGAACAGGGGTTTGTTTTATTACTGTTACGCATACATTAGCAGCACTGGCCTCTAGTAGCACTGATACACCCCTCCTTCCAGTTAAGTCTTGGCCTTATGCCTCAAGAATATTGAATTGGTTTCTTTCAGAAGTAGTAAATTTATACTAAATACTACAATGGCTTCATACACTATCACTATTGAAAAAAAGCCAATTCCAGACCAGCACTCCTGAGCAGGAGACTAACATATAAGACAACATGAAAGTTTAAAAAAAGAAGTAAAGATAATCTCTAAGGAAGCAGATTCTGTGCTCACGTTTCCAGGAAGTAACTGCAAAAGCAATGGGTTAAGCAAAGCGAAAAATAAAGTAAAATATTGCAAACATCATCTCCTAGTGAGGGAGCTGGTCTCTTCTGCCGTTACATATTTTTGTACTCTCCTTCTGTTTTCAAAAAAGCTCTAGAAGACTGGTTGGAAAGCAAGCAAAGCAAGCCAGTCCTACTTCTGAAACTTAGTCCTGCTCTTGGAAAGCCTTAGGAAGTATTTAAACCAGATACAACTTTAAACATAAGTCATCAGGGGCAATCTGTTAAATAAACAAATATTCTACCAATGCACATGCTAATAAACTTAAAGCATAAGTAATCTGATCAATCACATAGTTGTGACAATTTTTTTGTCTTACGGCACCATTATACTTTCTAGAATTCAATATTTTTTAAAAACAAATTTTCTGATTATTTATAGGTTATTTCTTATTAATGTTTAAACCACAGCTGTTATACATCATATTCAGTCACTAATGAACTGAAGCATTATCTGGTTTTATTAGTCTTTTTGAAAAGATTTAGATGCCCAACTGTTCTCCATAATTTTCTCCAACAATAACAATTAAGATGTAAGGCAGCCCAGAAATCTATAGCAATTTTGTCACCAACTTATTTGATGCTGCAAAAAAGCCACTAGTTCTTTATTTCTCATCATTTACATATCTGTTCAAGCCTTTTTATAGATCTTTTACATTGGAATTTTTAAGCCTACTTTCAGATTACTTTTTCAAGACTGAAGTATGAAAAAAGAGGGGCAAGGACTGGTAAGGTAGGGTGTTTTATTTACATACCCAAGCAACACTTTCTCTTCTCTCCAGGCAAATTGCCATTTTTGCGTCTGTCACTAGAAATTATACATTCAGCAGGTTCTAGAAACACCTGCTGAAAGACAAAATTCTAAATAAAAGAACTTCTGGTATCAATCTTGTACACAGACTTCTAACTGACTGCAGCTTGGGAAAAAAACAGTTACCCTAATAATCTTGTTTCATAAACACAGCATATTCTGTGACCCAAAATATTTTATGATACAGCACACTTGCAAAACTGTCTCTATAAAAATACAACATACACAAACGAGTGTTTCAGAAACGTTACAAGACATGATTTTTCTCACATTTGTTTCATCCTGTAGTCAATTCAAAAGACATGAATAAAAGCACTGTGGGTGTAAATTTGTCTTGGAGCTTGTATTTGCTAATGGTTAATTTTGCAGTAACCCAACAGTCTTGAAAGCAACATGATAATGCACCCATCTCTATGTTACTATTTGATAATCCTGAAATGTTTTGGCACAACCCTTATCTCAATTTATGGCTAGCATTTAATAGGAACTGGGATAAGAGTTGCCAAAAGCCAAATTAGCTAATGCTGAATGTAATGAACAGCAGAGCTCTGATCACGCTCTGAAATAAATTCTAAGTGAAAAGTGGAAAGAAGGATGCCTATGGAATTAAAATTGACAGTATGATTAATACCAAGCCATATGAAGTGCCTCTTAGCTGATTGCTAACATTACATATTGGCTCCCATGCTGACAGTTATAGTTTATTGTCAAAATGCCCTAATGTTCCACATCAAGGAAGGGAAAAAAAAAAAAAAGTTTGCTATTTTCTATTAATCTACAAAACTTATACTTCTTTCCACCTTTAAGCCATACATTTTTCTCTATGAAAAAAGATGCAAGTAAATTACAGCATGTCATTGTAATTATGCATTGTAAGGAATTCTGTTTGTGAGGACTCAGAAATTCCTCCTTGGTTACACGACTGGATGACTTGGGATTAGTAAGGAGATATGAAGCATTGTTTCTGCCAGGGGTTTGAAACTACTGTAAGTCAGTTTAGTGATAAACAGAAATTGTCACCTACTGTAGGCATCACAGATTTTGAGAACTCTTTGCTCCTGCTTCAACCAGACCTCATTTGTCCTAGTCCAAGCCAAAGTGGACAGGTATAAAACTCCCAATTGAGTTTTGGACAGACTCAGCAAAGATATCAAAATGTACACATACGGAAGTAAAACCACTATACTTTAATAAGCCTTACAGATGGTCTTCCCAAAACTCTATGTTGGTTCTGGAGATTGTGAGACAATTAAACTTGTCAATCTGACATTTTTCTTCAGTTTATGCTAGGAAAAGGTGATGTTGCATCTATATTAGAATTTAAACTATTTTAAACATTGAAATTGATGTTTTTGTCTGTCGCCTTGACAGCAAGTGACAGAAAATGTAACTGGGGTTTAGTTTTATGAGTGAAGTCTCAGACAGTTAGTCTTCAAAGATGATATGCACCTAAGTTTTTACCTTTAACTGTGAATAACAAGTTCTCCGACTAGATGCATCGCATTGTATTTACAGATATTTGCTTATTTCTCTCACAACTACCTGGCTTTACATACAACTGTCTTCTGATGCTTTCAAAGCTGATTCACAAGAACATTATTCCTACTGAAAAATCTGTTCACCTCACAACACCAAGATAAGTAAAGAACTGTATCTGAATAAACACATTTAAAACAAAACACAGTATATTTCACCATGCTGCAAATGCACCTTCATTGAATGATTCAAAATTTTAGTGTAATGCACAGCTTTCTTCTGTCTATTCATCCTATTGTAAGTGGCATGCTTTACTCTACTTCTGTTTGAAGCTGTAAGTAAATTCTGTAGGACACGGCATGTTTTTTAATCTGGACCAAAAGGTGAATCATGCAATGTTAAATAATGAACAAAATGTCACAGCCATGACTCATCAGAGAAAAATAGTGGTATTGCGATATATCACACTGTAAGCTGCAGATTAATTGTTGTCTCTATTCCTGTGCAACTTTAATTAAAACAAATTAATTGAAATGGGTACAATAAAACTAGCTAATCTGAAACAATTCTGTAGGGAAAAATTAAATTAACAATTTTCATACTGGAAACTCATCACCTGCATTTTTCCTGTAAAAACTAGAGGTTTTTTTTCCATCAGAACTATGCGAAGTCAAATAATCCTTTGCTTTTCAATAAAGGTCAGAAGAAAAGCTTTCCATTCAGCTGGAGTATTTTAATTAAACATTGCAGCAGGTGTTTGGATATGCTGCCAACTCCTGAAAAGCTTGCATAAAAACTGTGTCTTCAAAAAAAATAAAGACCTGTACATCCTCAAGCCCTCTTTATCTGTCTTTTCTGTGAATGGGTATTCACAAAACTACATACAATTTTCTCTGTTTTGGAACACCAGTACCTGCCCTTGCTATAAAGGAGTTCTTCATCAAAGCTGTTGGAAGCTAGCCATGCAATTCTCATGTCGGCTTTTATGGCCATGGCAGACCTCTGCAACAGAGCACAGCCCAGAGTTTAGCCTTAGCTGTTGACCTGCTTCAACTTGTTGGGAACATAACTGGTCTGTTCAAGCTGAGAAAAAAAGAATCTTTAACTGTGAGCCAAAATTCACTTTTGAGACAAAATACTGCCGTTAATGCAGATCTCTTTGTAGGTCATATGCATGCAATCGAGTTTTTCAGCAATAACACACCTCGCAGCTTTAGCTCTCCGTGCACTCACATAAAAGCAGCCTATGAAACGCTTCCAGAACTGCTTACGTTCTTCAGAAATGCGAAGCCCATCAAAAGGTGCAGAATCCAGAAGAGAGGTGGGAGGGAACAGTGGAAGAGAGGAAGAACAAGCTGTGTTCTCCACAGCAGCAATAAGTGATTCTATCAAGTCATTCTATCAGCTGAGAATGCGAGTCAGAATGTGAATCCCAACATAAAGACCAGAAAGCAGTACTCTCCTATACATTGCGATACACACAGCTGCATCAGTGCAGTACTGTTCTTCAAAACTAGACTTCTATCAGCATAATCCAATGCTTACTGCTTGACAAACTCAGTGAGCATCTGGGACAGCTCAAAAACCATCATGTTTGAATCAGGAAGAGGTTCTCAGTTGAATTCTGATGTATGAGGAGAAAGGAATACCAGCAAAAATGATAATACAGCAACAAAGACTGTTATGCGCTTATTCACTTATGTTCTGAGACTTGGTAGTTTGGCCTTTGGAACTACAGGCAGAACAGAAAATCAACAGTTTAATCTCAGCGGTGTAACAGCTTTGGCAACATGCAGTGAGCACAACTTCTCATCTCCCTACAAATAGCAAAGCTGAAAGTAAAAAACAAAAAAGCACTACTTATAGATTCAATTAGAATTTTAAGACCATTTGGGAGTCAACTTGCAGCAAGGGCTCAGCATCACTTTGTTGCTATGAAACATTATCACATAGGAATAATCAGCCATAAAAACCTGCAGCTGACTCATTCTCCAGCTGAAATGATCTCAGCTGAGAAGGCCACTTTCAATTTGAAATGAATTAAGTAGCAATTCTGAACACGGCTTTGAAAGATGCCTCAAGCATCTCAAATGGGCAATGCTGAGATGTCAGACAAGATCTTGGACCAGTGACTAAATCTGAACAGGTCCTTGAGTAACTATAACATGCAAGCAGAGACAGGTGGGAAGCTGAGACTTTTCACACATGAATCTCAACAGAGCTGACCAGTGCTATCACAGGAATGTGAAAAGTCCAGGGACTGAAGGAAGAAATCATCTGTACCTGTGACTGGTCTGCTACTCGTAATTAAAAGGGGTAACATGGTACCAAAAATGACTGTGTCTCAGCTTCAAAACTCATTCTGGGAATGAGAGAAACCTGTGAAGAGGCATTACCTCACTACAGGAATAACTTCTAGCAGTAGTGTTTTGGCCCTGCTGTGAACCAGGAGGATGGCGTTACAGAAGTGTGTATCCTGCAGACCTTGAGTCTTGAACCAGTCCTGGGTCTGCACAGATAGACTGATGAAAAGCAGATATTTATTTCCCGAATCTGGGGACCATTTGTATTTATTCATTTTCCTTATGACCAGACTGAAAAGTGATTCTCTTTCTTGAGTTAAGGAAATGCTGGAAATGAAAGTATTCTACAGTGCCTTTCCTTCAGCTTCTAGATGAAGCAAACTGCCACTCCTTTTTGTGCTAAATGTGGGTAAGGAGAGCTCTTCACGAAAAATGAGAGAAGCATACGGAGAAGGACGAAAGGATGCAAAGGTACAGGACTGAGCAAGCCTGGTGCACAAGGGCAAGGCTGTTGCTGCAAACAGAGCGTGCCTTGGAATCGGCTGCAATACACCACCGCTCTGTCAGCTTCACTGCCCCCGAACAGCAACACGAGCCAGCTTACCATCTCCAAGACCTGCTGTCTCCAAAAGCAACAAGATGACTCCTGGGTTGCAGAGGCAGGTGATCACCTCTAAAAATAGGCAGTCCTGATAAATAAATGCAATTTCTGTCTTAAAAAGATACACGTTTATAGAAGTGAGATCATTGAAGATCATAGCACTTCAAATCTTTTATCCAAACACAGACTCCCTCAACAGTCCCATGAATCTTAACTAGAAACAAACTAATAGCACAGTGAACAGGCAAAACATGAACAAAATTTTCAGGGTTCAAAACGTTACTTTGCTGTGATCCTGCCTTTTTCCCTTAGAAGTCCTTTAAGAGCTGTTACTTGAGAGAAGAAATCCCTAAAACCTCTTGGCCTAGATTTTATCTTTTTTTTCTTTTTTTATATCCTTGACCAAATGTTCGTGGATAATCCAAACACACACATCCTTATGTATAAAAGAAATACTCTCCATAGACTCAAAAAGGTTAAAAAAAAAATACAATGGGAGAACTTGTCCTGGAATGTTTGAGAGAGCTGGCAATTCTTGAAGTTGTGTGGGGTTTTGTGACATAACAATTAAAGAATTATCTTCTAACATAATAAATTGTCACACAAAAATCCTAAAAGGTTAAAGTCATGTCAGATAACAGGCTCATAAATCAGTTTTGCTTCTTCACAAACTTTTCCTAACATCTCATCCAGCATTTTTACTGGGAGAAGAAATATCAGTATGTCTCAAACATAGGAAAAAAAATTTCTCAGTCAAACAGTATTCAAAAGTAAGACCTTCCAGCATGACATACAAGTAATATGAGAAAAAAATTGAGTATATTTTTATTTCAACCCAGAAGAACATTACCTTTCTTTGATAGTACTGAATGGTTCTGGGTTAGACAAGATGACTTTGCTGTATCTAGCAATTTAAAATCAATTTCTATGATGAATCTTTTTAGCATCAGAGATACGTAGCTCTCTCAGGCCAGAAACAATGTCTTTACTAGACATATACAATGAAATTATATTGTTTTGCTCACTTCCAATGGGAACAAGCATATTACCCTGTCACCTCAAGCCTGAAAAGCATCTGGATCCTTTTCAGAATTTGCAGGGATGCCAAATGTAAACTAGAGAAGTACCAAACGCTGTACTGCTGCTGGTTTTGTTTTACATGTTCATGCAGGCAATGATTTTTTTTTTTTTTATACCCCTACCTGATCTTTTAAAATCAGTTCCCATGTTTCAAACACTGTAAACATATTACACATGTATATCACCATATTTTATCCTGGCTCAGTTTTTTAGAAATTTTGAGGTTCTCCATTGCTGTTTTGTGGGAAAGGGACTTTTTTGTTTTAAGTAACTTTGCATCTTTACATGTTACATTTACTTATTTTTGCCTAACTTCTCTCACACAGACAAAAAGCATTAGGTAATACGGTTCAAAACAAAAAATTTTGGGGACCCCTGACACTCAAGATTCTTCTGCAGATGTAAGCCAGTCTTTAGCACCATAATTCTTCCAAGATGAACACTGAAGACTTTGAAATCAGGTAAATTGTGAGAGTTTCTTTGTCAACTTGGGTTGCCTGAAGCAAATACAAAACATGCTTTAGAATTCTAAAATATTATTTCTAAAGGAAAGAATGTCATTATGGAAAGGTTTACTTAATTTTATTGCTGTAACACCAAAGGAGATACAACAGAGGTTAGTTTTACAAAACAAACAAGATACAGCTGCATTGATCAGAGAGGTGCTTTGTTAGCCTGTTCTGTCAGAGGTTTGATTCCTTGATCTCATTAAGGGCATGCTTGGTTGTTAGTAGGGTTAATCTTTCTGACAATGTTTTGCTTTTGAGGGACACAAATTACATTTATTATGGTTGGGTTAAAAGTTCACTTCTCTCTTTCTTTCCCTTCTTTTTATTCCCCACCATGCCAGCAATCTTATCTTCACATGGCCAATTCAATTTTTTTGTCCTTTATTTTTTTTTAAAGCTTAAAAATATACAGCTGACCTTTATTTTAATTTAAATTCTCCTTCATACTTTTAGAATATTGTCAAACTTGTTATCTCCAAGTGAACTTGCCGCTGCACAGTAAAACTAGTCTTTTGTGCACTGTCAGCAACAGGATATGCTTAATAGGATGAATTACTGGGCTTCTCTGATGAATCTAACTTGCACAGCCAGTTCTGAACATACTGCCTTTAAAAATGCACTCTAATAATTTTTCTTGTGGACCAAAGCTCCTAAGGTGCTAGGCCTCTGGAGCCCTCGACTCTATTCTCTATACCTGACGTTACAGTGAGCACATAGCCAACATAGAATGTGCCGCCCCTGTGTAATCCAAAAGACTGATGCACAAGACCACTCGTTTGCATCCAACACAGCAATCCTGGCCCATTCCAAACAGGAGATGGTAACAGCTTAGCATCTAGGATTATTACAAGAATTATAAAGATTAAACCATTAAGGAATTTCTATAAATAGGAAACCTAGGGTGATGGCTTACATTTTGTTTTCAAGTGTTGTGTGTGTCTTCTCTTTATAGATATTTGCACAGCAACAGCATTTTAAAAAAGGTTCATTTAAAACCATACAATTTTCTGACCATATAATGCTGCTTGTAACATTACACATGGATCTGTTTTTTAGAACGCATACTTGTCTCTCTTAAATGAAGAGAGGGAATAAAGACAACCATTATTTGCTTCAAATCTAATACATATTTTCTTTACATACAACATTTATATACACTTTCTGAAAGTAAGTCTGGTTAGACTGTGTCACTGGGAGAAAACTGGTATTAAGATCAGGGATCACTTGCTTTTTTCCCTAAGGCAATAAGGAGTTGCAAAATCTGATTTTGCCAACAAAAACTTCTAGGTAAATATAAATGATTAAAAATCATGATGCTGATCAAAGCTTTGGGCTTGTTTTAATGTTCTTTCTTTTCCTGTGCTACGAGACTATGTTCAATAGCTTCACAACTAACAGGTTAGAAATGCCAGCCAGGTCTGCTATCTGAAACGCACATGTTGTTACCCTCAGTCAATAATAGGTCTAAGAGAGATGACTGCACAAACTGCATTACCTCTGTAGTGCATCATATTTCATCCTTATATGCAATTAGATGCTTCCTGGTGGACAATCTATTCTTCAATGACCTGTATTAACTTTTGTTACAATTTTCTACATAAAAGATCTTCTTTACACAAAGTGAAGTTACTTTATGAATTCTGCTTTTAAATATTCACCTGCAAAGTAACTCCTTGTATCTGAAAGTGCTTACAACTGAGCAATACTCCATTATAAAAACCTTGTTTTTAAATAGACTAAAAGCATTTTCAAGAATACTAGCTTTCTTTTTATCTTGAATGATTACCAACACAGCTTCCAATCATGAGGGTGTAGACTTGCGTTCCCTCGCTCACTAACTCTACTTAAGCTTAAATAGTGCAAACAGCCTTTGCTGCTTATAGTCCAGCAGCAGAGCATTCACTCTGTGCAGAAGAAAGCCAGCTGAGAGCAGTAGCCTTCCCATTAAGCATATGAAAGTGTGCAGGGGTGGATCATGTGCTGCATGAAGATGGGTAGGAGCATAAGGCAGCACGACTGACATAAAATTCCTAATCTGGTTCTGGGCAAGGCCATTTTAAATCTGTCCAGCTAGATACCTGCATGTTCCTTGGTCCCACACACTCCATGTACAGTGATAACTCAGACCAAGAGCTCCTGCTCCAAACACCACAGTTTTGATCAATCACAAAGCCATTAACTGTCAACTCCAAACAAGCAAGGTGGCATAGATTCTTCCATCAGAAAGGAAGGATTGGTGCTGAACAGGGAAACATAAGCTCATCTTGATGGCTCCTTTTTAAAACTTTAACACTAATAGCAATCTTCTTTTTTTCCTGCAAAACTCATTTAACTATGAAGTTCACAAGAGAAAAAAAACTGTACGCCACATAGCATAGAGGCATAGAGCATAGAGGCAGAACAAGACTAGAAGTGGAACACATGTCTTCCTCCATATAATAGAATACCAAATACTATCAGGTTGGGACAGTAACTTCGGATATTAAAAATGAAAAGCAATGCCCTATCACCACATACCTCAGAGCATGAGTTCGGAGATCATATGCTGAAAACCAGTTTCTGAGAAAGTGTCAGCATGCTCTATTTTTGTTGGCACAACCAGCAGTGCTCTAGTTCTGAAAATCAGGTCAATGCTACTTTTGTACCTATATGCAGATGCTTGAAATCAGACACCTGTATTTTAGAAGTTCTGTATTACTATACAATATTTACAGTTTGTCCAAGTATTTGGGTCACTGAAACAGACAAGCATTTATTAATAATTATCCTGAAATTAAAGGCTAGACGTGCAAAGTTGGATCAAGACTTTTTTGTTGAGCAAAAGTAAATAAAAATCATGTACGAGATTTTCTTTCATCTAAGTTTAACTATCTAACAAATCGAGTGTAGCCAAAGCTAGCAAACTACACATCCCCAGACGGCAAATTGTTCCATTCCAAATGAAGGCAGGAATGACTCTCTGCAGGTGCCTATACATCCCCCTTGCCCATACAGTAGCCTAGGCAACTGGCTTCAGAGATATTAGCTTTCACATAGTTAAAGGTTAGGGGAGACTTATGTTTTCCAATTTATATAAATTTAAGAGTAAATGCCATAAAAATCTCACCAGTTCAACTCAGTGGGAAATAAACACAACAGTGCTTGAGTAGGAGAAATATTCCAAAACCTTTTTATGATACTATGTTTCTGCAGAAAAGTCTCTTAAAAATATTAAAAAATGTCTAAGTGTAACTCATGCAATATGAAATATGAGGTTGTTGTGATTACTGAAGCTAACTACTAAACTAGTTAGATTGTTTAGGCTGCTGATTGTTAATAGGTTTATTCATGTGAATGGGTGCAGACAGAGGTCTCACATTTTACAACACAGATCTCTTTGGGACTTCCATATAGCATTAATGTGTTCAATATTTTAATAAGAATAAGTAAGGCTTCAGAAAACCTTTAACCTGTATATGAAATGGAGAATATTAGAGAAAATTTTGTGAACTATTTTTGTATAGATAAAGAACATTGAGACTACAATACTGGAGAATATTTTAGGAAAGGTCCTCATACATGTTTTGATGTGTTCAGTCTCAATCATTTTAAAATTACTGTATTCTGATTAAAAAAAAAAAAAATCAATGGATTATCAGGACATAACCCTTTTTCTTAATTTCTGACTTCTGCTGGGGGGGGGAAATCACACAAAGCTGTATCTTCACTAACTCAGACACCGTTCTCAATAACACTAAATACACAAAGAAAAAAATTAACATAAAATTTAAAGACACAAATAGCTTTTTGTTGTTGTCGTTTTTGCAGAAAACGCTAATTCCGGCCTTTACAGCTGATGAAGTGATGAAGTCTCCAGATGAGAGAGAAAAAAAGATGTTGTATATCAGTCACTGAATGGAGGCAGTCCAACAGAATGTACTGAAAATTCCAGTGAAGAGTTACTTAAATCTGAATAAAGCACTAGGTCATAGGATACAGGATGCCATTCCATGGCAGGTGGATGGTGAAGTCTAGTAAACCACACTCTCTTCGGAATGAAAGGACAGTTAACAGCAACAGAAGGCCATACAGATTAATCAGAAGCACTGTAACCTCAGTAACCTCATGGCTCCATCTGGCTATATGCAGTAAAATTCAGCCTTTCTGCTTCTGACACTATCATAGTGATGTTAACTGGACACCAGTGGTTAACTGTGAAGTCTTTATATGAATTCATATGTAATTTTGACAATTTGACAAACAAACACAAACACAAGTCCACCTTCGCAGGAGCAAGGCCCAGATAACAAAAAATTCATTCTGATTAAAAACAATGAAGAGACAAAGGAATTTGGGGTAAAAGTGGTATTCTGAAATTGCTGAGTAAGTGTTCAGAGATAATTTTCTTGTCAGATGTAGTCCAGGAATTCCAGATCAAAATAGGTAACTTGCAGTATCCCCACACACTTCCACCTATCCTCCCTTTAGTCTACCTACTCTATGAACTCCCAGTGCAGACTAGTGCAGTCAAATGTGCTTTTAAGTGACACATTAAATTAGGAGTCTCATACCTTTTCAGAAAATTTAGGTCAATTTACCGGTAAAGCCCCCTGGCCACTAGTATTTCCATTTTAGTATTTCCCATCAACAAGTCAAATGCAAATGTTTTAAGCTTCATTAGCCTTCAGCAATCCCAAATGCCAGTTCCTTGATTACCTACTAGGTGATTGTATACTACTCCATCTCTTAAGCTAGAAGAGGGATTACAGTATTACAAAATCACTTAGAACTTGCATCATAAAATAAACTATTCATACCATCTGTTATAAAAGATCGAAATTGTTCTCCCTGCTCTATTGCTGAAAAAAAGATTGAGGTTAATCCACTTCCCCAGTGCTGTGCAGCATATTGGAAGAGCAGGCTACATTAAAATGCTGAAATCTAAAGTTCCCCATTTCATGACAACACTATATTATCTTTTCAAGAACCCAGATGCACAACTACCTCAGCACATCAGTCTCGTGTCCTAAGAGTTCTAGGACTATTCTACTTCTTGAGACTGCAAATCACTTTTTTTTTTAAATTGTATATTATTAGCTATAACTTTATTACTTCAGTGCCCAGGTAGTTCAGCTGGAGAATCCAGCCTCTGCGTGAGATGTTTAAGACAGTTATTTCAAGTGCTTCAGGTCAATAAGCCAATACTACTGCACTCTTGTAAATGAGGCCAGGATTTCTCATGAGGTTTTATCAATAACTTCAGAAATATTAAATTATTCCTTTCATGCTCTTTTGTCTTACCTAAAACTGCAGATCCTACTACAAATTTTTTTTCATTGTGTCTAAGAGACTTTATGCAAATAAAACTTAACACACATCCACCTGGAAAATGAAACTCCTTCTACACTGCCATCTTATTTATTGTTTGCAGAATGCAACAATTAGAATTAATTTAGAAATAAATGAATTTTCATATCAAAATTTAAAACAGCAAGCTCACTACACAAATAGTAAGAGTTTTAAATGGGTGTATTTTCTCATTTCATTATATTCTCATGCAAATATTTTGACAGTGTGTTTACGCCAAACTCCCTCCCTCTCTTCTCAGCTCAATTTCTGATAATGAGCACTGAGTTCATGAACATTGGATTAGAAAGCAACAGTAGGACCTTTCTTATAAGAATGTGTTGTATTTGAGCTCAAACGAAAATATCTAAAAATATGAAAAGAAATACAGAAGAACAAAATGAAGATAACAGGTAAAAATGTTGCCTACGTTCAAGTTCAATACAGAGTAGAAATCCATTTTTGAGTAGTTCCAGTCAGGTGCTCTGGTGTACAGATACTATGATGAAGGAGGAAAACAAGGATCTTACAGTCAAAGCAAAGACTTATTCTGAGCTCAGGCCTGCTCATCCATTTCCACAAAATTTGGAAATACTACACACGCTTTGCTTCTGTAAATGGAGCTCTTAGCCAGTTTATACAATATCGCAAAGTTATTTATCATGTACAATGTAAGATTCAAGGATGAAGAAAATTCGTAAATAAGAGAAAAAAGCTGAAAAACTGCATGGGCCAGAAAAGTTCAAAGGAATAAAAATCTGCAATTCTGCATGAAATTATCAGAGGAAAAAAAAGCATCACAGCTTTTCTTTTAACAAATGATTGAAGAATTACATTCTAGTTAAGTTACTTTAAGACTTCAGTATGCATTTTTCAGTATGATGAAAAATAATAAGAGCTAATAAAAATATTTAATTTTTCAATTATAGGCACAGAAAAAAAATGCAAGGTAAAGCTTATAGAAGTACACCTCTCATTTTCTCACCCAAGCACTGTTCCCAACAGATACATTTTTTTAAGATCTACCTACCCTACCATAAGAAAACCAAATGTAACCACAGCCTTACCCATGTCACAGATGTATACAAGTGTCACAGATACATACAAGCAACTCTACGTGACTCCAGTGCAAGCTTCAAGGATATAATATCCAGAAGGCATCTCCCCTTAAAAAGTACAAAGCCACTTTAAAATCTTGCTCTTTACTACGGCTGCATATTCAGTTTGTCTACACACAGGGAGCTCTCAGAGGAATATGAGCACACCATCAGGTGATGATAAAATCCAGAGCTGTAATGCTGTTCACGGTGACTATACATGAGTCAAACCGCGGCTTTATCCAAGTGTGACAGAATTCCTATGAGATAGAAGGAGCTCAGTGAACCATCACACTCTTTTAATGAGTAAACACCTTTCCGTCTGTCCTAATCTCTACAATAAACATCAATCAATAATTCTAGGCTCTCCTCTTCACGCAGTATCACACATAATTCTGAAAAGATAACTGTGATTCTTTTGACAGAAAAAGAGATGATGCAAAACAAATGGCTAGTATCACCCTTCCTGTAGGATCAAGCCAGAATGCTCGCATACTGTAAATGAAAGCTTTTTTCCAGTCGAAACTCACAACTGGCTACATACCAAGCCTCTAAAATATAAACTCTATCTTGAAAAATATTTTTGTTTTTATCCACCACACTTACCTAGTGTTGAACAAACACCACTCAAGGCTAAAAAAGTAAATAAATTATCCAGGTATATACAAATACGGATTGAAACTATTCAGATTTAACACACATAGACCTTCTGGTTTACCAGAACTACAGCAATGCGCAGCATTCTGTCTTATTCACTGTGCTGCTTACGAGTGTTTTAATAAGGGCGTTTCATGACGCTTAAAAAAACCCAACGGAACAGAATATTTTTACTTTAAAATTTAATGATGCTCCAAGGATTCCAGTACTGTACTGCTTGCTTTAACATCTTCAAAAGGTCCCTTACTTGTTAAACTTCTAAGACAATGTTGATGAGTGTATGAAGTACGTGTCTGTAATGAAATTTATCAGATATCAATAATAATGCACCAATCACATTATCATCGTTAACAAGAAACAACTCAATGATAGTTTTTCCAGATTAAAGTTACTGTAAAATTTGGTAGAAATCAACTCTATCCTATTACAGCAGTCTAGTAAGAGCTTTCAAAAAAATCATATATGCACAGCATACAGAACTGTACTGCTCTAGCCTTTTACTTCTTTGATAAACGTAATTTAAGCTCTCACTCGCAAAATTTTTGAAGCATTAACTTGTCATTTGAATACAGCTATAAGACTCAATTATTTCCAAGTTGTTCAGACTTAGATAGTGTTTAACCGTAAACAAGCAACTCAACGATTTTTTTTTTTTTATGTGGTACATCCCCTTTAATGATACAGCTAAACATGTTCCCTCAGTAGTGACAAATCTTAAGAAAAGAAACCATCTTAGGACAGTGAAGCAACTTCTGAACCCGGCTATTAATAAGCTACTGTAACCTGGATACCACAGCACTAACACATACACAGTTTAAACCTTTTTTCCCCTCCTTCAAAAAAAGGGAGGGAGGGGAGGGGAGGAAGCGTATATGTTGCTCAGGTTATCTGACTGTGTGTTGCAGAATGAATCATTTTGTCTATTGCTCATTTTAATGTTGAGTTATTCCTCCAGTTTGAGACAGTGAAATGAATGCTTTTTGGTTAAAGGACTTTCCTTTCTATTTAAATTCTGCCAGCCTGTGGGGAATTCAGCAAAGTTTTTTCATCCTCTTCCAGACGACCTGAGAAGAGAGGCTTTTTTTTTTTTGCCTACTTATTTAAACAATTGCAAATATTTATGATCTGATTTATCACAAAAAAAAACCCAAAAGCAAACACCTTAAAAGAATATCACAGAAGTCAGAACTACATACCATAGTTAGAAGCTACTTCAATCCCTTTGACCTTGTCCTCACTGGAGGAAAAAACCAAAAAACCTCTCTGTGCTCAAGCAAATCAATCTAAGGTAACATCCTACTGAAAACAAAGTAGCTTTTGGTCATTTAGGATAAAATGAACGAGCTCATCTGAATTAAGCAAAGACCAGACCTTCATCTTAAAACCTGCTCAGGAGATGGTGAGAAATCATTACGGCATGAGCTCACAACGTATCGACATGGTACATCCCCATCCACACATACACACTATTGATTCAGGTGTTTTGCAACCATTAACTGCACCTTTTAGTTCAAGAAACTGGGGCAGTGAGCTAGTTCATGTTACTGACACTTTCCAAGAAGAGGATAACCAACAAGAAAGATGGGAGTCCTGGACTCCTAAGGTTGCCTAGTATAGCAAATCAACACTGATAGGTGTGAAGACCAAGAACCTAATTATTTTGTGCACTATTTTTTGTAATTCACTTTCTGTCTCATCCCGTATGCTTCTGTAACAGGATTAATTAAGCCCAGGTGCCAGCACCTAGGACACTGCCTCTCCTGAAGCAATGGTATCACTTTTTCCTTCTGTTAGATAATATGCCTTACCAACTTTGCCTCCTGTTCCTCTCATGAAGTTGCCATCTTCCCCTCTCTGGAAGCACACAAATAAATCACTGCTACTCTCAGGCTAGTTAAACTGTCAATATTCCACGTCAGCAGAAACTGAAAGACTAATCTCTACGAGACATGACGTATATTATCACCATTTATTAGGTTTATTTTACAAAATTACAAGTTAGCAAAGCCAAACAAAATTAGTACCTCACCAATGGGGGTAATGAGGATTTTTTATTTATTTATTTTCTTAACAACACTTGCCTTTTATGTTTTGTTTTTTAAACCTTTATTTTAAAGAAGAGAAGCACTGACCAATTTGAATACAAGTCAGCTGGCCAGGCACTCATGGCCAGCACTCAGGAGATCAGGTGTTCTGGTTAAGCACTTACTAGGTGGGAAATGCTTAAAATTCATAGTCCAAACAACACCTACTGCTCCTCAGCCCCCTCAGGTAAAAAACTGCCCTGCAGGACACATCCACTTTACAGTCCATTAACTAAATAGTTCCGTATTTCAAGGATAGGAAAGGGGGTGTGTGTGTGTGGAAAGAAGAGTCCTTCCAAGACATATTCCCTAACTATAAAAATACCCTATGTTAATATACATATACTCATCCTTCCATTGTATTGTGTTTGATATTCTATCGCAATCCCAAAACATCTGAAGGTTTCACATTATACCTGATCCTTGAAATTAGTAACATCTGTATGGTATGCAGCAGTCCACTGATATTTTTTTGGTAGCAGAATCAAAACCTTTACCTTTGATAAAATCAAGCTAGTATTCATAGATTTTCATGAAAGTGAAACCATACAAAAGAATTATTGGAGCCATAGAAGTATGACCCTCTCTTCACAAAAGAGGTATTTTTTTTTAAACCAGTTCAAAAGCTAATGACACAATCTCCTGGAATAGTCTTGGTTGAAAAGAGGGGCTGGGCTTTGTTCAGGGAAGATGCAGGGAAAGGAGCTTTTATTCCAGTGGAGAATTGCATTACAATCATTATCATGTGTTTACCAGCAAACCAAAATACTCCTCATAAGAATTAGCATCTACCATCTCCTTTTACTTCATTCTTTTGTAATGGAGAGGTAAATATACATACTAGGACTTTCTGAAAATAAATCCTTGACATGCTATTAACAGAGAATAGTCTTTATGAATTATTACATAAAGTGTTAC
The DNA here is from genome assembly GCF_018139145.2 of Gymnogyps californianus. NCBI lineage: Eukaryota > Metazoa > Chordata > Aves > Accipitriformes > Cathartidae > Gymnogyps > Gymnogyps californianus. The sequence goes on from NC_059472.1 coordinate 121,484,156, forward strand.
ATAGTATTAAGTGTTACAGATGCTTCATGACACAAGTCTTGTAACATTAAAGAGGGGGGAACAAACAACTACAGAAATGCATGTATGGGATATAATCTACTGAGTTCTTTTGGAATTTATTTGTGCATACAGGTGTCAGTCATCTGAAACTATTTTAGAAGTTCACATTTCAAAATACTGTTTCAGTTTTACTTCCCCTCACCATGAATGATATTAATGCTATTGGGACTTTTTTGTTTTTTTTTTTTAAAGCGTTGCAGGCTGGCATCAGAAGGTACTTTAAATTTATAAGAGCGCCTCCTGTGCATCCACGTCTAGCATGTCTAAGAGGAAATATTGTCAATCAAGTCTGACTAGCAGCCATACAGGTCGTGAAAGGAGCTGCATAACCAAACAGTGTGGACAGAGTTACTGTATTTAGAAACTAATACAGTGCAGTAGGTTTTAAAACAACAAAGCAAGTGAAGTGTGTGTAAAATCGTAAGTGAAAACATACCAGACTGAAGGAGAACAGAAACATCTACATACTTTAATCTTGCAAAAATATTTAAGAAGCTGAAGATCCCTTTCTTCCTTCATAAAGTCAAAAGAAACCCAGTACAATAGGGAATGACTGCTTGTTTTGTTTTGCTGCTCTGGTAGTTATAAATGCCACATTTAAGGCACTGCTGCTGCCGCTCTGTTGCTGTGAAGTGACAGCTGAGAAAAATGATGATGCTAGAGATATATGTTATGAATATACAAATAGGTGAGAGCCAATTGATTCCTGCAGACAAGAGTCTAGACATTTCATTTAACAAGTGCTTCCCCCCCTCCTTTTTCCTTAAATTCAGCAACCCACCAAACATATAGTCTTACCAAATAACACCTCATACAATGTGCTTATGGAATTCTTTTGGTAAATAATGGTGCAGACATTATTATAGCCTAAACACACTCAGCAGCTCTAACAGCAGCATTGATCTCACTGTCATAAAAGAGACTAGTCCAAGATTTCGGAGCCTACCGGGACACCGAACAGTCACCTCCAGACAGTCCTGCTTTGTGTGCACAGAATAAATTGAACTGTTGACAATGTCACATTTGTTATCTTTTAACAAGAAATTGTAGTGAAGAAATGCAGTGAAAGAAAGCAATAGCAAACATATCTACCATACAATAAAGAGTAACTTTCTAGAGAAGTTGCCCGTTAAGGTAGTTCTAAAATTTTTAGTAGTTTTAAAATACTCTGTAAGAGCTTCTGAACAATGCTGAAATGCTTGTTGCATTTCTAGGAATTTGGTTATGTTGGCACATATACCTGCTACTGCAAAACCCCCACCTTGCAACGAAGGAAAAGGGCTTAAGCTATTTCTTTTAAGAGACAGAAAAAAAATCCTTTTTTTCTTTCTTCTAAACACGAGTCAAAAGGCCAATCTACAATCTACCCGTGTATTACAAAGTCACTTACCTAATTCATACCCAAAGGACATTGTTTCACATCTGTAAATAACGTGTTCTTGTAGTGTGTTGACATTAAAGTAAACTGAAAAAATTTAGCATGTAACAGAAATAGAGTATCAAAACTATGGTGCATTGATGCTGTGAGCATTCTGGTAGTTGGACAGTGATAAAACTACAGTGGTTTTTTTTGCTTGCTTTCTGGGGCTTCGAGGTAAGCTTTCCCTGCCCCACACCCCAGTATAATTGTTTCAATTGCTCCTGAGAAAATAAGAGGATCTCGATGGATAAATTTATGCTGACAATTTCCAGCCATTTCAGTTTTTGTTGTGTTTCTATTGACTTTCTAATAATCCACTTCAATACAAATGTAGCCTTCTTTTTAGCATCTTTCCAAGTTAATATAAAATACAAAATTACAAAAACAAAAATGCCAGAGATTATACAATGGCATATTAAAAGAGGCTGAACTATTTGGACTGAAATCAAGGACTACTCGTCAACAGTACTCTGCATTCAATAACTACATCAGTAATTTTTAAGAGTCCTACAGTCACTGGAGAGCACAGTTATATTACACTTATAAAGGTAAACTTGGTGTGGCCATCACAATAGTAATTACCTACAGATAATAAAGCATTCCACTTTACGTGCCACACCCAATCTGAGCCCCCTTGTATGCAAATTCATGAATCCAAAAGGAATGAAGAGAAGACTGTCTCTATTATGGTGGTCTCTATTATTAGGCCAGGTCTTGTTTCTGCAACAGAGCCATTTAGTTTTTCATGTATTTACAATCACAACTAAGTTTCCTGAATGTCTTCATTCCTGAGCAATGCATTTGTTTTTATGACACATCATGCTAACTAGAAAAGATCAGAAAGAATGAGTATGCAAATAGAACTACCCCGAGAAGAATGTGATATACAGGCACAGAGCACGACACAGAAGGTTTACACCGTCGCTGCCTGTTTTATGCCTGAGTCATAAGTTCTTGTCAACACTAACAATCAACAATTAGTGCCAATCAACTTGCATGAGCATAAAATTATCACATTAAGTGGATATTGGTTCTTGAGGACATTATAAAATGTGGTTGATAAAAAGCAACAATTTTGATGTAGTATACTTACAGCTTCTGAAAACATGTGACTTGATTTTACGTAACATTTTGATTAAATAAATACACTAGCATGATATAAATTAAACAGGCTTAAAAATGAGACGCATGATAGAGCTCAAGGATACCATCCTGGTATGGTTGTACCTTTTCTGCAGCAGCACATGAACCATCTCATGACACAGTACTGATCAGGATATTCAGCTGTTGATGATTTGGAAGAAAAGTGAAATCATTTCTGTAAAAAACCTGTGGTGCCCAAGCAGGGATAAATTCTGAAGAAACCAAGGTGCTGATGCAGAGGTACTACATCTCTTCATTGACTGCATATAACCAAGAAATAAACTTCCCAGAGCAACCAAGTTAAATGCTGTATCTACAAATGGTCACAAAGATCAGGTACAGAATGGGGGATCATTGTCCTCAGAAGCAGTAACTCAAAAAAAAGAGATCTGGGTACTGATTAATAATCATTTGAATATTATTCCTTGGACAGCATGGCAATATTGTACTTGACCTGGTAAACAAAGGAATGTGGAGAAGATAGGAAGCGGAATTACTTTGCCTCTGGTACTGATGAGACTAGTACTGGAAAAGCATAGGAAAACTAGTGTTCCCCACTTCAAGAACAATGCCGAAAAAAATGGGAAAAGCTCACAGGAAAAAAAAAAAAAACCACCATATGAATGATTAAAGAATCACAGTGACAGAGTAAAGAAGCCTTTATTTACCAAGAAGAAAATTAAAGGGTAATGTGGTTGAAGTATGCAAATGAGACATCAAAGGAAACAGAAGGGTCCTAAACTTAAGGAGGCAAAGAAGAAGAATGAATGACAAGAAATTGAAGGTAGTCAAATGCAAATAGGTGATTTTTCTTTTCTTAAATGGCAAGGATGATTTATGCTTGAAACAAAGTACCAAGGGTCACAATTTTTGCAACTGGTATACAACAATGCATAATTTTCAGCTTTTTTTTTTTTTTTTTAAAGAAAACATACTACCAGCTCAAATTTTTAAAAAGCAAGAACTGAAAACATATGATGGAAGTCATGCCAGTGCTAAGACAACTTGAGTGGTTTTCTGGATTTGAAACCTGGCATCTTTAGAAATCGTCAATACAAATAAACCACAGCTACCCAAACGATAATTTCTTATGTGCATAAAACGTTCTATGCAAAATACCCATTTCAAGGTACAACTTGAAAATGCATAGTACTTTCACAAGTGCAAATGTCATTTGGCAATCTTGTAGCTTATAAAGGAAACCTGATATCATGTAAGATGTTCTTATTATTGCTAGTCTTATAGTCTACCCTGTTTATAATGTGATAAAACTGTTCAAACCATTAAGTTTTAGACTGCTTTATAAACAATACTTGTAAAAAATGTTCTACAGAAACTGGCCAACATAAGGCAAAGAAGTAATTTGAAACCAACAAGAATAACTCGAAAAGTAACATCTTCTATAGCAGGATGTGAACTGACATTTTGAAAAACATTCAGTAAAGCGTTCATCTATGTATCACACACTCACTGAATTTCTGTTTAGCTGAAAGTCAGATTTAAGAGATCGTGTTACACACGAAATTGAGTCCCAAAGGACTAAACCAAGAAAAACACTGATTCTTCAATTGCCTTTCCAATAATCTCATTTTACTTCTAACTTACTTGAAATCTACTGTAACTCCATTACGTCAACATACCAAACACTGCATACTCATTCACTACATACACTCCACAAACAGCAGCAACAGAAAATTAAAACTGCAAAGCTCCATAATTCCTTTTTTCAGGCAAGTTTTTTTCCATAATAGTGAAAAAATCTTTGTAATTTTACTGTAGTAGCAAAGGAACTTTCCTTCATTTTATGAGCTGAAAGTGTCTCAACAGATCAGCATGTTGGTACTAACTAAAGATTTACCAAACGTATAAAGCCTCCGTTTTCTTTACATCAAAGTGAAGAATAAAAAAGAAAAGCAACATATAAGAATCATAAAAATAATAATGAAAACCCTTTAGAAATCAGACTGCTTACATTTCAAAAGACACATAAACCATCTAATTAACACTGAAATAAATTGTCTTTTCTCTGACATGGGAAGCAGTGAGAACACACTGAAAATGATGGCAGTAGAAAGGAACCACTGGGATAGTAGCAGAATGAACAAACAGGCCAAGAATTCAGAGGCTCTCCTAGTAAATGAATCCAAAACAAGTTTAGTATTTCACTTATGTTTTATAATCAAATTTTCAATAGGATACAGGACCTAGCAATCCTGTTATCACAAATGAAGTCTGATGATGCAGAATTTTGTTTGCTGTTTAGAGAAGAAAAACAGCTGACCCTGTGCTGCATCCATTTAAGAAAAGTCAGATGAAGTATATTTCCAGTCAAATCTCAAGAATGTTGTAGCACCCAACAGCAACATTTCAGAGATTTATTTTGAAATAGGCAGCTGTTGAGTAATGGAAGTGGTGGGATTTTTTTTATTGTCCAGTTTTGTTTCTGCTTATCACCCCCTAAAAGAAACCAAGCTTCTCAATGCATTTGAAAAGAAGAACTTCAAAGAAAGGATGTCAAATCTGCAGAGAGCACTCATACAGAAGATAAAACACTTCATATGATGAACTGTGAACTTGAGCATAGGTAGCCACCTTTTACTGAGGGGCTGAATACAAAGAAAAAGTAACAAAGGAAGACAAATTTATCAAACCATTCAAGAAGATGTCAATCTCCAGGAGATATCATATAGCCCTTGTAAAATGAAATTACCTTGGAAAGGCTTAGAAAATGGTCTAAACTCAAATTCCACTTGTTCAAATAACATTAACATACATAAAAAAAAAATCAAGGATTGCTTATGTGGTGTTTAAGGAGGCTAACATAAGAAAACAACTAACGTACAATATAGCCTAATGCAATTAATATGCTGCTGTATAATAAATATTTAGGTGTACCCTAAAGTCATTTTAACAAGCAAAGGGATCTGACATTTCCCAAAATTGCTCTGAACTTCTGTTAGTAAAATATGCAATAAAGGATGTTTTCAAGGAGGAGGAAAAGGTCAGTGGATAAGCACCCATAATGTGGGTAAGCATCTAGGACGCTTTAGAAGACATGAGATTAACAAGGACATCCTTTCTTTTGTCAGTTCTCAAATTAAGGGAAGTGATATACTCCCGTTCTAGGATTAACTGGCAAGCAGGGCAAGCTAGCTGCTTAAGAGACCTGAGAACCAAAATAACGAAAATGCAACCAGTTAGAAGAAAAAGATGCCAACACCTCCCTCCTTTTGAAAGAGAGCAACTTGTGAGACATACAGAAGTGTTTGTCAATATGCAATCAGAGAGGAAGAAAGAAAAGTGAAAAGACTGGAACTCCCTACCAGAATTCAGGTATTATTGCATGCAGCTATAATTGGTGAAGGTATTTTATTTTTAACTTGAGAAATATGACTCTGTTGTCATAGATGAACTAAAGATCCTGACAGCAATCAAGAATAGGAAATAAAGCATCTGTGAATGAAAATTATAATTTGCAAATGCTGCTTCCATGAACAGCTTATTCTGTAGATAGAAACTTTTTGTGAAAGACTTGGAATTTGCATAAAGCCATCAAGGACTCTCCTTAAAATGCCTATGGGAAACTGAGCTATCTTTTCCTTTTAGAAGTGGGTGATAAGTTTGAGTCGTCCATTCTGTTCTATATTAGAAGTGGCATTACACAACCGTAAAAGGCTTGCCATGTTTACTTTGAGAACAGGAAAGTAACTAGCAACAACCTTCATGGGAGTAAATAATTAACACAAGAATAGCTTTAGGTTTTCTCTTCCATTCTTCTTGGTTTAGTGGAAGGAGGATCATTCAAATGTCTTAAAAGTATTTGATATATGCAGTGTCACAGTATCCCTATGAGGTAAGTCAAGATAATTGCCCAGGAAGAAAATTAAGCCATAGGGGTAAGTCTCTCACCAGTCACTCTGGAGTGCTCTGCTTTAAGGTTCATGCCGCTCTGTGCTATTCCTTCTCTATACTCTCTCAGAACTCAAGAACAGGTTTATGGAATAAATCAGTCATAGAAATGACAGTGTAAAAGGAGACACGCACAAAATGATTTAACATCTGGAACTGTTCAATCCTTTGGAGACACTTTTATTGCAAATTTCCAGAGGTCAGCCCATGTAATCATTATGCACTATTTAAATAGACTAGTACTATTACTTTTCCATCTGGATTAGAACTCAGTCTCATTTTCTTATACAGCTATAAAAAGTTGTAAAATATCTGTTCAGTTTTTTCTTGCAAGTATTTTCCTTACGTTCATTAATTCTATCCTTCAAAAATTTTAGGTTGTTTTATTACCATTTCATAAAATGTAACTACTAGCAATGCAGGCAATCAATCAAACACATGCATAAATTACTTGTCACATAGCCCCAACAGTTTACACTGGACTATCTGGATTAGCAGTGCATTGTAAAGATGCACTGAAGTCACAGAACATAAGACTCTTCGGTATCTTCTGTACCATTTCCTTCCAAGAAATCACCAGCCTGCAGATCCGAATGTGGAACTGAACTTATTTTGATAAACAGGCCTTTTTATTAATTGCTTTCTCTTGACCTATTTAACTACTGTCTACACTCCAGTGCATCTTCGGTTTCTGTACGCAGTATAAAGGTCTTGGTCTGGATCGAGATTTTCTAGTAACCATTTATGCTCTCTTCTAAGCCATGAACTTATGTATGAAATTCTTAAGGTTTGGCATAAGCGTTACCAGTGTTACAAAAAAAAAAAAAAAAAAAAAAAGGCAGTTTAACAGTCAGACACAAAACAGGGAGTTGTTGCCTCTACCAACATTAATTTCAAATAAAATTTGGGACCTCCTGCAGCAGCACTTTTTTTTCAGCATCACCTACAACCAATATACTCTATTACATTTTATTAGCTACCAAAGTCTAGGAAAATAAAAGCAAGGGCATTTAATTTAGCTGCTCAACTATATTTTAAATGTCACAGAGCGCTGAAGAGTTGTACAGAAATAAAAATGTGTATGTCTCAAAAGTCTCATCTCTATATATTGATTCAAACTAGGGTTTTTTTTCTGTTGAAGGACCCTATTTTCACATAGGACGACCCATACATTTGTCCACACTCCCCACTCCTTCTTTAAAACTTACCACAAAACCTTAGCTGAACTTTCCTATAGATAACTTCCTTAAATTCATAGGTAATAATAAATATTAACAAAAATGGATGCATGACATAGATGATTCCAGTAAATACATAACCTTGATTTACATATTTTCCAAACTTCTTACCTATTATCTATCTTTAAACATCCTCTTTAACTATATGCAAATTTTTTTGAGATAAAAATATCTTTTTTGAGATAGAACTCACTAAAAGCAGCACCATGCAGAAATGCTGAACATATGCAATTCTTACTGCATTGCTGGGTGATACAGTGATTACCTCCTCTGAGGTGTAAGCCATAGGCAGAGCCTTCCAACACCACACATGAATGAGGCTATCCAAGCATGTGCATTCAGTGTACTCATTTTAACCCCTAGCATTTGATAAATTTAGAATGGGAAAAACTATTTAATAGTTCCTTTATCAACTGCTAAGGGTAAACATTCAGCTTTTAAATTGCAGTAACTGTATTTGTGTGTGCATGTGACAGAGATGCTCAGATCTTTACAAAGACTGACAGGTTCAATGTTGGTCTGCTTTTGAAAGCAGAGCACAATCCATTAAAAAAATCCATGAAGTTCTTGTCACCTCCATTAGTCACTTTTGCCTACTGAAATAAGATCCATCTGTAAATTATCAGTATGGTAAAGGAGTAACATTAAAGTGGGTAAATGCACTTGATTCTATTGACTTTTAATTAAAATCAACTAAATTTCTGTTAAGCTCCCAAGCAGCCCTTACACTATCTCATCAGAAGTTTAAATTGTCCTCCTTCTATCTTTAGCCAGGAGAGATGATACAGTTTTAAAAACAGAAAAAAGATAATCTTCTTAAACAGGACAAAGCAATCATACTTAGCTGTAAAACAACCACGCAGCTCTTAATAAGGTATAAGTTAGCTTTTATGCCAAATTACTTTATATTTTAATAAGCATATGTAGCATATTTAGGTAAGAATGTTAAATCAATTGACCTCATGCTAAAGATACACATCGTGCAATAAATTGTTTTCTTAATTTTTCTTGAATTACTGCATAGACAGTTAAAGCAAAAAATAACTGTCATCTGCAAAGACAAAACTCATGTGAAGCCCAACAAAGCATCATTCCAACACACGGAATGAAGTTTAAATTGCATTTGTAATTACCGAAACTCAAGTTTTATTATGTTTTGGTAAAGTAAGTTGAACTAAAAAATCCACATCTGTCAATTCAGCAGTTTCATAGTAGTTGCAATGGTCCAAATACATCTTAAAGGTAGAAAAGTTCCAGGCTCACAGTACTGGCTGTGTTACGTTAGAACACTTCCACAAATTAAAATAATCAAATGTCTTTAATTTCGTTCAACTTTCTGCCTGGCTGGTCCCTTTTTCAAAACAAAAACTCAAATACTGCTTGTCAGAACACAGAACATCAAGTAGACAAGGAAATTAAAATGGTATTTTTCTATTTAGAAAAGAAAGAAAAAATGAAATAACAACTTCACAGTTTCTCATTTCTGAAAACTACTACTTAACTATTTCACTGGTAGCTTGGAGAGTGAGCAATTTCTAGAGACTGGCCCTGTATTGTTCACAAAACACAGACACCAAACAATTCATTTTGTTCTCTGTTCCTCCAAGTATCACACAAAAGTCTCCGCCTGATATCCGGTGCCTGTTTACTTGACCAACAGATGCCATAAATACATCATTCGGATCTTAATTTTTAGCTTCCAAAGAAAAAAGGCAATACAGTTCTGAAGCAAAAATCATCCACTGAAAAGTCACACATATACAAAGAAGAGCTTTGAAGAAGTACATGAGTACTCTGAATTATGTCACACTTGTAAATACATAATGTGGAAAGTCTGTACAATAGTAGCGTATTTCCCCAACAAAGTAATCAATGCACTCTAAAGCAGTAAGTTACACCACTCTGTAAGGCCTTGTTCCTTTTTGCTATTCACCATGGACAGCATACGCTGCCACTCCAAAAGCTCATTCTCCATCATTTTTCACTAGACATTCAACCAGTTCTGTGGCAATATTACAGGAATTTTAGGCAACATATGGCAATAGCCAGCACTGCTGTTGCAGAGCCCTGATAACTACCAGATCCCTTGTTGTAACACTCTTATGTAGAACAAGTGTTAACCAGTACAACCTAAGAAACCAGTATATAAAATCGCCTTCTATGAATTTAAGGAAAGCAAGCTTGCACGTCAGATAACATAAGGTATGAAGGCTAAGATATATAGGCACTGTACACAGAAATAGCCACAAAAACAAAAGCAGCTGTCACTTGGGGAACAGAGGGAGGAAGGAAAGTAGAGGGGTTTGAAGTCCAACTCCATCATGAAGGAAGAAGGGAACACAGAAGTACAACAAAAATCATGAAGCAAAATTAAAAGGAGTTATTATTGTAAACAGTTTTGATAATAACAGACAAGCATGAAATTAATTTTAGGGCTGTCTGCAAGGAAGGCAGCAACTCTAAAGTTAGAAATTTTCAATTTATATACGAACGCATCATAAATTTCTATTTAACATTTGTACCTATCCTAAAAGAAAATGTATTTTAGGTAGCTGAATAAGAGGTTAAAGATTTCTTTTTGGAATTAATTACAAAGTATTTATCTAAGTTTTAGCACTATCAGTCTCACTTTCCAGACCTTGCAGAAGGTCACCATGTTTCCAGTTAAAGAATATTTTATAGCACTCTCTTCAAAGCCCTAGCAATACCACTTGATACAGATCCAGTCCTCTCTCTTCTTTGCATGCCCAAGAAAGCCACATGTGTTCTCTTGCCTTACATTTCACTACATGCTACAGAGACTACAGGAGCAGGTACAGGAGGAATGATCAAGCATTCTAAAAGGCAGTTTTATTGTTTCTGACACTACTACATGTGGATTTTTCCTTTCAAAACCAAACCAAAGTCACCAATATACATAAAGACTCCTCATTAACTGATATGTTTATGGTGTTATTAGCAACAAGAGAAAAACACAGGAACATCATTTATTACAGAGGAATAGCTGAAGAGGAATAACGCCACTGTAATTATTTATCATCCCCTTTCACGTCCCTTCAGACATAAGCTACCAGCGTCACAGTACGCATTTGCCCACTCTGTTTAAGACAGGTTTTCTTAATAACTATGTAGTATTTTCGAAAGTTCCCCCTTCTCCAAGATCATTGTCAAACAACAGGAAAAAAACCATACTGTAAGGTAGACATTTGACAGTATCTAGCACAATTTAATACTTCAAAATATTTACACCAAGCAGTTTTGGTTGGGTTTGGTTTGGGTTTTTTTTTTTTTAAACTTTGAGATGTGAGAGAGAATTATGTTATCACACATAATCATGAATTGATTTTTCTATTATTGAATATTCTTGCAGACAAAGTGGGAGAGGCCACCAGAGGTCTTCCAAACAGTAATTTGTAACTGTTCAAATCACTATTTGCATGTCCTTTTTAATTTTTTTAGCATCCAATCACTTACACACATAAATAAACCCAAAAAAGCAGCCAATGCATACTCCTGATCACATACTGATACAATAAAGAATACTCTCTTTGAGCAATTCCTCTAAGCACTTTGTGTAGCTTTTATTACAAGCTATTCTTGAATCACTCCCTTTGACTGCACGGACAGGGTGGATAACCACCAACAGTTTGTCACTATCTGACAAGAAAAAGCAGCAGAGCCATTCCAACAAAGTTCAAAAATCAAGAAGATACCAGAGACCAAGAAAATGGCTTGAAAGCCTGTTTTCTGAGATCTCAGGAGGAACCTCGTACATTTCGAGGAATTCAGTGTTAAAACGTACAAAAATGCAAACAAACTCCACACCTTTTCAGCAAGGACTCCTACCCAACACTTCTCTATGCCATCCTACTCAGATCCTACAATCTCCAAGCACCCCCAGCCCTTCCCCAGAGCGCCTAAATTCTCTTTTGCCCTCTGATGCATCTCACTATGTACACTACCCTTCTCCCCTTGCCATCATGCACTTTGCACCAGTGCCCAGGCTTTCTCAAACCCGTAGTGCTCAGTCTCTGCTCAGTGGCACTGCTTGGGGAAAGGCAGTCACTCCTGCAGAAGCACAGCAGCCATTCCCCTGGCTTCTTGTCCTTCACTCCAAGTTCGTTCTTCTTTTGACTCTGTTTCTGCTCACTGCAATGGGTGTAACTTTGCAGTTCTGCCTGCACAGCTCTCCATGAAAAAAAACCACCTGCCCTGCCTAAAACAATACACCCTGAAGAAGTTAGTGCTGACAGCAGTGTCAGACTGCAGATTACCCAGAAAACGTGTGGTGGAGAAGCTGCATCTTTGCCCTTACTTTCTGAGTCTCCTCAAACTAGCCCTTCTTCCTTTGCCCTACCCATTTGACAGTGGTTTTAAAGTTGAAGAATGTGAAAGCTGCTTTTAGAAGGTTATGAAAATAAATGCTATTGTGTTACTTGAGAACAGAACATACAAACATCCAACATCCTGTCCCTGGAAGAAAGTGCAGAAGAAAAGAAAAGCGGATAATGATAGCTTCCCACAGTGTACCTCTAAGCAAACCGCTGCTTCAGGACTCCTCGTGCCAGAGGTTGTATCTGTATCTTTGGGTTAGTCTTTTCGTCCATAAAACATTTTGAAAAATGTAATTGAAAACACATCAATTATTCCTTGCAGCCTGATCACTGTGCAGCACTGCTAGAGGAAAACAGACCAAATAAGCTGTTTTCATCAAAAGGCTTTTTTTAACCCTAAAATTTACTCCATACACGGATGAAGCGCGTCCCCAACTGTGGGATCCATCCTAACAGCATTTTAAAAAAATATACATCACCTTTAAGCAACTATTGCAAAACAACTTTGACAGCACTGATGAAAGCTAGCATTTCTGTTTCATCATTAGCTTCCTTTAAAAAGAGATGGACTTGCACAACAATGATTTTGTTCTCAAAGTATCTTCTAGATGTTAAGATAAGAAGATCAATCTGTGCTTTAACAAATAAATACATTAAATCTGAACTGCAGAGGAAGAGAGCAGCTAAATTAACTCCACTGGGGTTCCCAGCTCTGTTGTTTTGCCTGTTGTGTTTGTTTTTGTTTGCTTGTGTGTGATATAAACATTGAAACATTTGGCTCAAAATACTCCTGAGTATACACAGGAGACTTGCAGAGCCAGTTCAGTGTCAAGCAGAGGAAAAGGAGAGCAAATGACATCCCGTCTGCTTATGTAATATTTTTTCCAAAGTTTGCTTCCCACAGCTGGGATTTAAAATAGCATCTTAGCGGCATTATAAAAGCAGAGTTATAAGTTCACAAGAACCTTATCATTTACCACAAAATGAGTACGTATCAGGTAATTAGAAGGAATAAATTAATTGCCCTGTACCAAATTCTAAACCCATCATTACACATTTTTCCACATACTTCAACAGGAGAAAACATGCCTGAAAACGGAAAATGAAACAGAATGCTGGTCTCTGTCAGACCATTTATTTGTGCTTAGGCAATTTTCCCAACCGCTGAGATAATACGGCAATGTACGCAGGATCACTACCTACTTTGACCCAGGATTAAAACATTTTTCTTCACTTAAAATGCGTTATTGGTTCAAAGGATCAGCAGCCTAGTTTTACTGTACAGCAAAACAGTGTGTCTATATAACAATGAAACAGGTCTTGTTCTGTGTGCACTATTCAAAAAGCTTTCAATATTGAGTGAAAAACTGTTTAAGTGCTCAGATGAGTCTCATTTCAAGTTATTACAGACTCATTCTTCTCCATCAAGCAAAATCATTATTTTGCTTATTCGGGCATCACACCTATGTTATCACTGATCATAAGCAGATACCTGTTAAAACTATTTTAAGTCAACTTTCATTGAGTTTATTTTCCACAGCCCAAACATCCTGTCACTAGGGAAACATCTGTAGGGAGGAATGTAAATTATCAATTATGTCTGGGGAGGCATAAAAGAAAAATATGTAAGAATTTGCCTTTGTTTTTCGAAAACTCTACAATTAAAGTATTTCTGAAAACTGGTTCCGCAGTTCTGCTAGACTGAAACAGTTTTGGGTTGCTGTTTTGTGTTGGTTTTTTCTCCATTTTGTGTGTTCCATAAAACCCTCCAAAAATTATCCTTTATCAGAATTCAAATACATTTGCCAATTTAGTGCTGATCTCGACTAAAATCCCCATCTCCCAAACAATACTAAGGAACTTCTAAACCCCATCTAGTTCCTGAATACGGTTAAAATGCTAACATGGACAGAATTTAAAGTTCTAAGACTAAACAGGCAGAAACTGTTTTGAGTTCTGAGTACCTTGGTACATCAGCAGGGAGAAAGGGCAACTTCCAAAACAATGGAATGCATATTACAAATGTTGAGAGCTTGCCTAATCAAGAAGTGACACCAATATGGGGTAATGTGTACATTCATACTACTAGGGTTATTTCAGTATAATTCCTTGCAGACATTTTTATTCTAGTACAAGAGTAGATTATGTCGCTTTGGAGGCCTCTTAGAACTTTAGTTCATGCAGTATACTGGTATAATTAATGCACCAAATAATTATATTGGTACCATTTTAACTTCCTCAGGCTAAAACGCAGGAAAAAAAAAACAGATCATGAAAAAGAAAAATGAAACAGCTGTCTAAATTTTGAGGTAATGGTATTTGTCCAGTCAAACTTTATCTCCCTCTCATTTCAAGATTCTTGTTGGAGCTACGGATACATGTAACATTTGGATTTATTCAATATTAGAAGCCATTTAAAAAGAAGCATTGTAACAAACTTAATCCTACAAGCTCCTTTCACTTACCTATATATTTTTACACATCCTGCATTTCAAAGTTATTTTGGAGAAAGAGCTATGAAGTAACTCTAGCTGAAAGAAAAAATAACCCTCTACTGAGCAAAGATTATGAACAATCCTGTGCAGCGTAACATTGAAAGTGAAGATAATGACATTGTATTCCTGGATGCACCCTAACAAACTGTGTAACATAAAACCAAGTCACTAACTCCTTTATACATATTCTAGCTATCTAATGGGGATCACAGTTGTAAATACATACGATTATACAGAAAGAATCAAAAGTTTCCCAGGCAGAAGTCAGAGGTCCTCATACAAGAGAAACAGTTAAGGAACAATTGCTACAACAAAATAACATATATGAAAATACATTTAATAAAATACGTGAAGAGCCCCATTCAAACAAAATCTGACTCATTTTTTCATGCGGTAAAACACGTTCGAAGTTATCAATGTGAAATGACAGACTAGAACTTCAAAAACTTGCTAAAAAACTTGTTCTGAATTATCCCTGCTTAGTACCCCCAAAAAGAACATGCTGCTATTGAGAACGCATTAACCTTTTTTTTCTTCTTTTAACCCTATTGCTGAGAAGATGTCCTGTGTTTGTGCAGGCAATCACCACTCAGCACAACAGTGTTAAATGCAGTAATGGATGTGCATTATTCACTTAGAAAATTTTAAGTTTAAAAAAAAAAAAAAAAAATCTACTGAGTCAACACATTCAGAAAATAAAAGATGAAAGATACCGTTAAAAAAATACTGCCAATTTACATTTTAGGGAGATAACTCACATATGGATTATAAAATTATCTTTCCCATTATAAACTCCATTTTCATAATTAGCTCTGTCCCATAAAGTGGCTCTTCAATCCCACTTGCTATATTTCCACTTTGCTAACAGGCTGCAAACATACTACCCCTCGTTTTTATCAACCTTGGCTAATTAACCATCAGCTTGAAAAAATATACATCTGTCTTACAAATGTTTTTTTGCAGTTTAAACAAACTAACATTAGTATGCTACTTTGGAATAATATCATTGTTATGCAACTGAGTTAGCCAGAGTTTCAACATAATGCTCACAATTTTAAATGGGAAATAAAAGCTTATCAGTTAGAGAAAAATAGCTTGAAAAACCATTAATATACAAAACTGTATGAACTTTTTTTCTATTTTATTCACCACAAACACAAACCTGTTCCGTCTGCATAGAACTTTTCACAGATTTTTATCAATGTCGATATCATCACGATACTGAAAGTAGAACTACAGAATCCTTTAGTGATGGAGTATTAATTTGACCCAATATTTGAAATATTTTGTAGTGAATGCATGAAGGTTTCAATTCAACGTACATGATCAAACTGCATCTCTAACAAATACCTTGTCAAAGTGCTGCATATGAAGATCTGACGGAAGGTTACAAAATAATGTTTCATGTGAAAGGGTACTGTAATAAATTATTTCCATGCAACAACAAACTTCAACTCTCAGGATTAATTTAAAACATGCATCACTTAGCTAAATTCACTATACTGCTTCTGTTCAGCAACTCCTACAGTCATTAACATCATGCAAATTACCTGGATCATGCACTGCATAGTGCCTCATTTGACGATAACTATACATTTTCCATGTATTTCAGCATTCTAGCCTTCTCCAACTTTTTCTTACAGTAATTTCCTAAGAGTACTGGTATATTTTTAAGCCAGTTATTCCAAGATGACCTTTACAGAATTTGAAGGTCATGGGCCTCTGATCCATTTCAAGTTAGATAAGCAAGTATATGAGATTTACAATGACTCCTTTTGACTGACATGGATATAGCAGTACTCTCACAACAGATTAGCAGGGATGTTGCCTCTGACAAAGGAGTGGAAAACATGAGTGGAAACATGCAGCTAGATCCAGAAAAAGAAATCTGCCTATAGACTTATTGCTAGGGGAAGTGAGCCTGAGCTACGAGTCAATAATGTCGATCACCTTGGGCAGGTGTTCCGTTCTTTGGGAAGAAGATAGCATTAGCTGCAGTAAACTGACCAAATCCCAAATAAGATATTTATACTTATTCCATTATGTAAGTCAGATAAATGAGGAACTTCAATTCCTCATTTTCCGTCCACCAATACATGGACTAATGCGTAGCTCTGGTAAAAACAACCCCAGCCCTCAACTCCAGTTTCCTAACTCACAAATACAAAATTTAATTTTGGTTTAAACCAATTTTAAGAATACATATCATATATCAATTGATTCTTTTTGTATAAAAAAAAAAGAGACATCCTTATAGTGAACATTCTCCTCTGTATGCACACCAGAAAGCATATTGTAATTAATTATCAAACTTTGTGATTATCAAATTCACAAAGTGTTTAAATTAATTCTTTTCCTTCAGTTATACTTTAGTTGATTCAAGGTATCTGCAGCTAATATTCTAAAATAAACCAGTTCTACCAAGCAACATGGCAATTCACCAGGAAACAAAAACATCATACAGGGACAAGGCAAATCAGTATGTTCTTTTACAGTGCATGAATCCCTCAAGCAGGAAAACCAATTATCAGATAAAAACAGATCAGCACACAGCCAGGACAGCTTCAAGCTCACTGAGGGCTTGAATGAGCACTGACCAAAAAAACCTCCAAAAACCAAACACACACAGAGTGGCAGAAGAGGTTATATAAAGTTAGGAATGCATACATTTGGAAGTTGTTGCCAATGCTCTCTAGTAGGCAGCAGGAGGCAATAACACTGGGATGAAAAAGCACAAATATAAGAAAATCCTTTAAGCAAAGTAACATTCCCCTCATATCTCAGATACAGAGAAGTCTTCAAAGAATGCCCAGCATTCAAGGCATCCAACATTAAAAAGGCCTCTCCTGTGCAAAACAAAGGCAGTGTTCTGCTACGTGTCTTCATAGACAGAGCTGAAACCTAGATTCAAACATGCACCAACACAGAGATTCAAAACCTGAAACCACATTAAAAGATTTCCAGAAGTCAGAGGATGAAAATTTAGGCTATTAAGGGAACGTCTTGGATCTGGAGGAGGGTCTGGATAGAATTTTAATTTGGGAACATATATTTACAACTGGCTGATAAAAAGAAAACTATCAATGTGTTAGAAATTAACACTCAAGGTCTTGCAAAACTATATACTCATTAAGAGACACAAATCAGTAACACTAAATCAGTTCTGGATTTACTTTGCACTTAGAGTAAAATCTTGGCATTCACATTTACAATATCGAATTTATTCTTATTTTTGTTACTAATGTTTAAACTGCAAATGGTAAAAATTAAAAAGTGGCTACAGTATGGAATTAATTTACTTGTGTAAATTACAGTGTATATTTCTGGAGAGATTTATAAAGTTAATATATGCCTTAAAAATTACGGCAAATTATTAACTGATGTGCAAATATGTTTTAATAATTCCAACCAGAAGGGCTTTGGTCTAGTCCTTTCTTTCTCCTACCCTCTGTACAGTTATGCACCTGATGTTCCCTATCTACAAAAAGCTCGCAAGTATTGAAATGACTCATACACACATTTCATTTTGAACTTCTTTTTAAAATTCTCTCTTTCTCCAAACAGCTGAGGCTGAGAGCATGACAAGCTCTCTCTCTCTCCAGTTCATGGAAGCAAGGAGTATTAACTCAGTATACAGTAGTGTCAGGAACTGTTGT
This sequence comes from Gymnogyps californianus, assembly GCF_018139145.2. Classification (NCBI taxonomy): domain Eukaryota; kingdom Metazoa; phylum Chordata; class Aves; order Accipitriformes; family Cathartidae; genus Gymnogyps; species Gymnogyps californianus. The sequence goes on from NC_059472.1 coordinate 121,502,411, forward strand.
GAGAATGAAAACCCCAACTAAACAGATTCTGGTTCTTCCTCAGCTAGTATTTCTGCAGACTGGAGCTGGTTTGGATTCTTACCCATTCCTACAGTTCTACATTTTCTCCTGCAAGCCACTATGGCACTGTTCTGCTACTTTTCTTCTCTTGGACAAATAAATAAGCTTTCAGATGGGGCAACCCTCCTCAGGAATCAAATCAGGTTCATAAACAACAGTGGCCAAACCTGTTGGATGCAAGGTAGCAACAAGACAGAAGGATGTGGCATTTTACATCTTTTGGTGGATGCAATCAGTCCCTGACTACCTCAAAATGCTGTGAGTCCCTAAAATACACGACCATATGGAATCTCCCAAATCCAGCTTGTAATCAGTACCCAAACTGTCATTTATATGGATGATCTTTGATATAAGGAATATCTGTTCTTTCTGTTTCCTCCAGCAGGATGAGATATTGGCCCTTCTGAATCTCTCTGTTTATTTCACAGCTATTTTGGAGTAGTTTGAGGAAGAATGTTTATGTTATAATATACTGTGAGTATTTAGCATCAAACCTGGTTTTTTTCCCCCCAATCACCTTTTTTATTGAAATGCTCAGAAACAGTTTACATTCCTCTACTCAGTATCTGTAACTGTCTCTTCTGCTCTGAAATACAACCACAGGCATTGCAATAAACATACTGAGAGGTTATCTAGTTACAGCAGCTTTTCTTAAAACTCTGCACATCCTCTGCCAATGTGCAACCATGTAATCCTCATCAAAGGGCTGATTTTGGTCCTGCTTTATAGTTTTGCTAAAGACATGGATAGTGCTTCACCTCTAACATCATTAGTCATTTATTTGTATTTTCTCACTGTAAGTCGGACTTTAATGATACTGCATTTCAATAGACAGTTTTGTTGGGCATTAAAACTTCATTTTTTGCTGAGATAAAAGAAAGAGGATATTGTAATTGTTTCCTTCTCATAAATTCCAGTTGTCTAAAACAAGGTTTACACACACCACCCAGCCCTGCACCCTGCATTCACATGTTTGCTTCTCCCCTTCCCTCTAATAAATCTACTGAACCTTTTTCAAACCAGATTAGACTCTCTTCATGCACAGCTACTGATATTAAATGCATGAATAGGTAACACACATTCAATACATGCTGGTCTTCAAATTATAAGCACATCCCTTTTAAGCCATTTTAACCATGTCTCAGATATACTTGCTCTTTAAAAAGTTCCTGAAATATTTCCTACAATGAAAGTACTGTCATTCTTTTTATCCAGAAAGCTAGTGCCAAACGAAAACGTCAGGGACGGAGGATTACTGTTCTTTCTGCCATATATTTATATTCAGACTGTTTTTACTTCCAAGTAAAATAGAACCAAACACTTTCTATTTACAGTAAGAAAATTTTTAAAAAATCAGTATTTGTAATCACAGCAATTTGAGAATTTTAAGAATTCTCACTCTTAGAATATATTAAAAACATATGGATAATTCTTATTGAGCTAAGTCTAAGAGAAGTGGCATCACCAACAATAAAGTAGAATCCAAATGAGCTAGCTTTGCATCGACCAGCTCCAGAGATGATTCCACAGCTGCCACAGCAACAAGCAGAGGAGCCATCCAAGAGACCAAAAAAGAAGCCAAAGAAGAGGTCAAGGCTTGGGAGTCAGAACTTGGCATCTGGGTCTTACAGCTGTCAGGGACACTCATGACAGAAGTCACTGTTGTCTACAGTTTTTGGAAACAGCTGGGAAACAGGAAGAGGAAAAAAAACCCAAATCTTTATGTACAACTATTAAAAGCCAAGTTAGTGCAGAAAGGCAATACATGCCACCATTTGTTTCATCACAGCATTGTGATACCAAGGCACTACACCAAATGAGAAAAGTATTATCTGCACAGAAATACAGTTTTGTAGTGGTGTGGAACGTTAGACTTCCAAAGAGATGTTTTTTTCTGGAAAAGAAACATCAGTGAACAAGATGGAAATAAAAACTAGACAACTACTCTTTGTTTATGTTTCAAAATACAAAATTTTGCCTTTTTTTTTTTTTTTTTTTTTTTTTTTTAAAAAAGGGGGATATTCTGTCTAACCTTCCTTTAAACTCTCCATTGTGTAATTACTACCAGCACCAGCAAGAACTCTGGTATATAATCAACAGTTTTGTTGCCAAGTTGTATGTACGTTTTATAAAAACAAAAACAAAACAACATATCTAGAGATTACTGAGAAAATATGAAGCTGCACTGTCTACATTAGGGATTCCATACTTGCTAATGACAGACACAAAACTCAGAATGACAACTGCACATTTTAAGACTCATTAAATAGAATTTTCAGGATCTCTAAACAAAAGAATAGAATCAGATCAACAACTCTAGTTTTGCAAAAATTAATTTTAAGCACAAACATTAATTTTAAGCGCATACGCATGCAAAAACCAAAAGCTAGTAGCAGTTTTCGGGAAAGCTGTCACCACAGATTCTGTGCTGACAAGCCAAGCAACTGCCAAACAATGTTTCAAAACAAAAGAGAGGCTCTTGGAAAGTGCCAAAAGAGATGTTACATTCTGCCATTACAACTCAGGCTTTACCAACAGGAAAGAGAGGATACTTGTACCAGGATTCTCATTGCTGCTGTGAACGAGGCACATTCTGTACTAAGCAGAATCCCAAGGAAATATCTTGCATGCTACTGTGGACTGTAAAAATGAAGAAATGTTCAGCTATGATGAAAAGCAAAAGAAAGTAGAAACCAAGATAATGCAACTGATGTCAAAAAATGTATGGCTCTGTCAAAGAGGTGCTTTAAGCATAGGTCAAATAAACAGCAAAACTCTTAAAAAACATAATTTGATGGGATATTTTAATTTATTTTCTCCAATCTTTTCTTACTCCTAATCAGCCTCTATGTCTAGTTGTAGACTGAGATACAATCTCTTATTTCATTTTCTGAGTTTAGAAGAACTAGCTAGTTCATAATATTCTTAACTTTGCAGTCTGATATCCATCTCCTCAATGTCACACTTCCATATGTGGAGCTTTTTCTCTGTTTTTCTTGGACCGTATGAAGCATCAGAAAGCTGTCTCAAGGCAACCTTCTCAAGCACACTTTTCACTGTTATACAAATAAGCCCTCTAGTGGTAAAATAATCATGAGACCTACCATATTCAGAGTTTCTATGCACCTCCTCTCTAGGATAAAAATCTTACTCTCATATGTCATGGTTTAACCCCAGTCAGCAACTCAGCACCACGCAGCCGCTTCCCCCTCCCCCTCCCAGTGGGGTGGGGAGGAGGAAAGCAAAGGAAAAAAAGTAAAACTTGTGGGTTGAGATAAGAACAGTTTAATAACTAAAGTAAAATATAATACTAACAATAGTAATAATGAAATATAATAATAATAGTAATGAAAAGGAATGCAACAACAAAAAAGGAAGGGGGGGGGGGGGGGGAAGGGAAAAAAAAACCAGTGATGCACAATGCAATTGCTCACCAGCCGCTGACCGATGCCCAGTTAGTTCCTGAGCTGCGATCCGCCCTCCCGGCCAACTCCCCCTGTTTATATACTGGGCATGACGTTCCATGGTATGGAATACCCCTTTGGCTAGTTCAGGTCAGCTGCCCTGCCTATGCTCCCTCCCAGCTTCTTGCACACCTGCTTGCTGGCAGAGCACGGGAAACTGAAAAGTCCTTGGCTTAAGATAAGCGCTACTTAGCAACAACTAAAACATCAGAGTGTTATCAACATCATTCTCACACTAAATCCAAAACACAGCACTGTACCAGCTACTAAGAAGAAACTCTGTCCCAGCCGAAACCAGGACATCATACTATCTCCTAACTAAAGTTGAGCCACTAACGGCCTATCTACAACTTCTTCTGAAAGCTATTCACTGAAGATGACAAGCTTACTTTATCTTAAGCATGAGTGTGTGGCTTAGTTATTAAATCCAGGGATAAAACCACACCAATCAACAAAGAATAGTACTGTCAACAAAGGTACAAAACTAATTTAGCATAATGTCACAGAATTCTCCAGATTTTATGAATTTTTAAGTATATAATACATAGATAATAAACTCCACCACACACTAGCACTTAATTAAACCCTTTGATTACCAGAATCATAAGGGAATGCTTGTGTTCTTTCCATTCTAAGCTACTGCATTTCCTTTCCCTTCCTTAAGTATATTTATTCTCCACTTTTAAATACTAGTCAGTGAACTGAAAAACAGAAACATCACCAACTCTGACCTATGTTTGTGGCACTGATTTGGCATTATGATTGGCAAAATGTTGCCAATGCATCAGATATTTTATCTGTAGCAACTCAGCTTCAAACACTGCCAGACTTCCAAACTGCCAAACACTGTCAAATATTCCTAAATATTATGTTACCATTTCTTAACAGAAGACTAGCATGCTATCTAGTTTTAAAATAAAATAGCTATATTTTAGATTAGCAAGTACAGGTAAAAACCTCCCATCCACATACTTGTCTTCTTTCTTTAATGCAGCAATCCAGTAAATTGTTATTACACGAACAATGGTCCAAAGGGACAGTCATTCTGAATTGGTCCATATTTGCACATATTCAGCAGTCCTAACAAAACAAAATTATCTGGTATTTGGCCAGATCAGAGCTCTCACTATATTTTTAATGACTCAAGAGCTCACTGACAGTACCTTGGTGTATTTGCAATCTCACATGCTGTTATAATGAAGGAGAGTATGCTGGGAGAGGTCACTAATCACCTTCCACAAACACTGCTTACCTAAGAACACCTCAGACTTTCTTTCTGTTCTGAGTAGAGGTGAGCATAGGAAACCATGGCACACCATCAGCCCACAGAATACACCCCTATCTTCTCTCACCAGGAGAAACCTGCAGTCTATCGAGCAGAATTTAAAATGAAGACTTCTTTGGAAACGCAAGTGCCAACAAAACTCTATCAACACAAAAAACAATTAACTTTTTGGCCTACGTAAACCTTTTTGTGTGATTTTTGCCTATCATGCACATCTTTTAACACAGACATGCCCATGCCTTGATATAACACCAATTGGCTATAATTCAGAGAACAGTGGCAGAGGATGAATAACACATTTTGTTATAATTTGTTTGATAGCTAGAAACCAATTTCCAAAAATCAATGTATATTTCTGAAATTCCTTGCAAAACCATTCACAAATGAAACCATAATGCAGAAATGCATATAACCTCAATCGTGGGTTCAGAAGCAACAATAAAATTAAAGGTAACTACTCTAACAAGATTGACAATAGTTGTGTCACTCTCAAAACACTCTAAATCAAATAACTGAATAGCGAAGCACACAACTGACTGGAAGAGAAAGCCCTCCAATAGTAATCATTAGCAACTGTCAAGCTGGAAGGACTATCCCGTGGGGGCCTACAAAGATCTGTCATGGATCAGACCCTAGTTCAATAGTTTCATTAACAATTTTGGTGACTGAACAGGAAAATCTGCTTAAGAACTGCGGATATGATATCAAGCAAGGAGAAATCTAAGTGCTCTGAAGAGCAGGATTAGAAATCAGCAATCCTGAAAAACTGAAGAAATAGTCCTAATGAACAAGATGAGATTTAGTAAAAACAAACAGCTACACACTGAAAGATGTATAGCACCGATTAAAAAAAAAAAAGATAGATTCTGTACAAGGTTATTGGAGAAAAGACAAAAAACCTTTTGACATGCTAAAAGAGCATCACATACAACATGGGATGTACCCAAACTTTTTTTATACTCAGAAGTAATAAAACTTATGCACTTGTATCTGATTTCAGATCTCATCATTTAAAAAGTAGAGACAATCCTGGTAAGAACAAAAACAAGTATTCTGAAGTAATTGACCTGTGAGGAAGAGTTGAAAGATCTGAGTTCATGCAGTTTAGAAAACAGAAGACAGGAACATCATAGCAGTTGGAAAGTCATCATGAAGCAAACAGTGACCAATTACTTTTCTGTACTACAAGTAGTAGTCAGCTTAACCTGCACTTGGGAGATTTTGGTTAAAAGCTTTCTAACTGCAAGAATAGAAAGTTCATAAATAGGGTACTTTGGAAGGCTGAAAACCCTCATGCTAGGAACCTCACATCTCCTGGGGTTGGTCAAGATTACATGATCCTGGTTCAGAGCAGGGAGAGAAAAATTAGATAAGCTAAACTTAACGGCAGGGTCCACAAAACACTTTGAATCTTCATTCCCCAATCAGCCAGACTGGGGAGCTGTTACACTGTACTGCAGCTCCTCCACTTTCAAACAGCCACCCATGTTTTCTCCTGATGAAAAATAGGATAGACAGGAGCAGAGGGAGAACAACACACACTTGAGTCCCATCCTGACAAAGTCAAGCTTTGCCTGAGGTAGACACCCAAACACTAGGTAGCCCTCTCAGGCTCTCCACAGTTTTGACACTGATTTTCCAGATGTAGCTATAATTCTGTAATGTAAAGCACATTAGAAAGGTACATATGACAAAGGGACAGTTTATAGCTATAGATGGTAGTATGCACAAAGAATCTAACATTAATCTATCTTCAAGTCTTGACTCTTGCCAAAAAAATCTAAGCTATCACTGTATCTTATAAAATGCATATACATGCATAAGAACATGTTTGCACCAGCAGAAATGCATCAGTGTTATTGGACCAAGGCATTATCTCTAGACAATGCAGTAACAGAAAGTGACAAGACAGGAGGCTTCTTTTGTTTGAAATAGAGTCAGCAAAGTTGTAAGTCTTCTCCCAAACTTTAAAAAGAAGCCACGATACAACTTTTTACATATTAGCCACAATTACTTTGTGGGATCAAAAGAAGCATCTGTCTCTTTCTATGGCTTCTAAGATTAAGCTCCTATCGCTCGCTGTATCTCTGCAGCTCAGATGTCTTCAGAGGGAAGCTGAGCAATGCAAGATGCAGCTGCAATTATTAATACAATGAGACATTGCAAAGGAAGCTGGATGCCCTCCTCCTTTCTGTTCAGTGTTTCTATTAGAAAGGCAATTCTTGCATATAGCTTCCCTAGCTAAAATTTGAGAAATATATCATACAGCTGTATGTACTCTTACACTTCAGCTTCAGAAGACATTTTACAATGTACAGCTTTTGATCCACTGCTGTACAAATTATTTTCAATTTAAACTGTGTAACTACAGATCTCAAAGTTTAATCTACATTGGGGGGGTGGGGAGGAGGGAAGAGCAAGCTGCCATTACTGTTATTCACTCTACCTTCAGAAACAATTAGGGCGGGAGGGGAGGAGACATGGAAAACTGACTAAAAACTCAGTGGATTTGGAACCTCTCATTTTAAAGATTTATACCAGAATAAAATTATTATAATACTATAACAGAGCATCCATATGAGGAGGTGCATCCCTAACATTTCTTCAGTAACCATTAATTGTTAACTTCTCTGGGTAGTTAAGGTCTTAGTGTAACCATCACAGCACCTGAGGTTGCTCAGAAAACCTGAGCAACTTGAAAGATTCATAAAAACAGAAAAACAAAATGGTAGAAGGCTCTACCTATACTCAGCAAATTCAGGACTTGCAATTTCAACCACACTGATGCAAAGACCATCAAGTTGTGAAAGAACTGCAGTCTCAGTACTACCTAGGAAATCAGCAGTTACGTTTCGTGCTACATGTGGCTTTCAAGATATGCACCAAAACTGTCCAAACTAGAGGTCCTGAAGAGGCAGATCCACTCATTCCTTCTGACGTATCCAAAGTCAGTTTTATTTGGCTGTGACAGGACCATCCGAGTTTAGGGAAGACCAATTCCTGAACCCATTAACATAATGGTACCAGTGTCACTTTTCAACCTGCTGTCTTCACGGCGAGGAATATGGCCACATCCCATTCTCACTACTGGCTGTGCTTTTGACTCTTAAAGGACAGTTTGCAGTCAGAATTTAGAAGTAATTTTAGTCTCCTGTAATTACAGGGAGTGAAAAAGAAACAGGAGCACTTACAGGAACACTCTACAGTCTGGGTTGTAGACTCCTTATTCACATGTAAGGAGTTAACCCTCAAATCCTCCCTATACACACATTTTATGCTTTTAAAAAAATGTAATACACTTTCCCCAGAATTATTTTGTTAAACTGGCATGAAAGCCACTAGAAAGATGTCACACTAATACTCATTATATTTCTCCTGCTTGCTCCTGCAGTTCCTATAATTACACAGGAAATAAAGCAGGACTACCAAATGCAACCAGTGTTAGAATAAACTAATACTTCAATTTTTTCCAACATACTATTCTTCAAGATGCGTTAATAATTTATCTGTTACAAACTACTCCTAGTATAGCCATCTTTTTTTAAAACGAAGCCTTTTAGAAGCTAGAAGGACACGAAAGTACTTGAATTCGGTAACTTTATTTGCTAAGCTATAACAGTAAAAATTTAAACATTTCCTTTAATAAACTATTTATTCCCATTTCACTGGATTTTAAAGTTTCACTCAGAATTTGCAATGGTTATGAACTTCCAAAAAAAATACACTGAGATGCTCAAGTATCGCAAACTCTATATTTCAAGTTTAATAAAAGATACTTTTATATTTTATATTGGTTTATCTGTAATCCCTATACCAGGCGTGCACACAGTCACGCACACACATGCTTACTTTTTATCTTACAACAAATCCTCTGACTAAAACTAACCTTGATCAAACATACTATGGTTTATGAATTCCCAGCAGCTTCTAACTGTATCTCCTTTGTATTATTCATTGTAGAGATTTAGCCGATTATAGGCATGCATTAGAAATCTCCCATGACTTCAAAAGGACTGTTCAAAGTATTAGAATAGAAAGCAGCAGCATACCAGGCGGCCTGCACACTGCCACAGTTAATGAAAAATCCCTTTGAAAATTACACATCATTCCACTAATTTCTTCTAATCAGAAGAGTGACATTCTGGATTGATACTTCCTTCCAGTATAAGATAAAAATTCAGTGCAAAAATGAAGTAATTAAGCCCCACTTCTATTGACATTTACTTTACAGCATAACTTATGACCATCTTCAGCCTATGTTTAATAAAACATATTCACAGAGACTATGGAAAAAAAAAAATAACTCTATCCTACAGCCTTTCTGTAAGATACAGTCCAGTATTGCATTTTCTGGCACAATTTGAGTTCCAGAATCAGTTTTCAGTTAAGTGTGCCAGGTGGTTCTCAGCACTTAAAAAACAAACAAAAAAAAGCAAGCACACAAAAAACAAAGGGATTTTAAAAAAAAATAAACTCAGATTTTAAAAAGCAAATGATGCTTTGGAACTTTTTCTAAAGAGGGTCAGCAGGGGAAAAAACTATAGCAACAAATTTAGCTTATTTTTAAATAAGAGACTGTAGAACTCATGCTGCAAGCTTCCAATAAATGGCTACTAATTACATTTACAATACTGAGTAGGTGTGTAACACAGTCAACAACATTAATACAAAAGTCGATCCAGAAGGCTTACCACTCCAAACCAGACTGTTAGAAGTTATTGCAAAGAAAATTTAATAAAAGAAAAGCAAGTTCTTCTGCAATTTTATAACTGGAAAACATGCAAGCAACAATATTACATCATTAAGACTCCCTCTGAAAAGAGGTGTTTATATCTAATTGACAATACAGAGGCTCCAACACACGTATGACTGGCTTTCTCCTGCTATTTGGAGACAGTTTTACTGATCTCCTGTTCTCCATCTCTTTTCCAACTGCAGCTGCAAACCCCACATTTTCTACCTTTGGATTCCCTTACCTGCTCAGAGCCACTCATTTTCACTCTCAGTCATGTGAGGATACAAATGATGAATTGGATTTATCCTCCAATGCTACACACAGTTTAAAAACCAACCAACCAAACCAACCAAAACATACCACCTTAGACAAAGAAGTTATATAAAACTTCAGAGATGGGAAGAACATCACAGTCCCTGAGACGGAAGGCTTCTAGTAAGAACAATACAAAAAAACGCTACTGCAAACTGCATCACAGATGTATGGAAATATGGTATCTGAATCCTATAGCTCTACCTATTCTCTAGGAAATGCCATTATTTAGGCTTGTGCTGGCAGCTATGGATATCACATTTGCAGAAAGTTATTTAAATAATTTGACTGAATAAACTAATACGTTATTTACAAAACAGAACAATTCAGTTCCATGAAATGCTAAGCCAACCTTGGAATGGTTGTGAAGCCAGGAGGCTTTGAATGTTCATACTCTACCTTGTCATTAAACTAATCTTAATCAAGTGGAAGGTAAACAATGAATATTAATAGGTATTAACTTGGCTTTTGTCTGGCCGTTCAACTTCCAACTGCCAGCAAGGAAGCTATACATCCTGATCAGGCTTGAGCTGGAAATATCATATGTATACATTAAAGGAAACTTCTTTGTGAGAAATATTAAGCTAAGTGGGTTTTAAAGAGATCCGAAAGTCTGATTCTTATAAAGTTCTTTAAAATGTCTTGTAATTGTCTCCAAAGATCTGTTCTCTATTCATTTTCCCTTTTGAAGTTTTGTCATTTTGGCAGCCTTGCACAATCCCAGAAGGAACAGAAAAAATATTCTTACTCAGTCTTCTCCTGCTGTTTTTCGAGGTTGACACTTCTGAAGCACTTATTAGCATAGTTAAGGAATATGCTCTCTTCCAGGAAGAATTCCTAAGGTATCTCCCCCATCCAACCTTCCTAGTATACGCATGGTTTAAAAATACAGTAGTATCTACCAGATAATGTTAAATTCATGAGGAATGGCACAATCCCAGAAGACACACCCATTTCTGCTTCCTACTGAAGGGACCCCAACATGACCTAAAGCATTGCTGTGATCGTTCTTGAAAGTTCAGGTCTTTCAGCTAACTAGCACCTGATACCTTTGTAGCTCCCTGTTCCTACCACCATCGGGCTGAAGGCAAGAAGAGAGTATTCTCTTTTTGCTATCACTGTTTCCACTAAGACACCTCCCAGGTTTTCTTTCCCAGTGAGAGGGCTTCCTGTGCCACCAGCTTCTTAACCTTCACTATAATGTCACACCCACACTGGCAGTATCCAATTCAGCATTAAAAGTCCTTCTTACATAGACAAGACAACTGAAAAAAGAGCAGAGAAAAGCTAGAAAAATCCAGAGTAGAACCAATACACACGATGATTACTTATTAAGCTAAGAGTATATTAACATTAGTTGCTTAACTAGCTTTTTATTATAAAATAATTCAAGTTCTTTTGAAAAAGTGGATATGCCTTTGTATAAAAGCACTGCACACTTTCACATGCAGCTCTGGCCAGCTCATTTTCAGTAATGAGACAGGTCCTTAAAAAGGTTTACACCGCAACTCACCAGATCCTGGGAATTAATTTTGAGGAAGCATGACTACATAGTTGGCTACACTCATATACTCTTCTCTTGGCCTCTGCTGCAGAAAGGATTCTGGTCTAGACAGACCCATGATCTGACCTAGCTCAGCCATTCCTTTGTACATACTCCTAGTTCAACTGGATCAAAAAATTTTGTTTAAAAAAAAAAAGGTAAAGCTGTATTTCATACACCAAGTCTGACCTTTACAACCAAGACGTATTTATTTAAAGATAAAAATCACATTCTGAATTGTGTACCCCTAAAGTGAGGAATGAAAATTACTGTCAAAATACAATGCTCTAGTTGGGGGAGACACAGTAAAATATACCAACACATTTCAGTTATCAAGGTTGAAAAACCTGATGCAATACAGTGGTTTCTTGCTGTCCTACACATTACTACACATATCCACATAATTAACACATTTCAGTGTTTGTACATGGTTTGAACAGCACAATTCATTCATCTGTGTGATTATTTTTCAACTTCCAACATAGCAAACTGAGAATCTGAAAAAGGAAGGGTTTGAGAAAAGAACAGAAAATAAGGAGGAACACATTAAAATGACTCACAAATAGGAAAATGCGCAAATACTGTTTTAAATTCTGAGACTTTCAAAAAGCCACTGGACTACTTAAGAATAGATAGATGTTAATATGCATTTTCATTTCTATACTAGCAAAAAGCTACGGAATACAACCAGCAACTACAAACTTACTTAGATATTTGAATTTTGTAATGTTTGTTTTCATTCTGACAAGCTTTTGCCATTAATCTTTACTATTCAAAGCGACCAAAAATCTACACTAAATCAGAATGAATATCTCAAAAGAACCAGTAGATGGCAATAAAAAGATCTGTGATAAATTTTTTTTTTGGAAATAAACATAACATTTTATGTTTATTGTATTTAATGTACAGCCAGCAAAATTTTCATTTTTTTCAACCTCGTTCATATGGTCCCAGGAGTCTGGCTCAGTGGCAAGCATTTACAAAATTTTATACAGACAAATCCATAAATCCTCCCACCATCTAAAAGGTTAAAACTCTCACTGAGGTGAGAAAAAAACCCTGAGAACCATCTGTTCCCCTGTTACTCAGAAGAATAACATCTAAAATATTTCATAACTTTATATTCAAACTAAACCTACAATTTCAAGAATCTTTTGCAAAGTACAATGTGTATAAAATGCACAGAAATTTTGAGTTCATTTTTATTCTTAAAATGTTGTCAAACAGTAAACTAAAGAATCAGTGAACTTTGTTAAGTCTTTATACTACAGTAACCTTTAAAAACTTCCACTAAGTGTTATACCAATGCTATTCAGCATCTTCTGGTAATTTTTGTCAGGGTTTCAGCTTGAAATTAAAATATCAAACTATTTTTATGGCTCACAATTGCAAATCTAGGAATAAACAAAATTGCAGTCGCTTACCTGTCTAGCATAGAATATAAAAATAAAATTATTATTTTGTATATTAAAAATGAAAACATACACGTCAGATTTTTAAAGGAGGACTTTTAGATATGATTACGTATATGTTCGCAGCTGAGGTAGAGGTATTCTTGAACAGAAACAATATGTTAATTGAAATCACCAGTGGCTTGGATTAACCTTTTTTAACATTCAGAATTAGTAATGCTGCAGAATTATTTTATGTATGTATACATCAATGAACCAAATAATTACCCAACTTACATAAAGTGCATTTTTCCATTTATGTTTCTGTATTTTCCTATTTTTGTCACAAGTGCAAGTATAGATAGGTCTTGGCGAGGATATCTGTTTCACTAAAATAAAATACCTGATGAATAAGCTTGCAAAGTATTTTCTCAAAAAGGAACTGTAAAGCTGTCAGCAAGGTTTGTACCTTACCATGAAACATTTCAGAAAAAGAGCCTTATGTATAACTTCCTAATACTTTTTCATTATAGCTAAATAATCACTTATTTTTCCCTATACATTTAACTATTAGACAGAAATTTAAACTACACATCAAATATTTACTAGTAAATACTACTCCTACATTTATACCTGAAAACTGACGAACTACTCAGGTTATTAAAAAAACACCCTCATGTAGTATATATACATGCGTATAAGTATGCATATCAGTATGGAAAAAACACAGTGCCACAGAAAAGAATTAGCACATGGAAAGACAGACACCCGGATACTATTGCCGAAAAAATTTCAGCAGTAAGAAAGCTGAGTTGTACAACTGCTCCCAGAAATTATTTTCTCTGGTTAAAGAGCAAATAGATTGAGGACAAAGAAAAAATACACACTGCAACTAGCAGAAAGATGTAACGGGATAAGCCCACATGAAAAGCACTCCTTGTTTCTTCAAAAATGGCACTAGCAACTTGGAAAACAGACATTGAAAACCTGGAGGGGGCCTGCTGGAGGGCCACCAAGACTACAGTGTTGAAGAACCTGGCACATGAAGAAAGGCTGAAGGAACTGGGTTTGCTCCACTTAGAAAAGAGAAGGCTCGGGAAGGTGGGGAGGATCTAATCAGGGTCTTCCAATGCCTAACGGGTAGTTTTAGAGAAGACAGAGGTGCACTCTTCACAAGGATGCACACTGAAAGGACAAGAGGCTTGTCCTGGTTTCGGCTGGGACAGAGTTAATTTTCTTCTTAGTAGCTGGTACAGTGCTGTGTTTTGGATTTAGTGTGAGAATGATGTTGAGAACACTCTGATGTTTTAGTTGTTGCTAAGTAGCTCTTACCCTAAGTCAAGGATTTTTCAGTTTCCCATGCTCTGCCAGCAAGCAGGTGTGCAAGAAGCTGGGAGGGAGCATTGGCAGGGCAGCTGACCTGAACTAGCCAAAGGGGTATTCCATACCATGGAACGTCATGCCCAGTATATAAACAGGGGGAGTTGGCCGGGAGGGGCGGATTGCTGCTGGGGCATCGGTCAGCGGGTGGTGAGCAATTGCATTGTGCATCACTTGTCTTTTCTTGGGGTTTATTTCTCTTTTTTTGGTTATATTCCTTTTCATTACAATTATTTTTATATTATTAGTACTATTAGATAGGATTATATTTTATTTTACTTTAGTTATTAAACTGTTCTTATCTCAACCCACGAGTTTTACTTTTTTTTTTCCCCAATCCTTCTCCCCATCCCACTGGGAGCAGGGAGGCGTGAGCAGCTGCATGGTGCTTAGTTGCTGACTGGGGTCAAACCACGACAGGCCATGAGCCACAAGTTGCTTCAGGGAAATTTTTTCTTGCCATAAGAAAAAAAACAATTCTTTGCCATGAGAACAATTAAACAATGGAATAGGTTGCCCAGAGAAGTGGTGGACTTTCCCTCACTGGAAGCATTCAAGTCTTAGCTTAGCTTGACAAGGACGCGGACAACCTAATCTAGGGCCCTGCTTTCAGCAGGAGGTTGGACCAAGTAATCTCCAGAGGTCCCTTCCAACCTAGACTACCCTCTGATTCTGTATGTGAAACTCTGCAGCTACTGTATTTTAAATTAGTACCTGTCACAAACACAGAAATAATTTAGCAAAAAAATCGCTTTATGCACAGCTGTTTTGCTTCAGCTTTGCACTGTTATAACTCCAATAGTGTCAATGGATTTACATAAGTGTGTATGCTGATGCAGTCTATTTTTCTGCATTTTTTTTCCAGTTTCTTTACTATGTAAAGTTGGCCAATATGTAAGTGTACTTTGCATATCTGCTAAATTCCAAACTCCTGAATTCTACACCAATAAAGCTGTTTGCTCCACACATGCAGAACACTATACCACGCAGAACCACGCCTCACTTCCACCCTGCCAGAATGGAGTCATGTATGTTATTGCTAAGAAATAAGCCAATTAATACCGTGTGCTGGTTTTGGCTGGGATAGAGTTAATTTTCTTCACAGTAGCTAATATGGGGCTATGTTTTGGATTTGTGCTGAAAACAGTGTTGATAACACAGGGATGTTTTAGTTATTGCTGAGCAGTGCTTACACAGAGTCAAGGCCTTTGCTGCTCCTCACCCCACCCCACCAGCGAGTAGGCTGGGGGTGCACAAGAAGCTGGGAGGGGACACAGCTGGGACAGCTGACCCCAGCTGACCAAAGGGATATTCCATACCATAGGATGTCATGCTCAGCATATAAAGCTGGGGGAAGAAGGAGGAAGGGGGGACGTTCGGAGTGATGGCGTTTGTCTTCCCAAGTAATCGTTACGTGAGATGGAGCCCTGCTTTCCAGGAGATGGCTGAACACCTGCATGCCCATGGGAAGCAGTGAATAAATTCCTTGTTTAGCTTTGCTTGCATGCATGGCTTTTGCTTTACCTATTAAACTGTCTTTATCTCAACCCACGAGTTTTTTCACTTTTACTCTTTTGATTCTCTCCCCCATCCCACTGAGAAGGAGCGAGCGGCTGTGTGGTATTTAATTGCTGGCTGGGGTTAAACCACAACATACTATTTCTTAAAAAATAAAAACAAAACACCTCAGCTTTATCAGGAAAAAAACAGCACTGAAATCTCTTGCAAAACATTTAAGGATTTTTTTAAAAGGAAATAAAGGGAAAAGACTTTAATTTTGACGTAACAAGCCACCTAAAATTGCTTTTGCTCAGGAAGTGGATTCAAAAGACCTTCAACTGCACTCAGGATACAATGCTTACTAATTTCCAAGTTTATCTAGAAAGCAAAATATGATGATGCCTAGAACCAGATGATAAATATACCTTCTCATCTACTAGAATCCAAACTGCTCGACTCTGGTAGCGTTTCCAAGTTTCTTTGGCACATCATTTCAGAAACAAAGTCAAGTTTACTGCTGAGCTGACTGAGTGTTGAGGCCATTACATTAAGAGTGCTCAGCAGAAGCTCAAAGAGCTTCTACTGTACACCAGTAGGCCTTTGATGAAGAAATATACTTAATAAAATGGGACTCTAGGGAAAAGCAGATGTACAAGACAACTCTCAACCACTTTCATTTTGAATCAGCGAATACTTTTAAACAAAACACCACTAACTTTTCAGCTTTATTAACACACTATGATTCCTGCTTTCCAGCCTTTGATAAATGGACTGTCAGCTCCTCCTCACCCAGAAAAAACAAAGCTTAAGAAAGGGTTACTTCCCTCATTCCACTCCATACTTGTTACAGAACTGACTTTTAAATATATATGTATTTTTATGAAGCTCATGAAGATCTATTTGAAATCCTTATGAGGACTCCATGAAATAAAATCCACACAGCCCAACTGTTTATTAAGCCATGTTTACTACAAATACGCTAGTCCTGTCCTTACGCCAAGGTCCTCATTTTCATCTATACCAGAGCTGACTACATTCCTCCCAAAATTGTATTTGTAGACTGGAAGGTCAGATTTTATACTACAGCTATCAAGAGGGCCCTCCATTATTACTTAGTATTTTCAAGCTAATGCCCAAATGCCTCAATGTGACGTAAAACATCCAGGCTAAGTGCACTTCTGCATAAAAGCTTTCCATTAGTTTACTATATTTGAGTGCTGGATACACAATGAGTTACTTTTGGAGGCTAGGATACATTCATGTTAAGCTGTAATTTACAGCTATTGCTTCAAAACACCGCTACTGATGTACTGTTTAAAAAAAAAAAAAAAATCACTACTACGAGTTGTACATACAACTGATTTCTTGGACTCAACTGCCAGAGCAGCCCTGAAACTGATTTAATTAGCATTCTTTGAATTTATGAGAGTCTACATTAAAAAGAAATAGTCATCAGGAACAAAACTCTTTGTCAACAATTTTCAAAGAAAAGTAAGAAAGCACTACAGAATTAAGGTTACACCTTGTTTTAACCCACTCCTCCAACTATTCACCAGATCTCTTCAGAGTAATATCCTCTTTTTTTTTCAAATCAGTGTAAGAAGTTAGAGGTGATTTGAAAGAGTTTCACATGAGCACAGACATTTGCTTGGAATATCCTACTTTGCACCTGTGGTTCATAACAAAAGTATGTGTCTATGGTAAAGCCTGAAGAACTAAACACACTATGGGATATAACTATTTTAAAATTATGTTAATAAGGCCTTATTGTTTCCTGCTTTAAGGACATTCACCTACTTCTTTTTGTTTGAAAACTGCACTTGCTGCACTCAGTTAACATCCATCCATAAGTAAAAGAGGGGAGTTTCATGATTCTGCTCCTGGTTCAAATCATGTTGCCATGGAAGCAGATGCTGGATTGATGAAAATAGGTCAACTGTTCAAAAGAAAAATAAATCACCGTTTTAATACTTTAAAATTATTATTAAATATTATTTTAATGCTTACCATTATTTATTATGAAATGCTTAATATTTTATTCTATTTAATTAGCATTTACTTTGCTGATACAATACTTATTCCCACCAAAAGTGTAGACAGCAGTAGAATTAGTGTTGTTAACGAAAAAAAAATTTATTTTGCATAAATCTGTAGGGGATGGATACAGAATGCTTACAAGAATATCACACACAGTTCTTCATTATGTCTGTACCGAGTGATGTCGAATGTTGCTGTATAAACATGTTGCCATTTGAAGAGTATTACTATTAAAAAGCACTAACATTTTTGGGGCGGGGGGAGGGAAATCAGGACATTGCTAATACCTATGCTTGGCTTTGGTAAGAACAGTGCTTTTTCTGTTTAGCTTTGCATCAAACAGATACATAAATATTCAACTGGAGTCTCAAATTACTTAAACCTGATAAAAATATTTAATGACAGCTAAGATTTAAGTAGGTTACTCCATCAATTGAACATGTGAAAGCATACATAGCCTACTAAAAGAAATTTCTTGTGTTCCTTAACATTTTCACACTGCCTGCCAAGCTGCTGTCAAAATAGCATAAACACACCATAAAATTCTGATCTTCACCTGCACCAAACACCAGAAAGTAAAATAACTCACCTGTATCATGTGTTTCTGAATCTCTACTAGGTGACTGAAAATTATTTTCTATCAACACCCTGACACATCCAACAGAATTTTTTCCTACCTTGACACTGATGTACTTTAGATGCATCAGGTTTGTCCTAGAGGTTTAACGTGATATATTCTGTTCCTGAATTTTTCTTTACAACTGAAATGCACAGTTTAATCATTAATAAATATAGTAAAGGTGCATGGGAATACTGCCAATACATGAGATTTGTGTTCCTCTCGTAGTTTAGGGATCTTCCCGTAGATGAAGTAATACTTACAAGAGAAAGACTCAGTGGTGCAGAAGTCCCACAAATTTAATCCAGCACAAACCTACAGCACTACTGTGTGTCTTCCACACACAGTTGCTTCTGCCCTGCTCCCTTTCACCAGTGAACTGGGTCAGACAGCTTCTCCCAGATTAATTCCCTAATCTGATTCATCATGCACCAGATAAAAGAAAGTGCCAGTGTAACAAATAAGATAGGAATAAATACCCAGGAAGCAAAGGCAAAAATAGCCCCCTCTCTTTAAGCTGCCATAAATCCATACTGCTGCTCCTAATAGTCCCACAGAATCTAGTAATCCTCCCTTCTTTCTACCTTTTGTAATGGATAGTTTAACCTGAAATATGTACAACATAACTACTGACAAAAAAAAATCATTTCTGTAACTGAGAACCTGTTTCAACAGAAGTGAAAATCATGTTTGTTGTGTTCATTTTCATATAGTTTTTTAAATAAAATTTATATATAAAATGAGTTTCACTTTGGAGAACTCTTTTGGACTCCAGAAACTTTGTGACTCATGTTACAAAACTTCTTGCAAGATTGCACGACTGGAGCTATTCTCTGACTCTTTAAAAAAAAAAAAAAACAAACAAAACCAAACAAAACCCAACAACCAAACCCACACCCGTGAAGTTGTTAAATATTGTTTAAAATGTACTGAAAGACTGTCCCTTAGGAGATTGCAAGTTTTAAATTTAATATTAAACAGTTTTGGAATTGTTTATAACCAACAACATTCCAAAAATCACATGGCTTGTCATGCTGCAGAAAAGTATTATAAGACTCATATGTTGGTTTTGTGTCTTTGTGTTTTCTCAGACAATAAATAGCTTGTAGTAACACAAAAACAGCAAAAAAAAATTTCAGACCAGCATACTTAAAAGTATCAAGCATACTGGATACTTGCGATTAAAACTATTTTTTAAATATACCTTTTCTGACAAGTACACTATGGGTTGGTTTGGGGTTTTTTTAGCTAAGAACAACAATAGGAGAAAACTTGACTTCTCTTGAACCAAATGGTTGCCTTTCCTCTCCTCTGGCTCATCCAGCATTAGCCTCCATCAGTCCCTTCATACAATGTTATTTATAGATTGGTGGTCTTTGCCAAAGTTGCTTCTCGGTATAAGACAACATTTTTGCCTTTCCTCTCCCCAGTACTAATTTACCTTTTCTCTACAAACTTTCTTCTCTTTGTTTTCTTAATCTCCCCTTCCATGGCATTTATAGATAATTTGAGATGCACTGTTAAAAAGGAATTCCAAGAGCTACCTAATTACCATGCTGCAATTCCTGTCATCTAAAGGATTGCATATAAGCAGATTTTAGATTTAGAAAGAAAAATATTGGTATTCTTCTATGGCCTACCAAGAAACAGAGGTCTGCCTAGAGACCACGTAGCCAGCTTCACATTAAAACAGATAAGATGGGAATAAATATCGAGGAAGCAAAAATCAAAAATAGCCCCATCTCTTTAAGCTGCCATAAATCCATACTGCTCACGTTTAGTCATACAGTTTTTGTAATATGATCTCTCTGGATATGTTGTCCAGTAACGAACTAGAGCATTACATTTAAATTACCAAATTAGTTTTATATTAAAATACTTCACTGAGGTTAATTCAAATGTTCACATATGCATAATAGGAGAATACATCAGGCTGTCTGTACACTCAAACTTCAGTAAACCAGTTGACATGATTCATATTTAGAGTTAACTCTGCAAACCTTAAGGCTTGGAAAATAAAACTCAAAGCAAGCTCATAATTCATTGCATAATGCTTAACACCTGTAAAAACAACAACAAAGAAGTATGTGCTCCTGCTGCACCTCTGTAAGGCGATGCAGTTTAACAACTACACGTAGACAACCCAGACTTTTTGCCACAAGAAAAGTAATCCAGTTCCTAAAAGCTAAAATAGCATAATGATGAAAGTCAAGGCAATGCAATACAAGAAAGCTCCGAAAGAAAGATACGTAAGGGCAAAGTCCTACAATCTCAGTTATTACATAAAATGCCCATAGTCATCCCTCCTTGTCTGAGAAGGAATGACACTCAAGTGTTTACTACACAGAATTAGGAAAAGATGAAACCCAAATGCTGTTACAATCACTAGTATTTATAGTCATCATACATACTTGTTTCAGATAAGCCTTACAGGAAACATCCATAAAGATTATGTAGTAGGTCTTTATAAGATATGCTGGGGTCACAAACCAACCAGAGAAATAACCAGTTCACAAAAATGTGCTTATTTTGCTTCTTGAAATAGCACTATTGAATTCTTGAAATACATGAAGCAACAAATACACAGTATCTTGGGAATGTATGGAAAAGCATGGCAATAACATTCACAGTGCATGAAAACACAGAACAGAAAGAAATCAAAAAGCAAGACTTTGAAACACTTCTTTGATAGGGAAATCTTCATTTCCTTTTAATATAAGGGGGGGAGGGAGGAAGTCTACTTCCTGGTATCATTTCCACCATGTTCATGTTATTTGCTACTAAAACACACGCACTGTTTGAAGGCAGACTTACCTCCACCAATGCCACAGTCAGAACAAGGTCCATTTTTGAATCTGGGAAAAGGGCATTCACTTGTGGAGACATTCCAATCAGTATGCAATTAGTAACAACTGATATTACACTCATAGTTTCAAAAGCCAACTGAAATAAAACACAAATATATTTATAGTTATGACCACTATCTCTAATTTACCAGTCCCCAAATTGCTCTGGGCAGTATCTTTCTCTTCGTTAAATCCTCAGAAGACCCACTATTTTAACTTTTTATTTTCCTTTGTCTTTCAAATTCTACGACATAAGACTTGTTTGGCAAGCAGTCCAGACTTCATCAGCTTTAAGAACAGGCAAGGACAAGACCACAACAAGGTTTGCAATACCACAAAGACCACCTGGCAGCCCTGAATTTTTCTTTAATTCGATTTCTCTATGTGTGTGTACGTGTGTTTGCTGTGAAGAAGTTCAACAGTATTCCTCCACAATTCCATAGTACTGTAAAGACCTGGAGAAGTTATTTAGAGACCACTAACATTCCAGACGTAGGTAATGCCAGATCACCCGAAAAATTTGGAATAATCCTAAAGGAAGAAAGTGGACAGGAAAGCAGCCTTATCCCTGGCGTCTTCATGACTCATAACCTGAACACATAAAAGAGTATGCACTCATCTACAGTTGTACTCCTGAACATAAATTTCTCTCAGGATAAAGGAAAAAATGAAAAATTCCTAGAGGAACTAATAGTCCGAACACTCTGGTTTTGGAGGTTTTGTCTGAATGTTAAGTAACAGGAAAATGTAAGGATGGTTCAGAATGCCTTTTTTAAATCACAACCAGTTACACAAGCTGAAATTTGCTGAAAGAAAGATTTACATTTAAACGCATGCAATTGCACAAGTCTAAGAAGCTCTTGCCTACAGAGCTCTCACAAAATGTCTGAAAATATTACTACAAGGTGACAGTTACTTTTGCAACATAATGGTTACTTATTCCAAGGTCTTCTCCGGAATGAGAAAGACTGACATTGAATTGTCACAATGAATTAACAGAAGTAACTTTCTCCTTGACAACAAGCTGGTGACTCAGCTCACCTGATAAAATAATTCCGGTATTCCTTTAACAGAAATCTTTCAGTCAATGTTCTAACTTCCCACATGAAACAGATAACTAAATTTTTAAGTCATTACTTTTAATTCACAAAGCAAATGCATTTCTACTATTAGTTAAAAACCTACACTATAAAAAACCCCAACATGACTGTACCACTAGTGTTAAGAGTTTTTCAGCCTACTCCCTAGATTGAAACAAACTATTCTAGCAAAACCAAATGCTATTAATATACCTGCAGCTGTGCTTGGGACTTATGACCACAGCCTCATTTATCTGGTGGTCACACCACCAGTCAATGCAGCTATGCCATCAAGATGTTGGCAGCATAGATTTGGACTGAGAAAATGCATCGTTAAAATGCAATCAGATTATAATTTACACATTTTAATGACTTAATATTAAAAGACTTCTCCTGTAAGTCCACTTCGTTAATACGTATGTACGTGTCTAATGAACATTGCTCAGAATACTTGGTTTGCATGTTTTACAGTGTGTTTCATTTGAGGTTTCCTGATTTCATTTCTCATCTCCCATTTGTTTCATTTGGTACTAACATTTACAACCCCTTCAAATTAAACAATCCACTAGTTTATTGTGCCCTTTGTCTCCATTACGCATCATTAGAAAAGTTGTTAAATAAAACTAGAATATGGATCATCCCCTAGAAATTTCCTCCAACCTACTTCACACTCCTTATCAGGCCACTGCTATTACAGAATGCTAAAGTCTCTGGATGCAACTTAATAGCCTTCTTTCTTTTCAGAAAAACCTCTGGTTTTGGAGGAGTTTTACAGGGTTATTTTTAGTCAGAATCACTTCACTGACGCAGCATACCCAGCAGGCTTCAAACTAGCTGGTGCTAGCATGACTGCATGGGCAAACAACTGAGGACAGAAAATCCTTAACCCAGTACTACTAGCATGAAATTGTATATATAGTTTACAATGGTCAGGCTGTGCAGAAAGGTCCAGTTCCTGCTCACAGATCCAGGTTATTTTAAAATTAGTCAGCTTGAGTAGCAGTAATCACAAGGCCACACAGCCAAGCATGGCTTAGGAATTCAAGTACTTACCTATCATTCTTCAATTTTTTTGAAACCCTTGCTGAGCTCCACGCTTCTGAGATTGCATCAGATGTTACCATTTCTAAAATACGTTGGCTGTAAAGAGTACCAGGCAATATCTGGCAACTTTGCTTTGCTGCAGTTGCAACAGGAGTAGAATACATACATACATAAGGACTAAAGGAAGGATTTGTTTTCTTTTCAAAGGCAACTGAAAGATATGTGGTCAAAAACCCTACAAAGAAACACTTGGATGTACAGTTGGATAGATACTATCCTGAGGCACTGAAGCAAACAAAGTACCTGCTAAACTTTAAAGTGCCTGATGGGTCAAACACACAGCTTAAATACATTTGTTGAAACCTCTTTTAAAACAAATGAATAGGAAAAGAAAGACACAAAAATTACCTGCCAAACACCAATATTTGCTGTGGGTTCTGCAAATGGACGCTTGTAAACTCTACACATCTTTAAGGCATCAGAATATATCTCTGTGATGTTGTTTAACACTGCAAAGACAGCTGCCAGTGGATAAACACATGAGAAAAGACTCACATAACCAAACTGTAAGAACAACTCCAGGTAATCATCAAAAGTACCCTGAAAAACAGCAAAAATAAGAACAACTTTAACCCACAAAAAAAAAAAAAAAAAAGAAGAAACACAGAATTAACAATACAGTTGTAAACACGCTTCCTCATCCCAAATCAGTTGTTTGGGAATGACTGGTGATAGAAAACAACAACAAAAAAACCCCATCTAGTTCATTTGGAATTATTCAATTACTCAAAACTTCTTAGTAAGGGCAGGCCAAGGTTCTTCCTTTTGCCTACTGCACTTTCTGGAAGAGTCACACTTCTTACACTTATTACATGAAGTAATTGTACAAACATATTCATCCCATTCAAGTTCCTGACTATCTCAGTGAAACAGTTACAGAAGGAACAGTGGGGGATGGGAAAACAGCACCATGCATTTAAACTGGCAGAACATTCTCCTAAGAGCACTGTGACAAGAAAAGTCCTAGTATTTCAGACTGTCCATCAAAGACCTAACCAGACAGGCAGGTTGGTAGACAGGCAACTCTTTTCTGGTATGTCTGCTTGTTTATTTCAAAACCAGTAAGTAAGAATTAGTGGCCCACTTGAAGGCTGAAATGACAGAATGCAGCACTGACATCTGAAAGGAACAATTAGTGCAAACAAAAAGCCCCATTTTGGCAAATCAGCAACACATCTATCACCTGATCTTTAAATCAAGAATGTGGGTACTTAAATGCTCATTAAGTATTCACTTGTAGGTTATCATATGTATTTGCATATTAGTTTTGTAGTATTAATAATAGTTTTCTATGATTGCAGCAATTATTTATGAAACTGAAGAACCAAACCAACCATTTTTAAAGAAAAAGTGTTCACTGAACAAAGGATGGTGAAATACCACGAACAGTTAAACTGGGATCTAGCTATCTTGCATTTGCCCAGACCCACATATTGTCTTCTCTCTCAAAAATGAAATAATAAAGACTTGATAGTAACTGAGATTACTACAGGAACCCCATAAAATTGGTTTTGGCTCTGTGCATCAGACACATGGTTCCCTAATCTTTTTTTCTGGTTGTAGCTGTTAAACTGACTGCACTCTCCAGCACCTAGTGCTTTTTTTTCTAGCAGAGAGAGGTAGTAGAAGCCCCCAAGCTCAGAAATCAATATGGGGTGGTCATTAGTTGCATTTTTCACTTGAGCTCATTTTCAAGTTGCACAGTACAGCTGAGTCTGACAAACTGATCTGCAGGCCAGACCATTAGGAGCTACCTAACTTTTAAAACCATTGAGTTTTTTCCACAGAAACGTTTTGTACAAACTCTGAATTTTAGTAAGGTCTTCCTTAGGGATGTTTGTGCAGGATCACTCACTGGAGTGGCAGTCACATATCTGTCCCTGCTATCACTTTCTCAGATAACTGTTGCAGGCAGGGAGCAATGCTTCCCTTTGCGCTCCTCCTTCTGGTAACTGCACAGTATTCCCACTGCTTCCTCACACCTTTCTTCCCATTTCCTTGCCCAGTACCTACTGACTTTTGGAACAGCAGAGTATGAAAAGAAAAGAGTATTTATTTTTCTGCTACTCAATTTATGACACTTTGTGCAGGAAAACAGGAGTCTGATATGATGTTAAAGAAATTTCAAAGTGTGCCATTGTCAGCCACAAGAGCAGCACGTGAACTATGGCATCAAGGAAACAGAATCAACAAAAATTCAGGGAGAAAATGAACTAGAGAAGCAGAAATTAAAGAAAAAAAATCTTTAAATTATTGCAGGATGTTTTTACATCTTAAACCGGGTTAAGGGCTGGAGATTTGAAAAGTGAGAGAGAAAGAGGAAAAACAAAAAAGAGAATTAAATGTTAAAGACTAAGTGAAGGAAGGAAAATAAAAAAGAAGAGCCTGAAACGTGGAATTCTGTCAAGACTCCTGCTAAACTCCTCAGTTACTAAACATAGTCAAATGCTTCCCCCTTGTGACAGATTTAATTTTAGAAATACTCTTGCCTGCTGACAGCTCACTGCTTGCAAACGCATCAGTGGTCTAATATCATGTATTCACAAGCACAGCACAATTAAAACGTTTAGACTGAAAATAAAATTAAGGCCTTGAGTACACAGTGCCTTGAACTACTGAGGCTAGCAGTGGACACCTCCAAGGCAAAGTCATAACTCTACAATTGACCTGTTGGGTCCCCGTGGAACATTATTCAGGGCAGAAGGGTACAACAGGTGCAGATACATTTGATCCAGCTCTGCACAAGAAGCACTGGGCAATGTGACTCAAAGACACCACACTGGCTTTGTATGTGCCAGGTGAGAATCAGAAGTCAGCTCAGGTCTAAGAGGTAGAGCTTATTTGGTCAGGCATATCAACACCTGATGCCAATACACAGCTTTTGGAGCTGTGCTGGCCTATTTGCAGGCATGGTGCTGGACTGTGCCGATTTACTAGTTCACACACCAACTCGGGGATTTCTGCTGTGTTCTCCATTGTAAGATAGACATGCTCTCTAAATCTATTTCCCTCCATATAAAATGTGAGAAATACCAACCTTCCCAGAGGAATGCAAATATTAACATTTGTACAGTTTTTCAATTGCAAAGGTAGTATTTCTTTTTCCTCTTCCCATTTCATGGCACTTTATGCAGGAAGAGAGGAATCTGATACAGTATTAATACCAAATTTCAAACTGCTGTTCTCTACCTTTTATATAAAAGGTACACTATCTAAATATAATTCTTATTCTGTAAAAGTATAAATCATACAGTATTAAGACTCTTGTGACTATGCTTGCAGCATCTGATCAAGCAAGTTGTCAGCCAGTCTGTAAGGCCTTAACATACACACTGATGTCTACTTTGTCAGTTCCTTTAGAACTGCAAGTAATGAATTGCACATAGTCTGTTAAATACAATTAAAAATTGTACTGGGTAGGAGGTGGTCAGGAACGGAACTAGGAAGACAGCAAATGCCAAAGCTGTTGTTTCAAGAAGCAAGAGCTTCCAGTAGTAGTATTGGTTTGAAGAGTTGATCTCTTCTGCCCTCTTCATTTCTGGCCCCATCCAGACATGAGTGCACTCTCTCAGGCTGTAGTTTAATTGACAGTTTAAACTCGTATCACTGCAAAAACAAACTAACACAGAAACAGCCTCCCCCTTCCCTATGCCATGCTACTCATCCTGGTAGCCTTCAGGCTACCCTTGGAGATTAAGGGCATATTACACAAATACGTCTTCCAGTGATACGGGGTTAGGTAGC
Source organism: Gymnogyps californianus (assembly GCF_018139145.2). NCBI lineage: Eukaryota > Metazoa > Chordata > Aves > Accipitriformes > Cathartidae > Gymnogyps > Gymnogyps californianus. The sequence goes on from NC_059472.1 coordinate 121,529,510, forward strand.
TACAGACTCAGCTGTTCATTCCTACCCCTTCGTTCTGGTGTAACTGGGATCAGCTTCTTGATTCAGTGCACCATACAGCTGTATAAACAACACTACCAGCAAAATTGATGAAGCTGGAAATAAGCTGCCAGGCCAGACAGCCAGAAATATTTTAGGTTGCACTGGCTGATGTCTCTGTCAACTACAGCCCAGAAAACTTTTAACACTTTTCCTGTAGTAAAACGTACAAAATAGGTGCCCATTTCTTTCTCCAAGTTGACTTGTTCGACTAGTGACAGGTCCGTATCTGTTTTCAGAGAACACATGCGTTTCTTCATCCTCTTCTTGTGTCTCTTTTGGAGCCAGTAAGGAAGCAAGGATTCTGCAAACTGATTAAGGATCTGCGAAGTTATCAGCAAAGTGGCCAAGCTCTTAAGTTAAAAAAAAAAAAAAAATTAATAGAACTGTGATAAACCTATGATCATTTCCAATTTTGTGCATTCTAGTAACACTCTAAGTTGCTATACTATGACAAAAGAAGGCCAGCCTAACAAAATTAGCAATAGCATATGAAAAGTATAGGTGCTCTAGTTCCCATTCTTTGCTATGTACTGAAAAGGACGAAATAGGAGTTAGATGTCTAAATATTTTGTGGATCTGGATGTATCTTGGAGACAGTACACAAAGATGAATGAAGGGTAAAGATACACACTTAACATATGCCAATGCCAGTCAACAGAGCTAAACAACGAACTTTTTTCTTTTTTTTTTCTTCTTCTTGCTTTTTACCTTAAACTATAGGAAATTTCACGAATGTCATGTCTGGTATACATATGTCAAGTGTTTTGCTAGAGATCTCTTTAGAGGAACAAAGATCTTGAGTTGAAGTTCCTGTTGTTTTGTTCATTATATTTAGAGCAAAAATATTTTCCTTATACCTGATTTTCATGCATTTGAGTGCCAAAGATGTTAACAACAGAAAGCTGATTTAAAATACCAACTACAAATTATTTTTGCTTTTATTTATTCTCAGCTCCTCACTGTAGTCATAAACTTAATCATGGTCCTATCCTCAAGAGTCTCGCATTAAGAACACTACAGAGAAAACCATTTTCTAACATAAAGGGAAAGAAGGAGGAAATGAAAATTTTCCAGCCTCATCTGTGTGAGGGAATAATCAATTTATTTGAAAACAGTTCCTTATTTATACAGAGGGAAAGAATTGCTCCACTCTGTTATGATTCTGCAACTGTGCTAGAGGAACTGAACTATGGAAGCTGGATTTCTAAGAAAACATACATGAAATATATTTGTTGTCAAGTTAATATTTTAGAAAAACAATTAAAAACTAAAATCCTGTTTCAATCAATCCTTTATTTTCCTAGATTCATGAACATTCTTAAGATGTTCTTGGAACTCACCTGCCTCAAAAGCTTCATATCAAACAGCACAAAGGCAATGTAGAAGAGAGACGCAAAACAATTTAAGAAGTTGAACTGCAAATAAAAATATGTTATTAGTACTCAAGCAAAAGTTCATATGCAGAATATCATCTAACTTAACAGTTACCTTGACTAAACAGCTTCCATGCAGATGTAAACTGTTCATTAAAATTTTCTTTACCATTTTTAAAACTTAGGTCAGAAAAACCTCATTTTCAATATTGGTCTTATTCAGATTGTCATTTGACAAGCTTAATGCTTTTCTAAAGCACAATATACAAAGAGAACTACAATTCAATTATGAAATGTGGACATTAAAAACACGTCACCTTCTACTTAACTTTCATCTTTTGGCAGTTTTCCCATAGGTAACACAATAAAAGGGATGTATTGACCTTAATTTAGGGCAATGATTTTTTTTTCAAATAAATACTTTATCAAAATATATGTGTTGGATGACATATCTCTCAATATGTACAACTGTTCCTCAATATATGTTAGTTGAGCTTTATGTTTAATCACTTCAAGAGGTTTTATGACCAAGAGAAATATTCCCTACTTCTAAAACGAGACATAATCACAGTATTGTACCACTCATAGGGTAAAAGTGAAAATTGAGGGGGGACTTATATTTGACATTTCAGAATTTTTTTAATTATGTTATATGAATTTCCTGTGGGGAAAAAGATGGTTCTATTTTTTGAGAAAGGCAGAGACAAAGCTATAAATGATACATACAAGAGTTTTAGCTCTAGAGGTTACCAGTTACCGAAGGTTAACAGGCAGATTAAAAAAAAAAAAAAAAAGGAACTCTGGAAGAGACTTAAATGATCTTTTCAAAAAGGAAACAAGAAGATTACGTCTCAAAATCAGCCAATCTTCACAAGTGCTGTTACTGAACAACTTATATGGGAATTCAAGATTTACAGTACAGTTCCTTAGAATCAGTGTTGCATTTGGATATACACCTAAAAGAGCAACCAAACATAGATACATACACACACAAAAGCTACTTGTTCAGAGCCACAGAGTAAACAGATCAGTATGTACTATAAACTGCATAGGAGCAGACTGATGGACATGTATCTCCAGCCTCCTCTGACTGGTTGTCTGAATGTTAGTACAGGTGGAAGTTAACACATGAACTTTTGAAAATACGGTTTACCATAAACTCTTGCAAAAAGCGAACGGAATAGTTCCCAGTTGAAGACAGGACCACACCAATTAACAGAAAAACTTACATATACAGAATCCTAATGAAAGAACAAATCAATACAAATAAAACTCCAACTCTCCACTATAAAAAGAGGCATCTAAAACAGTCTAGCAGTTACTGCAACCACAACAGAAATCCTGTTTACTCTGATATTTTTGCTAGTATTTGGCCTTGAACAAAACTGTAGGTCAGTGAGGTAATGCTAGGAAAGCACCAACACATGACAAGTTCTCTATTTAAACAATCTTAAAAGCTGCTTATACTACATACTTACCACTAAAACCTTCAGAATTAAATGATTCTGATATGAAGATTCCAGCCTGTGATTTTCTAAAATACCAACAAAATTACTGATTAGTAAACAGTAGAAGCACTTATATACTAGACATTGTTATACAAAGAGCAAACAGAAATTTTTCCTCCACCTAAATAATTTACAGGGAATAGTTCCTCCAATACTTTCTGGCAAAAAGAATTTATACTGTGCCAGTACCTCACTTAACCTATGAAGCTAATCTGATGTACATTGTTGACATACATATTTTTGGCTACAACTCCGGTATTTTTTCCTACTGCAAAGGTTTTTCCTTTTAGATCTTTCTTTCTCAGAAGAGCTGTTTTATAATAGAAAAACCATCCATCATTCTTAACATTTAATAAAATGTGCCTAGTTATTGATTTTTCTTTGGCTGAAAACAAATGCAAAACTAATTGGAATACATTATGAAAAATAACAATACCAGATTTGATTCAAAACCAGTAAATGCTCACAGAAATATTCCCATCCACCTCCAAGGAATTTAGATCAGACCCTAAGCTCTAAAGCAAGACTAGAGTACATGAAGTTCAATAGATGCATTATTCATTCTAAAATTAAGATTTTCAGTTCATTCAAGATAAACTGTCAGAAGCTGATGTTTGAGTAAGGCTGGTTACTAGGAGGGAGGAAAGGGAAGTGCATGGCAGATTTCCCATTTCTTTTTGCTATTTTGTCAGACTGTACCTTTAAAGCCCTGGCTAAGCAGTAACTGAGAAGGCAGCACACTAGTACGAGCTGCGTCAACCAGGCTGAAAGGAGACACCGTCACCTACGGACTTTGCTCAGGACAAAACAGCAGAGTTCTATTCTGACAGGGTGTGAAGCTGGGCCTGACACATGGAAGATGCACTCGAGTGACTGAACGCTATTTTTGCTTTAAGCTTTCACTAAATGATCAGTTCTCATGATAAACGGGTGCAAGAGGTGTGCTTAAAAATACCGCAGATTGTCTCCTATGCTTTGTCAGTTTAGCTGTTTTAAGTCAGATATTAGTTGAAAGTATGTCAGGTGGGAGGGGAGGTAGGACAGCCAGATGAGCTCTTCATCCTATTCACAGCATGACAGCATAAATATGTTGGATAGCACAGAAAAGGCACAAGCTGTCAGTGTAGTGAGTTACGTAAATGCTGTTGCTGCTGAATATGAAACATCAGCTTAAAACCAAAAAAATCTGGGTTAAAATGTATTCTACAAAGAAACAAATTCTAAACATCTGGGATTCTAACTTTAAGGAAGAAGAATAAACAACTTTCTTACCCCATGATGTTAAGAATTCAGCAGCATACCGATAGATACGGTTCATAATTTCAATCACAACAGCATATATGATACTGGGCACAAACAGCATCAAGCTGCTGAAGTTAGACTCATTCTCTTCATGATAATCCAGAGCCCACTGTTCCAAGTCAAAGTAAATCATCATCACATACAGTGAGAAGTAGAGGCAAAGGCACACAAATGGTAAGGACACCAGATAAATCCGTATCTGTCTCTTAATACTTGAGTACACTGGTTCCTCCCTCCCAGTGACAGGATTGATACCCAAGACACCATGGAAGCCTGGTCTTGGTTCCTCAAATTGTCGTTTCATCAACAGCGTCCCCCAACGGTATGTCATGATGGCACAAATCCGCTTCCAAACTTCCAGTATCACAGTGGACCAGAGCAGATTGAATGTGGCAAACATCACGTATTTGTCATAGTCTTCCCATGCAAACACATAATAAGGAATCCCAATGACAGCCATTGGAATCAAAGCAAATGTGAAGTACTCTAAGAAGCCAAAGTAGAGAGCAATGGTTTCGCCAAAGTAGCAGCGTATCTCATCTGCAGAGAAAAATGAACCAATTAAGACTACACTTAGCATAGATGTCGGTATAATATCAAACTTGACTTTACGTAAATCCCTTGCCTCAAATTTTTTTCCTAAATAACACAATGAATATTATTGCTTTTTTGTTCCTCCTTCTCCCATGGTCCAAAAACTCAGAAGGTTATTTGAATTTTTTTTTTTTAATGTTATATATATATACATACACACAAACATATATACATATATTCAGATGGTAGGGAAGTCAAATATCTCAATACTTACCATATCAACATCAGATATCCGGGGGCGGGGGGGGGGGGGGGGGGGGGGGGGGGGGGGGGGGGGGGAGGGGGAGGAACAAACCGAAACTGAAAACACCAGCATTCTTGAAAACAGAATCTATTAATTAATGGCTAGGATGGCATGGAAGACATTTGGTAGAATAAAAACCAAACTTCAACAGCAATCGACACCTAACTCCTGAAGCTTCCCATTGGCTTCACCTGGGGAACCTGGTGGTGGAACACCTGCGAAACAAATTTGTTTCAGCCAGCTCAGGGCCAAAAAGGACTAGTTGTGCTTTGCCAGCCCTCGAGAAACTAAAGGAATAGATGGAAAGGTATATTGAAATCTTAAATCTTAAACATGTCAGATAGCACACCCAGCCTGAGACATTCCCTTCAGCAGACAACTGATACATGAAATGCACACTTGCTGTACTCACCAAGGTTGTCTGCTCAGGTATTATAAAGACTTGAAAAGTGCACTACTAATGGATAGATTTCATGACAGATATGTTACCTCCAAGGAAGACAAGATCTCACTTATCTTACTACCAACAAAAAAATGTAGTATTATTATTCAACATAATGTAGAAATGGCACCACATAATAAGATATAGAAATGCATAGCAAACTGAGTTTAGAATGCTGAAATCTGTTTTATCTTTGCCTGCTTGGAAGACCAAATTGCTTGTATGCCACTGCTATGTATTCACCAGCTTAACAAAACAAACACGACATCATGACCTCTGAACTGACACTGTAAATGTACTCTCCATAACAGTCCAGCACATCAAAACCTCATGGCAATATCAGAATATTCTTACGGCCTACCGTTTACAAACACTACAGCAGAAGTTCACAACTGCCAATCAGGTAAGTCTCTGAAAGCAAGAAGGCAAGGCAAACACACAGAAGAATCAGCACTCCAACATCCCTCTCAATCAAAAATTTATTAGCAAATAAGTTTAAGTGTAGGTCATTAGCATCCTTTCACACTCCACACACAACATGAAAGACATCCCTAAATTAGTACACACATAACAGGGTTCCTGGGATTTACTTTGAAATTTTGTGTGTATTCAATGTCAGTCAAAAAAGCCCCTCTCCTGCATAAACAAAAGACAAGCACACAGTAAGACCCCTAACAGAATACTCTGGAGGCAAGCATTATCGAGCCAGATCTTTAACTTCCTGTAGCTCAGGAAAGAATCTCAAGCAACTGCAAGATCCAGAGATTAATAATCAGGCAAACTCCCAAATGTTTATTTTCTTATTTTTAAGTAAAGTTTACAGGTTTAGAATCCAGAACTTAACTTCCCATATTGTTAGACTAAAAATTATTTTCAGTTTAAGCTTATTCAGTGTGTAGAATATACTCAAGTGACAGTGGAATGCAACAACATACAGTCTTCATACAGAAAACGAATTTAAAACAAACAGTTGTAAACACACTGTTGACATGCCTACAACTCAAAATAGCTTTGGGAATTCCAGACATAGTGGAGCTTTCCTGTCCAGAGGCAGTTTGAGAAAACAGTCTTGGCTTGGTCCGTTACTGCTTTACTGATGGGTAGGGAGAATTCGTGATGTGCAGACTGTTGTTACATGGAAGCTTACAGACACTGAATCTGCAGAGTCTGAGCCACCAATTTCACAAGTCTTGAACAATTTCAGGAGGTTACACAGGAAATGCTGAAAGAGGAAAAACTTGTCCAACTGGTAAAAGAGCAATGGTCGAATTTCAAGACTCTATGCTAGATGATCACAGTGCAAATGCTGAGCCTTTGAACTGCCCCCCAGCTCCAACTTGGAAACTATGACCAAAGGCCTATATACAGAACTCCTGCAGCCATGAGAAAGGCAATCAAGAGACAGGAGCCTGCACATCCAGCGCTTCACTCCAGAACAGTTGTACTGCGAGTCATTATAGCAAAAGATTATCCTACAGCCATCTTAGAATCAAAGAGAATTCAACGAAGAGACCTCAACTGTGCATGTCAAGTCTGGAAACATGGATGCTTCCTTAACCAGAGCCCAAGCCACTCTGTTGATTCCAAGACCAGTAAAAGTAAGGCTGGATAAAACAAGGACTTTGGTTCACAATGGCCAAAGCAGCAACTTGGGCAGAAAGGTAATGTTAGAAGAGGTGAACTGCAATGGGTAATTGAGCACGTGAAAAGGTAAACTCTTAGTGAAACAACAGACTTCTTGGTACAATACTTACCCTCCACACAGGAGTTTCACTTCTATAGAGGCTAAATGCTGGAGTAGAAGTTAGGAAGGGCCCTTGGTCTTCTCACACAAACTGAAGAGAAAACTTCTCCAGAAGAAACCCTGCACTTTATTTGTAGTGGAGTAAGTGTTCACATACCTAAAGGTTGATAGCCAACTTTCACTCGGCCATACCATCTGTGACGGAGCTTTTTCAACTCTTCTCTATCATGCAGTGGGAAAATCTGAACTAGAATACCACTGGTCAATAATCTTCTCACTAGAAGGAAACGGAAAAAGAAAAGGTACCTAGTACTCCCTTCAAAGGACAGTGAAGTTGATACGCGCAAACAAGTTATATTATGTACTTAGCAAGCCTAAAGTTCCTTTGAAATAAATCTAGCATTTAAATCCTAAAACCAAATAAATTATCTGCATATTAGTTAAAATTTATTCATTATAGAGAGCAGTTCTACCTATTTCTACAAAGACTGTGCTGTCCACTGGAAGAGAAACAGTAACTTTTTCATATCTATTAACTATTCCATAGGTTTGCAATATAATCAGTTGCAGCTTGAATAACAAAAAGTGCCACAGGTCAGAACTGAAATGCCATATGTAGCTTTGTGGGGAAAGGTCTGGCTCTTGCATTTGAGCAAAGAAAGGCGTAACAAATCAAACTGACACAGAAAAAACAAAACACAACACTAAATTGAAAAGCCATTGTATTAATTATGGGAAAGATACTAAAAACATTTTTGAAGTATCGATTTACACTAATTCATAAATTACAACACATCTTCATTGCAAACAAACCAAATATTCCACAATTTGTATTTAACTTTGTTACGGAAAGCAATACTACTTGTGCGGATAAACAATTAACAAACTGCTCTGGAAGTTATTTAAAAAGAAAATAAATTCAAAAACAGGAGAGGGGAGGCACTGGCAGTTATGTGATTTTTTTTTTTTACCATTTCCCATTGGCATCTACTTGACATAACTAGAAAAATACCTTAGCTATATAAAAAATTACCAATGTAAACTCATCTGACATCTACATTTACATTTCTTGAACCACTGATATGCACAGATCTCCTTCTTTGATGACCAACACTAATGAATAAAGACACTGTTATTAAAAGGACATACAAATATTAAGATAAATTCTCCTAAGAAACTGTCGCATCTCTGCCAATGAACTAGTTCCAGCTACCATAAAAATAGCACTAGCTCTCATTGCTTCTTTCTGCCGTGAAAAGGAAAAGCTCTTGAAGCAAAGAGGAGGATAAATGAAATCAAATGAATGAAATAAAACTTCCTTCCTTCATGTTGTGAAATTTATAGCTCTGGAACAGTGTTACTCATTCCAGTACTTTTATACAGAGACAATCCAAGTATATCATTATGTAATTTTTTAAAAACAAGTATTTTTGGTACTAATTATAAAAATAATGGATGACATCAATATACGTGAAAATTATCCAACTGAAAAGAACATAAGGCCAGAGTCTCAGCCTCACAGAAAGACTCAGGATGGAAGGCCCTGTGGAAGTCATCTGGTCCAATTTCCTGCTCAAAGTAGGTGCAGCTTAAATCGGGCTGCTCAGGGCCTCGTCTAGTGAAGATCTAAAAGTCTCTCAGGACAGAGTTACCACAATCTCTCTAAAACCCTGTTCCAATATTTGATTACCCTCATTATGAAAAACATTTTCTCAATATCTATTCAGAATTTCTCTTGTTGCATTGTGCATCCCTTGCCTCTTGTCCTATCATTGTGGAGTGGTGAGAAAACAAAGTTGATTAAAAATAGTGGGACTTAAATATCTGAAGGATTTCTCTTCATTGCAGGAAAATTAAGGTTTTTTCACGATGAACACTATCCTACATCAACACAGTGAGTTACAGGCAACAAACTACATTGCTTACCAATTGATTTTCCTGGATACAGCTTTGCCTGAGGATATCCAGGGATCATTTTTTCATCTTTAGCTCTCAAATTTTCGAGTTCATGCTTGATGATATACTGACATTCTGCCATTGTAAGGAAATTGTGATTGTCATCTAAATTAAAAAGAAGGTAGTATGAAATTGTGCAGCATAGGAAGATAACCCTGGCAGCAAATAACTATCAAAAATAACTAGAATCAAAAAAAAAAAAAAAAGTAAAACTATGTGACAATTACTGCCAACCAACACCCATTAGCAAAAACTCCACTTTTTAAAATAAATGTCTTGGGAAGAAGTTTTCTCTAACTGGCACATGTTGGCCACTGCATTTCTGACTACCCAGGTGAACTAAGAGAACAAATCACTCAAGAGACAAAGACACCCCTGAAGTATTAATTGCTGGAGGCTGGGATAGTATACCAGCAAGTTCTACATACCCTAAGTAAGACTCTTACTTAGGCATCCACTATTTGCCAATCTCAGAATCTCCATACCCCTTTCTGCCATACAGTTCCCGAAGTATTTTCATAATGAAACCCAGTAAGTAGTCACGACAAATCTCCTTTTCAGTAAGCATTTCACACCAAATATCACAGTATCTTGCTCTTTATTGCCCATACAACATAATGATAAGCCATTTGAGACAATTAGTTCTGATAAAAATAGAGAAATAAGGTAAAACAATACGAAACCTTTCCAAAAATCCCAAATTTTGAAGAACTACAGCAACAAACCTATTGTCAACCCCATCAATTTATCATCAAGGAAACAGAGTCTGATTTCCTTGAGACAGTGACCAATTGATTATTTTTTCCCCCTTGGGAATAAGAAACTGTAAGGATGGCCCTAAATACAATACATAAGAAACTAAAACAGCAACAAATCTCTCATACAAAGAATAAGAATATAGTATCAGTTAAACTGGGGAACTATAAATATTAGTAAGACAACACAGGCTGCAGGGTTTCTTTTGTAGATAACACATTTTTCCCCTCATCTAAGCATGGTCAACTATTTTATCCTCTGATCAGATCTGGACAAAATTAAAATTATATTAGTGTTTTAAAAAAGAAAAAAGACCAGGAGATACAGCAAAAATTATCTTTTGGATTTACAGTAGTTGGAGTTGCAGCTACTACTAGAGAATGTTAGCAATGACAGTGAGATTAGCATTAAGAAAGCCAACACATGAAAGAAACAGAAATGGCACCTTTGCAACTGACAATTCTTCTCAAGGCTTCCTAATTTCAGGAAAGCAAGGTCACAAAAGACAAGACACTGCAATGGTTATTGCACACAGCAGCAGTGTTGAATAAACCAGCATCAAACAAACAACAAAACTCAACTTTATTATTGTTTCAGACAGACCCAAGAATCTTCATATTGAAAACGTGGTGAAAGGCATCACCGAAACGGGCACATGAAAAGTATCAGCAAGACTAAGTTGGAACTGAAATATTTACCTGGAGAGCAAAATGAGTTCTGCCACTGTAGGGGGGTTAAATACCTTACAGGTAGCACATTTAACAGAAAATGTTACTGTGTTGGCACCTCCTCAGAATAAAAGAGGAAAAGGAATGATTTCACTAATCAGGCCCAAATTCCACTGAACGGCTCTGTAGTGTTATTTTTTAATTCTGTTTGATGCATAAATATAATAGAGCAAAATGCTTCTATTTTCTCCAGCTAATTATAAGATAATAAGCCTCAAAACTGGCTCACAGAAATTAAATTGCTATGTTAATTCATAACATTGATTGTTAATCCTGCACTCATGTTTATCAACTATTTTTTCTTGTCTTATTTTCAACAAAAATCTGTCATACAAATAAGAGACTATTTGGAGCATGCAAAAGCATAAAGTAAAACACAAGCAAAAAGTGAAAGCCATGTAAAAGAAAAAAAAAAATTTCATTATATGATCTGAATTTCCATAGGTAAAAATGAGTATTGTTTTCATGGCTTGTTCTCCCTGTTTTTGTTCACTGTTACCATTACAAGGAATAGAAAGACCGTGAAAGATTTAGCAGTGTAATTGCTTCTAATCTTTAGCCACAGCTTTGCAATGACAAAGACCCCTAAAATTGCTTACCTGCAAAATCTTTGAAAGTTTTTCTACTGCTGTATGTAAAAGTTCTCATTGAGTTATCATTACATTCCTTCACCAAACCCACAGTTTCAGCTCCCAGCAACAGCCTTAAGTTGGAAGCTCCAACTAGATAAATATTTTCATCTCCATTTTCCGTGACCAGTGGTCTAACCAGCAGTTGTGCACCTTTAAAGTAAAGAAAGGCAAAATAAAGAAGAAAATACATAAAAATTACATCTCAAAAACCTAGTATTTTAGCATCCATCATATTGGACCTAGTTATCAGGAGCGCTGAAGCTGCATCTTTTTAAGGGCACAAAGAATTAAGGCTTCAACAGCACCTGATGTGTGGTGTTCAGAATCTTGCAGGGTCACCCTGTGATTTAGCCCTGTTTCTGTGGAAGTGCTCACAGACAGTGAACTGGAACAATGGGGACAGTTTGGATCTACTCCCCTAATGCTCACATCACGTAAGCAACCAGCGCTTCTGCAAACAGTCCCACTCTTTTTAAGGAGACTGGACTTTTGAAATAGAAACACCCCTGACTTACTTACCTAACAGAGGCTTGAAAGCAAGTTTGTAGTCATAAATCCAACAGCCACAGAAATATTACTGACCATAAGATATAAACTATAACAGCCATAAATAATGCCTTTCTAAAAAATGTAAAAAAAAAAGTCTAAGGAATTATAAATTAGTTAGCCTAACTTCAATTCCTGGAAGTATACTAAAACGAGTAATGAAATATTGTCTTTGTAAGAGCCTACAAGCTACCAAAAGATAATTAAAATCCAACACGAATTTATCAAGATTAAATTACTTCATGCTAACTTAACTTCATTCTACAACATGGTACCAAGTCTTGTGGACAGGATAGTAGATGTGATGCGTCTTCATTTTGGCACGGCTTACAATGTTCTCGTAAGCAACAAGAGAAACATGGTCTAGACAATTAATATGTTGAAAAACAGGTTATCAGGGTTTCACCGCAAAAATGGAAGGATTCTAGAGTTCAACAGGCATGTGACCTTAAGCCAGTATTTTAATTAATAACTGTGTTAACAGGGTTCAGTTATTACATTTTCATGACACCAGCATCAAGCTCTACTCTTACATAAAATTAAGCGACATCATAAATGCGAAAGAGTGAGATCGGCTAAACAGTAATTATACCACAAATTACCTGAAAACTAATTTTCTGTATGTCTTCATATTACGATGACAGCCAATTTAATTTCAAAGTGTTGCAGAAGGTCATACTGTACCCACCTGCGTTTGCTTTTTTGTCCACAATTCGTTTTGTGAACCATTCTATGGTTTCCTTTTTGGTGTCTTTTGCAAGCTCAATCACTACCAGAGGCTGGAAGTTAGGCTCAACAGTATCCAAGAAAGACCAGCTTTCTGCCATCTTTTGAGAGCTTGCTAAGTACAAAAACAAAACAAAAATGCCAGTGTTAAAAGAATATTTTATATCAATCCAAAACACACAAAACTTTACTACAGTGAGTTACATATGTCTGTGCTTAGCAAAGTGGCAGGTGCTCATTTCTGTGGGCCTACTGAAAAGAGCAGTTTGAGTAACCTCTCCAATTGTCACTTGGCAAGATGCTACCAGTCTTCAGTGACGTTTATGTCTGACTCTCTAAGTAGGAAAATTGTTGTTGCTATGCATAGCAAAGTAGTAGTGATGAGAAAACAAATAAATTAACTAAAACAAAGTAATAAAGAGAAACTATCATCAAAAACAACAGCTTGCAACTTCCTACAGTGTATTTATCAGCAAATGAAAACATTAACAGAAGAGAACATTAGTCAAACAGATATCTAAAACCAATAAGCTTCTCCTGATAAAAGTGTGCAAACACATTATACGTTTAAGGAAGAACCTCCTCAGTTAATCTTGTGAAGCTTTAACCATACCAAGGAAACTTATACCAACTTGGGTAGGTAAGCAGGAGACCTATTATATAGATAGGCAAATTACGCAGAAAGCACTTAAATGACTTGTTGAAAGATACAAAGCAAGTGGTCTGTGACAAAGTCCAGCTGCAAAGTGTTGAGCATCAGCATAGTTTTATAGGTAAATAATCCAAATGATCTAAGTGAACCTTTATAGAATCATAGAATCCTTTAGGTTGGAAAAGACCTTTAAGATCATTGAGTCCAACCATTAACCTAGCACTGCCAAGTACTCTGCTAAACCATGTCCCTAAGCGCCACATCTACACATCTTTTAAATACCTCCAGGGATGGTGACTCAACCACTTCCCTGGGCAGCCTGTTCCAGTGCTTGATAACCCTTTCGGCAAAGAATTTTTCCTTAATATCCAATCTAAACCTCCCCTGGCGCAACTTGAGGCCATTTCCTCTTGTCCTATCGCTTGCTACTTGGGAGAAGAGACTGACACCCACCTCACTACAACCTCCTTTCAGGTAATTTTAGAGAGCAATAACGTCTCCCCTCAGCCTCCTTTTCTCCAGGCTAAACAACCCCAGTTCCCTCAGCCACTCCTCTTAAGTCTTGTTGACATTGTGCCTTCATCTTTTATATAAATGATTCTACAGAGATCATTATATCATGCTTCATAAAGCAACTTAGAGGTGTTGATATAAAAAGATAAATCTGGTAACTAACCTACTCAGTTTAAAAAAAAACCCAAACCAAAAAACCTATCACAGACTGAATTTACTGAATTTAAAACTGAGGGGAAGGTTTGGTGGTTTGGGTTTGGTTTTTTTTTTTGTTATTAACTTCATGAAGAAAGGCTTTTACCCACTGTCTTTAAGCAGTCTTGCCCCTCCTCTTCAAAGACTGAAATTACTTAATTTCTAAGTTGCTCTAAGGATGCAGTTCAGCTTTTATGACAGTTGTACCTGTGTGATTCACAGAGAAATCACAATCTCCAGTATTTCATATAAATTATCCTACAAAATACAGTGATACTGTAAACATACACGTATCATAATAAACAAGTCTATTTGCTTTTGTCTGGCAAAAAAAGCTTTCAAGCCAAATTTCAATGGGGTTTTCAGTTAGTTTCACTTGCCTGTTCACATGCACACAATTCTGCAGCATTCAGATTTACAACTCTGAACCCAAGTATGTGTCTCTTCAAAAGAAACACACTAGATTAACAAAGTATTTAAAAGCATTTTAGATGCAAATCTGCACAAGCAGAATGAATCAGACAAAGGAAAACATAATCAGGGATAAGGCACTGTAACTGTCAATGATTGACCACAGTCACTCCACCTTATTGCATCACTTTCCATAATCAGTTTTATTTTTTTAAAAAAGATAATGCCTGCCACATTGTGCATATTGCAATTTCCAAAGAACTGAAAAAATGAAAAGCACTAGATAATTATTAAATATCACTGGTTAACAACATCACTTCACAGAACAGTTATCTTCTGAAAACGGCCTTTGTATAAACAGCATGCTACTCAGTAAACTTGGCTCCTATCATTTATTCAGAATCATTGTGCTTGGCGTGGTGACTAAGTAAGGTTTGTTATTTTTAGGCTTATTACTACTGAAAACTAGAACAGGGCGGAACCACTCTTCCAGCTTGCGCTTGTGATTCCCTACACCACAGAGTAGCTAGTTCAATGCCTAGCACAGACCCTATGGGATGTAACTTGGCCTCTACTTTCATACCTATGCACAGCGTAACTTATGACAGATCCAGAAGCCGTGGGGAAGAGACACAAAAGGACTTCCAACCCCCACAGTCCACTTCCCAGTCACGAAGCCGGTGGGTGGCCGCCCAGGGCGGCCTCCAAGCCAGCCCACCCCTCAGGGCAGAGGGACCTGCAGCCCCTTCCCAAGGGGCGGCTCGCACGGTGGCCGCGCAGAGCAGCGGCAGACTCGCAACCCGGCTGCCACGCAGCCCTGCCACCGGCCCGGCGTCCCCGGGCAGCCAGAAGCGGCGGCGCCCCTCGCCGTGACCGCTTTGAGGCGACCCGTAACGGCGCTCTCCCACTGCCAGCCTGCGCCTCGCTCTCCTTTCATAGGAACCGGACGACCGGGCAGGAGAGAGGCCCGGCCGGCCCCCCTCCCCCCCCCCCCGGCACGGCCGGCGACTCACTCCCTCACGGCAGGCCGCGCTCCACCGGCGGGCACCGCCCCTCCTCCTCCTCCCCCCCGCCGCCGCCGCCGCCGCCGCCGCCGCCGCCGCCGCCGCCGCCGCCGCCGCCGCCGCCCCCCGGAGCCCACCGCGGCCGCACGAGGCGGGCACGAGCCCGCGGCGGGGTGGGGGGGGGGGCGCACGAGGCGGGCACGAGCCCGAGCGCTGCCCGCGTCGGCGGGGCGGAGGGGTGCCCACAGCTGCGGCGGGCACCGCGCCGGGAACAGGCCGGCTCCCGCAGCTGAGCCGGTTCCAGGCCCGGCCCAGAGCCCCCGGGCCCGGCATCCTCCCCGCCCCCGTGAACGCCACCGGGCAAGCATGCCTGGGCGGTGAGGGGCGGCCTGGCGCTGGCTCCGTGCCACGGCGGGGAAGGCCGGGGTGGGCGGGAAAGGGGGGTGGCTCCTCCCCTCACCGCGGCGGCGCAGGCAGCTAGAGCCCCTTCCCGTGGGGTGATGGCCGCCCACTCCCCACTCACCGCCGGCTGCCAGCTCCACATCCGCGGGGCGGGGCGGGAGTCGGGTTGCGATCGCAGGCAGCCGGCGCTGGCAGGAGGGGCACCGGGGCGGCCCGGCGTGCCACCGCCCATCGGCTGCCGCTGGCCACGCCCCTCCGCCCCGTGGCAACGCCCGCCCCGGCTGGCTTCCCTCCTCCCATTGGCCGGAGGACGTGCTGCCCCGCCCCGTTCGCGTGCTCACGGGGCAAGCGCGGGACGGCTGAGGCGAGGCTTCGACCGTTGGCGGGGGCTGGCGGCTTAGGGCGGCGGTGGTCAGCGGCCGCGGCTCGGCGTCGTCGTCTCTTTGTCCCTTGTGCCATAATGCTTTCAAAATACTTTTATTACAGTGTTTTATCAACACTCGTATGGACCGTGAGCTCTTGCTTCATCCTCTTTTCCTTTGCACCTTTCCCTTCCTGTGCTGTTTCCTGTCAGGCCAAATCGCCTTCTGGAGCTCGAGCTGAAAACCCCGCACTTCAGCTGGGTTAGTTTTATTTCTAAACATCGTTTTTTACAGGCAATAGAGGGCATTTTTGCATTTTGATACCAAGATTTTTGTAGAGAATATAATTCCACACATCCATTTGTAGCTGAGAAGAGCAAAGTGTGACTGCAGAGTAGGGATGGCAGATGAAGAAGCTGGTTAGCAAAGCATGCTCCCCTGCTGGGCTTGTGGAAGTTTTTTTAAGCCAGGTTCTCAGAATATTTTTTGTTTTGGACAATATTAGGGTCTTCAGTGTTTCTTGCAGATTAGGTCAGCCTACAGATGCGAACAGTACATACAGATCTACAGTGGTTACAGAAACTGTCCCTCACGGTTTGAAAGGCACCAGCTGGGAGTTGCACAGTGTTTGCCTCTGTGGTTTATGCCAAGTAGGTGCACATGACATTGCTTAACAGCAAATGGCTCTGAGCTACTAAGAGTGGATTTGTAATGGCTTACCAGGTAAGATGAGACTGGTGCAAACCAGTTGGCCGCAAGGCAACTTTGTTTTGAGTTATCCCTTGGAATTGGGGACTGACCGCATGAAAAAGCCCCCAGTGTTAGAGGTTTTTTAGAGCCAATGTCTAGACCCCATACAGAACACAACAGTTGCCAGAGGGTAAGCTTTATCCTTTCTCTAGCACCTGGCTATTATTCAACATGCACTTTTCAGCATATTTGGAAATACATACAGATTTAAAATTTGTAAATTTTACAGTGAAAAGTTTGGTTTGTATTCTGTAGCCAGTATAAAACACCAGTTTCTGGTGATGAGTTTTTCTATTATTTATAGCCAATGAAGCAGTGAGGGACTAGGACACCCCAGAAAATGGAGATATGTGAATACTTGAAATTCAGGTACTACAGACTGCAGTGGGGAGTAGCAGACGGACACAGTCTGTATCAGCTAGTTTGGGCAGAATGTATTAGTCAGACTTCTTCAACTGTGACTCAGTCTTGTCCAGCTCCCAGTGGCCTAACCATGTAGTTATTCACCACTGAGTATCTCTGACTGTGAAAACTCTCACTTCCTGAAGAGATAACATGGCAATAACAGAGTCGTGGGTTTAACAAAAGGGGGTTTTTAGACACACTTTATTCTTGTGTTTTGCATGTTGGAAGTCTCCAGTTATGATGCATCTCATGAGTATCCACAATGTCTTCATGGGCTTTGGTCTCTGTCTTTTAGGAGCCCTCTGGCCTTCTTGGCCTGACATCTTCATTCTGCTAGTGGTTTACAAAAAATCCTTTTAAAACAAGCTCTGACACCTTCTTCACTTCTGAGCTTTCAGTGAGGACTTGCCGTTATCCAATTACTTTGGCCCTGTGCAAAGAGTCATTCAAGATCAATGTCTTTTCTGGTATCAAATTCATTGTTCTACCGGATAGAGCCATTTAATGTCAATATTCCTTGATGGGACCATCACATTTCCTCAATGTCATCTATCCACTAGGTGTCACATTCTTGCTATGCAATGAATTCTTAACTGTCAACACTCTCTGTTTCTTTCTAAAAGGTTCACGTTTTGCAAGCCATGCATAAAGGTTAGCACATAATCCCATGTTCACGAAAGAAAAACAGGATTCATAAGTACATGGTGGATGTGTCTACAATGTAATCTGCATACACATACACTGCTGGCACAGTGAAAGCAGTCTCACCATGATGGCAAAAAGTAAATTACCTTGTGCCAAGCACAGTGTTGCAGTGAGTAGAAATTTTCCATTAGGAGGATTAGCTAATTTAAAGATGGATCAGGTATGCCCACCCTAAATTGCAAACTGCACTATCACTATAGCTAAATATAAATCCCAAGCTTGTATCCATTTGTGACTGTAGTCCAGTCTTGTGATTCTGTTAGCTTATTATAGCATTTTCATGGTCTGTCTCTGTCAGTCACAATGCAGACTGTAGCCAGAGCATAATGGATGAGCTGTAGTAAGGCAGAAAAAAAAAAAAAAGAGACAAAAAAGAATCCATCAAAATTTCAAGACCGGAGGATTTTTTTATTCTGTGGTTAACCCTCTTCTCCCCGGACTAGTAACTACCACAGTACTTAACTAAATTAACAAGCCATTAACCTACTGTGAAGTGAAATTCTCTTTTACACCTGGTTGAAACTCTGCTCACGTTTTGGGTATAGTTCAATGACTAGCTGAGCCCATCCAGCATCTCACTGCTACTAAAAGGGTGAGATCTCACTCCCAGTCCACCATTACCATTTCCTTCTCCCTGTGCTCTCACTGCCAGCTCTAAGGCTTTGCCCCATACTTGCATCAACTCTGGCACTCACCAGATCCTTCTCTGAGCCCATTCAATTTACCAGCTCCACAGAAAACTATCCCCTTTTGGCTGGTTTTGCTTTGTTCTATTTTGGTGATTTAAATAAACTCAGAGAAAGGCTAGATAAGATCAAGAGCTGGCACAAGGTAAGCACCTTTCCATACAGCAAACCTCATTAATTCAAATGCACATAGACATATGTATGGTATGATAACCATATATCATTGTTATATGATTTTTACATCCTGCCAGAAATTTTCACATAAGTGTGTTCAGACAGTCCAAGCATTGTTGGGGTCAAAGCGTGGAAGCTTTGATTCATAAACACTGAGTGATGAAGCTGATCAATTTTAATCTGTAAGGTACAAGGAAGACACATCTCTTCCATTTCACACTGTGTCTAGCTGATGAGAAACATCTAGTTTTATCTGAGTATCTATTTCCAAATTAGGTCATCAAAGAACAGAAAACCTTGTCCTGTCAAAAAAATTGGGAACAGCATAAAACGAGGAGGATCAGCCTGCCTAAGCCTGGAATAGGTGAGAGAAACCACTCTCAAATTATTACCCAGAAGGAGCAGGTAAAAGGTAAAACATCTGCATAAGATATTAATCATCATTTATACATGAATTGAAGGAAAGTAAATTAAAAGTCATCAAGGCCAATAGCATCCTGCCTTATATCAGAAATAGTGTGGCCAGCAGGAGTAGGGAACTGATCGTCCCCCTGTACTCGGCACTGGTGAGGCTGCACCTCGAATACTGTGTTCAGTTTTGGGCCCCTCGCTACAAGAAAGACATTGAGGTGCTGGAGCGTGTACAAAGAAGGGCAACGAAGCTGGTGAAGGGTCTAGAGAGCAAGTCTTATATGATGGGCAGCTGAGGGAACTGGGGCTGTTTAGCCCGGACAAAAGGAGGCTGAGGGGAGACCTTATTGCTCTCTAAAATTACCTGAAAGGAGGTTGTAGCGAGGTGGGTGTCAATCTCTTCTCCCAAGTTACAAGCGATAGGACAAGAGGAAATGGCCTCAAGTTGCGCCAGGGGAGGTTTAGATTGGATATTAGGAAAAATTTCTTCACCAAAAGGGTTATCAAGCACTGGAACAGGCTGCCCAGGGAAGTGGTTGAGTCACCATCCCTGGAGGTATTTAAAAGGCATGTAGATGTGGCGCTTAGGGACATGGTTTAGCAGAGTACTTGGCAGTGCTAGGTTAATGGTTGGACTCAATGATCTTAAAGGTCTTTTCCAACCTAAAGGATTCTATGATTCTAAGATTCAAAGTTCATTCCACCTGGGCAGAACATACTTGGTTTATTTGTTAGTCCGTGGCTAGAAACAGTACTGCGCAGTCAATTGGTTAATTGCTATGAATTTCTAGATAGCAGAATTTAACACGTTCTAACAAAATGTGCAGAGACTGGATTCATCAGTAGCCATGATGCTGTGACTGGGGCTGTGCCTCACGGACGTCCCTGACTGCACCATCTGATGCAGCCTTTCAGTAGATTGTGTTTTTCAAATAGCTGTTTTAATAATATCATCTCTGCCTGAATTTAGGAACTGAAGGACGATTATGCTAACTCTTAATTAGGCTGCTAAATTATGATTGTAGCAGAAAGAGCTTAACCAAGGTTTGGGAGAGGCAAGTTCAGGAATTTAGTATTCAGTAAAAGTCCTTCCAGCCACTACCTTCAAAGTAACACTCACCGAAGGTAACGATGTGATAAATCCCCTTACCGTCCTACTCTGAGGGCTCTGAATTATGAACGGGAATGGCCATAGGAGGGCTAAAGAAGTTAATGATTCCAGTTGTCTTTCACCCCTTGTGCCTGAATTCAGCTGCTGTTCAGCTGCTGGACAACCACAGCATGAGGCTTTAAGACAAACCAAAATTAGAGAGCAGGAATACCATCAGCCATTCCAAACTACATCAGATGTGCACATGGTGGTTTTTATTGAGCTTCATGAAATACTTCATGTGTTCTTACAACTTCATGAAAGTAGCTATATAAAATGCAGATACCACATCTTTACTTTATACAGTCCATTGTACTCTAACTTTTAGGTAACTTGAAGCATAACTTGGGAACTGGTCTTTTATGGAGCTCTTGATTATGAAAAGATGAGTTGTGTAAGTTTTTCTAGCTGATTCTTCAAACTGTCATAAATTGATTTCTCTAGGGAAATAACATTGGCTTATACAGTTAAGCAAGGGCTGTAGCACTGGCATACTGCTGGCAAAAGTCATAGATTTGACAGCTCTCCAACAGTTTTTAATCTAAAGACTCTGAGATCTGTTTTCCTTTCATACAGTATACAATGTTGTGTTGTATGATACATTTGCAAGTGTGCATATAATTTCTTTGTTTACTTACTATCCCCTAGTATGAACTGTACATCTGTTCATTTGACTGTTCTCAGCATTGCTTGGAAAATGACAAAAACAGTTAAATCCGTTAAACTACAGGTATCCTGTTTCTGTTAATTACTATTTCTAAGGGCCCAAGCTTGTTATTATTACTGATGTCAGTCTAGTTTACATACTACAACTACATACTCAGACACACAGCTTCCCCTTCATTTTCAGATGACCCCCAATTGATGCATACAGGTATCTACTCATCCAAGACTCCAAAACAGAAATAAAAATCACAAGCCTTGAATAAATCACTGTTAATTTTTTGACCAAAATATAAATGTGATCACTGGACTTTGCAAAATTATGGAACTTGTCCCCTTAGAAACCAACATCACCAAGAACAAAATATTGAACTAATCAAAATAGTATCGTTTGAAATAATCAGTGAAATACTGCAAAGCAATCACTAAAGTAATACTAGCTATTAAAGAAAATTTGAATGAGTCAAAAGAGAAAGTCTTTTGCTGTGATCTCTTCTACAGGGCCGGCAAGCAAAGTACTGACAGAACAAGGAGGTGTGCATATCCTATTGTTAAAAGACTGCATGTGCTGATCTAGTTCAACATCTACTTTTGGTATCTAGTTAGTTCTTTGAATGCAAAGCCTGGTACAGTTTTTCACCATCTGAGTCCACATGGATCCCAGTGCTGTCATCATATGTTGAGAGCATGGGGTAATAAAGATATTTGGTATATTCTGTCAGTTCAGGGGAACACAAGGCACTCTGAGTGAAACGGAAAAAATGTTTAACCTGACCTGTCTACTATAGTCATACATTCAGAAATACCAGAGACATAATGTTTGTAAATTTAAAGAAATTTTCTATAAATTCTAACTAATTAGAGACCAGTATATTATCTTTATTAGTATCAAGTGGTCCACTTAAAATTTAGTACTATAAGTCTGTACAGAAAAACCTTGATTTTATCAAGGTCATTGAATTTGTCTTTTATTTCTGTAGTGTATAATTCTATAACCTGATTTGAAGCACACTCAGATGTATCAAACCTAATTTTAAAAGTCTTTGTTTTAGTGAAAATCATCTCCAATCAGCAATTAGAAATGCAATGTGGTAGAAAACAGGAATCCTATTTCTGTTCTCCTCATTTAGTTCCTTCTGAAGCAGATGTCTAGTGTTTGTCAAGATGGAATGGCAGAAGAGTGTAGTATTTGCCCCATTTTAAGCCGCAGAAGGGACTGCTCCTTCGTGGTAGTACTACAGTAAAATAAGCTAAGCAAAACATTAAATTAAAAAAGGATTCTCCATTCTGAATATCAAATGTCAAGTCAAGTGAAAGTCAAGAAAAGATTAACAATTAATATTGCCCTTAAAAATCTTTTTCCTGGGGGATCTGAAGTCATGTACTGAAAACAGAGTACGGAATGCAAGTTCCGTTTGGGGTTTCTTTCTTTTTCAGGAAAAATAAAATGGTATTTTGGTATTATATTATATAAGCAAGAGTCTGTGAACACAAATCTTCAGATTTAATGGGAGTGACAGGTGTCTGGGTACAGACAATCTCAGTTAGTCCAGCCTGGGTGTGAGTGGGTGTATTCAAAGCTGTATGTGAGTCACAGTGAGTCCCACTAGTATTGCATGTAAGGCCCTAGAACTCGTGGGAACATAATGCTTTATATGGTACTGCAGTCTTGGGGTGGATGGAGGCTCTACACGAAGGTGACAGATGAAGGCTTTTCTCTTCTGTGTAGGGCCGTGCATTGGAGTTGCACACCCTACCCATATCGTGGCAAGAACACACTCCCCCAGAGGTCACATAAGGTAGGTAGGCCCCCTGGGCTGGGACACACAATGGCGTGGACCAGCAGTGCAGGAAGAGACATACCTTTCTTGGCTGTTAGAGACAGCCACAGCTTCTTCCCAGGCACATGGGACTGAAGACTCTGAGAGAAGCCACAGTGCTATACCAATAGCAGCAGTTCCCTGTACTACAGCACGGAACTAGGTGGTGAAGGCTAATCTTGAGGTGTGGGAGGATTAAATCCTCTATTGCTTTATTAAATCCACACCTGCAATAGTATCTATGATTCTTTCTCACTTAATTGTGAGAGAACTTGTCTGCTCTTCTGGATACTCTGGAAATGCTGGGAAATACCGGGTGACTGTCAGCACTCATTTATGTTGTCGCTCTGAAGCTGGCAGCTTACTAACAGAAGTGAGAGTAAGAAGCAGGGCTGGTCCTGTGTCCCAGCTGAGCCAGCTTGTCTGAATTGCAATCCCACCTCCTGAGTGGGGTTTCAGGTGTCCACAAGTAGTCGCCATGCCAGTGTAAGCACACAAGTTACACACACAGTCAAGACACTCCCTCAGGCACTTAAAAATGGCTGGTGGTAAGGGCTGAAAGGCTGCCCTTAGTGGTATATGAACGACTGTGTTTAGAGAGATGGTTCTCCACATGCCAGATAGGTAGGACCTGCTGGAAATGAGGATCTTTGTGTGTCTGGAACTACAGATCTGTGCAACAACTGGTAGAACAGGCTATTCTGGGCCTGTTCCTGCTTAATATGGTTCTGTACTCTGAAACCACCGAGACTGTATGCAGCTGCAGACCTTTATCAATTCAGAGAAGTTTGAAACACTCCAATCTAAAACATTCTGGGCATTTAACATTCTTAAAAGCAGGGGGATTGGTAAATAGCAGAATTAGGATAAGTACTGGCAATATGAGATGATGTAATTACAGTACCTCACACTGAAGGTAACGATCCACTTGGCAACACTGACATAGCATGCTGTAGGACTATAGATATCGGCATCATCTAGCCAGAAGAAAGACATGTTGTGAATATACTTAGGTTTTCCATATCCCTTGCTTAGGCAACCGTTAATAAGAAGCAATATTGAGTTATCAGATACATTGGATTTTTTCCTTAATCATTAGCAAAGTAATCAAACACACATCTCTTTCTGACATTTTTAAAGAGGACTTTAAGATTCAAAGGTGAAAGGCGTTTTGCCTTCAACGGACAACATTCGTGCCTCACTTAGTTAAATGGTCTTTCAGGAGGTCTCAATATACTCCTGGGATTTTGTTGTATGACCAAAGTAATGTTGTGTGATAAATACTAAGAAAAACAACATGATAAGTTTGCCAAAAATGTTAACATTGATTTAAAAAATGCAGAGCTTTTATGGTAAGATGTAGTATTATTTGTGTAATATTA
Organism: Gymnogyps californianus; assembly: GCF_018139145.2. Classification (NCBI taxonomy): domain Eukaryota; kingdom Metazoa; phylum Chordata; class Aves; order Accipitriformes; family Cathartidae; genus Gymnogyps; species Gymnogyps californianus. Next base: position 121,553,806 of record NC_059472.1, read on the forward strand.
TTTTAATGATATTTTTGATTGATGGACATTTTGCAGATTATTCTAGATATTAATATGTTCTTGGATTTTGTTATCTAGCTCTGTAATGGTTGCTTTGTTAATTTTTTTATTTGTTTGTCACAGGGTAGTTATATTTAATTGTTGATTTATTCACTACGTGTCATTATTCAACTCTGAGGGATGCAGTGGATAATAAAGCTAGTTCACCAATTTGGTTTTTAATTTCAAAAACCATATACATTTATTTGCTATTTTAAATGTACATGTTTGCTACAGGACCATTTCAACAGCATCTGAACATATTTGAATAAGGAGGAAAATGGTAAAGAAATGATAGTTCCTTAAAGGACCAGAAGAAACAATACCTTAGCACTTAACTGACGTTTATTAAAGTTTCTTCCATCGTAGATACCAAAATCAAGTAAAAATTTAATCAAAGTAATGTACCCAGTACTGTACTGTACTGTATATAGTGTGGAATCTGCTTTTGCATAACTCACACATACATGATTTTTTAATGTGACTTATTTGTGTTGACTCCACTAAGTTCAGCCCATGTAACTAAAGTATAAACTTTTATATTCTGGGGGCTGTACATCAGTGCTCTGACACATCTAGGTGAGGAACTGGTTCCCCAGATAGGTTCCTCCACAACTGTGTTACCTGAAGGAGTGTCAGCGAGAGCCCCCTGGGTGAGCTTTCAGCTGCCACTCACAGAGATCATCTGCATCATCTAGTGCCACTTGACACACCCTTGGGTATCAAAGATACCTGCAAAGGGCTGGCAGATACACCGCAAGGCTGATGATAGATCTGCAGCTTTCTGAAGCAACAGCTGGAGGACAGGAGAGAGATACCACATGGCAACTAAAATGGTACTAGACAGCTATGTTTAAGCAGCTTATTTAGCTTTTTGCTTCTCTAGTTAGGTGGGCGCTTTATTCTTTTTCTTGAGAGAGCAGTGTTCTGCATCAGCCTCAAAAGCCAACAGTTCTTTACACAAGAAGTTACCCATCAAGAACATGATTATATTCGTTATTCTCATTTTGATTGTTAACAAGCATATGCATTAATTTTCTTTCACACAGCCTATAGTAACATCTTCATACAAGTAACATTTGGTAATACTGTTAATAAATGGAATGTCCAAGTACTTAACTCATTTCAGGCATGTGCTTCCACAAAACATCACCATCAATTCCTGCTCTCTTCACAGAATTCTAACTCCTTGATTTCTATTATTTCTCCAGCAGTACAAACCCTAATGAAACTTTGGGTGCACCTACAAAGAAAATACACGGTATTAAACACTCGCATCAGTGTGATTACTTAGCCACATACCAGTAAGCATATGGAATGTTTTGACAAGAGTAAACTTTAGAAGTTTCCCCTTTCGTCTCAGAATTGCTCTACATGTCCAAAACACCCTACACAGCAAAATTATGATGTGCCTGTAGCATAGGGAGGTATATGTGTGCTATCTTTAATCCAGTTAGCATAGTTAGAAGTAGCAGTGAAGATGCAGCAGCACAGGCCAGACAGCACATTATGTAAGTCAGAGTACAACCCATACAAAAATCTAGCAGCACGCTCTGAACCTTCTTGTTGCACGGTTTTTCAGCTTCCAGCAATCAGTGACCAAAGGATTGAGATGGGGTTTGTATCTGGCCGCTGTCTTCAATCGCAACCAACAGACACCTTCCATTACCCTACTTACTCCCTTTTTCATAGTAGTGGCTCCTCAATCTCCAACAGCATCACATTCCACTATTTCTGTCCCATGAAAAAGTACTTCCTTCTGATTTTTTTTTTCATCTGTTATATGATTCACAGGATGCTCCTAATTCTTGTATTGTGAGATTATGTGAATGCTTGCTTCTTGTTTACCTTTCCACACCATCCATTGCTTTAAGGATTTTTCTTGTGCTGCTTTCCATCGTCACTCTTCTAGGCCACGAGTTTAACTTTCTCGACGCATGGTAGCTATTCTCTACCTCTGAAAGTCTCTGCCACCCTTCCTTCAACTTGTTCTAGTCTGCTATACCTTTTTTAATGGTATAAGCAAAACTTCATACAGGAGTAAGAATACTTCAGCCCAAATTAAAATGCTTTAGTTTATTCCTGTTATATACTTTTACTAGCCCAGGACTAAAACAAAAAGATGAATTCATGTAAGGTGCTCCAGGAATTAACTTGCAGCTACAGTACACATACAAAAAGGAAATCGAATATTTCCCTGTTTATTTATAAATATTAGTATTCCCATGAGTTATGTAGTGATTGGCCTTTACTCGGCCTAATGGTGTCATTTTTGTAACTGATTGTAAAGAAAAGCAAGAATAGCAAGCTATTCAATGTTACATAGGATATACTATACATAAAACCACAGATCTGCAAAGACAAAAGTTCTGCTGAAACCAAGGTGCCAGACAAACCAAATACATTTAAACCTGAAAAAATATTCAATAACAATCCATTTGTATTGCCCAAACCACAGAAAAAAGCAAGATGAAACCAAGTGCCTCACTTAGAAGAGAGAAGCGTATCCAAGCAACAGCATTAAGACTCAAAAGAAATAGGTCATGTGAAGAGAAGCACTAAATTTAGTAATCAAATGTATATTCAGCAGCAAAGATAAAGAAGGGTTAGTGAAATAACTTCACCATCAAGAAAAATGAAATAAATTAAAACATTCCTGATCAGAACATTTTCTGAAGCTGGGAGACATTTGAGGCAAAAGCTCTGCACTTGGTTGCAACAGCGCAACTGAAAAGAAATTCCATGACAATTAATGGAGTTAAATTTGTATGAAACATAAAATAGCTCAAAGCAGATTTTGGTTCAGCATTTTATTTTTGATCAGCTTTATCCCAGAAGCTTGATAAGAGCTCTAGTTGATTTGGTCTCTGTGTACGTGCAGATGGAAGTCATGATGTGTTAAGAAGTTGGTACAAAAGTACAATGGCAAAACTTTTACTGACATCACAGAGTCTTGCAGGCAGCCATTAGGATTTGCTTTTGATCCTAATTAGGTCAATGACAAAACTCCCCTACATCAGACAGAATCATATGCTTGGTTTAATGAAAAGGTGTGACCACAGCTGCCATTGGCGTCCCATCTGGATCTAGTCAGTTCAGCTGAAGAACTTGTTCACCAAGGAGCTTACCTGGAGGTGTGAGTGACAGCTAGCTGTCTTGAGGCGCAGATGTGCTAAAACTGAAAGAATAACTCTGTTCCACAACCAATTAGGAAAAAAATTATACTCTCTTCGTCCCCAAAAGATTTTTACTCTATTTCAGCAACTAGTTAAATCCTTGAACGCTCATGGATGGCATTTGTTGTAATAGTGGAGTTTCTGCCACTTCAGATGCACCAACTCTGCTGTTCACAGGAGCCGTTTCTTCCACTGCTGAACTGCAGGTTTTCCCACCTTTGGGCAAGAACTCAGTGAGCACTCCCTGCCCAACACAGAGGCAGATCATGCAGCCGTGATAGACAGCAGCTGCGGGACAGCTGAATTAGGACCTCAGCTGGAACTAAGAGCCTCACAGTATCCAGGAAAGGAAAGGGCTGCCTCCATGAGCAGCAGGGTCACTTGTCCTTTCCTCCTACTTAGCTCAAGACTCAGCAGGAGCTGTGCTCTGGGGGTCCCTGCCTCTCACAGGAACAGTTCAGCACCATTCTGTTGCTGTGGGAAGCAGCAGTTCCAAAGCCAGCCCTCTCCTGCAGTCCTGTGGGAAATACCAGTGGGAGAAAGAGCCCTTTTCCCTCAGAAGTGATAGCATGTTTTCATCCAGAAGGAAAAAAGACACAAATGCAGCATACATACTGCCATATACCGCAGCACTTTGAACACTAAGATTACATAAGTACATATTTAATTTTTAATATAAATTCATCCTGTAGATTTGCTGTATCTGGGAGTAGCCATTGACTTTGCTCTGTGGGCACTGCTGAAAATAGTGGGCAGAACAGAATTATCTAATCACGCTAAATTTGCCTTTATTTATCAATAACTGACACAGTAAAAAATACTGGCTGAAATCCGGACAAGCATGACAAGGCTGGCATAGGAACTAAGATATGTGATATAAAGGGTAGCACTGTGGTTTGAATGTGAATGCAAAGGTTGAGTATAGTTTGGAAGGACAGTGTGTCATCAGCACACAGCAAGCAAACAGAAAAAAAGTCACAGAGAGCAAGAGAAGCAACAGTTGTATGTCACCAAGAGAAAGTCAAAAGAACAAACTGTAAGCAATCTGCCTCGTGTTGTTTGATTCTTCCTCTTTTCAGGGAAATAGGACTTTGTGTACATTTCTTGTAAATAAAAACAGTGCACCACAGACATAACTGGGTTCTCTGTCACTGCATTCCCTAATTTAAAAAAAAACTCACAAGGCTGAATCTGGCCAGCAACAGAGGCTACAAAGTGGAAAAAAAAAAAAAAGTACTTTTAAGCTGAGTTTAAGCAGTTAGTTACTCATCTTGACATTGCCTTACAAATGTAATCTTTATGTTAAAAAGGCCAAACTCCAAGGAGAGAAGTATTTTCCACTCTACTACTACTTACTACTACTATTTTCTACCAGCTAGAATCAGTACAAATAACAAATATTTCTTTTTGCCTTATTGAGCCCTAATGATTTATTATTAAAAGAGAACAAAAGAAGAAAGAACAATTTCTCTCAAAAGAAGAAACAATTAAAGAATTGTAACCAAACATGTTTACTGACTTTAAATATTGCTTTCAATATTCTCTTCACACGCACAAAGCAAAAGATTTTACTAGGTAATTATTCTTTACTCATGTTGTATACATAAATAACTGGGACTCAACATGGCTGGAAAACTATCAGTTATTTTTATTAATCTGGTTGAAAACACTAAGAATTTATTATTTTATTTCAATATAGAGAAGTATTAAAAAGCATATTTTTAACAAAACAAAGCCTGCAGTAGGAAATTATTTCTCAAGAGTAATGACTGGAAATTCTCAGGTTCAGAGCTTACCAGATATCAAGTACAGTACCCACAAGACACTTCCTGTATTTACCCATGGCAGATGTTTGGAGATTGTTGACCAGTTGTGTATTACAACACAAGTTTTAAGGTTAAAAAGAGATGTAATTTTGTGTAAAAAGAAAACTCCAAAACATTGCAGAAGTTTTTATTTACGACCAACAGGGTTAGGATGAGATCAAGATTACACCAGAGAAGTTGCACTGTGTTTCATAGATAAATTAACTTTACTAGGAGCCAGATTGTGAGGAGGATTTTTTGGCTTGAAACTTTCAAATAGTATCAAGTGGAGTGACATGGACTCCAGGACATCAGATGAGACAACGGGTGTACTGGTGGACAGGATCCACTTTTTACCAGGGCCTGTAGGGACAGGACAAGGGGCAACGGTTTCAAACTGAAAAATGGTAGATTTAGATTTGATATAAGGAAGAGATTTTTTACGATGAGGGTGGTGAGACACTGGAACAGGTCGCCCAGAGAAGCAATGCCCCAACACACAGCGAAGTGTTCAAGGTCAGGCTGGACAGGGCTTTGAGCTACCTGATCTAGTGAAAGATGTCCCTGCTCATTGCAGGGGGGTTGGACTAGATGACCGTTAAAGGTCCCTTCCAACCCAAACCATTCTATGATTCTATGACATTAGCAACAATAGAAACATAGAGCTGAAGGGTCCTCAGAAAGTCATATTGACAGCCCCCCTGCCTCCAGGCAGCTCCACTACACCTACTAAATATCTATTTATGGAGGATATGTATGTAGCCTGTTCTTAAAGACCCCAGTGACAGACCTTGACCGTACCACCGGCAATCTTTTTTCCAGTACCTCTACCCTTGAAAAACGCTTGTCCTAATGTTTAACTTAAAATATCCTGGTTGCAATTTCTGCCCCTGGTGGACATAGAAAACAGGTTATTCCCATCTCATCAGTAACTTCTCACATATTTGTGGACTGTTGTCATTCTCCTACTCATCTTATTCTTCCCTAATTAACCAATCTGAAATGATTCACTATTTCCTCTAGGCCCCTTGACATTCTGGTTGATCTCCAGGTGGTCCACATCCTTCTTCACGTGCAACATCCAAAACTAGCTTTACAACTGCTAAGCAAAGCAGAATTCCTTGCCAAGTCTTGCAAACTCTAATCCTCATAATACATCCCAGCAGGACGCTTACCTTTTTTTGCAGTAACAAGCTATGGTTGACTCACACCTAGTCGGTGACCACTCAAAGCCTGAGTTATCATTGTACAGAACTGCTACCTAACCAGTTTTCCCTACCAGTTGATTATTCCTGCCTAGGTCTGCAGCTGTTTTGGACTAGCTTCCCTTTGTTTTTTCATATTTCTAATTGAAGATCATTTTTTATTCTGTCCCTGTCCTCCAGCATACTTACTCCTTCCCAGCCTGATACATATGTGACTTCAATGAGCATTTTCCCTTTTAGAAGCATTCATCCAGGTCACCAGATTCTGGATCTGTGATACACATTTCCATTTCGATAGAGAACCACCCTGTTACTCTGGTTTTCCAACAAGCTTTGCATGCACCTAGCTGCAGATCAACGTAGAACACACTTTATTAATTTGCTTATGGGAATCACATAAAAAGTTAGGTGAAAATCAAGACATATTGCATCTATAGCTCTTCTCTATCCATGAGATATGTCATGCTGTTATACAGGCAATCAGATTTTTGAGACATGATTTCTTGTTGACAGTTACTCATCCCTATGTTATTTTTCAGGGATGTACAAATATATTTTTCACTATTTTTCTAGGAATTGAAAGTAATTTGCTTAATCAATAATTTCATACCTTCTCTTTTTTGTCCTCCCTCCTCTCCACCATGCTTGTCACTTCACAGCCTCCCTCTATCCTACCTAACATCCATAACTTCTCAAAGACATTGATTATTGACACTGAGATTCTGTTAGCAAGATCTTTAAATATGCTAGGATGAAGTTAAAGAGAGACTTGAGGTCAATTTGAAAATACCCAACTTAAATATTCTACCCTTTTGTTAACTGAGGCTAATGCATTGTAGTGAAGTCTAGAAGATACTGTCTCCCTGACACCTTTTAGTTTGCTCACTTTACAGTTAGAGAACCCTTTCTACCTCATACAATTAGTGGGCTTCTAGAGTGATGTGGGTTTTTTATTTTGCTTGCTAGTTGCATTTCATTTCGTGCTTGTGTCTTTCTGATTTTTGTGCTTACATGCTTCTGTTACACTTTTATTCTCAGCCCTAATAGCCTAACCTGTGTTCTCCTTCCCTATAGGTTTGTTTCTTCAGTTTGAGTGATTTAGCCAAGCTGGTTTCCTAACTACAGTTGCTGACTTTACTTCACAATGAAAACCTGTATTTGTGCTCTTAATATTAGCAACTCCTGTGAATTCGCTCTTTCTTTTCCATTTACCTGTTACACAAGCTTCCCAGGGGACCCCTGCCTTCCTCTTCTCCAAGTTCATTGAAGGCTGCCTTCCTGACTTTCATGGGGTTCATGTTGATCCTACTCCTCATTCTGGTCCTGCAGATCACTAACTGTCCTGGTTTCAGCTAGGACAGAGTTAATTTTCTTCCTAGTAGCTGGCATAGTGCTGTGTTTTGGATTTAGTAGGAAAATAATGTTGATAACACACTGATGTTTTTAGTTGTTGCTAAGTAGTGTTTATACTAAGTCAAGGATTTTTCAGCTTCTCATGCCCAGCCAGCAAGAAGGCTGGAGGGGCACAAGAAGCTGGGAGGGGACACCGCCAGGACAGCTGACCCAAACTGGCCAAAGAGCTATTCTTTGGAGTTGGCGGGGAGGGGGGATCGCAGCTCAGGAACTAACTGGGCATCGGCCAACGAGTGGTGAGCAATTGCATTGTGCACCACTTGCTTTGTATAGTTTAATTCTTTTGGTATTACTATTGTCATATTATTATTATCATTATCATTGTTTTTCATTCCTTTCTGTCCTATTAAACTGTCTTTATCTCAACTCACGAGGTTTTTTTTTCCTGATACACTCCCCCGTCCCGGGGGGGGGGTGGGGGTGGGGGGAGTGAGCGAGCGGCTGCGTGGTGCTTAGTTGCCGGCGGGGATTAAACCACGACACTAACGCACTCTGCTATTTCACGGACAGTCTCATCTAATGTTTACCCTGACCTTTTCAGCTAGTTGCTTCTTATTGGTTGTAATCAAAACTGGAATAGCCTCATTGCTCTCTGTGGAGTTCTCCAGAAAGCCTGGAAGGCTCACCTGTCTCCAGCTTGGTTGTTCATGTAGGTATTCACATTCACAGCTGAGGAAGAGAAAACAGAAGGTTGTGGCACGGGTACACTTCTTAGATTACACGCCCTGTCTCATGCAGCTGAATGTCTCATCAGCATGGGTTCTCACGGCTAGCACATATGACCCAGGCAGACACAGTCACAGTCCCCTTGATAGGAGCACCCTTCCACCCACCTGAAAACATGAGACCTTGTCTCTCCCCAGCCACTCCTCTCTCCAGGAGGGAATTTCAGGTTAATCACATGTGAGTCGTGTACTCTGGAATAGCCAAATATGACAAGATGGAAGTTCTGGCTAGCAACACAGCCTGTCATGGCCTCAGCTGTTGCTGATACTGATATATTAATAAAGATGTGTCTAGGCACCCCTTTTTGCAGTTCACTTGCTTCTTGGAGCACTTACTTAAACTTCTCTTGGCCTCCCCGTAGCTGACTCTTGCACACAGTTACTCAACTTCCTACTGCAACTGCTGTGGGCGCCGTTTCAAAATCGTGCCATAGAGGCTCTGAACACAAACCCACTCTGAGATGTTGTAAACAGCAACTCAGTCAGGAATGCTATCTACTTTGCTTACAGGACACAACCTTGGTGAAGTAACCAGCAAAACTTTTCTTACAACTCTCCTCAACTGCACCTCTTTTGTTCAAGTGCCAGGCTCACAGAGACTCTCGTTTTCCCCAGCCATTCACTCCAGGACCATCCCCTCACAATCATGGCCACAATGTCATAGGTTTCCCAGTCCATAGATGGCCTGCTCCCAGAGCAGGATCAGACATGAGTCTTGGAAGGGGCACAAGAAAGCTTGCCCTCCTGCACAGCGAGAACGTGAAAGGGCAAGAGGCTGAGACAGATTGTTTCCCTATGCAGAGCAGGCCTCAGGCACAAGGACCATAGCAAAACACTAGCCTTGCTTCAAGGAGGGTCTCCCACATCACCAACATCCCTCACAGCTTCCAGGACTTTGGGTATCTGTACAAATAGCCTCCTTACGCTCACCAGAGGCAGAGACATGTTGGTTGGAAGATGATGGCAAAATTAATGTGAAGGAGGACCTCCAAGTAGTTGAACACTTCCTGGTCAACCTATACTGATTTTAAACTCTTTTCCCACAGCCAGGTATGCCTAGGAAACACCATATCATGGAGCAGCCACACTAGGAATGCTGCCATTGGTCTCAAACTGCCACTCCAGTTTGCAGGGGAGCACTGTGACAGTCTACAAAGCAGTAAGACAGATAAAAAGTTGAACGAGCTGCCTGTGGGCTGCAGTGCCCCTGTAGACCACTGGGGTCTGACTGCCCAGTAATACGAATCTCCAGACTCTACCAAAGACTGACGTGGTTATGACTCTTCCTTTCTTCACTGACTTATCCAAGGCTGAAACATCCACCTGCCAGACTGCCATAATACTGAGGTCCAGAACCAGGCAGCAGAGGCTCAGTTGATGTCAGGATTCCTCCCCCACCTCAGCAACACCAAGAGCTCTTCCCAGAGAAACACAGACAACAGGAGTCTGGGCAGACTCCCTCACTTACACATCCTCAGAGCTGTGTAAATCTTCAGTCCTCCAGCCCTATTTGGGCTTCCGCTCAGGCTTAGCCACAGCTAGCTCCAACACCTGCAGCTCCAGTCCCTGAGGCAGCTGACAAATGTTAGGCTTCTCCCCTGAAGAAGCATGGCAGATAAGCTAAAAGTCCTCCATTGACAGCAAGGCATGGATAGGAGCTCCCAGGGACATCCTATGACGGCTTCAAGGTCCTCTTGCCATCATGAGCAGGTTCACTTGCAGAAACCAATCGGTTTTATTCTGCTTTTTCGTTGTTATCCTGAGTCCCCGCAAAATGTCAAAATAAGGTGGCTCTCCTTTTCAACCTGGGCTACCTGGGATGCAAGGCCCAAACTTTCAGCTGGAAGTTATGCCTGAACTAAAAGATGGAGAACACGTGGAGCAGACACTCAGAGGAGGAGGATCTGTGGGAGCAAGAAACAAAGGGCCTGCAGAGGCTGTACGGTAGTCACCTACACGCTTGCTGAAATACCACAAGGATGCAACTGGTGTAAGCCCCTTTGCTTTGGAGCTGGGGTGCCATCTTAGTTGTTGCTACCAAATCAGAATAGGTATAGTACATGATGTTACTTTCATCAAGCTGCCATTTTTATTACTTTCATATAAATAACAAGCATAAACCACCTTTTCCCCTCAGTCTGAACATACTTGGCCAGGTCAACCTTCTCCAGTTTTTGCTCAGACTGATTTTAGCAAGCTATTTGTAATGCAGTTTGGAGAAGTAGCTTACTAAGTGGGTAGTTATAAAAAATGTGAGTGATAAACACTATTGCTCTCTTTGTGCTTTATTAAGTCATAAGCTCTAGCTGACAAGTAGCTGTTTCTGTTGGATCGAAAGTAGGATCACAAGCATAGTACATATAATATAGAAATTCTGTGTATTTGAAGAATATTGACATAGACAATAGTACAACCCCAAATGTTCAACAGCTAAGAACGATGACAGTTACTGTGAACTGGCTTCTAACATATATAGTCTCAAAGTGATTATGTGAAATCCAGAGTAAGCAAGATGGCTTTGACACTCAAACTTCTGTAGTGTCATCTGGAGTCTTTCTCTAGCATGGAGATTGATTTTTTTTTTATCTCAGTCCAGGACAAGGGGGATTTGTGAGGTCAGCTGGATTGCTTTTCTTCTCTCAGCAAAGGGAAATTGCTTTTTCTTCTGATGCTAGCAGGAAAAGATGTTTGCCCTGAAAAAAAGTATAACAAAGGAAGCTGTAAGGATAACAACAAAGTGAGCAGACATCTGTTGTCTTTTTTTAAATTTTATCACTGTGAGAGAGGAAAGTCTATTTTAACCTCATCTATGTTAGATGATGCACTCTGAAAATAAAATTCTGGCTTATAATAGCAACATTGGGTAACATACCTCTTATTAAAGAGAATGACATTAAACTAATTCAATAAAGAGGGCCAGATACAAGTCCCACTAAAAATCAACATAGAGAAGTGAGAGGTTAAACAGTGGCAGGGACCATTCCCTTAGAGTCAGAGACATTTTCAGTGTCCAGAAATTTCTCTGAAATACAAAAATGGAAAAACTCATCTGAACTATTTGCTTCTCATTATGATACAGCTGTCCTTCATTCATTTACACCATAACATCAGCCAACTGATGCATGACCCTCTTTCTTCTATCAGCATTATCGCAGTCATTTCTTCATGCACAGAAATACAGCTGATTTATCCACATAACCAAATCATCTCTAAAGAAACTGAGTCATTTCTCAGTAAGAGAAAGAAGGGCTGCTAAGCGGGAGTGAGCTACTTGTACATTTACATTCTTAAACAAGTGTAACCAGTTAGTGCTTATGTGAGCACCACTGAATTAAAATCGCAGAGATAACTGTGTCTGAACACTTGCATGTTCCATGAGTAGGGCGTAAGTCTTGCTTATGAGGTTTTAAAACTTACTATTCCATTGAAATTAAGAAGAAAAAAATCATAGCATTCAGAGCTATTGTTTCAGGCTGTTTGCAAATTCTAGAGACCATCATTGCAAACGTTTGCCAGTGATCATACACTTCTGCACTCATCGATATTCACATTTTTGGTAAATAAAATCTTTCAGAGCAATAAAAAAAAATAAATACACTCTCCAGAGAAAAATCTCAGATTGCCAAACCATTGTGACACAGCCAAACAAACTTTAGCTGAGATTGTGTAATCTCAACAGTCACTGTTGTTAAAATTGCAGAATGGTTTTAGCGGAGAATAATTTCAGCTGAGAATAATTTCAGCTATTACCAAACTAACCTTATGCCTTTTATCAAAGGATTTCAGAAACCAAAAGAAACAGTAATCAATCTTCCATCTGTTTTTCTAAAGTGCTTGAGCTCAGTGGCAAAATTCAGAAGACATGCAAGACTTAAAAACTTCTTGTTGCTCCTTCCACTCACTGCACCTTGCTGCTTTATTTCAGTTAAGGTTTGTTGATTGTTCAGTATGAATGCAGTTCTTATGTAGCTGAATAATAAGGCAACCTATATCGTGAGGCTAAATGCTGTCTAAAACAAGCACATCCCTATCCCCCAGCGTTCTCCTCCCCACAGGCATGGCTGCACTTAAGTCTTTCAAAACACTTGAAAATGAAAATCACAATAGGCATTTTACTTGTAATCGCCTCAGGGACAGATAATATTGAAGTTATTGAATATTGAAGAATCCAGAGCTCCTAATTTGCTTCTTATATGTAAAAACAAACACAACCTTCCAACCTGAAAACCTAGTGCTGACTACCATTGCTGCCCTCTCTGCGGGCTCTGCTAAGCAAGCTGGCGAATGATCTCTGTTTGTGGACGGGCCGAGATTTCTGTTCGGGTTCTGCTACCTCTCCTGCTTTACTTGTCAGGTGTGTGCTGGCACGGAGGCTTTGCTACCTCTCCGATGTAATTGCCTGGTGTTCGGTCCCCCGGCTGTTACGCCGTATGTTATACACCCGGGAGGCAGCGGGAAATAGTAGATCCCTACTCGCATTGTGCCCCAGACGCAAGGTTCACAGGGCACAGGCACCCCTGAGGATAATGCAGCTGACCGCAACGGAGCACCAACCCCGACAAGACTTCACGCTCTGCCTGGCCGGGAAGTCGCAACCCTTCCTCACGGGCGGGCGCTCCCGGCCTGTGCTGCTATCCGGGGAACAGGCGGGGGACACGGGGCCTACAAACAGGATCCCGGGAGCCTTGCTCCAGCAAGGCGGCTGACGGCTGGGAAGCGCCCGGGACCCCCTCCCCTCTCAGGGGAACCCTGACCCGCGCCCACACGACGCCGCGGCAATCAGGCAGGCAGGCAGACAGGCAGGCGGCCGCCACCCCGTCCCCTCACCGCACACCGGCCCCGCCCAGCGCGAGCCCCAACGGCCGCTCGGGGGCGCGCGGGCACGCCCCTCCCCCCCCCTCCGAGCGGGCGGCCGTTGGCACCGGGGCCCTCCGCGGCGGCGCTCTGGCCGCTGGCGGCCGCCTCGCTCTATGGTGTGGGTGGCCGCGGCGGGGATGACGCAGGCGACGGGCGGGCAGGCGGCAGGGAGGAGTCCGTGATGGCCGGTGCCGCCGCCGTCGCCTTGTCCCTTGCTGCGCTGCCGGCCGCAGCCGCCGCCGCCGCCCCCCCCCCTCCTCCTCCTCCTCCGCTGCCAGCTGCCGGCAGCCGCGCCGCCGCCATGGCCGAGGAGGAGACCTCCAGCGAAGGGTGAGTGGAGCGGGCCCGGGGTGACCCTCGTCCTCCCCGTAGGTGTCCTCGGCGGCGGGAGGAAGCCTGTAGGGGCGCGCCGGCCATACCCTGCAGCTACGGGCTTTGCTTGCCCACCTCCTCCCGCCGCTGGCGTGTCTCGCCGCAGCCCGTACAAGCAGGGTTGTGCTGCTGGGAGGCCGGCGGTGGCCGGTCCCGCGCCGCGGGGCTAGAGGCCGGGGTGGGCTCTCGCCTCCCCGAGCGGCCCGCCGGCGTCCCCGCCCCGCAGCGCCTCCGGTGCGGCCGCCCCGCCTGCCCCCGTGCGCTCCTCTGTCGCCCCTCGTGTGCTCTCTCGGCGTACGGGCACGCTGTCTGCCATTTTTTGCTGCTGCACAGTCCGCCTTCCTGCTATGGCTTCCTCGTGTATGTATAGATGCGTCCTCGCACGGGCAAGCTCCCGGGAGATTTTGCCACCAGCTCCGTGCAAGCCCCGTGCCTCTACTGCTTCACCTTCTGCATACGAGCTTTGCAGTTCCTGGCCCAGCTGCTGTAATTGCACACCTGCCTACGTGTATACATACACATTTCGCTATCTTTGCTTTGATGTATGTACTCACTCTTATTGTCCTCCACCCTTCCTTTGAACCCCAGAGTCTAGTGTGCACGCGTCTGTACGTAGCGCTGCCCCGTGCTTTTGTGTGCCTTTGCAACTTTACCTGTACATACAAATAGCCTGTCTTCTCATTCCGTCTGTTCTATATGCTCACTTAGATGTAGAGCAGATGGTAAGGCTTGTCAGCCTCTCTGCCACTGTATCATCATTCTCTGTGTAATGCTTGATACAAGTAGGAGATGAAAGCACATCTTTAAATTACAAACATGTATGCTGTTGCTCTAACTTTTCCCTTTTCTAGTACTGTATGCCTACCTCATCTCCAGCTATCTCTGCTAACCTTTTCTTTCCTTTCACTATCCCAAGGCATTCACATCTACCAGAATAATTCCCCTGGCATAAATTATCCCGCCCCTGTTCTTAACATATATCCCTAATACTTGTTTGTAACTACTTACTCACACCCTCGATATATGACTTCATTATAGCTATTAATCACTCTTCTGCCTGAAATTACATAGTTCCGCAGTTTATCTTTTGTCTGTGTATATTCAAATGGTTCCATAATAAGTTATTAATCACTGGTTTGCTCGTCTTCCATTCACATATTCTTTACTCGTGTATGGCCTCTCATACCTTTTCTTTCAGTGTACGTTTTATTTCTTCTTGTACACTTCAGCTTCCGGTGCAGACCTGTTCTTATACCCTTCCATTGCCCCCAAATATATTGTCTGCCCTCCTTTATCCCACTATAGAATAATACAGTCATCCTGTCTCTGAGTCTGTTCACCAAACATACTTAATATGTCTGCTGGTCACTTATCTCCCAGTTTGTTCCATCATATTTTATGGTTCTAGTCCGAAAAATACTCTATCAGAAGATATCTAGCTATGCTCTAGTCATACATGTGCTTTATGCCCTCTGTCAGATGTGTAAATGTGCTTTGTATGCACTGTTTACATGAATTTTTCCTGTTTCTCCATCCTTTAAATATTAGGTGGTGTATCTCATTGCTGATTGCCTGGCCCTCAAAAACTCATTTCTAGCCTTTTCTTCTCCATCTCCCTTCTCTCATAATTAAGTCTTGTGTTATTTTGAGAAATTCCGCTTCAAATTCTTCAGCTACTTGCATGAAAATCATGCTGTGCATTCATGACTTCACATGAAGGACGTTACTATTTGCATGTTGTCACGTTATGTGGCTATTCTGTTATCTTTCGAAACTACCTGCATTCTCAGTCTTGTTCTCTTTTTATTCCTTTCTCCAACTTCTGGCTTTGGTATTTCATCTTACATATTTTGCTGCTCTGCTAGCTCAGTCTGACCAGAACTGGACTACCCATCTTTTCCAAACTCTGTGTTACACCTTTATCACCATATATACACAGCATTCTCTTTTCAAGTATAAGCGTCAAAGGCTTCCCTTTCAAAGCACTATGCAGTTTCGTCTACTCTGTGCTCTCCTCTTTTCCTCAAACTTAAAATAGCTTTTCAAAATAATCTCCGCCCCCCTGCCTTCTGCAACATTACCTATTTGAAACTACAGTCCTGTTCGTGGTTCTGTGTTCTTTCTGACCCGTTCACATTCATAAAACACACGTCATTTGTAAAGCCTCTTGTTGATGGTTTACGGTTTTCTAAGTAAGAGTCTTAAAATAGCTCTGCCTCAGCCTGTTTTGTTTGTATGTTCATTCAGCGCATTAGCCTGAACTGTATTAGCTGTCTGGTTTGATCACACGGAGTGCTGAGTGCTGCTGAGACAGTGCCAAGCGCCCTCAACTTCAGTAGCCTGTCAGGATTGCAGAATCGTAACACTAGATGATCTGGACATAGGGTTAGGAATCCTAGGCTAAATTTTCAAAAGGATTATGACAAGTTCCTCATCATGGTTTACTCAGCTGGATAGCTTTTAAAAGGGGTTCATTTTCAGGACGTTGTCAGTGTCCCCCTTCTGAACAATCAGGCCATTTGATGTGAAATCTTTCAGAGTAAGCCCCCCAATTCACTAAAGACTTCTAAGAACAAAATCTCATCCTTCTTTTCCATGAATTCAGAAAGTGCATTAGCTTTGATGAAATGTTAGTGCTCCAAGTTGTTAGTGCTTTTATTGGTCTGTTTCTAACAATAGTAAAAATTAGCATTTCTTCATCTTTCGAAGTTGAGCAAAGCTCGGTAGCCAGAGAAAATTTGTAAACAAGTGAAATATGTTAAATATTTTTTGATTTAAAACTCCATGGCAGTGAGAGGAAGAGTACAATATACCATCAAAACCCTAGATTAAATTGTTAGTGACAGGTGTATATGAAGAATAAATATGAAGTTTACTTTATCTGCTTTGAAAAAAATCATGTGACAACTTGTTATGCAACACACTCAGTTTGTTGCAATCTGGTAACTGTGTAAAGCGTGGTGAAAACAGAATAGCAGTGGCTCAGTTACTTTCTAGAAGATCTCAGCTGAAAGATGCTCATGACATTGTCCTAACTTTGAATGAGAAGATTAACTAAACAAATGTTTTAGTATTCATCATGGAAGTGATTGCTTGGTTAACATGTGACCTGCTAACAATTTCCAAACCTCTTCATAGACTTGGACCTTCTCTGCATAAGTTTTAGGTGTAGATTCTGCCTGTGAGGCAAACAGCCTAGCATAAGCCTTTTGCCAGTATTGAATTCATTTGTACTCACTCTGGATTCAGCAGGACTGCTTATGGTGTGTAATATAACTAGGAATAGCAGCTACTAAATGCATGTATATATACAGAAAAAAATCCCCAAAACAGAATGCTGTTTTTTTCCCCTCTCTGAGATAAGTGGAATAGCTTTCTTTAAAACAAAAATTATAAGGGATCTGCACTTACGAGCCTACATCAAATTGCTTCCAAGTGGCCTGTGGTCTCACAAATAATGGCTTGGAGTAACAGGTAAGAACATACACTGCAACGCCAAAAATAACAATTATATTTGTATTATCCTTCAAGCTTGTTTGTATTACAGAATTCTTTATACAATTTTGAAGTGAGCTGTTTGATTAATAAGAGGAATAGTTTATTAGGCTTACGTCGTGGTTTAACGCCAGCCAGCAACTAAGCACCGTGCAGCCACTCACTCACTCCTCCCACCCAGTGGGATGGGGGAGACAATCGGAAAAAAAACCCAAACAACTCGTGGGTTGAGGTAAAGACAGTTTAATAGGACAGAAAGGAAGAAAAATAATGGTAATGATAATAATAAAATGACAATAATACTACTAAAAGAATTAGAATATACAAAACAAGTGATGCACAATGCAATTGCTCACCACTTGCCGACCCATGCCCAGGTAGTTCCTGAGCAGCGATCTGCCCCTCCCAGCCAGCGCCTCCCAGTTTATATACTGGGCATGATGTCATATGGTGTGGAATATTCCTTTGGCCAGTTTGGGTCAGCTGTCTTGGCTGTGTCCCCTCCCAAGTCCAGCCTTGCTGGCTGGGCATGAGAAGCTGAAAAATCCTTGACTTAGTATAAACACTACTTAGCAACAGCTAAAAACGTCAGTGTGTTATCAACATTATTCTCATACTAAATCGAAAACACAGCACTATGCCAGCTACTAGGAAGAAAATTAACTCTATCCCAGCTGAAACCAGGACAGCTTAATAGAGCCTATGTCTGCCTTTAGTAGGACAGTTCACAGGGATATCATGGTATGTCAAAGCAGATATACAGTATGAAGGGACACTCTCAACTCAAAATTTTTGCTTGATTTTTTGCTCGTTACATCATCAAGGTTTTAAAGCAAACTGAGTGGGTAGACTGCTGAAAGCAGGGTCCTGCTTACTTTTCTTTGTGAAAGGAGACTATTTCTAAGGCTTTTCCTATAGTGCAGGCGACTGACAGCAGGTCTGGTACCTACAACTTGCATTTTCAAAGAGCAAGTGAGACATAAGTGCAGTGTGGTAAGCACGTGGGAAAAGGTTAAAGGACGTTTCCTTCCTCTTTTCTGATTTTGTTTTTTTTCCTGGCAGGGTTGTGTCAGTCATAGCTTCAGTACTTAATGCCCTTTGTGTTACATCCCTGTGCTCATCTGAAGGTGTATGTATGAGCAGGTTTTCAGGCATTTATGGGATTGTTTCTAACAGTTTTCCTGTCCTTGTATGAATTTGGGAAGGGAAGGTCTGTGTTCATCAGGAAGATCTCTTCTCCCCCAACACAGACTCAAGGGAGAGAGGGAAAGATGGCAAAATATAATAGGGGCTATCTTCTCGTTCCAGTGGCAGAAAAAAGATGGTCATGGCCCTGTCCCTGGACAAGGAAGAATCTAATCTAAATGCCTCCATGAGAGGCTTGATTAAACGCTATAGGGGATAGAACAGTAATGTTCAGCTTTTCCTGGCTGGCAACTGTAGGCAAACGTTATGAAAAAAAGTTAAAAAAAAAAAAAAGTGCAGTGAGTATATTGAAGTAGATAATCTGTTCAGCTCTTTTTACTCGTTTTGGCTCCTCTTTGAATTCCCTTGTTTGTTAGATATTCCTTGACTCATGTTTAGGACAGAGATTTAGAGAAGAGTTTTCTATTTGTTTTTTCATTTGCTTCAGCCATTTCACACTGGTCCTCCATGGTTATACCTGATGTCCTTACCTTTGTGAAGGGGATTTTTAGATTTCAGTTAGACCCATTTATACATTTACTTACCGCCTTACCACCTTTCAAGTTCCCTCAGCTTAGCAGGAAATTAGATGACAGGGCTGATGGCAAGGAGTTGCCGAAGGACCACAGCCTTGGTCAAGGTCTGTTCATGAGGCAACAGCGAGGCCCCTGGACTTTGTTTCACAGTTTAAAAACAAAGTAAGTAAAATTGGGGCATCCCATACATTTCATTTATAATTCAGCAAATATGTTTGTGGTTTTTCAGAGAATTGTTTACTTCTTCATAGTTCTTTATGGTTCCTAAGGGAGATTGCCTTAGGAAACAACATCTAGAGGTTTGAATGCCACAGACTGGACATGTCTAGGCTGAAAGGTTTTCTCCTCCACTCGTTCTGAAACTTGTTCTTATATTACACAATAGGAGGAAAGGCCACACCGACATGCTCCAGTGAGCTGTGGAAGGTCTCCCCCTCTCTTCGAGTGGCAGGGCATCCTCTCAATTGCTCCTTTCCCATAGCCTGTGGAAACACTGGTTGCTGCCTTCGGTGAAGCAGCATTCAAGTGCATGGTTTCCACTGCCACCACTGGATGTGCAGGTGATCCCATGCTATGTGTGCTTCACGCTTCCTGTATGCAGTAGATGGACATAAATTTTTACGGATACTGTCATTAGAGAATAGACACTTTCAGTGTCTGGCCTGAAGGTTTCCAGTGCCTCCCATAGAAGATCTCAGTCTCCTTCAGTGATTACCTGGCCAAGTCATCTGCTATGAGAGAAATCCCGCATAAAAAAAAAAAATCTGACTAGATTTATCAGCCATCCGGCTCAAGTCTTTAAAGAAAAATACAAGAAGTGGAGGGAGGAAGATAGTAATTATGTAGTAGCTTTTAATTTACATTTAGGATGTTACTGGTGGGGGGTAAGGCAGGTTAAAGAGGCAGCATTAGAAAGTCTGCTACTAATTGTGTGGGTCAAGTGGAAACTTTCTAAGTATCAAGCAAAGACTCTACTACAAAAGTTGTCAAAGTAGGATTAGGGTACCTGTGAGTGAGGGGGGGTCGTAGCCCCAGTGGAAATTAAAGTGGAGTCATAAATCCAGAGGGCAACTAGCTGTGGGGTTGCCATAGTGTTGGTGACTATGGTCATTGGAGAATGCAAACTTTAGCCAGTATTGCATGCATTTGGGTATATTCAAAGTTTTTTAGAGCCTGCTAGGGGGCTGGTAGGCCCAGTTAGAGACGTACCCCTCCAAAAGGGACAGTGTCTGCTAGGAGGATCTCTCACTTTTCTGAACTTTTATGGGAGAATCTGAAGAACTTTCCCAACTGATAAATTATTAAAGCGTCTTTTCTCTTCACTTTTATGTAGTGGTTTGTTAAGATTGCTAGTTGAGGAAATTTTGATTCTCATTTTTCATAACTTTTGAGTATTTACTGGCAACTCTGACATTCTTTCAGGATAGGTTTTTGTACATGATTTGTATTGACAGCCAGAGAGAAGAGGGCATGGGAGGAAAGGTGAGCGTCTGCATTTGCATTGGCTCTGAAAGATCCAGATGAGAAGCTGAACAGCAGGACAGAGGTCAATGGAGAAGAGAGATTTGTGAGTCAGTGAAGCTGTGTAAGAGAATGGGGTCAGTCTGGAATAAGGTTAAGAGGGTAAAAGAGGAGGATTTTAAGTGACACCAAGAAAACATGGTGAGGAATGGCGGAGGAGGAAGGTGCTCTGAATGAGTTGTAATAGAAAACTCAGGATCATAGGAGACTACAGAAAGGAGGGGAAAATACAGGCATAAAAATACATTCTGTAACAAAAGATGCAAGAGCGCCTATTGCCATTGAGAAAGTCCACTCACATTGAAGTGAGGAAGAGAAGGGTATTGCAATAAGGAAAAAAAAGAAATGGGGTGGGTTAGTGCTAGCAGACTGTTGTAGAATTTTTTTCTTGATTACATGTAGTAAGTGTCATACTGACACTAAAGACTTATTAATTACATTGTACCTTTCCATAAAGGGGACATTTGATGCAATGGCTTTTTAGACCCATTTAACTTCTCACCTATTTTTAAGACTACTTACACTTCCTTGACATGTAAAGCATTTGTAGTGTAGGCACGTACACAAAACAGTCTGTTATGAAAAGGATTGTGCACTACTTAGGTTTTCCAAGAAGTGGAAATGCAGCTAGGTAGCCCCAAATGTAGAATACCAGTTCCTGAAGTTTGTCATAGGTAACTGTTAGTCACCATAGGTGACTGATAAAGGAACGTAACGTAGAAGCTGTTCTAATGATCTGCAATGAAACAACCCATCTTCAGTGTGTATTCACACTCGAGTGTGAATGGGGTTTGTGTATAGCATGTTTGGAGCCAAGGGAAATAGTCATGTGATTTAGATAGTCTTTTATCAGTGTTCTTATATGGCTCCTTATGGAAAAATGAAAACATCCATCTCCTATTTAAGTTGTGATCTAAATTGTGCATAATACACCACAGAATATTAAAAAAAAGATAAGCGGGGTACGGTGTGGGTGGGTAATGGTGCAGATTTATGAGAGGTGCCTGTTACATGTGTGTTTTGTTCTTGTCCTGTTTGATGGAACTTGGGAACAGCCTGAAATGCGCGTGTCTGGCACGGTAGATATGAGAAGGCTGACAAATAAGGTTTAAGCAAGGTTGAGGTTATGCAATATCTGAAGGGCAGCAGGAGTACATCAGTAGGTGGGTGAATAAAATGAAAGTAGTAGAAAGTTACGTAATATCTGAAGGGCACCAAGTGGAAATTTTCATTTTCTTTATTTTAATTACGCTTTTCTTCACAAATTCTTAATGCAATGTGCAATGTGTTGTTTGTAAAAACATTTAGCAGCTGTGGCAATGCCAAGTTATGTCAGACGTGAGTTTACTGTGGAGGAGGCAGAGGGATGTAGGTCCTCAGTGGTACCTAACTTGTGTGTTATACATGTGATCTCTGTCACAAGGTTGAGTAGTTTTAGTGGGACTGTGCAGCTCCCTCCTTTCCTCTCCTCTGCATCTGCATCTTTCTCTCTGTATTCTATATTCTTCCATACCTCGTCTGTCGCTGCTGTTATGATTTTTCTCTAGACTGTGTTTGATTTTAGCTTTTAAATCAAAATATAAAATAATGACTCCTTAGAAGAGATGGAAGGAAGTAACTGAGGGCTTGCTTAGCTGGTTACTATTAGCAGTTAATGGATCGTAAAGTTTTTAAGGGGAAATGCCTGCGTGTTAGAGAGTGTGTTGTAAGTTAGGGAGGAACAGTGTTTCTGAAAGCTTGTTAGAATTAATTAGTTCCCTGCTCTGTAGTATATTTGTGGCCTGACTTGAACCTCACTGTGGAGAAGACTTTGTGATGTTTTGAAGGATGGTAGGACACTGCCCTTGTTTGTAGATTTGGAAGCTATATAGCAGTGAACAGTAATAGGAATAAGTAACAGCTGTATGACCACATGCATGGTTTCTTCATTATTGCACACATGCTTAACGATTTCTTGCATTGGGTGCTAACACAGCTACTTTGTAAGCAGTATGAGTGTTACAGGTTGCAGGCTTGGGTGGCAGTCCACCGATAAACTGTCATTCTCGTGGTACATACTGAAAAAGCACATGCCCTGAAATGGACACCTTTGGGTTTAGCTAGAAAGGGGATGGAAGAAATGACAAAAACATATAAAAAGGATACATATGGATTAAAAAAAAAAAAGAAAGGCAACACTAGGGGACAGAGAAGAAAATGGGGAAGGGGCTACAATGATGCAAGGCATACAGCAAGGCGTACCTATGGCTGAGGTTCAGCATGAGAGGGAGCAAAAATGTAGGTCCTCTCCACTGCCTGAATGCTCAGGTTGCTCAAATGAATTTAAATAACACAGTAAACTTCAATATCACTAAAATAGCCAGAAAATGCGCATTGGTTATGGATTCACATTCATTATTTACATTCTGAGGTTAGTTTTGATAAGTGATAGTCCTGTGTAGCACTGTTAATATAGAGACAGTAATAAAATTTTCCTTCTGAATTTTTACATTAATTCTGATGTTGGATGTTCTGAATACAGAGTTCAAGATGCAGTAAGTACATGAGGAATGCATTATTTTTACCTCTGACCTAGTGTAGCAATATTCTGCAATAACTTATCATGGGCTTTTTGTTGGAATGGGGCTGATGTACATTACACTTCCTAGAAATATTATGCAGAGGTTTTCAAAACATTCTAATTTAATGTTACTGAAGTATCCAAGAGTTTTACAACATCTAATTGCATGGAATGTCTTGGCTTGAAACTCATCTAAACAGAACTTTATAGGCAGGGGAATGTCATCTGGGGAAAAAAAATTGGTTTCCTTTTTAACCCATTCACAGCAATTTCATACATTTTTTTGTCACCTTATGAAAATGGTAAACAGACGTTAGTTAAAGGATTGAGGTTTTTTGTTCCCATACCATATTCCTAATTCTTGCTTCTGGGTCTTGCGTCTTTATTATGCTCCTCAAGGTCTTTCCCTGAGGATTACAACATTTTTGGTCTTTTCATGCAATGATTATGAAGCGGAACTTGGAATATTTTTCTTCTCCCGATGTTTGTCTGCAACTATCAGAGCCTAATTTTTGTCCTAGGAACATCTCATTCAAATTGTTGTTGTGGTTACTACATCCAACTTCTACTGTACATACAGAAGCTCTGCCCCTGGATATACAGCCTTTGCAATAACAGTTACTGTACATAGATTGTGTATGCTTGAATGATTCTGACTGTATTCATTATTCTCAGAAAACTGAAGCGCTAAAGAACATGCTGCACTTTGGGGACAGGAATGAAGGACTAGAAGGACTCCTAAAATTGGTTGTGCTCTTAAAGTTTTCATGAAATCATATCCTGAGCCTTGTTCTTCAGACATCCCTGCCCAGTTAAATCCAGACTGACTGAGGTCATGGTTATAAGTTACTGTCTGGCAGTGGCAGCTCTGACTTAAAAGCTTGCCATCCTCCACCTTGCCTCGCTAGTCTTTTTTTCCACCTTGTTAGCCTATAGGTCTGCTGGTGAACTGTTTGGCTTCTCTGTAGCTCAGTCTCCGTAATTATCTCGTTTAAAACATAGTTTCTTTTAAAGCTGAATCATTTAACAAATCTGATAGAGCAGCCACAAAATAGTTGAATTGGCAAAATGGAGGGAATAGTAAGCTTTTATATCTGATCTGATGGTAGTGAGGATGGCCTGAGATTCAGGCATTACATCACGTAGTTTACCGCATACTGACACCAGCAGGAATAAAAACGCAGAAGTAGGGTGCTTCTCAGAGTTGGACTAACACATGGACTTCTCTCTGTGTGTTTTATCTTTCTCATTTTAAAAATTGGCTTTCCTTGACTTAACAGACTAACACTGAATATTAACTGCAGTCAACTACTTCTGTCAAAGGTTTAAGTCTAATATGTATTTATTTGCTGCATCTTGTTCTCAGTTTCATGCAGAGCGTGTTGCTTTCACATGATAAACATATTTTTCTAATTTCCTAAACTTTCCAAATTTAATTAGGAAATTTGAGTACTCTTTCATGCTAATCAGTAATGCATTCTGTCATTTTCAATTAAATGTGCTTTGCTTTATAGTTTTTACTTCATTTTATAATTAATAAAATCTCACCGTTACATTCTTATGTATTCTTTGAACAGAAGGAGCATTCATCTTGGTCTTTAAGAATGTATTTTATTTACTTCTTTACATTAGAACTTTCTCCACCCCAACTTTCCCTCTCATAGCAAGATTTCTGCTTTAAACTAGTACCAAGCTTGAATGTGTAATTTTCTTGGATTTTAAAAGATTGCAGTTGTTGAAATGCTAAAGAGACTGCTGGCTTGTCTGAAACCATATAGGAGAACTTGAACCTGTTCATAAAATTAAATCCACAATGATTAAGTGACATCCTAATTTTAATGGTACTACCTTACGCGTTTTGAATTTCTGATCACTGTTAGTCATTTAATATTGTGTTACCAAACAGAAAAATGTTATCAAATTTGATTCAGAGATATGCAGTTCCAATATGTAATAATTTAAAAACTTTATTGAGTTGAAAATAGTTGCCACTTCTGTATCTCCTCAAGTTTGCTTTTCAATTTACAGGAGTTTTAGAAACATGTTTTCTTGTTCTTTCACACACTAGTTTGAAATAGGTTTATTGCATTTTTCTCCAAAGTATTTTTTTTTTTCCCAGTGGTTTGTTAAACAACCAACATTCAAGAGAAATTCTACTGGGAGCAAACAGAGAACAAGATGGAACTTGGATATAGTGAATGCTGGAAAGAAAAATATTTTTCTTTACTTAAATAGTACGGTTTTTGTAATGGTAGTGTTGCTGGTAAATGTTAATAAAGAAGCAATAATTCTTGCCATAATCAGTCATGTAAACAGCACTCAGTATTCTGGTGTTGCAGGACATTAAATTAATGAAATGAGAAAGGAAAGTTTATTATAACTTTATCTTGGACATAAATTAGCCAGACGTAAACCTGCTACTTTTCTCTGACATTTTGACACACAAAGTCCTATTTGATTGTGTCATCCCTGACTGTTTCTTTTGCTTTGTATTGTTTCAGGTTATTACCTGTAAACTTGACATTTAGTAACCAAAAATAGAATTTGCTCTGAAAACTTGGTGGTGTTGACGATGGAAGAAACGACATCCTGCTTACCTCTTAGGCTTTGTGTAGACTACTGCTGATGCTGAGGAAAATGCGGAAAACATTCAGTAAACAGACTTGTTTCATAGAATCATAGAATGGTTTGGGTTGGAAGGGACCTTAAAGATCATCTAGTCCAACCCCCCTGCCATGGGCAGGGACATCTTCCACTAGACCAGGTTGCTCAAAGCCCATCCAACCTGGCCTTGAACACTTCCAGGGAGGGGGCATCCACAACCTCTCTGGACAACCTGTTCCAGTGCTCACCACTCACAGTGAAGAACTTCTTCCTTACATCTAATCTAAATCTACCCTCTTTCTATTTAAAGCCATTACCCCTTGTCCTATCACTACATGCCCTTGTAAAAATCCCTCTCCAGCTTTCTTGTAGGCCCCCTTGAGGTACTGGAAGGCTGCTAGAAGGTCTCCCTGGAGCCTTCTCTTCTCCAGGCTGAACAACCCTAACTCTCTCAGCCTGTCTTCATAGGAGAGGTGCTCCAGCCCTCTGATCATCTTTGGGCCCTCCTCTGGACCCCTCTAACAGGTCCATGTCTTTCTTGTGCTGAGGACTCCAGAGCTGAATGCAGTACTCCAGGTGGGGTCTCAGAGAGCAGAGCAGAGGAGGAGAATCACCTTCCTCGACCTGCTGGTCAAGCTTCTTTTGATGCAGTTCTGTTCTACTGTTCCTCTTTAAAAAAAAAAAAAAAAGAGAGTGCGAGAGAGAGAGAAAAGAAAAGAAGCAGCTAATGAAAAGGGTAAAAGGTATCTCCAGTTATTGCACTTAAGCATCCATCCGTACAAAATCCTATGTTAACTGTGGAGTGTCCTTAGAGCATTATAGTAAAACAGTTTACTTTTAAAACTGGCACTTTGCCCTAAATTTGATATGTTGACCCCTTGCCCCATTATGAATACCTGATACTCCTTTTCACTCCTCCTGTTTTGCCCATTCTTAGTATTTCTGTAACAATTGAAAGGGCTGAGTGAGTTGCTTTTCACTGTGGGTGGTTGCTCCATTCTTTTAATTATTGATCTCTTTTGAGTGTTACTTATGGATTAATGATAATATTTAAGTATTTAGAGTTTGTTTTCATAAAACACTGAGCACTCTAACCTCAATTCAGCAGAACACTTAAATATATGACTAGTTTCATTGAAGTGCAATACTCAAGTGTTTTTATGTGATGGGGTTACGTGAGACCTCAGAAGAGTAAGCCTTACGAAGCTTATCATGTTTAGATTTCAACACATTGGCAGTTCTGAATTCCTTTGCTAGCACAGTACATCAAAAATACTTTATGCGGAAACAAGAGGGGAGAGTCTGAGCTGTCTTTCCATTAGCTTACCCTTGTTTTTCTGTTATAGTGCAAGATTCTCTTAATTTGGGGATAGCTCGAATTGATGGATGTTCATAACCACCATGCCAGCTGGATGGCCCTGATAATTACAGTGCCATTCTTCTTGGTGCTGGGCAGAAACAGTACAACGAATTCTCTGCATTAATTTGATTTTGTTTCCTTCCTTATAAATAGCTGGAATTAATTCTGAGAGTCAGGAGAGGAGAGGGTTAGGGTTTTTGAAAGATCAGCTTGATTCTAATAAGATTTAAGGGTAAAGGGTAAAGCTTGAAATGGTTTACCAGTGAGTTCACTCCACGTTTCAGCTTTTTAAGTTTTTGAGCTTGTTCCTTAGCTAAAACCTTGGTAGTTTGCCACGTTGTCTTCACAAATTCAGTTAAAAATATTAAATGTGTTCATTTGCTGAGAGCAAGACAGAAGCAAATATGCAGCTCTTGCTTGTACATTCAGTTACATTCCCATAATCCTTTGCTTGTGAGTGACTGTGTAATTGTTGTATACCCTGAGCACCGGCTTCACTACTGATGCCATTTTTAAGTCCAAATAATCTTCGTGACAGGGAAGTCTACTCTCCACACTTGTGTCAGTGATGCATGTTTTGGCGCCTGTTTCTTCGTCTATATTGGGAGTTTTGGTTACCTTACTAACTTCAAAATTCTTAGTGAAAAGCTGATTTTTAGATTCAGTATTGTAGAAAGATCTCTGCATGTCCTGTCTCGGTGGGTCAGCAATTTTTGACAAATCATCAAGTAGCAAATGGCGTTGCTTTCATTTACTCCGATTTAGTGGAGTTCTGTTGCTTACAGGTTTTTTTGTTTTGCTTTTTGGCCACACAGTCTTTGCATAGATTATTACAGCTAGCTCTGCAATGGTGGTGTACATGGGAAAATAACCTCTGTTGAATGATTTTAAGCTTAATGCATCTTGTAAGCCATGCGCTCATATAACTCTAATGTGAGTAAGTAAATTGTAAGCTTGAAAAGTGAGAGAATGAGCTCCATGTATGTACATTTATATCTCCTAGATAGAGTTATAAGCAACTTCTGCTGAACATTAGTTGAATATCTTTATATGGTAGAGTTTCATTTTTTAAATCCACATTACAGGCTAGAAATCAGATAAGACTATTCAGCTGTTTGAGTGCATACCTCAGTGTTACAATAGATGTTTTCAATTCTTCAGTATTATCTAAGCTTTCATGAACTTTCTGTGGAGTATGTAAAATTTGTAACTGGCTACAGATCCATCAGTTGTCTTGCATGTAATCAGTTCTCACCAAGCTAAATAGGATTAATCTAGCTGACAGAATGGTAGTATCTGAGTTACCTATGTTCTTCATCCAATTTGACCTGATTAGTGGAGGTGGATGGGTGAGTCAGGTTCACTATGCCTCTGCCTCTGCTTGATTCTCAATTCTTTTGAAAGTTACCCTTGGGCAGTTTAAGCTGTGCTGTGACAGCAAGTTCTTGATTCAAATTAACATTCAAGCAGCTAAGGAAAAACAGTGTTATCCTTAGTTACGTTTTACACAATATTCGATTATTCTTTACTCCTTAGATGTCTAAAGATAGTAATAATTACTTATTTGTATTTATTTTATTTATGTATTTATTTATTTATTTTTATCCTTTCTTATGCTTGGACCCAGGGAAACAGGACACTTGCTCCAGCCAACCAACGTGTTAGGTCCCAGCTGGCGGCTTGGCCCCTGCAGCATAGCGGTTGCAGCTCCACGTTGTCGGATGTCTCTGCCTGTGGCCCTTTTGTTTTCATTATTTATTACTGTATTTGGTCATCAGCATAGGCTACTGATGGTCTCACTAATCTTCTAGCCTCACACTAGTCACCTTGGCTTTCTCCATAGCTAAGGCCATTCAGTGGGTGCCTCTGGGTCTTTCCCTTACCTTCTGGTCTCCTGCCCCAGACGTGTTACAAGGAGCGTGGAGGTCTGTTGGCAGAGGGAGTGACTTGGAACGCCCGGTAGGTCAGCAGCCCCCCACCTGCTGGCCTCTGATTTTTCCGGCCTCCGGTAGTCCGGATTTTTTCATGTGGCTGTGAAAAGTGTAACTGAGCCCAAATAGGATATGCAAGGAAGCATCCTAGGGCAAGCTCTGCCCTACTGATTATTGAGTATTTTAGCATGGATGTGCACACTGGTTTATGTTATTGCATGGCCACAAACGAATACACAGGTTAAATTCCACTAGTTACGTGCCTTCATAATTTGACGTGTAATGCCCCTATGTACAATCAGTATAAAAATGATAGACATTTGGGCTGTCAGTTGCTAGATTTATTTCACACTTTTTAATATGGCAAGCAGCTAAGCCCAATGGATTTCTTAACTCCTCAAAATACAAGATTCCACTGTTGAGTTTTCTTTTTGTAAAAAGAAGATGGAAACAAGAGTGTCTGGGAGGTGGTGGGTGATGAGAGCAGAGTGGGGTCTGCCTCTTCTGGCAGTGGGTAGCTCACAATGTGAAACTACTGCTGAAATCTTTGTTTTTCTTTTATATCTTGTCTTCATTGCTGGTGAGCGCACTGTCTTGAAAGGTCCATTGCTTCTTTTTTGACATTACATAGCTCTTTTAACTTTATATCATAGAAAAAAAAATGATAGGCCATGTAAGCAATTAACATTCTTGTGTGCATTTGGAAGACATATTTAGCACAGATGTACAAAAGAAATTATACAGCCACACTCTAGTCTTCCAAAGCTATCAGAGAAATGATTCAAGTAGTTTAAATAGTTGATTGTTTTCCACATGTGGAAAACATCTAGCAATGTGGTAAATCATTTTTGGAAGGAGGGAGGGGGAACCGAATGATTAAGTCTTGAATATAGGTAACTAAATATTTTCTTTCTAACATAACTTTTCTAGAAAAGTGATCACTTTTTTTGACAGAAAGCCTTCCTTGCTTGCTCTTTTAGTTCAGCAAGTACAGAATGACTGAATTGCAAACATAATTTTTATTTTAAGCGTTTCAGCTTGCTGACTGTATTTGTCAAGCTATGTGTATGTGATGTGTCTTCTGAATGAAAATCTGAGGATTTATAAACAGTACTGATAACTAACAAAAGAAAGAGCGGGCATCTATGTTACAACTTTGCCACTCTGATACAATTTTCTAAATATTTTTCCTGAGTATCCAGGTGTCTCCCTGAGACTGGGAAGTAAAATTATGGGACTGTGAACTGTAGATTTCATTTTTATTTCATTGTGGTCATATCTCTGCACTGTCTTCACGTGACATGTTGCAGCTATACATTTCTGTGTAAAAAAAAAAAAAAAAAAAAAAAAATCTTTAAAGAAGTTTCTTTACTAAATCAGTGGTTTTGCCAAGAAGAAACATTTCGTATAGTTTTGGCTTGGGGGAAATAGTGACTGGGTTGTGTGCTTCTGACCTAAGAGTTATGAATGAAAATGCCTAGTTGAGTATATAACTAGCAGAAAGTTTGGCTCAGAAGGGTGGTGGCATAGCTATTTAATAATTTACCAGAGTAGTTCATAACGTTGGACACAGTGATATTGTTAAACATAAATTTCACAGTTATTTGCTGGTGAAATTGCTTTTGGCTGGTACCAGCTTTAACCTCTTAAAAATCTTACTTTTAAATAAATGCGTAGATTAATGTGGAAGCAAAACACTTGGATGCCCATTCCTGTAAGATGCTGAGTTCCTTCATTTCTTAGATTGCATGAGGACATGGCATGGAAGGACACAGAACCGTCCCTTCCCAGTCCCTCAATACACCATTATAACAATTCCCACGGTCTGGTGGTTTAGGAAGGTTATTTACACAACAGCCAGACATCAGTGTGTTTCTCAGAGGAGTAAATAATACTGCATAGCAGTGGGCATGGGTGATTGGCTGATTAATCCTTTTTGATCAGGTATGGTTTGGATTTTTTTTTCTTTATATCCCCTAATATGTTTCTATGATTCTGAACAGTGCTGCTTGCGATCGCATTGTGCATCCCCAGAAAACCTTCCATGTTGTATCATAAACTTAAGTAGCTATGCAGCTGGAGTAGCTCAGCCTCTTAAAAGGGTGGGGAGAAGGTCCTTTGGATAAAGAACTTGGGGGCTAGATCTGTAATTTGTTATCGATGTGTTGTGTACACTGAAAAATTGGACATTAGTAACCGTATAGTCTTTTAACATTAATTGTTGTACAACTAATACTCACAGCATTCAGTCCTGAAAATGCTATAACTAACTGGAAAGCAGTTCAGTGTAGGAAAAAAGTGCTAAAGAAAGAAAGTTCATTGTGAATTCGGTGACCTTATCCTCTTCCCTATGAGGAATGGTCTGGGGTCCTACAGTAGCAGCCTTTGCACTGATAGTCTGAGCCACTTCAAAAACAGGTGAGAGAGGGAAAAAGAGGATTCCATCTTGAAAACAAGGGATAAATTAGCACCCAGGAAGAGTTGTACCCAATTGCTGTGTCCTTTGAAGCCCTGTCAGTGAGGCAGTGCTGCTAGCTGAGTCATTCCCCCTGCTCTCATGGTCAAGCTAGTTCTACCAAGATAGTAACTGACAGCTGGAAAAGCAGCTTCTGTTGGGGGAATTGAAATTGCTGTTTTGTTTTCCTCTGGGACTTTGTTTCTAAGTTGGTAATGAAGGTCGTAGTTTTTTGCTTTGCTAGAATAAACCTTCTTATTTTTCACTTTTTAAATTTACCTAGTGTATGAATTAGTTCAGGTTAGGCTGGCGAGCACACAGTTTATTGCTTTTTTTGGAAATAGTAGGTTCATACAGAGTAATGTGTGTGCAGGCAGACTTCCAAGGGAACTTGAGAGGAGGCTGGAAACCCCAATGATTGTGTTTTATATCCTGCCAGGGTTGTCGGGTCAGCGTGAGGGCTGATGTCTCCAGGTTCTCAGAAGAAGCCTGCTCTGACGGAGATACATCAGTACACTCTGATAAGGAACACACAGTGGAGAAACAGCACGCTGTTTCAAGAACGCCACTGATCCTGACACCACTTTATAAAAGTCAGGAGAAAGTGAATTCCCTCCTACTGAGCACTCCTGTCCTGCATGGCGTGTAATTGGGGTTCTTTTATGAAGAGCAGCAAAAGAAATGTCTTCAAAGCATCAAATGGTGCAAAAAATTACCATCTTGCTCAAGAAATTTTTATTCTGTATTGCTGTTGTAGGTTAGGATGGTTATTCAGCTGGCTTCCTGCCTGGTGTCCCACATCACTGTTACACCTTAAAGAGGCTGAGGACAAAATGCTAAAATGTAAGTCTTCGTTTTTTGATAAGATTTATAGATGTAACTAGATTTTCTGTAAATTTACATTAAATATAATCAAGAAGTTTTTAAATATGGCTTTTATACTGTGATGAAATAAACAGGTTTAGAATTAGATTTTCATTGTACCCTTATTTAGATATTTGATTATAGGCTCTCCTTTGAAAGGGAGCTCCTATTTAAAACAGTGGTTTTCATAGAATGTACTTCGTATTTTATCAGGCATGTCTAGCAACATCATTTTTTCCCACTCTTTCTTCAGGTATTACAAGCACATACAATAAACGATATGTGTATATATCTAATGGAAATAAAATATGGACACTGACATTCTCTCCAGACCTTTCACATAAAACTCCGCTTGTTCTCCTGCATGGGTTTGGAGGAGGTGTTGGACTGTGGGCTCTCAATTTTGAAGATCTCTGTGAGAACAGGGCCATTCATGCTTTCGACCTCTTGGGATTTGGACGTAGCAGTAGACCACACTTTGACACTGATGCTCGGGAAGCAGAAAATCAGTTTGTGGAATCCATAGAAGAATGGAGAAAGGAGGTGGGGTTAGAAAAAATGATTTTACTTGGACACAACCTAGGTGGATTCCTGGCTGCTGCTTACTCATTAAAATACCCATCAAGGTATGTGAAACTAAAGGAATGAAGGAATTCCTTTTCTGTATTTGACTAGTGATTTTAACACCGATTTTATTTCATCAGACTCCTTATAGATTAGCTTTAAGTAAATGACTGTGCTGATTTAAAGAAACTTGATACTGAATTTTAAGCCTAAAGTATTAATTGTATGGTTTGTTTCCAGATGAGTAGAAATAAGTAGATATGGTAAACATGCTTTTCTGTGTACTTTTGTGTACCTCTTTGTTTTTGTTCAGTACCCCCTTGCCATGTTATAAGGCAAAATATCAAAGATCGTACTTATGGGTGAATGTTTTGTGACATCTCTGATCAAACATAGGTTTGTGAAGGGAAAATAAGCCTGTTTCTGCCAAACTTCCCATTATTATGGATAACATTGAAACTTCTGGACATAATTCCCGTCGGTAACTTATACCTATATGCTAGCAGTCAGTCTGGTGCCAGCATGATGATGTAAAAATGATTTTAGTGACGGTTTGATTTAAATTGTCTGTATGCCACTTCATATTTCTTCTTTAAAAAACAACCCAGCTGCAGCAGTCCTCTAATTGTATTTCATCAGCATTTTATGCACCACATTGTGGCCAACAGCTAATCCATTTTTTTTCCCTTAAACTAATAATTTGTCTGGTTTTTTTAATATAGTCTGGTTATGTAGCCCCTGGTGAGTTAGGATCCCACCAACTGAGGTCATTCTGTATCAAAAAGGACATTGGTTTTGTTTAGACACACATAGTGGACTCCTGTGAAAAACTGTGAATTAAGTTTAGCTTTCCACATTGTGTGGCAGATTCTGTATTATACAAAACATATCTTATTCTTTTATATTCACATCGATTTATACCATATATGTTTCTTTGTCTCTCTTATTTGGAAATTTTGAAATAAATTCATACATTAGTTTTTCCTAAAACACTTTGCCTCTTTCTTTCCAAGTGGACGACAGCTGGCACACGCAGGTGGAAATGATGTATGAAAGTAGGTGTGTGTCTAAATCCAGAATTGCAATGAGGAAATGCAGTCCTCTGCTCTAGGGATGTAAACCTGTTATCCTTTTGGGCATAAAACAGCTTCTAGCTAACTGTAGTTACTTTCTTGTAGGGATCACTTAGAAGTTCCTTACCTCTTTTTCTGAAGTCTCTGTAAATGGCGCTATCCTATCCTTGTGGGATGGGTTATTGTTTCTGCCCCCTGCTGACTTACATCGAAAGTGACACTTTGGTTTTATGCCTCACTGTGCTTAGGTTGGGGTTAATTAATTTGAGGGTGTTTCGGTTTGTGCCCTTGCATTACTAATTTTTTTGAAATTAAACTAATGCCATCAAATTAGCAAGTTGACTGGTGGGATCTTAAGACAGCATTGTATCAAGTGATAAATATAGCACAGCTTTCAGCCAGATTATCTAACAATGCATTAGAGGCTTAAGGGATTCTGGATACATATTGTTAGGAAAGCAGATCTGTTTCTCCAAGCTTAGATGATCTGTTAATTTACTATGTTGTACCAAAGTTGTTCATGGGATAGCTGAGGTTACTGATCCAAAAAGATTCCCATTTAGGATATTCCCCATTGGTGGTGGGTCATGATTTTCAAATACTACAATTTCTGGACTATTACTTTTGGAATGGTTCTCATGGTCAACTTCCCGTTATCCTGGGAGATACGCTAGGAGAAATGCTAAATAGGAAGGAAAGTATTAAGAAAGGAAACATGAAAAAAAGCTTGCTCTATTTTTATTCATGTGTTTGCTGTGTTATGTTTAATGCCATAGTTTGTGCACAGAATCTGTGGCTTTCCTGAACGCCTCCCCATTGCTTGCACTCCTTAGCCTCTAATCTCTCCTGCTTGGTTTGTATGGTTAAATTCTACCCTGTCGTCTCTTACTGTTGGTGTTTGCTGCTGTGTGCAAATATGCTCGTGACTGAGCTGACAGCAAAGAAACATCTTTGTGAGGTTAATCCTTTTCAACCCCTCATTTCAAGCACAGATTTTTGGTTTCCCAACTGATTACAATCCAGAAATAGCCTTTGGGATCATTTCTGACATCGTTTTAGGCACTAAGAACTCTGCTGTATTAAATATCTAATCTTGTGGCTTTGAAAGAGAAGGACACCATGAAGAAGAAAGTAAAGATGATGGAAGCTTGCACAGAACATCATCTTAAATATGCAAAACTATAGTTAAGAGTCACTTTTTCAGAAATTGGCAGTATCTAGGACAGTTAGAGTAGGTGGCATTATGGGATTAAACAGAAATGGATTATTCCAATCTACCAAGATGAAATAGATTTTTTGCTTGAGGGGGACTCGCAGCATGAAGTGATTGATAGTTGCATGTGCTGGAGACTCCTACTATACTCTCTGTACTGAGATTCCTTTGAGTAATAATTTTGTAAATTGTCTCTCTAACGTTTCTTTCATGACCTAAAATCAATAAATTTAGAAAACATCTGCTAATTTTGCTCTGCCTCTCTCAGTTCAAATTTTACTTTGATAAGATGGTTTTTCAGATAAATTGCATCTCTTCTTAGAACAGAGATGTTAGATGGCTTGGAAAAGAAAGACTTTTAGCAATTTTACTTAAAAACAGATGCAATTATCTTCTTTTCTCTCAAATTAAACTGCTCCTGCAAATAATATTGACTGAGCATATAGATTAGGCTACTTTTAAAAATAGAAACAAGACTGGCCTTTTTATCAAATGTGTGTGACAGTGGGTATCTATTGAATACTGAGTTTCTCTTTGTGACATGAGCTTCCAAGTTTGTGGTGTTCATACATATGATTAGTTGCAATTCAGTCTCTCTCTAATTAGCAATCAAAGCAAAAACATTGATGAATCAGAAACTAGGTAATAAGCCACTATGATAGAAGTGACTAAAACAGGTTGCATAGTCCACAGATAGCACATTTCTGGTGTACTCAGTCAAAGAAAAAATAACGTACTCTAAACCTCTGAACCTTTTTTGCCAACAGGGTCAAACATCTTATCTTAGTGGAGCCATGGGGTTTTCCAGAGAGACCTGACAATGCTGAACACGAAAGACCAATTCCGATCTGGATCAAAGCACTAGGAGCTATATTGAGTCCATTTAATCCATTAGCTGGGCTGAGGATAGCAGGACCCTTTGGTGAGTTTTAGCTACTTTAAATACCTTTTCTGTTTTCATTAAACATAAACATGGGGCAGATGCCACATTAAGATAAGCTTTGTTGCAAGCCCATATCACCCACAGAGAAAAGAGTTGGAGGAGAAAGTGGGAGGGGTTGAGGAAAGATGAACTCTTTAAGACAAGAGGGCGAGCTCTTTCTATTAGAAATACTAGTATGATAGTTTATAGCAAGCAACATCATATTATTGTAGGCTACAGTTATAGTGAGTCAAATTATGTGAACATCTGTTGGGGAAGCCTGACAAAGAGGCATAAATGTCAAAAGATTTTATTCTAGTTGCCTCCGGTCACAGTCCATTTAGTTTCCCTTCCAACTGCAGTTTGATGGACAAAGAGGATTTCCAAATTTGGTTAACATTTGGCCTGAGTTTAAAGAAGTTAAATTGAAAGGTTCTTTCCGTTAGCCATTTTCTTATTACTCTAGCAAATTTTGTGGGTCTCATTGGTGTCCTGCATTACAGTGGCAGTCCATCCTTCATATTTCTACGTTTCTTCAACAGCACCAATGAGATGTTAGATAAACTCTGTATACCCTAATACTAGGACTAGGTAGGGATGACCAAAAATACTACAGTTTTAGTTTATGTGGGGAGAAGGGTGTGATCAAATCTTAAAGTCGTCATATTTATTCCTTCTAGAGGGGAAAGAGGTTATCTGTCTATTACTCTCTGTACTACAGGAGTATCTGCTGGAGAGACTTGGAAAAAGATATCCTTCAGGCCCCTCACAAGTTACAATTAACTCACCTCTTCTTCATTTTTAGTATTCAGTCTGAAGATAAACTAGTGACATTTCTAGGCTTTGTTTACATTTAAACCACATCTGTTTCCTAAATCACTTTCTAGAATACATATTTTAATATGCTGATCTATTTGATTGTTTTCAGGAGTGTGACAAAATTAGCTTTTCAGACAAGCAACGTGTTTTGTACAGATTTTTTTTTTTTTACTAAAATGCTAATTGAGTTAACAAAACAACCTGAGGCATATTGAGTGATAAGCAGTGATTTAATGCCTTTTATCCAATAACAAATGCATGCATTAATCAATCCATGTGGACGAGTTCAAAGCTGAAGTTGTCTCCCTTAGCAAGTAAGTGCAGTCAAAACCATGCTGCAGAAACAGACCCTGTCTTGGCAAGGTATCCCCAACCTAGCCTCGCTTCTAGGTTGCTGTGGAGGGCAGTGCTTTTCAAAATTTTTCATCCATTTCTCACTCCACGTGTTAAAATAAGTTTTCTGTCATCAACTTAATGTGCAGTTCTTGACAGGTGAAGCATAGTTCTTAGAGAAGGGTAGGTTTAAACACTGTGCTGCGAGGTAGGCATCAAACCCAACCTGATGAAGGCACTGAATCAAACCCGGGTTTCCTTCTACATGCACATGTGCTTAAGCTGCTGGGCAGGCATAGCTGTCTGATCCTCGCTATAAAGCCAATTGCTCTTGTTCAAAGGTATGAGTTAGGCACTTAAATGTGAGCCAGGTTCTTTGGGATATTGTGATGGTATCACATGGATATTTAATCGGACCCGCAGGCAGATACTTAAACCTGGGAGAGAGACAGAATCCAGAGAGATCTTTTTCTTTGAGTGGTTTCCAGTTAGTTGATTGCATATTTTCCTTCACTTAACTGGAACAGTCACCCAGGAGGCTCGCAGCTGAGGGATTTCAGTGCTTAGCTTGGATTTGTGAATTCCATTCCTAGAGCTGCATGCCTAAAAATTCCTCAGGACAACAGTAATATCACTGTGACCACACCCTTTTTGTGGAACTCAAGAGTCTTCAATGTTAGTATTTCTTTTAGCATTTCCATAGACACTGTGGAAAACATCAGCCAGACAATTAAGAGTGTCTTCATTATGAGAATGAACCAGTGCGATTTCATTCCAAAATTTGTTCCAAGATGCCTTGACTCCTTGTTTCATTCTCCCCTGTAAATTCCCAGGGAGGGAGAACGGTTTTGTGATTGGACCCACAGACAAAACACATTTTGTCAAAACGGCAACTGACTTCTACAATTTGGTAACTTTCAGTCCTCTAGTTATTGGAAATGGGGATGCTGTGGCCTCTATGCTGATAGCAGGGGAAGGCAGAATTAGCCTCTTTCCTCCAGGTACTCTTATTCCAAGCCAGCTGTATCATTTGTGTTCAAAAAAACCCCAGACAGACAGACAGAAGAAGACAGAAGTCCAGCAATTGAACTCTCTGTAGAGGAAATAGAAGCAGCAGAGCAAATTGCAGAATGTTTGCAAAATCTTCATCACTTCAGGACTTAAATTGCTGTTTCATAAGGGAATTATTTTCTCTTGCACTGTATTAGTTTTCTAAATTGATTTAAAGCATACATAAGGGTGTGTTGCAATAGTCGAATCTCAAGGTTACAAAATCATAGATCACTGTGACAAGGTCTGCGTAAATAGTACCAGGCCTTTGGCCAGGGACAGGTGGGAAGAAGTGACATCATCATAATTGCACAGATTAACAACAGTATGAAGTTCCCACTGACTGGAAAAGAGGAAACATAACCCCCATTTTTAAAAGGGAAAAAAGGAAGACCTGGGGAACTACAGGCTGGTCCGTCTCACCTCTGTGCCTAGCAAGATCATGCAGTGGATCCTCCTGGAAACTGTGCTAAGGCACATGGAAAATAAGGAGGTGATTGGTGACAGCCAACATGGCTTCACTAAGGGCAAATCGTGCCTGGCAAATTTGGTGGCCTTGTACAACGGGGTTACCGCGTTGGTGGATAAGGGAAGAGCGACTGACATCATCTACCTGGACTTGTGCAAAGCATTTGACACTGTCCTACACGACATCCTTGTCTCTAAATTGGAGAGACAGTGATTTGATGGATGGACCACTTGGTGGATAAGGACTTGGCTGCATGGTCGCGCTCAGAGTTGCAGTCAACAGCTCAATGTCCAAGTGGAAAGCAGTGACGAGTGGTGTTCCTCAGGGGTCAGTATTGGGACTGGTGCTGTTTAACATCGTTGTTGGCGACATGGACAGTAGGATTGAGTGCACCCTCAGCAAGTTTGCCATGTGGTGCAGTCAACACGCTGGAGGGAAAGGATGCCATCGAGAGGGACCTTGGCAGGCTTGAGAGGTGGGCCTCTGCAAACCTCATAAAGTTCAGTAAGGCTAAGTGCAAGGTCCTGCACATGGGTCGGGGCAATCCCAAGCACAAATACAGGCTGGGCAATGAGTGGATTGGGAGCAGCCCTGCAGAGGACTTGGGGGTGTTGGTTGACGAGAAGCTCAACGTGACCCGGCAGTGTGCGTTTGCAACCCAGAAAGCCAGCCATATGCTGGGCTGCATATCCAAAGAATTGTGACCAGCAGGTCGAGGGAGGTGATTCTCCTCCTCTGCTCTGCTCTTGTGACACCCCACCTGGAGTACTGCGTTCAGTTCTGGGGCTCCCAACATAAGAAGGACATGGACCTTTTGGAGCGAGTCCAGAGGAGGGCCACGAAGATGACCAGAGGGCTGGAGCACCTCTCCTATGAAGACAGGCTGAGAGAGTTGGGGTTGTTCAGCCTGGAGAAGAGAAGGCTCCTGGGAGACCTTCTAGCAGCCTTCCAGTACCTCAAGGGGGCCTACAAGAAAGCTGGAGAGGGAGTTTTTACAAGGGCATGTAGTGATAGGACAAGGGGTAATGGCTTTAAACAGAAAGAGGGTAGATTTAAATTAGATGTAAGGAAGAAGCTCTTTACTGTGAGGGTGGTGAGGCACTGGCACAGGTTGTCCAGAGAGGTTGTGGATGCCCCCTCCCTGGAAGTGTTCAAGGCCAGGTTGGATGGGGCTTTGAGCAACCTGGTCTAGTGGAAGGTGTCCCTGCCCACGGCAGGGAGGTTGGAACTAGATGATCTTTAAGGTCCCTTCCAACCCAAACCATTCTATGATATTCTATTTTCAGTTGATAAACCCAAGTGGTAAACTGCAAGCCCATCTCTTCAGGGATGAATAATATTCTTAGACTAAGATTTGCCTTTGGTGAGGCTCTTGTCCCAAAGATCTGTCTGGTCAACTAGAAGAGGCTTCTTTCTTACAGAAGTGATTCAGAATAGGAGCTTAACTTTAGAAAGCCTGAACTGGCCCCTGAAGGGACCCGCTTCTATACTTTGGCTGTTAAGAGAGCATGGGGACAATAGCTTTCCTAGGTTAAATCTCTTAATTTGTACCAGTTCTTGTGTCTTATACTCATGTCAAGATTTCTACACCTGTTTTTCAGCGTAGAGTTCTGTTCTTTCAACTAAACACTAGTTAGATGAACTAGCTTCAGAAGACGACTGTTCTGTAAAAGGAGAGCACAGACTTATATCTAAGGAAGAAAAACAGCCCAGCTTTTTCAACAGTGCCTTCTGGTTCTGAAAAGTGGGATGCTTTTGGCCCACCCAGTGCTGCCAGAGCAAGGAGAAAGACAGTGTCTGTATCGTGTGAGACTAAACTGGTGGCAAAAAGATACTCTGCTTAGCCCTTTTGCTGGTCCCCTTTGCGTGTTTCTTCTGTTGCTGCAGTGGCCGTTCTCAAATATTCCCCGTATGTATTCAGCAGGGATTGAATTGCCCCTCTTGTGGTGCAACATAAAATCCTTTAGAATATTTATGTTTCATTCCTGTTTGATGTAATGCCATCATGTTTTCCTAAGACATACAAGTGGTGAAACAAAACATTGGTTTAGGAGTCATCAAGCTTAGCCACGAGTTTCAAGGGAACGTGTTTGGAGGGTTGTAATGAAAAGCGTTAGGCAATCTCATAAAGTTGTCTGTACTAATTCCTCCTCTAATAGTGTTTTCTGTTTTAACAGGATTAAGCCTTGTTCAGCGTTTAAGACCAGATTTCAAGCGAAAATATTCATCGATGTTTGATGATAACACTGTGGCTGAATATATCTATCACTGCAACGTACAGTCACCCAGGTAAGTATGAGTTTCCCAGTGTATGTTTTGAAGTCTGTCTTTCATTTACTGAGTGCCTGCTACTCCCTCCAATGGCCATGGCAACAGTGTGCATGCTGGTTTTTTTAAATTGTAACATTTATTGTATTAATTGAAGAAAAAAATAGCATTGCACTTTTTCTGAATTCCAGAAACTGAAAAAAGTAAAAGCTATCCTAATTCTATATTTCTTCTAAACTACCTGTGTGTTAATTCTGAGAGAGTTTGGGCACTAATTTTTAATTAAAAAAATTGTCACAGTGGTTTAATTTGTAACAAATTTCTTAACGTAAAAACTAAGGCATTTCATTCTTTTAAGTGTTATCACTCAGTACTGTAAAAACATAGGCTCTTTCTGTGAAAATTACCTGCAGACCTTGAAAACTACGTTTCTTAATAGTAAAAAATCTCAGCCTCATGTACTATTGCACTCTGTGTTACCAAAAGGTACAGATACTCCAATTTAGAGATAAGGCAGATCCAATGGAAATTTAATTGTTTTTACCCTTTTGAATGATTTGAAGTGGTGAAACAGCTTTCAAGAACATGACTATTCCTTACGGATGGGCAAAAAGGCCGATGCTGCAACGAATTCCACAAATGGATCGAGACATTCCTATCACTGTGGTCTACGGAGCACGTTCATGTATAGATGGCAATTCTGGCAGCACTATCCAGTCTCTGAGACCAAATTCGTATGTGAAGACAATAGTAAGTTGACTTTTAAAGCAGTTGTTTGTTTATTGTGTGGATTTGTTTAAATAGTATCTATGTTTTTTATACCAACTGTGGAAATGCTGGCCCTTTGATTTAAAGCCCAGGGTAGTAATTTCTGATTTCTGTAACAGAGAAAGAGAAAACAGGTGTTAGATCAGAGAAAACCTAGACAAGAGTCTTGAGTTCCCAGAGTAAGAAGGAAACTTACTCTAGCACTAGAAGCTGAATTAGATCTTTGAGCAAGGTCATTCTTCTGCTCTACAAGATATTTTGCCCTACAGTGTGCTGATACAAGTAGTTTTTGTGGTCACTCGTAAGTATCCGGGATTTTGTCTGTGTTTTAAACCACAGCAGTCCTAATATCTGCATATATGTATGACACAGTGAGGAGGCTCTCATAAACTGTTTTGGTCTGTCTGTATAATGCTTTTGTTTCTCTGATAAGAGAGTGGTTTGTACCTGGTGCTTAGGTTCTCGTAAGCGTCTTTCTTTAAGTCATTAAAAAAATACTTAGTGTTGTCTTCCTAGCTAATACATTCCTGTTTAGAGCTATAGCATTATTGTTTAAAATGTGTGTACTTGCAACTTGATGCGAATGTACACACTGCATTTTTTGTTGATTTCTATAAAAACAAACAAAAGTATTCTTCATGCATTGTCACAGCAGCCAGCCATGATAATTGAATATGCATATATATTGCAATGCTATGAGGTGATAAAACGTTTGAATACACCAGCTTTCTTCTTACTGATATCTGGATCTATCTGGATAGAAGTGTACAATATGTGATGTTGATAGTATACTATGACAAGTCATTCAAATAAAATTTTATAATCTTGATATAGCTGACATCAGAGCTGGAACTCAGAGAAAAGACATTGTTATTAAACTGTTTACATGTGTTAAAGAGCACAAATACATTCCATAAATGTTGACATCCAGACTGAAAGTGTTGCTTAACTGCTTAACCAGAGAGAAAGTTGTAACAAAAAGTCACTGTTAAGAAGTGTACAATATATTGCTAGGATAAGCATATACCATTCGGGCAGATCTTTCCAGTCTGGTCAATGGCTTTTAGAAGGGACTGTGGAAGACTTTATAGTATTCCAGGTTAGAATTTTTTCAAGCCAAATACAGATTCTAAAAGGTAAATTGGAGTGGTAGAAATTATAGGGACATTCAAAAACCCATAGGAGGGAAAGGGTTCTCATGAGGCTGAGGCTGAGACATGGACTAGCAGTGCCATCCTTGGTAAAATGCACAGAGGTTCTGGGGTTTTATTATATGTGTTTATTTCTAATTAATTTTTACTTTGAGTTTGTGGGGTTTTTTAACACAATAACATAGCTATACTTTTATGGGCTTCAATTAGAGACTTCAGAGGGAGTGTTTTAATGGAGGGAGGGGAAAAATAGATTTGAATACAAATTAATCTTGGACTGATTATAAAATGGAAAGAAAATGGGTCAAGTACTTTGCTGGTGATGACTTGCCTCGTACCAGTTTTGGCAGAGAATGATAAATTCTAGAAATAGGGTAACCACCCTGTGTATGGTTACTTAAGCCCTTAATTTTGTTATATAGTTGCTATGAAATAATCTAGGTCACAAATGTGGGATTTTCCCCCCCATATATTGCATCATTTGGATTTTACTCGTCCCTGCTTAACATAGTAGTCGTTAATTCAGGGGGTTGAAATCTTACTTCCACAAGTCTAGAAAATCCCCAGCAATTTAAACTTCTCAGTTCTTAGTCATTTATCCTAGTACCTTCTTTAGTCTCTTCCATATCACTTTTATAATA
Organism: Gymnogyps californianus; assembly: GCF_018139145.2. Taxonomy (NCBI): domain Eukaryota; kingdom Metazoa; phylum Chordata; class Aves; order Accipitriformes; family Cathartidae; genus Gymnogyps; species Gymnogyps californianus. The sequence continues at coordinate 121,597,180 of NC_059472.1, forward strand.
AGAGAATACAAATGATTTGATGCTCTCTCTAATGCCAACACAGAACTAAAGAGCAACCTGGCAGAACTATTTGAGTGGAGAATGAAGGGGATGAAGATGACTCAGAAGTTTGATATGTAAAGCATGTTCTCCTAAGTTTGTTTTGCAGTGACTTGTGTCTGCTTGAACGTTTGGGGTTTTTTTTCAACAAGGTGTGCAGTTGAATAAGCAGTAGTTTTACCCTCTTTTCCTGTGTAGCAAAGTTCCTTCAACAGGTGAAACAAGCTTGCTTTTTTCCTTATGTTTACAGTCCTTTATAGGCTGTATGATACCACCTCCTGGCAGCAGTTGTGCTAACTGCATTAACACAGGCTGGGTGCAAGAGATCAGTTCCAGTTGTGAAATTTGTCTTTTCAAGTAATCATGTATCGAGTAGGTAATGTGTAAAAGTCAGGTTCTTCACATATCCCAGTATTTATTTATTTGTTTATTACATTCTTGTGATTTTGACCTATTTGTTCACCTTTATCCTCTAGGCTATCCTTGGTGCAGGTCATTACGTGTATGCTGATCAACCTGAAGACTTCAATCAGAAAGTGAAAGATATCTGTGATTCTGTGGACTGACTGTCTTCTGTTTTTTAGAAAGTCATACTGTAGATAGCATTTAATGGCAATACTCTCTAGGAAATCACTAAAGAATGCGGAGCTAATGGAACAGGCTCTGTTTGCACACTGTTTCTTCTAAGAAGCCATTTGCACACTTAAACCACTTAGTGCCTTTTTGGGCGGGTATAGGGAGATTTGAAGGAAACTTTGTATAGCTTTGTTTGAGATTGGCCTGTCATATGAAATTACATATAACTTTTTAAACTGGAATTTTCTTCAAAATTTAATTGGATTTTGCACGTTGAGCTTCTAAAGATGCTGAATTCTCCACTAACACAGAGAACTGTATCAATATAGATACAATGTATAAAATACAACTTGGTTTCTTTATAAACATTCATATTTTTTAGTGGATGTTTCATAGCAAGAATATGAAATTGCTTATACATTTTTATTTTTGGAATCCAGTTCTCCATATACAATATTTTAAGAGGGTGTATTTTTTTTTTTTTTAATTGGAGTGATAACAGCTTATGAAGCTGATTTTGGGAGAGGGACAGAGCCAAAATAGTGAGCAGTGTCTGTCACTGAAATGTGTGTGTTAGTTTGTGAGGAATTGGGGCTCAATATTAGGAAATCTTTCTTCTGTTGGATTTTCTTTCCATTTATCTAAAGGCATCTTTTTCCATCTATGCAGCTTTTACGGAAGGCTCAGTTTGTAAGAGTCAATGATGTCACCAGCACTCATGCTTCCATAAAGATTTTGATATGTAGACTTCAGTGATTTTAAAATACAGAAGATGGCTTGTTAGTTACTCCATCTATTTTTAACACTTTACTGCAAGATTTGTTACTAGCCTAAACCTAACAAGTGTAGATAAGTTGACAGGATTTTGATTAGGGCTAGGGAATGGCCATCTGGATAGTGAGCATAATTCCCTTTTTCTTTAGGTAGAAACCCTAGTCCGCTTTTTAGTAAATTCGGGGCGGAGGAGAGGCAGAGGGAGAATATTGATGTTCTCTAATTGGGAACTACAACAGGTTAGTGTATTTTAGTTAACGTGCAGCCTCCTTATAGGAAGGATTATTACTGGAATGAACAATACCACTGTAACAAATTATAATTATATGTTTTTGAGATTCTTTATATAATTATGTATTTTAACTGAGTGTTTCAATGTCAGAGATAATCCAGTCTCTGCATCTTTTTGAAATAATAGTTTGTTGTTAGTTCTTAACATGCTTAGTAAATTATATTAAGCAAAATACTTTGTCACTTTAAAGCCAAATTGCGGTGGTTTTTTTAACACGTTTACATAAAACTATTGATCTGCTTTTGAATATTAAATTGACTACTGAAGAGTTCTTGATACTTTTATACATAGAGAATTTGAAGTAATGATAGCCCCGTCTTAAAGCTTGAGTGGAATTCTGTGCATTTTTTTCCTCAAATTAAGGAATTGTTGCACATATTTATGATGTGGAAGGCAAGGATACCTAAAATATTCAGGAAATACTCTGATTATGTTCCCAGCTGAACACAGTCTCTCTCTTTCTGAAGGAGATATTTATCTATATCATGCTATGTAAACATCAAACAATCTTTGTGACTGCCTTGACTGGTAGCACTTAATATCTAACAAGCTAAAGATTTGAATTAAAATTAACCATAGAATTAAATTACTTTTTCGATTAGCAGATGCCAGAATTTTTAAACAAAATTTTGGGGTTTTTGCTAAAATCTTGAGTTCAAAATGGAAAATCAGAATATCAATTATATTTTTTAATATAAGCTATAAATTATCAGTCATGCCACCGTTTAGGTGGATGCCTTCAGTATGTATTTTTTCACCCTTTTCAGTGTCTTAATTTGTGTTTATCAACTTAAAGAGCTGTTTTAATTGTGTGTGAAAACCTAATGCAAAAATGTATTCTGAGTCTCCTCCAAATAACAAAAGGTGAAACAAACTATTGGTATTTTCAGATAGCACTTACTGGTGGGAATTCTAGATTCCACATGAAAAGATGGAAGTAGGGATAAAAATTGCACACTGAATGTGAATATTGTTTTAAATATCCCTTGCTTTTTCAGCTTATTGTACTAATAAGACTTATTGCTTAAGTTTTGCACAATAAAAAAAAAATCTTAAATGTTATGTTTGATTAATGTTAAGACATGATGTTGCTTTTGTAAAAATTGTGTGTAATTAAGCCCTGGAAATCAAGAGTAATTAACAAGTTGAGCTAAGCCGTCCAAAATACATTAAAAATATGGTAATGCTTATTTTCAAATGTCTCAATGTTCTTAGGTTTTCTTGTATTTAACTGAAACCAGTAAGCATTTGTCAACAAGTAGCTGCAAGCTCAGAATGCTGATTGTATATACAAAGAAAATGTTTGGTAGTTATCTTCCGGGCAGTATTAGATACTACTGTGAAGGTCAAGATGGAATTCTGAATATCCTGTTGAGTGCAACATAACCCAATGAAGTCACTTTAATAAACATCAAAGAGGTGCTGAACAGAAAATGAATGGCACATACTGAAAAGACTTGGGAGCTAGACCTTTTGTGAGCAATTACTGTCTAGGAATAAGCTCAGTTTCTCCATAAGTTCTGTTTCAGTGTGATGACCAGTTGCTTAAATGTGCTGCAGCAAGCACTGAACACTGATGGTGCTATTTTTATTACAGCGCTATAAAATAAGACAAGAATCACAGGCATAAAGGCACCCAATGATCTATCCTGTTCTAGCATCAAAATGAAGACAGCTGTGTACCAGAGGCTAGGGCATAACAAAAAGAATCCAAAATATTAATAAAAATCCAAGATTAACTGTCTAAGTCTCCAGGACACGCTCTTCTTCCTGAGGTTGTTGTGATAAAATTTTATTAAAGTAACTTAGTAATATTTTGTTTGCATGGCTGAGTTCATCTTGTTACTTATTGAACCCTGCCAGATTAGATTTTAGTTCTGAAAAAATGATTTTCAGAGAAGTAATTTATTGATAAGACTCTATAATAAAGCATTCACAACCATCACAAGAAAGTCCCCGTTTGTATCTGATTGTGAAATGGAAATGGAGAATGTGAATTCGTAGGCGTTGAGCTTGGGAAAAATGGGTCCAAACAAGAGAAATGCCGTCATCTGGTTTCACTCAGATTAAACCAATGCTGGCATTTCTTTTTAAACCATATCTTTTTAAGGTTGCTACAACTGTTCGTGCTGAACTGATGTGACAGTCTCTGTCTGAAATGCTCTCTGTGGTCCGTTGTGGTTCCTCAAATTCTGAGCCCTTCCAGATCACAGTTACTCAGCTTTTTGACTGGGAGTAAGACAAGATTAAATACAATAAAACCATCTGGAATCAATGTATGGGCAGACATGTTTAGGAATGCCTGTTTTGCTAGCATTCATTAAAATGTGAGCCTCCAGAAGCCTAAGGCTAATAGTCAACTGCTGTTTACATGGGTAATTTCTTGGGGCTCCTCCGTGTATCTGTCATTTTGTTGGATTCTTTTACGTTGGCCAGTTCACCATCAGCCCATCCTGCGATGTTTAAGCATGGCAGCGCACCCAGGTTGCTGGAAGCCTTCATCTGGGGATTTATTTTGTAGGAAACACAAGTGAAACTTGTCAAAGAGTGAGTCACTAAAGGTAGGTGGAGAGAGACAGGTTTTAGTGGGAGTAGTAAGATCAGAACAGGACACAGGTGTGTGCAGCAACTGCTTTCTGGTATTAGTGGCAGTAGATGAAAATGGATGGAGACTTCAGGTTTTCAGGCAGGTGATGGACGGACTAGTGCGTAGAGCAGAGGCACGTAACTGGAATGACAGCATACACCATGAGGAACAGTAAGGGCTAGAAAGGAAAGAGGCAGCTGAAAACAGCAAAATTCAGCTGAAGAGCGGCGGGGTGTGAATGTTTGCTTCGAGAGCAGGTTCAGCTCTGGGTGAGAGTAAGGGAAATGGTGAGGGAAAGGTTCGGGGTGCCTAGGGCATAGAGAGAGTGAGGGCTTGCAGATAGAAGAACCTGGCTGACGTGCCTGGGGTAGGTGTGAAGTTCTGGGCTAGAGCGGAAGGTAGCCTGCTGCCAAAGGAGCGCCTGCAAGGAGACGACAAAGCCCCAGGCGGCCAGCATCTGTAATCCAGTTAAGTGCTAAACTGAAGTATCTTCTCGTATAATTAATTCGTCATTGCCTCCCTAAAAGACTTGAATCTTTGTCTTAACAACAGCTTTCTCTCTGGGTGCTGGAACTAGACAGCAAGCTAGCATTTCCGTTCCCGAGCTCCCTTCGTTTCAGTTTTATTTGGGCTAGCTAAGGCTGCCACACAATAACACGGCTTACCGAGGTAAGGAGGATGCCTGCGGCACCAGCTAGAGGGAAGTCTGGCTGGAGAGCTTGGATGTACGGTATGTGGGGCACTGTAAAGTTTTGGTATCCCTACTTTGACTAAAGTTTGTCCTCTGAATGCAAGTGCTATTTCACAAGCTGGACACCGTTGCCTCAGACTGGTAGTCGGATGGGAGACATTTAAAGAATGGCTGTCTCCTGCAGCGCTCAAGAAGTCATGAGAAACGGTATTCTCACAAGTCAAAAATGAGCTGATGGCGAAGGATGAGATAGGGGGGACACTGGACTGCCTGAGGTAAGATGAAAAATCAAGCTGTACAAGAAGACTTGTCACTAAAGATCATAAATCCATCTTTTACAAGAGGAGTGGAGGGCCTTGGTTCTATTCCAGTTTGCCTCGTTGCGTTTTGCTCACAGGAATATCCTACCTTAAGATTTGGACGTGGTCAGTAGAATGTAGAAATATAAAATATGGAAATATTTGTCACATATATTTTAAAAATAAGAAACACAAGTAGCAAGAACATACTGCACTGAAATTTAGACATTTTTGGATATGTACATAATTTGTGATAGCAATTAGCAGCAAGATGAAAGTGGTGACAGCACTAGAAGTTAGGTGTTTACTTGTATTTTATGCTTCACTTGGAAAGCTAGCAAGCTGAAACAGCTTGTTTTGGAAAGCTGGGTGAGGGCTGTGAGGTAGAGTGTGACCCCAAATGTATGCTAAGAAGTAGATGTGCTTTGAAAATGAACTGCAAAAGCAGAATCTCCATGTATTTACAGGTCTATTTCTGCGCTTCTGAATTCACCTACTTGATGTGTAAATGACTGGAGCCGTATGTGGAACAAGGTGAGGCTATCACTTCCTTTGTAGCTTCATGATATTTAAATGCTTGCCTGGTATCCGGCAGCCTTTCTGCTTTGACTTGAAAGACATTTGCATTCACTCAGAGCTCAAACCTACAACAGAGGCTAAACAGCTCAGTGGATGCAAATCCCCCAGCTGGAGCACCCCTCTGAAAAGGAGAATATTGCTCACGTTTACCCGAGGTTCATGTTCTCCTCGGTGCCTGCCAGGAGCGAGATTGATCTCCCTCAGCTCGTCCTGCTGGATGCTGAGCCCCTGTGTTTGACCACGTGCCGGTGGCCAGTTTTGCCTCGAGAGTGCCCCCAGTAGATGCTTTGATAAATACAGCGTTAAGGAAAATAACCATGCTGCAAGCACTCCGCTTAGCGAGGGTGTGCGGATGGAAGGAAGACTCCAGTAGTGGGGTCATGCGTGGGGGAGAAGGACCAGCACATGATGATTCCTGAGAGCGGTGGGATGATGAGCCCCATCCAGCCCTTGGCTCTGGCTTGTTCCAGGCTTGCAGGCCCTGAGCACTGTGCCGCTGTCATCTTTGCTTGCTGCACGCCCCCGACTCGCAATTTAATTCCCTGCATCCAGCTGCCTGAGCTGCAGGATGAAACCTTTGAGCCTCTCGGGCATCTTAAACACCTCTGTCCAAGCAATCCACCGGCAGCCTGCTCGTAGCTGAAGCCTTCGGGAATACGCGGCTGTTTCTACAAGGAAACTTTGCAGGGTAATAGTGGGTGCAGGTAAGGCGCAGAGAAAGCTGAGGAGATAACCTGCCGGCTGGCTCATCTGCCGGCGCTGACTCCTGCCCAGCTTTCAGCCCCTCTCCATGCCTTGCAAGAGGCCTGGCAGGTAGCAGGTCCCCCGGTTGGGAACGCCTCTCCCTGGTCACGAATCCTCACGCTTTCCTTCATGGAGATCTCCCATGCTTCAGCCCCCATGCTGGTAGGTAGCTCTCTGTTCTGCACAGGCAGGATCAGGCCACGCTGGGACTTTGTGCATCACCCCAAAGCAGCTTCCAGGCTGTGTGGCACCTGCCATGGTTCCTGCCAGCAAATGCTTGGGTCGGTACCTACTGTGAGTTAGGGTCACGCCTTGTTCACAGAAAGCAAGAATTCAGGTGTGCCACAGAGGCAGCTGTCACCAAAATGTTGCATAAACTATTTTGTTTTTTTTTAAATACTGGCAGATTTCAGCAGTAGTTTGGGGGACGACAACTATTAGCCACACAGCAGTGTTTGCCTACCGTAGAATGGCTATAGATTTGTTTTTAAAAGGGATCTAAAAATAGTTTTTACTAAAATGCTGAAGAGTTAGTGAGAAGCTGCGTTTATTTTTTTCGTGGCGATATCCGGAAACAGAAGAAAATCCAGCCAGGTGAATGAATCCAACCTCTCATCGAGTCATGTCTTTAATTAATAGGCAAATGATTACAAAAGTATTTCCCTTGGCTCCTTCAGTGCAAGCCAGCTCCCAGCTGGGGCTGTGCGTCCCCGCCACCCCAATGTCTCCACGCCTGCACCGTTGGCTGTACGGGGGGGCAGCAGGAGCACGGAGGGAAGGGGAGGCTCTCACCTCCTTTCCTCCATCAGTTGGGGAGCGGTGGCTCTTGCCTCCTTTCCTCCATCAGTTCTGTGCAGATCCCACTAGAGGGGAGACGGCGCTCCCAAACCGCCCCGGCACCTCCTCTGGGCTCCTGCTTCTGCACGGCGCTGCCTTGAAGGAAAGAGCTGCACTGCAATTTCTTCTTCCGTACCTGATAGATTGATACCTATAGGTACGGGCAGGGGTGAAATAGGAATTTCATCTATTTGATTCACTCATTTCATACGGGAAAGGGAGGGTCGTGGAAGGGGTGAGTGCGGTGTGGTCCCATTAATGTAGACCTCTGTAGTACTGCATCATTGTTTTATTTATCGTAATGTCTTTTCACAAGGCAGAAATGAAACCCACGCAGAAAGACTAGACATTGGAAAGAGGAGGGGGAGCACAAATGAACCTCCTCTGTTATTACAGACCGGCCCCAGAATGACAATAAATGGTGATAAGAGGAAAAATAACTGCGACAGAATTATTAAATAAGGGGCAACTTTTAAAGTGGCTCCAGTCTGGCTTCTAATTTTGTTCCTGTAATTTGATTGTGGGTTTAAATGGGACGGCTCAGACATTAGCTACTTGATCTGCAAGCAGCAGCAGGTAAGCAGTGCAGAAGTATGCGCTGGGGCACGGCCACGGGCATGCTCTGCCAGGGCTGAATGGGCGCTGCACCCTGCCAGCCTCCTGAGAGGGAGGGCTGCTACTGCCCTTGGCTGCCGGGCAGGGGAGAAGCTCCCTTTGTTTCAGTGAGTCTGTCACAGGCCCCGTGTCGAGATCCCCAGAGATGGGGAGACGGTGGGGGCGGTGTGGGGTGCAGGGTACGGGTGAGGCAGCCGGGATTCCTCAGCCTGTGCCAGGCTCGCCTCTCGATACACCCTGCTCTCTCCGGGAGATGCAGCAGGCCATCGGAAAAGCGGTGGCAGCTTTACTGCTGCTTAGCTGGATCTCCCCAGAAAATTTTGTTAGTGGTGTGCATGCATGGGTGTAACAAAAAGGGAGCCTGAAGAAAACAATGCTGTACAAAACAAGAGCAAAATTCATTATCGAGATAATATTGACCCATTAGTAAAAAAAAAAAAAGATGAAGATACGGCTACAGAAACCTGTTAGGTGCTGTAACTGGTACCAGCAGCTCTGGCCGAGCGCAAGGGTATCTCCAGCCTCCGTTGCAGCCTGCCGCCACTGCATGTCACTGTTAGGACAGAGCGCCGCAGGAAGGGCTGGCTGAGGTTTGTGCAGCTCTGGTGGGGACAGACCCCGCTGTCCCCGAAGGAGGGACCACCCCTGTGGAGATGGGCTGTGGGACACCAACACCCAAGGCCAGTTGCCCCGGGGGGGACAAAGCAGCCGAAAGGCTTAGCGCTCTCTGCAAAAATAGGTTGTCCCCAAAGTGACAGAAACGAGTAGTCTGAGCTACGTGTTTGATTAAAAGGGTGGGTTTTTTCTGAGAGAGGCACCAAGGTAGCACCTGGTGTTGATAACTGGGGACAGGGGAGTAGGAAGTGCCCCCCCGGTTGTTCCCAGTCAGCCCAGTCCCTCACTGGGGCAACTGGGGCTGCACCAGCTGCTGCCAAGGGGAAGGGACAGTTCACCAAACCTTACTGGTGGGGCTGGTGACCATGGGAGCTGGGGCAAGGTAAGACTGCTTCCCTCACCTCGGCTCTCCCACCCTGGACAGTGACCAGCCCATGGCGGGGAGTAGGATTTGGCCCTACTACAACTGGAGCATGGGGCTGGCCAGGATGCCAAAGGGTGCTGGGGCAAGCCTGAGAGGCTGAAAGCTCACCCCACAGTTTAGGGGATTATTGCCACAGCCAAGCCCACGTGGGCGTTGTGCTGCTGGACGTGGCTGCTGGACAACCGCCTTCCCGGTCTGGGTGCTGATGGTGCGAGAGGAGGTGACACCCCGGCTCATGCCCGCACCCTCCCCTGCGCCCCTCCTTCCGATCAGAGGTGGGAGCATGGTGACAGACCGCACAAGGGATGAGGTGTCCGCCCCAAAAGCACCTGTTACAGAAACAGGGCGTGATTCATGGTTCAAGGGGGAAAATTGAAATGCCACTGTGTGCCGAGCATCAGTCATCAGGGGACACGGGTGTAAGTAAAAGAGAGGCTCTTGCCCTCTGCCTCCTCACTCCCGTGTGCTGCCAGCCATCTAACGACACCCTCTGGAAGCAGGGATTTGTGCTGAGTGAGGAAGGAGAAATACCTCGGGCTGCAGCAACATCACCTCTTCTTTTGTTGGGAGATACAGAAGGACAGGTGACGTTGCTGCAGCCAGGAGCGTTTTTAGGACACAGACTCATGGTGGCCAGCAGTTTCATCACATATGAAGCTATGTTTCACCTACCCAATGCCTGTATTCATGCAAAAGCATTATAGTGCCCAGGTGGCGTTCGAAAAGATCGCATGGGAGATGTTCATGGCATCCTATCAGTCCTTGGACTGACCATCTCAACACCTGTAACATCATCTCCCTGTCCTGCTGCAATCCCTCCCCTCCATGGTCTGTCACCACCAAACCAAGGTGCCTGACCCAGACCCTGTGGCCATGTTACGTCTCTCTGTTGCCCCTGAGGGAGCCAAGGTTGGGACAGGGGCGATTTGGCAGCCCAGCATTTGCTGCAATACTGAACTTCAGTTCAATACTGAACTGATGCTCAAATATCCCCCAAAGGGGGAGGGGGGGGAAGAAGAAATTCTGCAACATTTGAGCATCTTTCAGGCTGAGAAGATCTAAGAAATTCTGGGACATTTGAGCATCTTTCAAGCTGAGATGCTCTAAGACGCTCAGCTGCTCGGCAGGTCCCCCCAGCACACATGCACAGGCTGTTTGTCTCAACAGGATATTAAAAAGAAGAGGTTATAAAAGCAAGGCACGATATGAGGTGAGGCTTAGCTTGCAGTGCCGACATTTATCTCCTCTCCGCAGCTCGCGTTCAGCAGTCAGGAAACATCTGCAGCCCCCGCCGCCCCCTCCTCATGCCCTCCTGGGACTGCCATGCTCCCCCCAGGGGCTCTGGTGCTGTGATGGGGGTTGAGTACCCTGGTCCCATGAGGTTGTTTTCTCATGGGGGACCAGGAGACCTGTTTCAGCTCTGGCTGGGTCACCCGGTCCTGCCTGCACTACACTGCCTGCCTCTAGTCCTGCCTCCAACATGGACTGTGGCCCTGTGCTGTGGGTGGCTTCTCCCCAGCACGGACACCTTACTCATACTTTGTCACTTGTCTCCATCCCCATCTCCTTTTGCTCCTAGCTGGATTTCCTGGTGGCACCCCGGACATGGCTCACCATGCCGGGAGCTGTCAATGGTCCCCAGGTCCAACCCTGCTACGCCAAATCCCCATCACTGGCCGGGTTGTGTTTACTCAGTTTCCCAAAACTCCTGAAAAAAATTCCCCTTTGCTATTTGATTCCCACCAGCTCCGCGTCTGGTTCAGCACCCAGGGCAAATGGTGTTTCCCACGACTGTATCAGGGAAAGAAAGAAAGAAAGAAGATCAAGGATCACATCCTGCTGGGCTACGGGCACTGGTGATGCCCCTGGCTGGGGCAGGGTGCGGAGGGCGAAGCAGTGGGCAATCACATGCGGCTACCCACTGCAACATGAAATAGCATCTCTCAATTTTAATATCAAAATAGCTGGCCGTATTTTCTCAATGCGTGCGGGGACAAGTTAAGATAGCTTGCTGTCCAGCTCCTGATCCCAGTGATCAGGCACACATGCACTCAAGATTTCTCTCTGTCATGGCTGCCCCCTCTAATAATTGTTTATTCTTATTTCCCCTCACCCCCCAGTCATTTTTTCTCCTTTCTCCTTCTTTCTGGTTTTACAGTCGCTGGATAGACAGGCTCACAGGCTATTTTTAGGTCTCTAAATTACTTTTCAGAGCTATTCTAAATTTATCTCCCAATAATCTGAAGTCTCAACATCGCAGGAGTGGGAATTATGTCTGCAAAAGAAGAAGGAAAAAGTTTAAAGCCCGGCTTACTGGGCTGGACCCCTTCACTGTGGCAGCCTCTTACTCTTCCTCCTCCTCAGCCCTCACCTCTCCCACTACACGTCCCCTGGCCATCCTGGCCAGCCTCTGCCAGAGGTGAAGGGTGGTTATTCCCGCCCGAGCAGTGACTGGGGGCCAGGGGTGCCCCAGGGAGGTGGGGGGCACAGAGGAGCCCAGGGGCAGAGGGGGACGGAGGCAGCACCCCAGGGTCCAGCGTTAACTGGGTGCAAACCAGGGAGCCGCTGAATAGCTGCGTTTGCAGCTGCAGTGCATTGAACCCTGATGGTTTTTGTACCTGCAAAGCTTCCTGTGGAAAAAAAAAAGTAATGTTTTTTGAAAATTAACCAAGAAATCGGGGGTTCTTGAAGAAGATCATGCTGCAAGCCCAAGGCAAAGCTCGGAAGAGGAGGCAGGAGTCCCAGATCCCTGCTGCGCAATTGCTGCAGGTAGCTCTTACGCAGAGCTAGAAAACAGGAAAACTTTCAAATATTCCTTTGGGGCTGGGAGCCCTTTGAGCCGCTGCCAGCTCCTCCCTGCAGCACCTGAAGGATAAATCTTTTCTCCCCACTTCTAAATGTTTCACATCTCCCAACCAACCAACTCCCAAAATCCTCAATAATTGCCCCTTTCAAAAATCATGTGCAAATGATTTTATCTCGTGGCCTCAGACAGATGAAACCTCAGGCTGTCAGTGCAAGGCTGCGTTCCCGTCACCCTGAGCCACAGATCCGTGAGGGCTAAATGTTCTTAAAAATAAACTATTTCCTCCTCTGTTGTTCCTCCCAGCCAGCTCCCAGACAAACCAGCAGGACAATGCACTGGGCGGGGGGAAGGAGAGAGGAGGAGAAAAGGAGGGAAGGGGTTAACCCTCTTCCCATGGTAAAGCACTGAGGCTGCCTGCCAGTTTTCGGAAAAGCTGCAAGTCATTCTGCCAGGACGAGGAGGAGGTTTTGAAGTCTCTGGGATGCTCTCAAGAAAGTGCCGCAGTACAACCCCAGCCGAGCTGGCATGGCAGGCGGGGGAGGCGGCGGGGAGGGGACCTACCCAAGCTGGGAGGGGGGAAAGAAACCCCAAGCAGGAGCACCCTGGCAGGACTGCAAAAACGCTGTTGTCTTCAGGTTACCTTCCTCACCTTCCCCTCTCCTTTGGCCCTCATCCTTCACATGTCCCAGCCCCAGCTTCCCGGGCACTGCCCACTCAGCCAAGAAACTTGGGGAGCGAGATGGTGCTGCAAGCCCAAGGCGGGAGCGGATGCAACCACCGCAGCCCTGGCTCCCTGGTGCATGGCTCCCAGGGGAGCACTGGAAAATACTGCAGCTTTCGGATACCCTCTGATGCACCCAGAGGTCTGCCAGGGGTGCACCAAGCACTGCCTGCCTGTCCTGAAGGGAATAAATGGAGTTGTGCTGGGCCGCCTCCTCCTTCCCCCTCTCCCCGTCCCAGCCCCAAAGAGCCCCCGGGGCATCCCGTGCCAGTTTCCAGAGAGAAATGTGCTGGAATTGATGGGATGTAAGGGGACACTTTGCTATGAACACCCATTTCCTGTGAGGAAAAATGTTTTCTTGGAAAAATAACAGTCCGTGGTGCATTATAGGTGGAGAGAAAATAAGTAACCCACCAATGTAAAATATCATCAGCAAAATACAGGGCTCCCCCCAGGCACGTCTCGGCTGCATCTCGGCGCAGTGGCTGCACCGAGCAGGTGGCGGATGCCCAGAAAGATGAGGTTAGATTAGGCAGAAAATAACCCCCTAACAAGTAGTGCCGCTTCGGAGCCCAAATTTGCAGGTTTGGGAAGCAGAGGCGGTGGGACAGAGGAGCAATGTGAGGCCGCTGAACTGCAGAGTTCCCGTTTGGGGGAAAAAAATCCCCCTCACTGCCGGATTCCATCTTGATTTTGTTGCTTGGCAGCATAAAACCCGCCCGATTAAAGGCACGTAAAACTGCCAGTGTAATTTCCTGGCTTATATTTTTACGTTTAGAGCATATTACATCCAACACGACCCAGGCTTTTGAGGGAAGCTTTGGTCAATTAAGATTAGCTGTCATTTCGCATTTATTACCGTCATTTATGAATTCTCCTTGTTGCCAACAGGCAGAAGGAGAAGATGGTGCATGAAATAAACAGATAATTGACAGAGAAGCTCGTCAGGGCCCTGATTTCTATCCCCCTGTCATCTCTGGCTCAGCTCTGTCCTATGAGTCAGCTCTGGAGGGCTCTGGAAAACCACCGCCATTTCGGCACCGCTATTAACCCGCACATACATTCTCCTGCCAGCACTTGGGGTGGGTCAGGGGGGGGCACGAGCGAGGGCTGCCTGCCAGCCGGGGTGCCACTGCCCCTAACCTAGACTGGTCCCAAAGGCACCAAGCCTCTGCTGTGTACTGGGCATTGCTAGAGAAAGGAGACTGGGCTAGAGGGACCACCAGGCTGAGCTGGCGCAGGGTTTCTGGCTACGACTGCTCAGGGCGGGACTGAAGCAGGTGCCCCGTGCTATGGATGGGTGCGAAGGAGGCTCGGGTATTCGCACAGCGCTCTCCTTGCACAGCTCCAGCCTGGCACGGGGAGAGCGGGACCCCGAGGCACCCGGCATGCAGGGCCGGGTGGCACTTCTGTGCCCCAGACTGCATGGGGGCTGCACAAAAAATGGCCAAATTGAGAGAAAGCATGGGGAATACTTCAAATATATGTACTTAAATGGACAGTCCTAAAGGCCCTGTGCTCCTGGGAGCGCGTCAAAACCTCCTCTGTCTTTTTACCCCTTTAGTCCCTGCCTTGCTTGTGCAATTGCATAATAACAAAATGACCTTGAGAGAGAAAAATGAGCTACTCCAGGATGCTGGTTCAGACGATGAGAGCTTGTGTAACGCTGTATTTCTGGCAGGCCATCACTCCAAAAATGTATGTCCTGAACCAAAGGTAGATTTAAAAAAAAATACTTCTCCCCTCTACTACCACAGCACTATTTCTAAGGCACATGTTATTAGCAGTGCACTGTTGGGCAGAGGGGTTAAATCTATATGTCTTTTACATTGCATGATGTGTACCTATCATTTCTGCATAGATCTGGAGTAACGATGAAATAGCTCATTACTCATCAGTGGCAAACAAAAAGTACCATGAATCAAATTAATGGTCAAGGGGGAAAAAGAAAGATTATTGGGTTCCCATTGTTCAATGTCTTTCTTATCTCACAGGAACGCCAAGGAGCAAACAAGCCCCCCCGGCTTGTGCAGAGCACCTTCCCCGAGCGAGGTGCTCCGCAGTAACCCCCAGTAAACCCTAAGCCCTTCTGCACGGTTAATAATTAGAGAACCTGCTGAAAGCAAAAGAAAACAAACAGCATTTGATTTGGTACCTAAGGGGAAGGTGAGGGCCACTCTTTATGTTCCTGGACAATGGGTCTTGCAAAGCTCACAGAGGCGGTGCCGGTCAGGGTGAAGATGCAAAGAGCCACTATCAGCCGACCTTATCTGGTGACCCACCATGCGAGCTGTTTGCAAAGGGCTGCCGCAGCCCGCTTGAGCGTGGCCTCATCAATAAACAATAAATGAAGGGGCAAGAGGCAAACGGGGCCCAGCCTGGAGGCCACAGGCTAAAGCTCGCTTGGTACTGGCCCTGCGCATCTTTGCAAGGGAGGACACCACGGATCTCATCCAAAGGGGTGTGAAGGCCGTGGGACGACCGCCCTGAGGTCCCATCCCTCCCCTGGGTCTGCCCCACACCTGTATCCGTTTCTGAACATGGATCGGAGTTTTATCAGACCATCTTCAAATGTACGTGTGGTCACCACGTTGTTTCTCACTTGTCTTAATTGCAAGGCACGCTCCTCACAAGGGTAGCCACAACCTCCCTCTCCCCACACCAACAAACATTCATGCCAAAGGACTTCGTTTCTCCTTCTTAATTATCTTTCTGTGTCCTTCACTTCAGACATTGGTCCAGCACTGAAGTCTTTCAAGCAGCTGGCGACAGGACAAACTAAACTTGGAATTACACCGACTCTTCTCCAAATCCTTTTTTGCAGTATCACCTCTTTGGGTCACGAGAGACCTTCAGTCGCACGGGGAAGGACTGCTGCCCTTGCTTTGAGTTGCTGCCATTGCTAATGAGAAGCTCCCACACCCTTCCCTTGGAAACAGAGTTCCCACAAAGTACGGGTCAAGAAAGAAAAACTTTCCCCTTGTTATACCTGATGATTACATATATATTGTATATGATGATTGCCTTTGACCACATGGGCTAGGATGACTCCTAACAGCAATGTCCTTTGTGGGAAGTCGTGGAAATTTAGTCAATTCAAATCCCATGTGCTGCCTGGGACCCCGTCCCACTCTGTGACCCACAAAACACAGGTCCCTGCTCCACTGAGCCACCGAGGGGACCACGGGGCAGCCGACGCTCGGAGGAGGTCTGCTGCAAGACCTCAGCTACCTCCTGTATTTCCCACCATCATGGTATGTGGACTGTGGGTGGAGGTACACATTATTTTCAAAGCCAACTCCCTTCTACCATTTTTCCCTCCCAGAAACACCTCTTGCTTACTCTTCCCACCCTCCCAGGAGGCCCTCGGCCACACTGGGAAGCTCCATTGGCAGCAGTTTCCCTGTCCTTGCAGCTGACCTGTCCCTCGGTTTCCTCCTGAAGCCCCTCAGCTCTGAATGAGTCCAGGTAACCTTTTGCTGGGAAAATTCAAACCGAACTGGTGTGTTTTGCATGATTGGGATGCTGCTGAGAATTACGACGTTTCTTTGCACTTGGAGAAGATGATGAGTGACTGGTGCGGATGCAGTGGATCTCTGGCAGAATTACAGCACTTACTCTTTTGAGTAGAGGACAGATTTTCAAATAATTTGCAAATAAATTGGATAATTCGCCTGAGTTAGAAGTACTTTGGAAAATACATCCTTTGACAAATTTAGCAGCAGTCTTCAGACTTCTGCCTTCTCATGAATGCGCCAGAGGAAATGTGTAGATGCTTCTCCAGCCTTCCCTTAGGCGCAAAGTATTTCGCACAGGCTGTATTCACGGGTTCTCAAAGGTGAGTCCCTCTCCTGCCGTTGAGCACTGAAGCTTTGTCGGCCTTTGGGAAAGGAAAAGGCAATAACGGCTGTCCCAGAGATTGCCCCATTTCATAACAGATGGAGCTCCCTCCCGGGAGAACGAGGGTCATGAGCTGGCGCAATTCATCCATCCGTTTAGAGAAGAGGAAGGTGGAAGTACGTGTCTGCTCGGAAATGGGGATATTTGCTGGGCAAGAACGGTCTTAGTGCAACTGAAAACATTGGGAGCTGACAGACGTTTTGGAAAAGGACAAGGGCTGTGAAAGGAGCAGGAGGATGGGGGGGGGGGGCACCCACACCCCTGCATGGGGCTTGTGCGCACAAGAGGTATGGGGAGAGGGTGTGGGCAGGAGGACGATGTAGGGGCATATGAGGGGGTATAAGCTGCAGAGGCAGCGGGGAGGTCTGTGGGACATGCTGAGCTACCTGCTTCGGGAGCTTTGCAAAACCAGTTTAGCTTCTCTGCGTCCCTGCAGGAAAGCCAGAGCTTACAAATGAGCACATTCATGAAACACCAGAAATGTAGATACAACTGGTATTCTCCAGATTTAAGTCATTACATTTCCTGCATATAACAGTGTTCTTTCTGCATTTCACAGTCACTGTACAAATCTGACATTTTCAACCTGGGCAAAAGAGGATACTCCTCAAACTGATACATACACACTAATACTAAATGCATCCATGGAAGCACGGTTAAAAAGAGAATACCCAAATTGCACATGCTGCCATCCTCCTCTCCCCAACCCCTGCCATTATAATCTGAAGAAGTGCAAGGATGGAATAAAACATTTACAAATTTGGAAAGCCACAGTTAAGGCATCCCCAAATCCCTGACTCTGCCCAGTGTTGATAGCATCAGAAAAAAAAAAAAAAAAGGATTAACTAGATTATATTTTGGAAATCAGGCTCATGTAGTGCTGGACTGAAAACTTAGTTGAAATGTAGTTATATGATTACTTCACAGTGTCACTAAGGGGCAGAGTTAAGGTTTGTCTCAGCCTACCTAATATACAACTCCTTACTCTGAATAAGTTTAGTTTTTTTCTTAAATTCAACAATTATTTGTGTTTTCAGGATTCACAACATTTTGTTTTGGCAGCATCAAAACATGCCAATGATGTACTTTTCCTTAAATATGGATGCTCTACCTTATCCCCCTCAATGTCACAGGCTTTTTAGTTTTCCCCTGTAGGAAATAGAAACAAGGAAGCCTAAAACTGTGGTTGGGGAGTTAATTAAGATTATATACAGTATTTTCACACCTTTTAAGGTTTCTCTAGTGCAAATTCCCTCCCGCACAGGGGCAGTGGCTGGCTGCAAAGTAGCCCCAAAGCTCTTGCTCTTCTTGCTCTCAGTCATGGTTCTCCATTTCCCAGGCAACTGGGGTATGGGTGGATGGACTAGAGAGGTGCTGGGAGGCGGACTTATGTCCTCGTGCCTCTCATTTATGGATCCACGTGCAAATGTACACGTATTTGTCTGCATGAGAGCGTAAATAAAAAAGCCTTGTTACCCTTTCCATCTCCCAACTCCTCCTTGGGACTGCTGCTGTTATGTGAGCGCACATGAAGACACCACATGGGAGGAAAATGGGATGAACTGCCTGGAGGCTGTCTAGATTTAAAAGGGAACACTATATGGGGAATCAGCCCACCTCCGGCTTTCATAGCCCTTGGTGTGAAACAGTGGTTTCAGCCCGGTAACACCCTGCTCCCTCATGTGCGCGGTCCTTGCCTCTGCCTGTAAGTGATGAGTGCGATCCCTGTGCTGTGCTTGCTGCGGTACATCAGCCCTACCGGGATGTGGTGGTGTGGGGAGCCAGACACAGCCCCACGGCCGGCCCCACCGCTCAGCGCTCCTCTCCCGTTGCTGCCCCTGCGGACTGCAGCACATCCCCTGCACCGTCCCACCTCATTTCCTTTAAGGTAAGAAGCCACCCAGCTTCTTTTTGGTGGTCTTTCCCCTCTGGGCTTGGGGCAGCAGGGCTTGGGGCTGCACCCAGGCAGGGAGATGGGTGGCGTGGGGCTGGGGCAAGGAGACAGGACCCCACGTTCCTGCTCTTTGCATGTTGGAGCTGACCTCCCGAGAAGCCAAAGTGCTGACCACAGATCTTCTCTTCCTCCTCCTCCTCCGCTTGCTCTCCAGCAGTAATGCACATGTGCTTTGTCCATAAATATATTATTTTGTGTTCCTGCCAGCCCAGACTAATAGGGCTAATGTTTCCTGAGGAGCAGCCCAAAGCTACATTAGCCGCAGATGTTTGATTGATTTAAAACAAAGAGCCCGACCGCCAAACTGCTCCATATGGTTTCTCTTCCTGTCACTTTGCCTGCAGGGTTATCTCTGAAATGCAATTAAGGTGCTTAAAAGTACATTTTCAGGAAGATGCAGAATTGATGAGGGTGGGT
Organism: Gymnogyps californianus; assembly: GCF_018139145.2. Classification (NCBI taxonomy): domain Eukaryota; kingdom Metazoa; phylum Chordata; class Aves; order Accipitriformes; family Cathartidae; genus Gymnogyps; species Gymnogyps californianus. The sequence goes on from NC_059472.1 coordinate 121,616,050, forward strand.
TTGCCGATGGGTGCCTCCAAATTGTTCGAGCAAGAGCGAGGAAAGTCATGCCCTACCCTTAGCAGCTGCATACATGGTTTTTCCACTTACATGAGGATCTTAAGTAGGAGGGCAGGCCAAAAAATGCCCCCATTGTAAAGACTTTGCCGTAGATGTACTTTGCCAGTACTCATGTCTCCTGATATTCTGCTCATTTATTATTGAAGCCAAACATTTCTCTAATTAGATATTTACTGGGTAACTTAAGTGCTGCAGAGATTTCATTCCACCCCACCTCTCCCCTGCTCCCACTGCCTGGGCACAGGAGACAAAACCCCTCTCTTGTGCAACTCCGTTGAAGACCCGGCGATGTTGCCAAGAATGAACCGGGCTCTGTCTGTCGTTTGCCGTGAGGAGGGTGCCGGTCCTGCCTGAGCACTGGGGGACTGACGCCGTGGCCAGGGACACCCACGCATCCACTGCAGACCCAGCACGCCAAGCCTGGTTGCTGAAACCACCCCCTGGTCCCCGTAGGGCTGAGACCCCAGCTCCATCCAACTCCCACCAGAACCACAGCCTCATATGCCCTGGCGGGGCTGAGGCCAGCAAAGGAAAGTTATGGCCTCTCTAGTTTTAATGCACAGAGTAGATGTTTGTAGATGAAAAAAGTGTACTTCTGTATGCCAACCCTCCATCTTCTCGTTAGTTCAGCTGACACAGGCAGGCAGCGGCCCCTTACACCGCATTTTTTAAGAACTTAAATGCTTCAGTTTCTGAAAACAGAATTTTAAAAATCCTTTTCCATGAAAATTCCCAAAATAGGTGTCCAACATCTGGCATCTTAATCCGCATCTTGGTGCATAAGGAAAGGAGAGTGGGATGAGCCACCTGTGGTGACCCAAGGGACTGCCAGGTCCCCTCTCTGGACCACCGACAAAAAAATATTGATGGATTTGAGCAGGGAATCCCAAGCCATGGTGCAGAATTAATTTTGTATTATGGAAAACAGAAATAATTACATTGCAACAGGTCTGAAGATTCATGGCAGCAGTACATCCTGTAAATATACAGCAGCGCAGGATAATTATCTGGTGCTCAACTGCCTTCAAACTAGACCTCTGTTAACCTTGTCCTTACCTCTTTCAGAATTAAAATCCTAAGATAATTCATCATAGAAATTCTTGGTAACTTCAAGCATAATTGCTAAGTAATTTTCAAGCACGTGTAATTACCATGCCCGATTAATCTCATCATGAGTCTTAAAGCCAGGTTGTTTAATGGGCCTTAGATCTAAATAAACTCTAGTATATATGTGTGTATACATATGCATGTGTCTGAGCCTGTTTCTATTGGAGAGAAGGAGAGCGGCCCCCAGAAATGCATCTTTCTCTATAGCCTAATTTGTAGAAATATTACCCTGTCTACTGCATAGTCCTTAAATTCACATGCGTGATCAACACTATCCGGATCTCCATAACCATTTAAAGTGAAGTTTTTCACAGAAAACTGATTGTACAAACAACACCATATTGCACCATGTTTATTTTCTTTCAAGGGCTTCCAGAGCAAATGTTCTTCAGCTCCAAACAAGAGGAGAAGCTTGCTTTCTTTTTTTGCCCATGCTGCAAAATCAACCTGAGATCTGAAACCTCAGCTATTTTCTCCTCTTGGCTTTCATACCCCCTGAGGGAAGGGAAACACAGATTAGAAAAGCCTACCCAGTCTTCGCTACCCTGGAAGATCAAGCAAACGAACTTAGCCGCTTTCTGATTCATCCCTACACCACTGATCATCAGTAATGAAACAGCGGAAAGGCTCATCCCTTACTGTGCTAATAGGTTAAATGAGGTGTGCTGGCTCCCAGTACGTGCAGAAGCACTGGTCCCCGCACCTTCGTGTCAAGCACGTCTTCACCAGCTCATGTGAAGCTGCCTGCTGTGCACCCAATTTCTTGCTCCAGCAGTGAGAGCAGAGACCTGTTTCAGCTCGTGACCACAGGGTCCGGGCTGGCGGCTGGGAACGGGGACCTTACCTCTGCGTGTGCGGGAAATCAGGAAAGCACCGTGGAGGGTTTGGTCCCTTTGAGGGTGGGTGCAAAGCGTATTGCTGGGGTGAAGGACCTTCCCGGTGGCCTCAGCAGTGCCGTGTGGGAAGTTCATTGGTGGAAGGCTCCATCCCTTCTGTGGACGCAGACCCACGCTCCACACAGCCAGGCCGGCCGTGGTGGCAAACTGAACACGCGGGGAGGATCCCGGGCGGCAGCGTCCACCCACATCTGATGTTGCCACGGGGCAAGGTCATTGCCAGGGCCACTGCAGGACTAGCCTCTTAGGGCTAATAATGACACGGCCGTTATAAACTGCTTGAGGACAACATTCAACATGCAGTTCATAAATTAAGAGAAGTTTTGCCTGAAAAGGTCTTTATTTGGCCACCGTTATGTTATAGCACAGAGATTAAGCACCTAAGGCCTGTGGTGCTTGGGGAAGGTGTTAGAATAACATGATGGGTAACTGGAGTCATCCAATGCGACACAAATTTCCCCCCAACAATTTGCCACAGCTATAATCTGAAGACATTTCCTTTGAACTGAAGACCCCCCACAAGGACCCAAACACATGACTCAGAAACCTCAAAGCAAGAGAAGTGCTACTGGCCTGTGGTCCTCAGAACTGAGCAAGTCCTTCAGGCTTTGAATGCATTTTACAGAAATCATTCTAAAACAACTTGCTAAAATGGACAGGGAGCAAGATTCCCTGTATGAAATTTGAGAAAATGTCTAAAGACTTCTAGAAAGAGAAAGATGGTATTTTTTTCTCCTGCATTCTGCAGCTTCACATTTCCATACAAGGTTGAATCTGCATTTTCCTGCTGTTTCTCCTTTCTTCTGAAAAATATTCCTTAAAGAGAAGTGCCAGGAACATTGCCAGCCAGGCAAACGTAGTACAAGGCATTATTTGCAATGCACCTCCCCAACCCCTGCAGACAGCTTGGTCCCCTGCCTTCTCGCCCTTGCAGACGTTGAGCTTGAGTAATACCTGTCCTTGAATTTTGCTGCCTTCGGTGCCTGGGATCCCTGGTCTCTGGGACAGCCCTGTTGCCTGCTCTGCACCGGGATCAAGCCTGATCCTTCCTTGCATCTGTATCTCCGGGAAAGCGTTGCAGAAAACTCTGTGCAAGCAGCTCCTTCCCACCCAGAGGAGCGGACGCGGCCCTGGGACCAGACTGCTGTGAGCAGCAGGAAATGTGGACATGGTGGGAGGCTTGTTAATAGGAAATAGCTGTGGCACTGAGCCATTGCCTGCTTTGGACCCTTCTCTGATTCCTCTCTAAGCTACAGCAAATTCAGCTGGTTCTTGGAGCTACGCTTTATCTCCCCTCTGGGAGGTTTCTGGGTCAGCTGTATTAAAATGCATTTATTCTTAAGGGGATCAGTAATCTGACACAATAGTGATGTATGAGTGAATGGGGAGAATACATAAATTTCTAACAATGCAGAAAGAAGAATCTCAGAGTTTTGCTATCTGTAAAAACGGAGCATGGGATCTGTCACTTCGTGTCACGACAACCAAATTAAACAAATGCAAGCTGACAGGAGGAAAAGAAACAAAGGACTTCTATCCAATTACTTCCAGAAGAATATTAAATTATGGGGGCACTTGCTTTTGTGTTAGCAAATAAGTATTTAAATGGACCTAAAGTCCTTCATATTCTGAAAGTTGGGTTTATCTGCATAGGAGAAATGGATGCCGTGGACACTCGCTCCTGAAAGGGAAACGGAGGACAAGCAGTGCCTTCACCGGAGGCTGTAGGCTGACACGTGTGGATTGCATGGCCAGGAACGGTGTTTCTACAGCTGTTGAGAGAAGGGAGGGGACAGTGAGAACACCCGGGCATCTCATTTTGGAGGCCTCCAGCACCGCTGCTGAAGCAGCAACTTGAGGGTATCACAAGAGCCCTTGAGACGGAGATGCCTTTGCAAGCAATAGCTCAACCTCTCTTTTTGCAGCACACAGCCGGTTGACTTTGGTGACCAGTAGCACACAGAAAAGAAGTCCACTTTGTGCACTTGGAAGTGTCAAGAAGGCGATACGTATGGCTAAGCGCTGACATGCTGGGGGCAGGTGGAGCTGCTAGCACTGACGTGTGCCACCGTGGAGGAGGGACTCTGAGCATCGCTGGCGCAGAGACAACAGCCTGGGGCTTTCTGCAGCAGAGCCCTGAGAGGCGCAGGGAGGAGATGGGTGGTTACCATGGGGCATCGTTGGGTGCCAGCGGGATGCACAGCCTGATCACCAGCCAGGAGGAAGCAGCAGGAAGGAGCCATGGCTGACTGCACCGCCTGTCTGCAAAACACAGTGGTGGTGGCTCTACGGGTGCGTGGAGCAGGAGGTGTCTCCCACACAAGTAGGACACACAGGGTACAACACAGATAGTTCAATGGAAGAAAAGGTTGACTCTATCACCCTTGCTGTGTGCCTTGGCCTCTCTGGTGGGAGGCTCCAGGATCTCCGGCCAAGCGCTGAGTAGGGTTGGGTGCAGGGTGGCTTGAAGATGGCAAATAGTCGATGGCCAGACTGCAAGGACCAAGTGTTCTGTGCTACCTCCAGCATCAGAAAACAAAGAGCAGTGTATGCAGATGTGGACTTGTTTAAAGCAGGCTACAAGCAAATGTAGAGCTGGCAGCATGAAACAGATAAACCTTGCACTCCTGGAGACAGATCAGCCACAGAGAATATTTCCTGCTGGAAAAAATGAGGGGTGAGATATTTGCAAAGAGTACAGCAAGGAACAGAAGAAAGCCAAATTTAAGCCATTTGAAAGTCCAGCCTGACCCCAGGAAAAGGTGAGCGTGGACCTGCAACTTCTTGATGATTGCAAGATCAAAGTGATCTGTTTGACCAAGTCTGTGAGAGGCGAACTATGCTCCTCTCATAAGAAATACGGTTAGGAAAGACAAATCCTGGCAATCTCTGGCGTATCTGACGTGCTGCGCTCAGGCGAGTGGTCAGCGCAGGCTGCAGCAGGACTGAAATGCGTCACGGTGAAACGGGAAGGTGAGTCAAAGACACTTTCCCCTGGGTGCGCATGAGGAAGAGGAAGGTGAAAGTGTCAGGAAACATCAAGACACTGACAAGAGAGAGAAAACAGATACTGAAAGACAGCTGTGAGCAGTGACGGACGATGACCACGCGCTTTCCCAGGGTGCAGGTAGCCGCCCACTGCCACAGCCCAGGGACCTGCCTGCGTAACCCATGAAGGCCTCTGGCAGGAGGTGGCCCCAGCCTGGCTTGCACGGACAAGCCTTCGGAGCCCCAGGGTGAAGGTCAGTACCTGGGACCCAGGGCGTCCGTGCCAGGACAGAGTTGCAATCCCGCTGCACAGGGTGCTGAGGAGAGGCGCGTGCCCGGGGGAGCAGGACAGCGCTGCCACAGCTTTTTAGCCACCTCCATCTCCCCCAGCAGTAAGCGAGGAAGGCAAAACTGCGAGCTGGGGAGGGAGGAGTGGGTCGATCAAAGCCCCCATATCCCACCCTCCTCTGGGACATCCTGGCCAAGGCTTCTCCAGCTATCTGTTTTGCAGGTGGTGCAGGTGCGGTGGTGGGTCCCGGGCAAAGAGAACCCGTTGCTGGCCTCCACGGCCGTGCCTCCTGTGCAGGCTATGGGCAGATGGCCAAGGAGCAGCTCCGACTCTTCCCTGGCAGAGCTGGGAGGGCAGCAGCTCCGGCAGCATGGGGACTTGCCTGGCAGGGGATGCCAGGGCAGGGGTTGCCTGCATCAGACCTCTGCACAGCAGCAGCCTTGGCCAAATTTTAGGCTTATTTATAAATTTTTATGCCATGTTACCTCTGCCTGTGCAAGGCCAGGAGTGTCCCTGTTTAAGGTGAAACTGTGGAGAGCCGCTTTGGATCACAGGCTGGTATGACCAGACCCTTATATCATTGAAGATTAAGGCAGGGAGGGGGAAAAAGAGACAAGGCCAAATTCCTTTGTCGCATACCCTGCTGTAAGTCCAGAGTAATTACATTAAATGTAATGAGCCTCCACACTTCCTTCCCCACTCCCACTTGGGAGCAGTCATTTGCTGCTGGCCAATTCCTGCAGCAGATGATGCCCTTACCTACCAAATTGGCAAAAGTCTCCTGGCCAGGGGACCGTGGAGAGGAGCAAAAGCTGCTGCCCTGCCCTGCCCTGCCCTCTCCTCCTCCTCCTCTTCCTCCTCACCCAGGGAGAGAAGAAACACTACCCCTCTACTAAGGCATTTAGAAAGCAAACCTCAATTTTAACTACACCCAGGCTTTATATGCCTCTCGCCGGTGCTGCCAGTCCCGGTTCCCACATTGATACACCACTCTACACCGTTTTCCTCTCCACCTACCTGAGGGAGGTTCTTACCTGAAGAAACACAGCTCAGTAGGTGCTTCAGTGTGACACCAGTGGTCTTCTGCAGACTGGTGGTGGTCAGCAGCTCTCAGCTCTCCTGTGCAATGAGCCGGAGAAGCGGGAAAACCAGGGGAAGAGGGGCTCCGGTTTGGCTGAGAGGAGGTGGTGAAACGAAGAGGTGCAAGAGCAGGGAGCAGAGCAGCCTGACCTCCCCGAGGCCAGGAGTAAATGGGCATTGCTTCAGGCAACCCTCAGTTTTCCAGACCCCGGGCAAAGGCTCGCCTGCCTGTCCAGGCGTAGCCCACTGCAGCCCACGCAGTGAGGCGCTGGGCACCAGGCACCATGAAAACGTCCTGCCAGCCCAGCAGGTCTGCTCCAGGCGTGGGCAGAGAAGACCATGAGCAGCAGATAGAGGCGTTTAACCCTCTCCCTTTGTGCCCCGTAGGTCTGATCCCTGCGGGGTCGGTCCCCTGCAACCCCTCACTGCCCGGAGGGGTTCTTGGAGCTGCTCTCCCCAGCCAGGAAGCCTGTTCCAGGGAGCTGTGGAGCTATATATAATAACTGCACATTCCCGTATATTAATTTGAGGTCCTGGAGGAGGTGACAGCAAAGGCCCTATGGGAATGATGAGTAGCTGTATTTAAGCCTATCGGTTTCACCAGAGGAAGTTTTGGGACCTTGGCATAAGAGCAAAGCTGCCTTCAGCACTTGGGCTTCCTCTCTGCTTTTCTTCCCCATGCAGGGAAATATTTTCAGGCATGTAAATCAATTCTTTTGTGCTCAATCCCACTGCACATTTAAAGCGTCGGGGTTGGGATGCATCCGCGCTCGGCTCAAAGCAAAGGGGGGAGATGCGATTTCCCCCCAAGAGCAGTGCTTTGGGAAGAAAATCCTCCAGAAAAAAACAGCCAGCACTCTGCTTTCTTCTGATGGTGCGGGCTGATTCGTGCTGTCTGTAATTGTAATCAAAGTTAATTTAATCCTGGTGTGGAGGTTGCTGAGCAACTGAAGACATGTTTCCAGAGAAGACAGGGACTGTAATCACGTCACCTCGAGTAAAGTTGGGAGGGCAGCCACGTAACCCTGGTAATGACCAGGGCAGAGAGCTGCGGGTCACGGGAAAGCACCGGTATTCGTGGTACGGAAGCCAGGGGGAAAGCACTAGGGTTGTGCCAAAATTTTACTTTCTACTGTCATTCATAAAGATTGGCTCAGATTGGGAATAGGGCCCCGTATGGGCACCATACGTGAGAGCACAATGTCCCAGAGGATGAGCAGTGAGTGCCTGCCCAGTCACGGGGCAGTAAGCAAAAAGGAGGTGCAACAGCAGGAAAATGGTCAGTCAAGTCGGTTTGTGTCACAGGTGGCCCCTTGATGCCTCCTTTCCTCTGAAACCCCAGTGTTTCCTCACTGTCCAAGGAGCTACAAGCCCTCCGGCTCAAAACCAGGGAGCGCCGGGCTGTGCCATCACCACCAGCGCCAGGGCTCGGGGCTCAGCATCCTCAGCATCAGCAGCTGGTGGCCAGAGCCCGAGGGAGCTGCCCCGGGGGGGTGGTGGAGCAGCCTCCCCCCTGTCAGTGTTGGTGAGAGATGGGAAGCTCCAGCGCTGCCGGTGAAGCTCCTCTGTGCTCGCTAAGAGCCGGCCTCGCTCGGCGCCTGCTGTGCCATCATCAGGGCCATTTGCCAGTGATGAGGAGATTTCGCGGGGCTGCCTCGGTGGGCACCTGCTACTGCCGGGGGGGGGGGGCGGCTGCCAGAGATGACGGGGCTGGCCTGATTAAGTGCTTCGGCAGGGAAAGAAACCCGCCGGGGAGGAGGGGTCCTGCCATCAGCGCCTCAGCAATCAAGGAGGAATTTTCCTCCGCTTTTTCTTTTTTTCTTTTTATTATTATTTTCTCCAAAAACAAAGAGCTTTCATGGAATTTAAAGGCCCATGGGTGCACCGAGGGCAGGAGGGGGGCGGCAGCCTGCCAGGGAAAGGGACCAAAGCGTGGTGGCATCCCAAGCACGCCGAGTGGCTCCTCACCCCAGCTGCTTCCTCCTGTCAGACCCCTTCCAGCACAGCATTTTTTGGGAAAAGTAGATACCACAGAGCGGCCCGAGTCCAGCTCCTGCTGCACTGGCTGGGCTGTCTCTGAAATAGCAGTTGCAGGGAAAAAAGGGAATTATTTTGCCTTTTTAAACAGGCATGTCAAGTTCCTAGCTGAGAGGAGGAGTAGCTTGATGACTTAGGAGGATATCGTGGCTTTCCAAAGCAGAGCTGTGCTTTGGTATGTCCGAGTGACCAAAAAGTTGGACAGATGGCAGGAAAAAAAAAAAGGCAATGCACCGAGCAGCAGCATTGCTGCACGCCGGACCTCATGAACTAGCGACGGCTTAACCCAGCAGAGGTAGGAGAACAGAGGCAGGTGAAGCCTAGTTTCAAGGGGATTTCCCAAACACAAGCTTTTCAAAACCAAAAAAGCCATAGGAACTTATTTAGCTTTTTTCCTTGCGCTGAAAAGTTTGCTACATTTTCTGTAATGTTGCTCTTCTTCCCTTGTGTGTTGTGCCCAAAATGGGGAAAGCTAGGTCATTTGTTTCCATCACGGAATGGCCATCTCTCCCTCCTGCATCCCACACCTTTCAGGGGGCAAAGGCAGTAAGTGCATGACACGTTGGGTATTTACCTGCCCGCTGCCTGTGCCAGCACCCTCCAAAACATGCCCGTCCTGGGTGGATGTGGCTCTTCCCCACTGGGGGAGGCTGCGCTTCTGCTTGCCACCCAGGCTGTTTGCCTGTCCCCGCTGCTCGCTTGCTTTGCTTCAGCTACGCAGTGGCGACAGCAAAACCCAGAGTTTGCTTGCCCTGGGAAGCGTCAGTGATGCTGCGGGGATCTCCGTTCCTGCGCTAAGCCCGCCAGGGGAAACGCGCCGGCCACGCTGTGCTGGGCTTGGGGGATGCAGAGCTTCTCCCCAGGAAACCACAGATGGGAGGGAAGGGTAGGGCAGTGCTGAGATGTGGTTGTCAAAAAAAAAAAGGGGGGGGGGTGGGGGTGGACACACAAATAAAATAACATTTCCTGAGAAATTTTTGTTTGGGAAAGAAAGAGAGTACCATTTTTAATCAAGATGCAGTTTTGATTAAATCCTGTACCTCTCAGGTTGCCCAGGCTTTAGTTTCACACCCCAGTTTTGGTCCATCCCAGCGATGATGGTCCCAAACACGAGACATTTTGGAGCGGTTCCTTAAAGGAAGCGGAGGGATGAAGAAACACAAATGACTTCATGAAATCCGACCATGGAAGCAAAAATGCCCGTCGATGCACAACCCTGCACGGCACTGCTGCCCTTTTGTCCGCAGGAAGGCCCTTCAGAAGCCCCACCAGCTTTCTGCAGTGTTTTTTGGCAGCTGGTGGCCTGGCAAGCGGTGCTGAGAGCTGGGGGGAAGGAGCTAATCCATTCCTGGGGGCTTGAAGACTTGTATGGGGCCTGCCTATACCTCATGGGTGAGATTTTCCCAAGGGCGCTGAGAATACAAGACCTACAGGAATTTCACCCAGGCGGCAGGTTGGGTATCAGGATCTAACCATGCGGCTCATCCTAGACCTCTTCGGCGCCGTGCTGCTTAACGGAGAGAGACGTGAACCAGCCAAAGCGTTCCCCTTCTCGCAAGGAGATTCAAAGCCTGTTCCCACCCCAAGTTTACATTTATTCCCACGTTACAGACTTTCTTTTTTCTTTTTTTTTTTTTGTACTGTAAAGGAAATATTAATTTCATGCTTGGCTTGGTTCTCAAGCAGGAGCCTTCTCCCTCCTGCATCACGATGTGGGTTTTTTTTCTCCGTGTCGGGAGCTGCTGAGTGATTACCTGCCTTTCCCTCTCCCTGGGGCCACGGGACGGGCTGCAGGCAGTGGGGTTTCATGGCCACCACGGAGCTGTTTAGCATCAGCAAGGAGGCAGTAACCCACCTCCACCTTCAAACCTGACCCCTTGTGCTGATCGGTGACGTCCCCGTGTTGGAGCCCCACCACTACGTGCAGCGTTTTGGAGAAATGCAGCGTGTCTCAGCTTTACTTTAAACCACGTTTCCTATGGCAGAATCCAAACTATTATTTGATGGTGCTAAAATCTGTTTGCATTATTTGTCATTTTTTTTCCTGGACACTTGCCTCAAAATCTTCAGACATCTAATGTGCTTACAGAGCCTCGGATGGTCCATTTGCAAAAATAAATCTACACCCAGAAAAATATAATGTTTAGCTTTTTCTTAATACTTCTGAGTGGCATTTGTTCCAAACACCTTTATAGTCCTCTGGTTTTCTGAAATTTCTTTCTTTAAGTAAGTAAGTACAGAGAAAGCAAATGCAGAAGCAGCAGTTTCAGTAGCTGGCTAGGCTACTGAAGATTTATGCTGACATACATGCTGTGCCTATGGCTGAATTAATAGTGCCACTGAAGCATTTGTATTTTCTGCTTTTTTTCACTCTGACTTTAGAAATGGAAACACAGCCACACCTGCACACAGAGAGTACGGATGGAATGTGTATGGAGTTCATCTGCAATTTTTACTTATTCTCTAAAATAGGACATTGTTGAGGTTACCGGTCCAGAAATGTCATCCAACTCCCCTGTGTTCCTCTCCTACATAAGTGAGGATTTGTCTGTCTGTGGAACTGGTCTTCAGACCAGTTTTATGCCAAGATATTTTCATTGTCTTCAGTAAAGTTTATCTTCATTCATATCAATGTAACTGAGAGCAGACTCTCGCCCAGATTAAGGAACTTCCTGGTTCTTCTAAGCAAATATTTTTGCTCACTTGTTATTTTAAGAAAAACTAAACTAGAAATATTTTCTTCCATGCCAAAAAAAACCCCAAACCAAACCATCTTTCACCTCCATAATTCAGTATCTTTCAGAGCCAGAATTCAGCTTCCCACACAGCAACACGAACCACTCAGAGATGTTGAGCAGTCTATTCATTTCTCAGATTGTATTTTGATGCTGCTCAGAGTTTCCAGGTAAGAAAATACGCTCCATCATTTATAGCTGTGAACCACAGCAAAAGACCAGTCCCTTAAAGGGAAAAGAAGGAAGGAAAGAAGAGATGTAGGTTGTTAAGTGAAGGTGGGGAGCAAAACAGATGAAATTGATAAAGTGGAAGGCTATATTATTCACTCCAAGGCTCCATTTAGTCCCTCTGCCCTGGTAGTTTCAGCAAAGTGAAACTCTTGCTAGAATCAATACTGCTATCATTTCACAAAATTACAGTGGTTTGAACAGAAAACTAGTCATAAATCAACTTCATGCATGGACAGCTGGAGGAAATATTTCTTGCTTCGAAGATTTGGGTGCTTCAGAACTCATAAAGAGGAATTTGACTCTCCAAGAATCCACATTTACTGCATTTCTTGGAAACAGAGCCTGGTGTTGCATATTCAAACAATGCATGAGTCAAAATAGCAATGTGAAAAAAGGCAATACATCCATTTTAATCAGATGAGGAATGAGTGTGGTTGATTTCAGTGAAACTCGGGTGTTTTGGAGATGGACCCATTCTCTGATGCTCACTAGGCATTCCTTCAGCCTAGGCTAAGAACATGTCCTCATTGCTTCTTTTTCATAGACCTAGCCTAGATCCCACAGATTTTGAGGGACTTTTGCAGCCCACCACTTTCAGCTTAGTGACTTAATAGACATATGGATGGAGCCTTTCAAGTCATTGCCACTGGAAGATGCCCAGCCTTCACCTTCCAGGGAGAGGGACTGGGCTTGGAGACTGACCTCATCTTCAGTATTTCAGGAACACATCCTTGAAGATCCTTCAAAGAAAAGCATGAAAAGCACGACTGTTGCCCATCTCGGGAAGGTCTCATCATGCTCATCCGTGTTTTCTTGAATACCTTTGAAATTCAATGTTTTCTTGTAGTTCTTGTTTTCCAACAAAGATATATCAGGTAGCAAGAAATTATCTCTGCAGATGCTGGAAGCTTCACAGGTATAAGGCACAGCAGAAAAGAAGTAGGGAAGGATAGTGTCTCCATGTCCGCTTCCTTGGTCTGGACAGAATAAACATCAGCCACAGCTCCATGGCCAGAGTTGGTTGGCCGATGCATTAAGCCTGAGGGACTCTTAGACGTCCCCGTTGCTGCTGGGTCCCCTTTCCTCTTTCCCCAAGAGGCAGAGAGGGGTGGCATGGGGGCCAGGGCCGCAGGGCAGGGCTGGGAATGCTCCGAGGACGAGGCAGCCCTGCTTGTGAAACCATCCCCAAACCCTGAAAACATTTCAGATTTCTAAAATACAGCTTCTATCGCAGCTCTGTCTTGAAGCAACAGACCTTTGGATGTGGTCATCTTTGCTCAGCTCTGCTTGCAGTGAAAAGGCCAGTTCACTGCGTCCTAACTCAGTGCTGCCAAATTGAGGAAGTGGAGATTTAGTATTTGCTAATTTGCTATTGTATCTGAGGTAACTCTGTGCTTGTTTTTCCTCTAAGGTGCTTGTGAAACACACATTTGTGCAATACCTAAGCACCATATAGCTATAATTATTTATAATGGTTTCCCCTATCTTGTGCATTTAGTGCACTGGAATTTTCTTTTAATTTTGACAGATATTTCGGGAAATTACTTAGTTAAATTTGAATTCATTAAAGAGAGCAATCATAATTATTTGATAAATAGCATCATTAAATCCATTACACAATAAAATATTGCAAATACGAGCACAAGTAAATATTTGCAAGAGTATTCACACTGTATTTCCTCTCCTGGCATTTTGAAAAGCTCTTTTATTGTCTCACAACAGAATTGCCAAGTAGCTACAAATGTTCATGCATCATCTGCAAACAAGAGAAAAAGAAGGCTGCTGTTTAATAAAATTTAATTCATCCAATCAGGAAAAGGAGGGAATAACATATGATGTAAACGGCCAATTAGATGGCATGTGCTCTGATGACTAACACCAGCCAATTTACTAACAAGACACAAATAATAATGCATAATCAAAAATAATTCAAATAACTGAGGCTAATAGACACATTTACTCAAAGTGTGACCTGTTCCTTATTTCACTGACATGAAAAAGTGGGCTGAGGGTGTTGGGTGAGTTACTCATTGTGAACGACTCAGTTGGCTCTGCTTCCAGATGTTTAGAAATTTGGAGAGCAGCAGGGCAGGCTGGGAAGGAGAGGCAGGGTGGCTTTGGGCAAAGAGCAGAAGGACTCCTGCCCAAGAGGCATATGGGGTCATATGGAGAAGACCTCATGGGATCACCGCTGGGGTTGGTCCTCACCTCCAGCGTGCTCTTCTACTGCCAACTCCCCATTGCCCCCTACAAAAAGAAGGCAGAGAAGAGGAGAAGTGCCTACACCTCCAAAGAGGGTCCAAGGATGGTGGTGGCCCCACAGGAGCAGCATCTAGCCCCACGTCCAGCTGCCCACGCGTGGTGCCCCTTGCCCCATGGGGTCTGTTGCTGCTGTCCTAGGCGCAGGCACCCACCAGGAGAGACGTCCGGCTGCCCGCGAAGGGGGGTGGGAAGGCAACGACAGGTTTTTACAGCTTATTTCAGCCAAACAGTCACACTTTGGGGCTGAGGCATTAGTAACAGTGAGTGGCCAGGATGCTTTCCTACTGCTTAACAAGTCAAGCTCCACTGCACTGGAACCGAGTCAAGGAGGCAGGAGCCATTTAATTAGACCAAAGCAACTGACAGCCACTCTGCTGTAAATCTTCCCTTGTTGCCTTTGAGGTCTCTGGTCCTCTGCGTCTTAATATTAAATGATATCTCAATGATGGGAGAGCAGGGAACAAACATGCCTCCGCATGTTGATCTGATGGAGCAGGACAGCAGGACTTGTAAGGGGTCAGCTCACAGGCCAGGGTAACGATGGGAGGGCTCCTTTCCTCCCAATACTCAAGTTTCCTGGGGAGCTACAAGACGACGCTTTAACCAAAAAGAGTCAATTCCAGACTCAGCTGTCATTTTGTGCATGAGGAGGAGGGAAAACACCTTTGCCAGCATGTTTGCAAAACCTCTCTGCCGACCTGAACCCATCCTTTCCATAGGCTGTGCCATCAACACCGCTGCTGGCACAAGTGCTGAAGGAGAAAAATTATATTTGGATAATAATATACAGCAGTCTGGAACGGCATTGGTATCTGGCCTGGTAGTAATGTGGGATTTCTTTTCCCAGTCTAGACAAATCCTGTGTTTCCTCTGTGCCTGCCAAAGAAATTAGGATAGGAGTACAAGTACTCTGATGAAATTTGGTGAATACTGATGTAAGGACTATTCTCCCCTACCGTACTTCATCTGAGGTATATTAAAACAAACATGTGCACCTAGTTGCATAAAACAGTGAGCAATGGGCATTAATTACTCGCAAATTGCAATAAAATTGCATCTACTGTACGTCAGGATTGCATCAGAACTAATAGCCTCACAGGAGACAGAAAGGACTGACTCCTTCAAGTAAACAGATCCCTGGCATGTCTTCTCTTCAGCAGCCAATGGGCGCTGAAGATCCCATGTCCTGTCTTCTTGCCAGGAGGCAGAGTAATTGCTAAATATTCACCAATTTACATTGCACACTGAAGCATCGTCCACAAAAAGTGGCCTCACGGCTCACTCCTGGCTGCTGCTGAGTGGTCCAGGTCCTCCCAGCACTTGGACGAGCTGTGTTTCCCATGCCGCTGGCAGCAGCAGCCTCCCTCTCGGCATCATTTCCACCCTCACGCTCCTTTCAGTGCCGTGGAAGGACCAAGCCATGTGAGCATTAGAGGGATGCGTGCCCGGTTTCCTTCCAGATCCTTTCTCTTCCATAAGGGTATTTTCCTTCATCGGTCCGCCTGGGTCCATCTCTCCCCGTGGTTGACACCAGTGTAGATAGCCCCTGGGGCTGGCTGCTGTGTGGGTCACCTCCCAGCTGTCTCCCAGCTGCCTCCTGGGGAAGCCTTGAGCGGCTGAGTTGGGTAAGGCATCATCTTTAGCAGTATTTGGGACCACAAGCTTTGTGTCCCAAATCTTTTTTTTATAAATCAACTTCTTACCTCTGGCCTGCTGACAGACTCCCATCTCTAGGTCAGCTTTACTGAAATTCTTATTTTGAGGTCAGGCTCTGACCCCACAGGATATGTAAGTGCATTTCAAGGTTTGGGCTCTCTACTGCCTTCCTTGTTATTCCTGTCTTACCACAACAGCACCCAGACCGTGCCCAGGACACTATGGTTCACAGCGGTCCGACCTTGGAAGAGCACCACCTTCCCCTCCCCGACTCACAGATGCTGCAAACCGCCGACAAGGCACTGAGCGGCAGCGATGCCATCCCACTGCTTGAGGGATGGCACACCATGAGGCTGCAGGCATGGCATGGCTCTGGTGCCCTTGTCCCTGTCCGGCTCCTCCCACCACATGGCACCTCCACGGATACATTATTTTGATGCAATTGACCTACAGCACCCTTTTTTGGGGGGACTTTTCTTCCAAGGCTTCTTCCCCGGGGCCAGCACTCCTCCCACACGCACTTCCGTTTTGCTTTGCTCCCAAAGTCGTTTCCCTGAATTTTAGGAGCTCATGAGAGCTTCCATCAACTGAGAACAGGAGTTATCTTCTCATCACCCACTGCCATGGCCGCTGGCACTCACCTACCCCTCAGCTCCTTCCCGCAGTATCCTTCCAGCCCACAGAGCTTTCCAAGGGCTTGCTCCACCCACCCTCCCACCCTCAAAGCCCCCCTCTCCCAGCCTTGGCCCCTTCCCCGTCCCTCACCGCCCTTCCCCACGCCTCTGAGTCACACTCACTCCCACTCCGGTGCTGACCCATCCAGCGTATCGGGAATTATCTCTGCAAGTCACTGAGTCGCTGTTTAAATGTGATATTAAATTTTCCTTTCAACCTTTAGCCTGTGCATCCCTCACCC
Organism: Gymnogyps californianus; assembly: GCF_018139145.2. Taxonomy (NCBI): domain Eukaryota; kingdom Metazoa; phylum Chordata; class Aves; order Accipitriformes; family Cathartidae; genus Gymnogyps; species Gymnogyps californianus. Next base: position 121,632,307 of record NC_059472.1, read on the forward strand.
CATAAAGCATTCAGTAGATACAATGCATTGAGGCTAATATATATATGTATATGAAGGAGGTGTACGATGTTGCAATGCATAAACCATCACCTCTTGCCATCTCTCACAGCATTTTTTCCTGCTTGTTCACTGTTGGCCTTATATAAAATGATTTGCAATCAGCATGTGGGTTAAATGATAACCTTTCAAGGCAACCTTGCTTAGTAGGATGCAGAAAGATCAAGCCCTCTGCCTTGGCATGGTCCCTTTTTGAATTCCCGAGGTAATATGTGCCTAATGCCACTATACCCAGACGTACAGGGGACATTGCCCTAGTACCTGCTGAAGGCACATGGGGAATTAGGAAAACCAGCCTTGGCCACCGCTGGAAAAACATAGCCTGAGTACCTGCCCTGCCTGAGGCTTTGGCCAGTCCCGGCTGGCTGTCATGGTTTAACCCCAGCCAGCAACTAAGCACTACGCAGCTGCTTACCCCTCACCCCTCCCAGTGGGATGGGGAGGAGGATCGGGAAAAAAAAGTAAAATTTGTGGGTTGAGATAAGAGCAGTTTAATAACTAAAGTAAAATAAAATATAATACTAACTAATAATAATAAAAAATATAGTAATAATAATAATTGTAATGAAAAGGAATATAACAAAAAAAAAGAGGGAAATAACACCCAAGAAAAGACAAGTGATGCACAATGCATTTGCTCACCACCCACTGACTGATGCCTGAGCAGTGATCCGCTCCTCCCGGCCAACTGCCCCCTGTTTATATACTGAGCATGACATTCTATGGTATGGAATACCCCTTTGGCTAGTTGGGGTCAGCTGTCCTGGCTATGCTCCCTCCCAGCTTCTTGCACACCTGCTTGCTGGCAGAGCATGGGAAACTGAACAATCCTTAACTTAGGATAAGTGCTACTTAGCAAAAACTAAAACATCAGTGTGTTATCAACAGTATTCTCGCACTAAATCCAAAACACAGCACTGTACCAGCTACTAAGAAGAAAACTAACTCTATCTCAGCCAAAACCAGGACACTGGCATAGGTTAGCACAGTCCCCAAGCTGCAGTATCATGTAAAAAATAAAATATCGCATGAAGGCAGGGAGACGGGGTGGAGGCAGCCAGGGGAAGGGCTGCCAAGGTCTGGCTCAACATGCAGGACCACTCCAACCCTGTTGCGCAAGGCGGTAGAGGAGCAGCAATGGGGGCTGTAGGAGGTTGCAAAGGGTAAGGGACTTCGGGACTCCTTACGCTGTGATGCCTGCTACTCCCCAAAGACTTTACAGCATTTCCCTGCCATAAGACATGGTAAAGCCCTTGAGGCACCTGAACAGCCCAGGACTGAGGCCAGCTGCATGGTGCAAACAGACTTTCTGGAGTGACGACCGTTCGGTCCAGCCCTACATTAAAATATCATATGTAAAGCAGTGGTGAAGGTGGCCTGCTGGTAAAATCACCACCAAAGACACTGCATCAAATTCTTCAGGGACAAAGTTATTTTTCAGCTGTTTTCTACGGCTCACTCCGTACAGACAGCTTTACAGTGACAAATTGTTTTCCTTGCAAATGTCAATACGTAGCCAGACTTTCAAGTGCAGATAGACATCTTGCCAGTTTGTTTATCCAGAGACAGAGGCAGGGCTCTGCTAGCTCTGACCCAGCAAGGCACTGCCAGGAGAACACACCACAGCGTTTCGGACGGCTTCAACCTTCTCACAATATCAAAATTTAGTAGGGCAATAATCGCGGGGGTGCTGGCCAGACCACAGCTCTTGCGAACGGTGTCAGCATTTCCCAGAGGTACAGCAGGAGATGGTCCAAGGAATTTCCCAACAGACAAGCCATTTCAAGATGAATTTGGGATGCAACGGCCATCATTCCCAGACCTCTTTTCCTTCAGGGAGGAGGAGGGCATCGTCCAGATTTTCTCCTGGCTGTCCCCTCCCCAGTTAGCCCTCTGAAGGAATGGCCCAAGCAGCTGTAGTTACTAATTTTGCCCTGTGTTAGGGCACAAGGCATCCACCCTTTGCCACAAAGTACTACACAGTCAATGCATGGCTCCAGCAGGCATGAATTTTTATTTTTGGTACTTACTCTCCCTGGGGGACCTGCAAGCCTCCCTCGCTGTGGTGCAGAAGGTGGTAAACAAGTGGGGAAAGCCTAGGCAAGCAGGTGCTCTTCTCTTGTCTGGTGATTTGAAATAGTATAGGCAGCGCTGGCATGTATCTGAAGCACAGTCATTATATTTCCATAACTTCATCTGCAGAGGACATAGGAGTTACAATGCAATCAGCGCTATACAGTTTAAAGTGTAGCTGAGATGCATTATAAAGTCAGCTGCAGCAAAGAACATATGGTACAGCTTGCCACCCCACTATAGTATTTCTTCAAAAGACATTTTTCTTACAAAAACTAAGACATTATCAGTCAAATTGTAAGTAACCCATTTCCATTTATAGCGTACAGTCTACCCTCTGAGTCACACACACAATCGGCAACAGCAGCTGCGAGACTTCTAAAAGTTTGGGGTTTTTTTTCTTTTCTTTTTATATTCTCGATTCAGAAAACATTTCTACTTGAGTGGTGAGTCTTCCCTCCTCTCCGTTGTGAAAGCTAAGCATCGCCCTGGCTGCGCCTTGCCTTGCCCAGACGGGCACGCACGGTCCAGCTGCTTGCGATGCTCGGTGCTGTCAGCCACGGTCGTGCCTGGAAGAGCACGTGGGATGTGCCTAAATTGGGGCACATAATGGATACCTCGCTACCTAGTGCAACTTAGGAAGCGTCTCTGCTGTGGCTGGGTTGATTTAGCACATAAAGGCCCTCAGAGATTTGGGGGAAATTGCCTGAAACCACGAATTATTTACCGTTGTTACTGAATTCTTCCTCGGACTGTCTGCGTCACCTGGAAGAATGAAGTCTCCCTTTCCTCTCAGGAGCAGAAGTGCTCTTTGCAATACTTAGCAAGACTTTGGTGCCTCTTGACATGGAATTGCTTTAATTTATAGCATGTTTGGTGTTTGCTCTTATTCCAATGTGTTTTCATTCAGAAGTCACTCTTAAGGATTCCTCTGCAAAGAAAAAAGGTCAAGGTTATTTCCTTGGGGAAGGAGGGCAAGAGGAAGGTCAAAAAATGATTTAACCAAATAAATAATGCGCTGAATTTTCAGAAAAGTATTGAAGCAGAGCAGATGGGCTGTGTTTGCAAGCTCATTTGCATCACAAATGCTTTGGCATTGCCCAGATTTTACATAGGCCTTCTCCTTAATATTTTGTTACTTTACCATTTGTGCTCCCTTACACACACACACTTTTCAAACAGATCAAATTCAGAACTAGTGAAAGATGATGCAACTACCGTAAAGAAGGATTGTATGTTTAAGAGGCTTGAGACAGTGCCTGTGACTGTCACCTATAGCCCTAGAGGCATATCCCACAGGGTGTATTTAATAAGGGAATTCTTATCTGAAGCTTGTTTATATCTGGAGCAAAACTAGAGTCTGAAGCTTCAGTCCCATCTCATTTCAAGGGGGGTGTCTATTTTTCCACTGAAAAAAAACCCCATTATTCCCTGTTTAAGATATTGAAATAAGATTTGGCATAAGGAAAAGTGTTATGGAGACTATGATATTTCATTGTGGAGATAAAAACCATGAAGAAGCATCTGAAAGAAGATTTCAAATCCACACTGCAAGATTTTGCTGACTCCATCCTTGTCCTCTTCTCAGGTTGAATCAGCAGAATGAGGTTCCTGAATAATATTGAAGTGGCCAAGGAGGGATGTGCAACACTCGAAAGTGAGAGGCACACTCCGACCTCACCAAAGATCCCCATGCTGCAAACACTGCCCTCATAAGTGTCATATTCTTCCATGATGGATAAATTGATAAGTACACGGGGGTCAAGCTGTGGGGGCTGGGTTGCAGGAGAGCACAGCACAGAGTACAGCACAGCAGCTCAAATTACAAATATCCAGGGATAAAAGTACACAACAAGGAGCGCGAGCGATGGTGAAAGCGCTCGGTGTGGTACGAAGGATGAATGCTCTTTCAGTGTTTGAAACTGAAGCAGACGTGAGAATCCTGCATCATCCGAAAACTGTGGGTTTACTGCAGGTGGACACTGAAACTTTGGACTTCAATCCTCTCCTTCTTATTATTGCTTCTTAGGTTCCACTAGACATCATCAGAGAGATGAGCTCTACCGACAGCTGCACACATTTACCAGCTTATCCATCACCCTCTTTAAAAAGCCTGCTTAAAACTATCTGGAAAGAGACGGTAAATTGAGCGACAGCCTTTCAGGGTGTTTGTGATGCCTATCAGCCTCTGGAGGAGGAGGGCAGAGAAAGAAAATCCTGCAACTGCGTGTTGCATGCTATGCCTGTGTCCATGCTTTACACTGCTGCAAGGCGTCCGGGTAGGGATCTGTGCCACACTCTTTGCTCAAGAATAATGATTGCAATACACCTTGCTGCAGCCATTCATTATTTTTTGTTAAAAAGTACTCAATGGCAAACTTGGCTGCTTTTCAATACAAAAGATTTCAATGTATAATTCACTGATTCAGTAGGCTCCCAAATAAAACGACTCTTTCTTTACTGGGGAGAGGTGTGTCCAGTCTTTGTCTTAGCAGGCTTTTAACTTCTCTAGAGGTAGCTGTAAATGAAGCTGGGAAATTATTTTTGCACTTGCTTGTGAGAAGAACTGCATGGAGTTTAGGATAATCTCCTCACGTGAGCTACTTTTCCCAAGAAAAAAATAATGATTGGATGCAAAGTCCCGTGTCCTGGCTTTAAGACCTCAAGTCTCAAATGAGACCATATCAGTTTTGTACAAATGAACCAGCACCCAAATTTGACTCCAAGGGAGGAAGCAAACTGCAGAAGGTACCATAACCTGAGTTATGCACATGAACTGGTAGAGAAAATGGAGCCTAAAACAAAAGTTTCCCCCTTGCCCCCCTTTGTGGGAGCCTCTAGCAGCAGCTGACGGGCAGCGCCCTGAGGCTTCAGTGCCAAAGCAAAGGGCCAAAGCTCGTCTGTACAGACCCAGCTACCCATGACAGGTTTGTAGCAACCGAGGGAATCGGCTCCTCTGCAGCCTGCAGCACTGAAACCTCTCAAGAGGGTGGAGAATTTATCTGGAATGGATCCAGAGATGGTCCAGGACACTGGGCTGAAGCCTTTCACTCCTGGCACACTTGTTTCCCGTTCGCTGCTTTCTACCCTGGCTGTTTGGTCTAACAGCTCGGGCAGCTGCCTCTCTCCCCGCTGGAAGAGTAACCAGTGTATTTCTATTTGCAGACTTCTGGATGCAAGTCCTTTACATGGCTGTTCTCATTTAGTTCTTCTTTTGCAAAGGAAGGGAGACAATATAATGAATAAACCTGTTTTGTGGAAAGCAGTTTTAATTGAAATATTTGCTGCTGTTGTCACCATTGGATTAAGACAGTAGACCTCGTTAGCAAAGAGATTAAGTTAGTTTGTATCTGCAGAATGGGAGTGAGAGGAGTAATTGGAAACCGTAAAGAGAGAAAAAAAGATATCGCAACTCCAGTATCATGAATGGGGAGAAAGTTTTGCGCTGCTATTGGTGCATTTAAGTTGGTGCATGAAATAAAAGCAGTCCTCACTGCAAATGCTCCTGTCTTGCACTAAAACTTGTACTTGCACATCCTCCTCTGGTCTGGAAACAAAAAAAGCCACACTTGCAAAAAGTTCCTCTTCATATTGGAGAAACAAATTTGTGCTAAGACCTTCCAACTCTACTGACACAAAACTAAAAACACATGTAAAAAAACTTTTAATGCCTTCCCCCAAAGTGAAATTTCTATCCTAGCTTTCGTGGCTTGCTAGCTTGTGACTAGCGTATGTTCTTTCAGCTGAATAGACTTTGAGGGATTTATACCACATGAGAACCTGAGCCTGTGAGCTCTCACTTGGTTGCAGCGATCACTAGAGAGAGGCGGGTTTTATTCTGCTTTGCAAAGTGTTTTTTAACTTGGTATGGTGCAAACATGCAAAGGCTCCACACGGTGCTCAGCCGCCGTCGTACAAAGCCAGGCTGTGCTGACATTGGCGAGCTGAAGCCCAAATTCAGAGGGGTCTGCCTCGCTCATGCAGGAGATGTCTTTCCTTCTCTTTTTCTTTGGTCTTTTTTTCTTCCCTTTAGCAGACAGAAGACTTGTTCATTTCCCATTCCTACCTACTGAATTATTCATCCAAAATGTTCCACTGGTATCTTCTTGTCTGCCAGGGAGCTCATCATCCAACAATTCCTCTTCGGTCTTGACTTGTAATCAGAGCAATTAGCAACCCATTAAAGGTCTCAGCACGCCCATGGCTGCGGGGGTATGGAGTGCAACTCAGGAGCGGGCCCACTCCGACTCCAAAACTTGGGCAGAAGACCCACTGACTACAGTCTGTTGTGAAGGACAACAAACCTACAGCGAGAAGAGAGGTCGGGTGCTCAGAATAGGAGTTTTCAGTCGATACAGAGAAATCATGGACATGAGCGCATCGGGTTGGACTGATCTCAGTGGCGAGGGAACGAGGTCCCAGGCACTGCCATGGCCTGGCTGGAAGGTGTGATAAACTTCTCCTGTGGGCACTCAGCCTGCTCCAAACAAGTTTGTTCAGCTCCCAGATGTATAGGGCTTCCTCCTCACACGTAACAAATCCTTTTTTGCTGGAAGGAGCTGAAAGGGAACATGAAGGGCTGTCATTGATTCCCTCCGACGCTCTGCAAATTATAAAAAATAGTAACCAGACAGCAGTGGAAAGCAGGGTAGTAGGGCCGGGCTGTTCATCCCTTCAGTGGGCTGGGTGAGTCTGGTTTGCGGAAGCCCATAGTGTGTTTGCAGGCGTCTGATAGTTGCTGGTGCTCAGGACCAACGTACTCTGGGGCTGCAATCCCACTCTTCTGCCTCGGAAAAGCACTTTACCCTGATTCAGAAAAGGGCGCACAATTCCTCCCTATCCATGAGCTTGCCAGCCCCCACGGGAAGAAGGTGCTGAGCCGTGATCTCTCCCTACCTGCTGTCTGCACCAGTGATTGACTAACCAATATGTAATACGAAGTGGTGCACGACCTCGGTGTGAAAGGTCAACATAAACAGCGTCCTTATAAACGTTCCCTATAGAAAATAGGTACATGGATTTCCTATTCTATCTTCCAATCTGCGCCGGGGGCTTAATAGGTCAGGACCAGAGCAATTCATCACCTTCCCCCCCTGTCCTTTGCCTTCCTAACGTATCGGAGATGCTCTCCTGCACTTCTGGGCTCTGTCTCTGCTAATGTCTCTAGAAAGATAATCTGTTGAGAAAGAATGTGAGAATTATTAAATCAATAAACACTGCTAACCTTTCAACTGTGTCTGTCCAAGGAGATCTCACCGCTGCAGCAATTGCTTACTTTAACAGATTGAAAGCAAAGTGTTCTTACTGCATATGTCAAACGAGACAGGAAAAACCATGCTCTTCCTCTGTCAGGAGAGTGGAGGTGTCCATGGGGGCTCACAGCGTGTTCCTCCCACACCCCAAGTCTGAAAGGCTTTGCGGCGTTGCGGGGAAACACAAGCCCTAAACCCTGTGTGAAATTCTCCCATGTATACCCAGCTGTTGTTATTGGGGGAAAAGCAAGCACATTTACATACAGCCAGATCAAAATACATGAATAACGCCTAAAATTATTTTAACGACTTTTGGTAGATTTGGTGGGGGGCTCTTGAGCAGGAAACTTCTGCATTTTTTTTCAAAATCTTCTTCTGGAAGTCAAGAGGCAGAACTGCAGCACGTGCTTGAGCCTAAGCCTGCCGGGAGGAGCAGTGAGCTGCTGGCGTGTCTTTCAGCTGCTTAATAGTGAGGGGATGACTAAACATTTTGCTGTTCTCATGAAGGCCAAGGTCTCTGATAAGCACACGGCGCCTCGGCTTGTTGTGAATATCAGCAGGAATTGCACGTGCTTATCTCATTATACAGTTTTAGCGAGTTTGTTTCTTTGGGCTGCACAAGAGGCATCTGTTCTCAAAGCCAAATCCGCAACGTGGCTCTGCAATAATGACTGGAGAGAAGGATTTTGCTCATTCAGGAAATTTCTCCCTCCTCCAAAATATACACAGGATTCCTCAGCTTCCTGGAAAACACATGAATGAAGTGTTAGTAGGTCTTGTCTCTTGTGTTAGAAAAACATGATCTAATTTGTATTTGAGGATCATCCCTGTTTACATGCCTGCAGGAATTGAAACTGCTTTCCAGAAGCTGTTTCCAGATAACACCAGCGTACATTCTCCTGACTTAAAAATAGTCAACTCACTGTTTAAAGCACAGAGTGAAAATCTTTCTATCTGTAAAAGAGATCCCAGAAACATTTCTTTTAAGCTGTTGTGAGATCCTCCTAAAGCCTGTTGTATTTACGTTTTTTATAGGAGAAGTGTGACTCTGAACCACCTTTATCTTGCAGTGTGAATGAGCCAGGCTGCCGTGTTTTGTGTACACGGTCATGCTGTGCCAGCGAGCTTCCCAGAGACTGCAGGAGAGAGATTTTCAGGAACAGTATTATCAAAGCTAATCCTTTTGGGGAAAAGTACACTGAAATCCACTGCAGCTCTAAATGATATAAGTTGTAGCGAGAAGTCTTTGGGGTTGGGTTTTTTTGCCTTCACATGTTCTGAGGAGCAAGCAAGAAAAAAAATCCCTCCGTGTGTTTTTTTTGGTAAGAGCTGGTACCACGAGAGTAATGTGCACAGTGAACAACAGGGCAACACACAACCTCATTTCCATGGCACAGAGTTCTTTCCCAGCATCTGTGGCTACCAGCTGCAATGCACTACACTGACTCACTTTCCCTGGCTCGGCCCGGCTACGGAAACACGTTGATATGACTTAGCATCGTAACTCCTCAAGACGTCTTAATACTGAAAAGATGTACCAAGCCCTTAGTCATATCCTGCGCACAACACAGCATTTGAGTTCCACAGGCCAGGCCAAAAAAGCAGTAATTTGTTAAATTGGTGAAACATCCAACAAAACGGATTAGCGGTCCAGCAGTAATGTAAGCATGCCAGATGTCTCTCAGGCTCGTTGGGGACAAGTTGATGGAGAAAGCTGCATCGAGCCCACGCTCAGCCTTGGTGGGACTTGTCCGAGCCCCCAGGACAGCTGCATAAATTGCCTTCCCCTTCATTAAATGCAAGCGCATTTAACAATTGCGTGATCCCTTCGCCACCGTGCCTTGAGCCTCTTCCAAGCAAGCAGCAATGCCAGTACACTCCCTCCTTCCTCCCTGCATCACCCATAGGAGACACCACCCAGTGCCACTGCCTATCTCACCAGGGCTGAGCCAGCTGGCTCAGCCCCTGGGACTGGAGGCAGCGATGGTGGGACCCAGGAAAGCATCCTCTGCCGCCCGCTCCTCTCCCCACCGGGGTGCTGCCCGAGGACACAGCCAGTTTGGGGGTGATGCACATCGGTGTCACAGCAGTGTCTGTCACAGACACATCAGGGTGGGCTTCTCTGATGAACCAGGCACCCTTGCCGCCATAAGAGTTGTCGGTCGGTCGGTCCGGCAGCGCGGCATGGGGGCGAGGGGGAGGCGCGGGCTGGCACAGCTCATGCTGAAAGCTTTCCAAACCCGCCGCTGAGCAGCAGCACCTCCAGAGACTCCCCTTCAAACAGGAGATCCGCGAGAGCTACGTGCCAAGCTGCAATAAGAAACAGAGGCTGCGAGTTGTGTAATATTTACATTTAATACAATCCACTGACATCTGACATTTTTCTGGTAAATTTTACGTGGGCCATAAACACTTCTGGAGCACTGAGTAAATTTTAGCTCCTCCGAAGGTCTTTTGCGCTGGTGGTATCTGCAATGAAATATTTCTCTGCCTTCCCCCCCAAAACTTCATCCATCCGCATCTGTCCAGCATTGGGATCTGTCATAAGACTCCTTATGCATCCTCGGTACGCCACTGCTGTAGAAGTATCCCCCTTCTTGTGGTTTTGGTATGATATTCCCCACTATCAGTTCCTCGCCCCGGGTGCAAACAGCACACACATGGCAAACCCAGCGTTCCTGCGCCCCAGCCCTCAGAGCAAGAAGCATCCTCCCTTGGAGGGTTTTGCACAAGCCATCCCCTCGCTCCAGCAGCACTACGCTTTCTCTTGCTGATTTGTACACAGCTGCCCTGCCAATGTAATGGTGTCACAAAGAGACACCTTTTAAAAAGCAATAAAAATTGAAAAACAGGGAAAGAAAATTAATAGCTGAGCAACCAGACCACCTCTGGTAATGAAACAGAAAGTGGATAGACAAGGAGAACCTGAGTCAAATGCAACGGCTCCAGGCTCTGTCTCCAATCCCTTCCCCTCAGACCTTGGAAGGAGGCCAGCAGAGCATCCCGGTATCTGAAACAGTATCCAGCCCTGAAGTTCAGAGCAATTTGCGCTCTGCAGCCTATTAACATTTTGTTAATCCTCCCCACATTGTTTTACATCTTGCCTTCCATCACGGAGAAGGAGGGTTCGTGGCAGTGCCGGGGTGACTAATGGCGAGTCCCCCCTCGAAACCGGAGGATGTTCAAGTTACAGCCAGGTGCGGGGCTTAATGGGCTTTGGCGATGCTGCCAGGACGTAATTGCCGTAAATCAGTCTGAGCCCTACGGAGACAGTTCCCTGTGTTTTGAAGTCCATTTGCCCTTATTGCTTGTTCAGCTCCTTAATGCATTAATGATAAGGTAGCATGGGGAATACGCAGTACAGCCGTCCCCCCCAAAATCCTGAAGTAATGAATCAATACTGCGCCTATCTGGTCTGACCGCCGAGGAGAGGAATGTAGACAACACTGGATGCAGGGGAGATCTCTTTTTCCAAACGTTTCTTTGCCAGTCCCAGGGAGGGCTGAGCATCTTTAAGGACTGTGGAGGCTGGTTTGCAGAAGTATCCCCCAACTTTGCACACGACTGCAGTACTCCTTCCCTTGCTGCCTGTCCGCATGGGTATATTTTTATTTGTGCCTACCAATGCTTTTCAAGTGCCTTTCTCGACTGAAATGTGCTGCATTAACAAAAAAACAGGGAGAGTATCACAGAAGAACTGGAATGCTTTTTCTTATGTCAGGGAAGCTCTGGAAATCAGGTGTTGAGTGGTACTTCGTGGCAAATAACGCGGCTCTAAATGGGCCCAACTCTTTTGACCTTCTAGAAGGCGAGGTTGTTGGGTCCCTGAGGTGAGCCCAGACAGGTGGAGGACGACCACAGGCGGTGTCCCTGTGGGTGGCTCGGAGGGCTCCCTGATGCTCACTGGCACCGTCCCCTGCTGCTGGAGCATCCAGGGGCCGTGGCATCCCTTGGCAGCACAGGGTAGCTGTGTAGAGGCCAGGGGGGCTGAGCTGCGTGAGCCAGCCAGCAAAGCCAGGGGAGCCAGCGCTGCCTCGTTACTGAGTGACTCCCGGGAAGTTACTGGGCTTGCCCACAGATGAAAGAGCCCCGGCATTATGCACTAGCGGCGGCTCCCTTTGAGCTGGCTGAGTCTTGGCAGGGTTTGCTCCCCTCCACCCCCCTGATTAGTGCATTATAACCACTTGACAAATCACTGGTGCTCTATTGACACGTTTATGCCGCTGCTTTGTTCTCAGCCAGTCAAGAGGATCCTGACTGCTGGTAACGGGCGCTCTTGGGCATTGCAAACGTCGACTGATGCAAGTGTCACCCTGTAAGAGTGAAAAAAGTAGACATCCACGCAGAGACTATCATCCTTTTGATGCTGACATCGTTTTCATTCTGCCCCATCTCCTCCTTTTTCATGTAAAAAATTTAGAAGCAGGAAAACCCAGACAGAAAGGGCAAAGAGGTAAAAATCACCGCCTGGCTGTTCTTCGTCACCTAGTGCAGATTAAGGCAATGAACAATTTCTACTCACCTAACGATTAGAGCAGCGAACAGCCTCTGCCTGCCTCAGTCTGATGGCACATCTCATTCCTGTCCCTGTCACCAGCACAAGGTAGGGGCTGGCCTGACCAGCAGGATAGCTGGGATGGATCTCAGCATGGGCACAGCCTAGCTCGCCCCCCTAACCCCTTCCCCAGCATCTACCCCCAGCTGGTGGGATGTGTGGTGGGCTTGGGACCCAGCTGTCCTCAGATAACAGTCGTGAAGCTGTATCTGTGGGGTTTCTTAGCTTGCCAGGGAGAAGGATGACCAGTCCAGCTCTGCTTAGTTGCCATCAAAAAATCAGATGAATAATGGGACAAAGTTTGTACCCCTGTATTTTTTCTCTAGCGCAAAAGGCAGTCCTGATACCCTTGTTCTGTTTAGATTTTGAAAGATTTTTTAACCTTTGCCTCTCGAGAGACTTTATGCCCTGGATCAATTTGTGTTCTGAGTATTACGATGTACCTGAAATGACTCTGCAATTTGGTGTCACTGGTAATAAAATTACCTATTCACTCTGCTATCCTTTACTAAATTGCATGCATTAACTCCTCAAAATACTGTGGACTAGCTTACCGGGCGGGTCCTTCAGCAGAGGTCCATGTCTTTGGAAGTGAAGGTCAAGAGTTTTGTTCCTGTTGCTGCATGTGTGCAACTGGCGGTCACCCAGGGCTGGCTCTGCCGGCGCGTGCCAACAGACTGCTACGTCTTCTGCTGCTGCCAGCAGAACTACGTGAAAGACAAGAGATGCTATACAATTAGCAGGCGACACTTCTTCTTGCAGGGTACAAAGCAGAGAAGTCGTCTTGTCACGGTGTGGCATCGGCTCCCTTTGAGGTGTGACTCAGCTCGGAGAATCTGCTGTATCAGAGCACGGGGCTTGACAGGGCTGGAACCGTGAATGATGCTGAATGCAGAGGACCAAAAGGTCGCAGGCAGATGCTGTAGAAGGGGGACAAATAGCCCAGCTTCGTTAAAAAAAAAAAAAAAAGCCATAGTATTTAGACATAGAAAAGAGTTATAACTTACCCAGTGCACCCACTGTGGATGCAGATTTGTGCCTTTTAGTATATTTCCAAGTGCTTTTCTAGTCTAGTGCCAAATAACCCAAGATTTCACTGGTCCCCTTAGGAGAAGATTTCACAGTTCAAGATATCTCTCCATCTCCATAAGGAACCATTTCTCATGCCTCCACCTGAATTTTCATTTGTCCAGTTTCACCCATTTCTCCCCATTATATAGCTCCCAGCCTTGCGAGGCCCTGGGGATTCTTCTCATTCCTTGGTGCCCAATCCTTCAAGTCCTTGGAGTCAGCAATTACGTTCCCCCGAGATGTCATTTAGCTGAGTGATGTGTGTTTAGTTACTTTAATCTTTCCCCATAAATCACCTTGTTCTTCAGCCTTCTCTCTGTTTCTCATTTATGAGTTTTTCCCTCTCTGCCATCTTTCCAGTATTACTGAGGCATCTATAAGTGAATTTAGCATCATATTTTCAGCCTTGTGGGGGAGGACCATCATTTTCTTGAACAATGAGATGACATTTACTATATGATAGGTATTTTCTGAGCTATACAACTCTCCACTACCATACTTCTTTTTATATCCATTATCACAGCTGGGTTTCTCTCTGCAGTACAGATTTCCTATTAATTACCCCCCACCATCGACTTTGCTCCTTAAATTGGACAACAGGTTCTGGAATAGGTACTAAACTGTTTTTTTGTGCCCTACACCAGTCTGAGTATTAGAGAACTATGTGAGCAGCAGCAGGAGATTATTCGACATCTGCCTGCCTTGGTTTTCTTGTGCCTCTCTTTGAGGCATCTAACGTCGGGCTTGCCCAGTATCTCATCTCCAATGAGGCTGAAAAATTTGGCAGTTCCTGTGATCTTAACTGAGATGATTCTTTTCACAGACAAATCCACACTTGTATTATTATTTTTTTCCAAGTGCAGAACTGAGACTGCAAAAAGGTCCACAGGTCGCCATTCCCCTCAGTTACAGGCAGCTGCTTGAAATAGATGCTTTGTCTGGAAGAGTCCACTGAACTTCTAATATATATTCACGCAGGACAAGGCTCACTCCATCACTGTTGCAAGCACAAGACTTGTAGTACAGAAGACCAAAAGCTACACAAATAGCAATATGCTTCAAGTAAAGAGCAATGAAGGACACTACTCATGTCCTAAATCCCCACACCAGCAAGAAATTTGTTAGCTGAAAACGTCCAAATGAAAGATGGATCTCCATCCTCACAGTATTTCTAACTGTTCTTCATTGTGTTTTGCCCAGATGACTTCAGTTATTTCATAAATCACCACAGCTCCACTGAAGACAAGCAAGGCACCAAGACATGCCCTTGGAGTGATACTGAGTTGTCACTGCTGGCGTGGAGAAAGAGGAAAAGACTTTTTTGATCCCCTGTTCAAGGTGGGAAGTCTAAACCCATGTACTCAAATCTCTGCAAAGGCATCAGAACAAGTAACCTACTCGTAACCTGGGCAATTGTAACCCCACTTTTTAATGCCCTTATCTAGCAAAGTACATAAACACCTTACACATAAGCGCGGTGAAACAGAAGCAGGTTCATAAACATCGATAGATCAGGGTTTACCTGTCAAAATGTGGTTGTAAATTTGTTCCTTCACTTGCTACGCTGCAATGGACTTCATGTCCATGTACTTATTTCTTCTGGTCTGAAATTCTATACAGAACATCACCATTTATGCAGCAACAAAACCAGTGTTGAAGCAAAAAGTGCTTTACATTTTACACGGACCAAATAGTTGCAAACAAGTATGATGGAAATCGTAGCTTATAGCATGAAATCTTTGGTACACTGGCAAAAATGCAGCCCTTTCTGTGGAAACGTGGAATCATGGTCCATATACATGTTGTATCATAGTTCAGGTTTCAATAAGCCCAAAGGACATAGAATAACAGCCTGTGTCCCCTGTTGCAGAAAGGACCGATTTCTTTCCGCAGGAACTCAATCAGTAGAACAATGAAAATAATTCATCAGATTAAAGTACAAATAAATCCTGTCCTGACAATCGGATGTTATCATGTTCAATTTCAACTTAATTATTTTTGTATTTAATTACAAAATGGTTAATTGCTTCATTTTAATTATGTATCTCTTTTAATTAGATTCAGGCTAAAAAAACCTGATAAGGCTGCTGCTACCCCACAGCCCTTCCATTCTTCATTTTATCTCACACCCTATCGGTTGCTTTCCCTGGCTTTGCTGTCAGTTTCCTGCGCCAGGTCTCTCCCAAATCCTCTGCTTCGTATTTACCTTCACTTCGGCAAAACCCTGGCATACAAGCAACGTGGCGAGCCCAGGAGCCTGCCTGCTAGCCGCAGTGAGACGGTGTGCCCATGCTTGCACAGAAGCGTGTGCTGGGCACAGGGACCTCCACTTTCCTCCCGCACCATGGGGTCAGACCCACTTTCCAGCCTCAGAGGTTTGACCAGCTGGGGGGATGGCTGTCGATGAAGCAGCCCAATTTATTAAGCCTTCCTCTAGAAAGGAGGAACACATCAGAAATTCCCTGGGGCATGCAGGGGAGCCGCAGTTTTGTCTTTGCTCAGGCTAATTTCAAAACCTAAGCGTGCCCCTTACTGTCTGCCTCCCCCTGCACGCTCATCGCTGACGTCTCGGAGTTGGAGGAGTGCATGTGTGCGTGCACGTGTGCGTGTGTGCATGTGCACGTGTGTGCACGTGTGTGTGTGCATGCATGTGGGCATGTCTGCGCACACGCATCTCACTCTCATGCACGCACTCTGCCGAGTGCTTCCTCAGCATCAGCGGGAGGATGTAACTGCCCGCACCCCCACGGAAACCCAGGGGACCCCCTCTGTGGTGGAGGGCACGCTGACCGGGCTATCTAAACGTTGGCTCTCCGTGAGGCATCGGGCCACAAAGGGCAGGTAGGAGGTAAGTTGCCTGCGCAGCATATAACAGACCGGCATTCGCATTAGCGACCAGCCCTTCTCCAAGCAGTAAATCAGGCGGCTCAGGGCGCCTTGCTCCCTGGGGCAGATGAGGAGGAGCGGAGCTGAGATCCCTCTCCTGCTGTGCTGCAGGGCATGGGCGAGCGGTGCCCAAGGGGGACAGACAGCAGCTCCTCACGCCCCCAGAGCAGTGATAACTGGTGCGCTGCGATCCAGCCGGCTTGTCCTGGCTTTTACAGTAACCTCTACATCAGCGTTGACTTTAACTGTTGCATTAGCATCTCTTTGTAAATGTTGACTTTTCGGTGTAGGCAGCGAACACTGAACCTCAGCGTGAATGCCAAAAGGGAGAAATGTGGATAGTAGAAAGGAAAGTCCCTTTTTAGCATGCATTTCGGCAGTGCTTGTTTTCCGCTTGTCAGCATAAAAAGGTATTCCTGAACTTCTCACACAACAGAAGAAAGTCATAAAAGCTTATGAAGATGCCCTTGGACTGAAACACAGCAGGAGGATGTTCAGCTGTGTCCTCAAAATTTGCTATATGAACTCTAGCAATTCATGTTACCCCTACAAATTTAACACAAAGAATAAAACAAAAAATAAACACAAAAATATTGGACAAGGTTATTAAGACTCCAACTTGCTAGGGTGTCTTAGGTACAGTCTCAGGCCATCACCAGTTTTCCAAGATTAGTGTCTAGGCTCCCAGAACCAGGCAAAAACCTGCCAATTTGCCATACTACTAAACAAGCAAACACTTTGGCCTGTTTAGTTCTATTAAAACTGAATACTAACCAAAAAAATACAGGAAAAGTACAGGAAAACATTATCAACCAAACTAAATGACTAAAATCAGTGAAGTATTCATAAAGCTTTTACTTTAGGACTAATCCCGTTCTCTTGAGCTATAAAGCCCTTTATAAGACCATGCAGTTCTTCCCCCGGTTTTTCTGGCCGTTAACTACAGTATGAATGGCTCTTGTAGGGAGACCAAAACCTGCCTCACTTGGGAAGGAGTAGCCAGAACAGTAGGTGTAGCCTCCCACCGTGTGTCTCCCAGGGGCTACTCATCCTACCAGGAGCTCTGAGACCCAGCAAAGTCATGTCAGCCTGGGATTTTAGAAAACATGGCTTTTAAGTGCTTGTTTTGGTGGCAGGCTCAAAGAAGCGTTGTCCCCCTTTCCCTGATACCCCTATCAGATGTGTCCCAGCCTGCCCATTCCACGAGGCTGAAGACCCCGAAGGGAAGCACTGGCCTGACCCGCTTCCCACCCCGACCAGTGCCACCTCCGCCTGCCCTACTCCCAGCCCTTGCATCCCCCACATTGGTCAAAATTAAGTCAACAGGTTTCTCTGCATCACTAAAAAAATTAAAAGGCCCTTAAAATCAATGGAAATGTTTAGTATAACAGAAGAACTTAAAGTTCACTCTGCTAAGGGAACCCGCAGCCCAGCACCCTACTTCCAACGGCAAGCAAGAGGCATAAAGGACAGACAGAAACAAATATATCCAGCATGATCTCCTTCTAGCACATTTTTCCATCTCCAGCACTTAATAAGTGAGGGATTTCCTGAGTCAAAGTTTGCAATCAGCCATAGCATTCCTGGATCTATTTGCTATATATCTGTTTAAGTACGTCTTTTATTTCACTTCTGGTTTTGGGGTCCACATCACCTTGTGCGAACAAATTCTTTAAATTCATAGAGCACTTGGCTAAAAAAGGTGTGGGATTTTGTTTGGGGGTATGCATTTAATTTTCATTAATCTGGTCTCTAAATATTTAATTCGCTTTTAAGACTGGTAATTTTCAGTCTGGTGATTCCATAGATTTCTTTCACAAGACCTGGAAGGGTGAGTAATGGCTCCCCATGCACCCTTTCCCCACTGCTCCTGCATCTCCTGCCCTCCCCATGGTCCTTTTGTGTCCCTTACTGGCAGCAGAGTCCTGCTCTGCTGTGTCTCTGCCCTGCAGAGAAGCTGTTTCCTGCTTTAGCCTTTCTTGCTTGCCTTCCCCTGAACCTTTTTGAGCCCTGCTATGCTCTTGTTGAGCTCAGGTGACCTGCCCGTGCAATTTGACCTGCTATCCACGCAGTTCTGGTGGGTACCCGGCAAGTGGGGGCAATTTGATGCAATGCAATTTGATGCATTGTATTTGAATTTTTTTTATCTCAGCCCATCTGGGTAATTCTAATATCCAAAGAATTATTGAAATATTTATGCTATGCTTTTGAAGAAATGTACCTGACATTTAAGCACTGGTCCAGCTGAGGTTTATGCCAACTATTTAAAGTCCTGGCTCTTCCTTGCCTTCCTGCTGCGAGAAGGGACGAGTTTCGGAGAGTTTGCAATCTCCCTGGAAAGTCTCTGATGGCAAAGTGCCAGAAGTGGGTTCATGGCCATGGGAGAGCACCAGCGGCGTGCACCCCAGTCCCACCTCTTCCCCACGGCCTCTCCTATTCTCCGCTCCAAGACCAAGCTAAACAGAGCGTGGCCTGGCCTGGCGTCCCTGCCCTCACAGCTTTCCGGCTCAGCAACTAAAACACAGGCAGGGCTGGAGCATTATTTGAGTAAAACTGTACCAGGTAGCTCACTTCTGCCTCATGTCCGTACTGCCATGCCAGCTGTACACAGCAGCGGTACACAAGCAGCAGCCTGATAGATTGGAAGTAAAAATATATATACATATATGTAAATATACATATATATGTAAATGTAATATCACTATCTTCATCAAAGGGTAGTGGATGATTATAAAAGCATTCATGGTGGAGAGAGCCCACCTCTCTCACAGGACATTCCTCCTTTCTTCTGAAGCTGAGAAATAAAATAGGGTTTAGGTTTTAAATAGAAACCCCAGAGTACCTGAGGTGTCACCAGTTAAAGCTTTCAGAGAGGACCCTGGGCTCCAGAGAGGAGAAGGCTTCTGGTGTTGTGCCAAGAGACGGATATTTTTGTACAAACACCAGCAGACCTGCAAGGTGTTGGGTTTTCTCTCCTCGTCCCAGAGGTGTCTACTCCTGACCTGGGGGCTAAGTCCTGCTGGAATTTCTTGTCTCCAGAGATAAGGTTACGCCTTTTTTGAATAAACCTGGCCTTTAATAAAATGCCTGCCTTTGTCCTGCTAGCTAAGCCTGCCCATAGGAGTGCGAAATGGCCGACTGTGTTGGTGGTTCCCCTGGGGTGCAGTGAGAAGGGGAATTGGGACAGTGGTGGTGGCACTGGTGGCAGCAGCTCTGCTCCCGAGCTCTGGTGGAGGGTCCCCGAGCTCCCTGCACGCACAAGTGAACAATGGTGAGCACAAAAGCCAGGCTTGAGCTAAAGTTGTTTTTTTCTATACCAGCTCCCCACCTCCACACTGGACTAAGCAGAGGGTCTGACTGCCCCCAGCCCATCACCACTGTTTTGGGTCGGCCTGTCTTGGAAGGAAGGAGACAAAGTTCTCAACTCACGTCAGATCAGTGCCATAAATTTCAATATTCAAGGGGCCTTCCCTGGTGGCTTAAACCTTCCTCACTTGTGACATATAAACCTTATTGCGACATGCAGCTCAGCACGGGGTCAGGGACCAGCAAACTGGTTTTGGGGATCAGAGGTCAGAATAACCCGGTGCAGCTCCTTCCCACACAGCCTGAAACCGCCTGCGCTCAGCAGCACCGCGGCTGCAGCTGGGCTGGCATCGCAAACGGCTGTAATCCAATTAATTGATGTGACATGGGGGGGGGAAATGGAGGGGGGGTAATATGGTGGTGTCATGACAGAGTTTGAGTGAAACACTTTTTAGCCACCCTTTCAAAGAGCTCGTATCAAGTGCTTTATTTTTAATGCTTCAATTTGCTTTCCTCTTCTTGATTGTAATACCCTTCTTGAACTTTGCAAATAAAATGTGCTTTCCCTTTTGATTTTTGTCATCATCTCCCTGGCAAGTTATCAGACTTTTAATTTCAAGCCTCCATTCGTCCCCCTCCCCCCGCCCAGACTACCAGCAGGGTGAGAAGTTAATAAAGCATTTCTCCCAAATTCCCTGCTCTCCACTGAATCAGTGCTGTGCCCACAGCCCTGGGCAAGGTATAGTAGATCAGTTGTACTGCCTCTTCTCTTCAGGAGATGAGATGTTAACCAAGGTCCGGGACTGGATAAGTCTATTACAACCTGGGTTATACTAACCTCTCCTCTGTCAAAAGTCTTCAGCTGAAGCAAGGTCATAACCCAGTGTCTGCAAATGCAAAATGTTCCTTTTCCCCAGGTGTCTCAAATGACTGGAAGGAGAAGAGGTGCCTTTGGGAGAAAATAGGCAGCACTGGAAACTAATACACAGCCCTTAATGACAACCTACAAGGAAGTCATAAGTGCCTAGATGCTATCTATATAGAAACCACAATCTAAATCAAAACTAAGGATGCTAAATTCTGGTCACTAAAGAGAATTGCAATAAACAAGATGCTCCAGAATAAGGCTGGCCAGCAGAGAAATGGGCAAACTGGGCAGCTCTTCTCCAGATCATGGTACCAAGAAGAGTACGACTCTTCCTCAGGTCTTAGCCGCCGTGCCTGCCCTGCCTCCTCGCTGGCAGCTCTGGGCAGACTCAGCCATCAGTGAGGATCACTGCCCAGGCAGCCCCATCAAAGACTCTTCTGAGCAAGGCTATCACAACCACTTGACAAGAGGAAAACAGTCACAGGGTGTCAGCCACTAGGAAGACCAGACCAGAGGTTTAATTTACTTGGTGGTGGTGAAACTCAGACATGACACTGGGGACGGTACAGGCACCTGGTACCCATGTCTTTTGGGGTCAGTAAGAAATAGGAGATGATGGAGCTACCACACAGCACATCAGCCAGACAACTCCATGGGATGTCAGAAGCAGCGAAGCTGACCCCATCCCCACAGATAGCTTCTTCGGGGCTGGGGAAATGAAACTTCATTCTCGGAAGCATGAAGACATCTGTGAGGGCAGTTAATTGAACCAGTGTCACTGAAAATGATGTGGGTAATGACAGATAGTGTCAGCTCGTGCTGCTGTTTCAGTTACTGGAACAAATGAGAAGAGGGCAGAAATAGAAACAAATGGAAGAGAAATTTCTACCAGATGTCAGGGAGAGGGTTTTATTTTTATCTCTCCACCTTTCTTTGTTCGGAGAATAAGCAGCCTGTGCCACCAGAAGGACCCTGACCAGACACACAACATGGCACTGGTGCTATGCTGAGGTCCTGGAGGTCCTGGCATGGTGTGTTAAACACCTGCCATTGCTTCCCCAGAGCCTTCCTCTTCATCCCGTACCTAACTGGGGAGCAAGCAGATACCACGCACAGGCTGCCTCAGCAGTGGGGCAGCACCAAGGGATCCCTCGGAGAAGCAGCAGCGAGCACTAGCCTTGGTATGCCTGCACAACACTTGCATCTGGCGAGGAAAATGAGGTGAAATTTGATCTCTGCTGCAACCACTGGCTAAAATTCCCCTGATTTCCAAAGGACTGGGGTTTCACTCTGGGGATGTTGCATTTCCTTGGCTGACGCTCCTTCCGGAGGGGATATGCTTTCATTTGCCACAGCCATCTTCACTCCTTGGGAAGGGATGCTGACTGCTGCAGCCCAGGTGTTACCTTGTTGTACCTCCACATGAAATATTAAAATCTGACCTGGTGAAAGATAGCACAGAGGTACAAACCACTGAGGACTCTGACTGTCTTGCTCTCACTCGCTGGCTCTGCTTTTCCTGGCAGCCAACTCAAAGGAGACGCAGCCTTGGTAGGAGCAGGACACTCACAGCGTGCTCCTGAGCTGCCTGAGACCAGAAATGGGGGCATGTACGGGAACAAGGGAAAAGCCAGCTCTGCCCTGGGGTGGCTTTGCTGTGCATGGCAGAGGACAAGCCAGCCATCCGTGACAGGGACTGGGCCACAGCATGGCTTGCCTGCGGGACCCTGCCCGGCAGGTACCACTGAGACAGAACAAGAGAGTGTTGAGAGCATCTGAGTGAAGAACCTTTGTGCTCTCGGTGGTGCTGAGGGTTAGCCTATTTCTGGCTCGTTCTGTGATAATGCAGCTTGTGTTTTGGATGCTTGCTTGCACTTAAGCCTTTTAATCACTTGTTCATTAAGAAAAGGTTTTCAGGACACCTTGCTGAGAGGCAGCATCTCATATACCTCTGAGGAGAAAAAACAGCCACTTAGTCAAACACTCAAACCACTCAGATCCTAATGATAGAATAGTAATGAGGGTGAAGTGTATTATCAACTTAATGATAAACTAAGAGATTTGGCACCCGTAACATGGGTTCACTCTTTAAGCCCCATAGCTGGTTCCTGAAGGATAAGTGAGATGCAATTGGTAGGGGCTGGGAATTGTTTTTTCTGTTGGGAATTGGACCGCCTAAATTGCATTTTTTAAATGGTTTAGTGATACATTGGAGGAGTGGTGCAAGGTGGTGAAAAAACCCTAAACCTTCCTTGTGGTGACTCATGACTTACTTAACAGAAGCAGAAATCAAATTTACAGAGGCAAAAATCCTTATGAGGTGCATATTGTTTCCTGTTTACCTCTGTGCACATCCATCTTGATGTGTAAATCGACATTTCCTAACACATGTGCTGGAAGAACCAGTAGTTTCAGGTGGACCTGGAAGTAAAGGCGATGACTAACCCCACCCTGTCCCCAGTTACCCAGGACTCGTACTTCGGGCTGAACCCTTCCCCAAGAAGCCTCCTCTTGCCATTGCTAAGTGCCACCGCTGGCAAAGCTGGTAAAAAGCTCTTATACAAGAGTCAGACCGCTGCTCTAATTGGAATAGATACCAACTCATTTTTTTTTCTGCGAAACCGTCAGAAATTGAATTTATCAGTCTTTTCCTGGATCCTCACTGCAGGGTGGCCAAGGTGCAAGGTATGAGATTGCCTGTCCTGCATTTACCGCAGACTTTGCTCTGGCCGTGGGGAGATGGGGAGAGATGCTCATGACACCACACCTCCATGAATATTGCATTTGCTAAGAACTGATGCAGCTTTACATATTTATGTACACAAACATATTGATCAGTCACACATAAAGCGCAATCTAATGCAATGCCATGACAGGCATTGCCTACTGAAGTGATTTGCGATTGCTTTAAAGGATTCCTTTCCTGACAGAGTGAATAATTTCTAATTCACGTAGACACGGGCCATTTAGCGTGGTTTACCTTAAAGAGTGCTCCTCAGCTTGGCCAAAAGGCAAACCAGCTCTGATGGAGGCCCAGGGAGCCCGGAGACAACTAGCAGCAAATCTGGGCTTTAAAATCTCCATCTCCTCAATTATAGTGCTATTTTTGAGGTGAGTTCATCTCAGGTACTTGGAAGTCTGGCCCAACATTTCTGGGCCATCCAGGCGGATAACATGTTGTGAAAACAAACCAAGGCTCATACTGCACCTTCTTGCACGCAGTTGCATGAGTGCATGGGTAGCTGTTGAGGACCAGGGAGAATAGTCAGGAGGGGGTAGGCTCAACAGAAAAGCTTCTTAAAGTACAGACGAAATTGAAACGGACTCCCAGCATGAGTCTAAAATTCTTGGCATAACTCTAAAATGCTCAGATAACTGCATTTTTTCCAGAGAAGGTGTTTCAGTTTTGCTTGGACTGTGTGGTTGCAGACCCAAAACAGACCTTGTGAAACTTCCCTGATTAGGGGCAAAAAAGCACGTTTCAGTCAAACCCAGCCTGCTGCACCTACAGACATGGGCAGCTTTGGAGGACCTGGTTTAAAGATGAGGTTTTGACTCAGGATTCCTGATTTTCAGTCCCAAAGGAGCAGACGTGTAAATATACCCCGCTGGCTTGCACACCTCATCGCAGGGCATCAGCAGTGGCTCTCAGCAGCCAGAACGGGCCTGATCGCATGGAGAAATGCTGCTCTTTGTGGCAAAGCTGCTGTGGGGGGCACAGGAGGCCCAGGGAGCCAGGGGCATGGCCGACATCCTCCCCGGGAGATGCCCTATGTGGTACCTGTGCTACTGGAGCATCTCTGGCAGCTCGAGGGGCTGAGCGCATTGGTAGCTGTCACGCTAATACTTGTCTCCTGAGACATCTTCCCAGAAACATCATTGATGCTTCACAGCACCCTGTCATCTCTCGTCTCTGTGATCTACGTCTTGCAAAACTCTGTCTGGTAGCAGAGGGATGATGTGTGTGCACACACTATCGGGTATCACAGGGGGCTTTTCTGCGGGTGGTGGGCTTCCTTCCTGGGTGTGTTGTTCCCCACCAGCTCCTGGCACTACCTTTCCTTCTCTGAGCTCAGGCAGATGCAGTGCTACCACGGCACGGCTCTGGGGCACCTCATCGCTTGTTTTGAAGGTCTGGAACCAAATTTGTCAGATAAACACAACATTACTGTCATTAGTAATAAATACAATAGGCGATAATTTCATTCTTTGAAAATGAAAAGGCATCAGCTTTTACTAAGGTTTACTTTTTCCCCTCAATCTCTTGCATGTCTAAATTCAGACCTCTCAAAATCAGCTCTATCTATTATGTAAATCACTTTAATAGAAGGGTTAAAAATGCTTCCCACCATCGTGAACTACGGGCTAAGGTGCATTTATCTCCTGCATCAATGTTCAGCTTCTGCATACTCTAAGAGGGTGGTGTTGAGGTTCAGAGGTTGGTAGCAGATGTAGGCAATATTTTGAAGAAAAATATATGTCAAAGAAAAGGGTTTTTTTTCAGTTTCTGTCCTATTTGCTCTGCTGTAATTACCTTTATTAAAGATTTTTTAATTGTATGTTACAGGACTCTTCTTTCGTTTCTAGTGCAGATCTGGCACCCTAAAGGAGCATCAGCCACGCAAGGTGGTTCCTCCTAGGGTGGTGGGATTATTCCCTGCGGCGACTCTGAATCAGCTGCCTGAATTAACACTATACTCTCACTGGTAACCTGAAAGCACACTTTTCAGTTTAAAAATTTGGATTAAAAATATTGGGTGTTAATACTCAGCCCTTGTGCTGGTGGCAGGGTGTGTGCATGGGGAGGAGAGGAGGACAGGGCACACTGCAGGAGCACGGGGAGCCTCTCAGACCACCCACTAGAGCAGCCACAAGCCTCTAAGTCCCCCTTGTCTGAGACCTCCTTCCAAAATCACGGGACATGTAAAAGCCACAGTTCAAGTCTGCTTTGTGATTGATATGTCGCTGCTCTTTTCTTTTACAGATAAAGCAGTGGAGCAATAATTAATGAGAAAATATGAGGATGATACAATCTGGAGTGAAATCCCAGTTTAACCGAAGCCAGTGGGGTTTTTGCTTCCTGCATAGCAAGAGTTCACATGCCAGCAGGGAAATGAAATAGAGGATGAGGCAGCAGCTAATTATTTTAGTGTTTTTCACTGTGATCAGTGGGCCAGGGACTCCTCTCCCAGCTTTCTCTTTGCACCCACATTCATCCCTTGCTGCTGGAGGCATATCGTGCTTGCAGACGTACAGACAAACCCCTAAGACGGGACCCCACTGCGAGGTGCTGCAGCCCAGCAAGTAGTTTGTTTACAAAGCAGATTGCAATGCAAGGCTAGCTCAAACGCCAGAGGAATTTTTACCTTCAGAGGCTGCTTTTCCGTTTCTGGTCACCAGACATAAGATAACAGGAGAACAAGGGGAGGAAGGACTGCAAGGTAGATGCGCCTGGCACTAGGCACCACTCCACGTTGAGTGTCGGTGTAGCAGGAGATACCCATAGATAATTCGTTCCCCCATCTGTTCCTCTGTAGATCACTTTAAAAACTAACTCTATTAAAAAGAAAATGTGATTGTTACAGTTAAGTGGCTGCAGTGCTAGAGATAGTTTGTCCTCCCCCCTCTCAAATTATATCCAAAAATGCACAATTAATAACACATTAACTTAGCCAGAAACGAGTGAGAATAAGTTAAGGTTTTGTCACAAATACATTTTATTTTGTGTAATAAACAGATTTTTTTCCTGGCCTGTAATACTGCAGAAGAGATAATTCCTCCCTATAGCACATTTCACACTTTCCTAGTTTCAGACAGATTAGCACAAATGACATTTTGTGCTCAATTCATCTGATTTTAGAAAGCACTCCTCCATCAAGTTACGCTACGTTCAGATAATTATTCTATAAAAATATTCTTAAACTAATTTTATGAATGGAGCAAAAATACGGTTACATCAGCTAGACACCCTCTCCGTGTCCAGCAGAAAACGTAGAGCATAGGGAGCTGCCAGGGTCCTTCCACCAGTGGAGGGAGTGGACATCTGACAAGGTCGATATCTATGTACAGTTCACATGTAAGAGTATAATCATTAAAATCAATGTAATACAAATAAAAATAGGTATTAATGTTTCAAAAAGCTCAAAGGAGACTTATAAATCCATTAATTTTTCAGCAAGACTGAATCCATCGGAGCCCAGATCCTTCTTTCTAATAAATTCAGTTGTCAGACTCTGAGGCATTTACTGCAGATGCTGACAGTGCTCTATCAGTACCCAGGTTAGGCTCTGCTTTGGTAGGAGTTTCTTTCTTTGTCTTTAAATTGATTGTAAGATAAAGCCTGCTGCTTGAGCAATGGGTCTTATACCAATTAAACCACTTAGTTTATCAATTTTTTTTCCGTGGCTAAAAATAATAAATGGCTACGGGTAGCACTTTGCTGTCTTCGGAGCTGATCTGGGATCAGTTCTCTTATGAGAAAAGCACTGCCTGAAATGAGATGTGAGCTCTGCCCTGTTACACTCCAGAGCACAGAGCAGCGTAGTAGTGCTCCAGAGAGCCATTTTCCAAAACGGTTTCCTCGCAAGTATTACATTGGTATCTTGGGCAAAGAGAAATGTAGAAACAACTTTGTGAAGTTATCAGTAAATTTGACCTTTGAACACTGAGTTCCTGTCTCCGTTTCACAGGATGTTTTCACCACCTTTGGTAAGTCCTACATGAAGGTCCCCAGTAGTGCTTGTCTTGGCTGATGTCGTATTAAATCCTTCTCTAAAAGCTTCTTTGCAAGATGTCCCTGCAGTTCTGAGTTTCTAACTTCTCTGATGGTATCACTTAGATATTGGTGGAAAAGTCACAAAGATACTAGACCTGTTGGTATCGATCCTTGCCCTTCGTTGGGTTTGCCACAAGTAGAGTGATCAGCAGCCATTAGCAGTCAGAACAGCTTTTCGTTCTCCAGGCTGTAAATAGCCAGGAGGTTGTGACCATTCCTTTTCTGTTTCATGATTGTACCTCTGTGCCGGTGCATGGGCTGCTATGCTTCATGTGATGGTTCATCTTAAATCTGGTTAGCTGGTTAAGCTAGTGCAGCACTTGGTGGTAAGTGTCCTTTGCTGTAAGCAGTGTCTGCGCTACAGAAAGCTGCACTGGCTCCCTGTTGGCTTCTGGGTGGCTTCTGTGGTGAGAAACTTAACTTCAGAAACACCTCGGCACTGATTCAGCTTGGGCAACATCTGAAAGTTCAGCCAGGGAAGACATTTGGCGTTGAGTCTTCAACCCACCCAATGCAAAAGCAAAGCTCAGTTAACTGCCCCAAAGGCACACGGGAGGTCTGCGGCAGGACAGGCTTTGAGTCCACTTTCTTAAATCTAAAAAACGCACCTCCTGCTAGTCTTAATTTGACTGTTCATGGTGTCTTTTTGCAAAGCACAGCAGAGGTGACTTTGCAGATCCACGTCCCTCAAACCCACAGCTCAGAGCAGCCCTAACTCAGGTGGCCTGGATAGACAGCCAGCCCTGCCCCATCTGCTCTCGCCTGCAGGCAACCTGCAGCCTCCCTCCAGCATTTCCCCGTGTTGTCTGGTGGGTCCGGAGGTCCCCGGCTTCCTGCAGCCACAGCCACGGTGGTCCCTGTCCCCACGTGTAGGTGCAGCCCCCCACCAGTCCTCCTGCCAGGCTGTGTGGGGATCAAGCTTGCTGGCCTCTTCACCAGGTGTTCACCCTTTTTGTAACAGAGCCCACGTTTTCTGCAGGGAATACTCACACGGGCAAAAATGTAAATAGTCAAAAAAATTCCCCCAAAGAAAAAAGGGCAAGAGAAGAGAAAAAAAAGTTTTCATGGAGGTATTTTCAGCAGGTCCCAGTGGATCGCTTCACTGGAGGCTACTAATTTGTGGGGCTTCATGCCAGAGGGCAGTGTCAAGTGTCACTGAGTTTCATGCAGGTCCAGAAAAAGTTAGACCTGCATTTTAAATGATGGCCATATTCAGAATGACAATGAGTTTGCTTTAATCACTGACCAGCCTGCTCTGGGAAGGTAAACCCTCATGCTCCGGGACCTTCCCCTCAGCATCCAGAGGTTGGTCTATGAGGAGGAGGTAGAGAAAGGGGAGGGAAAGGTTTTTCTGTATTGCCTAGATGAAGTACTGCCTAATTTCATCTAACAACCTGGACTCAGGTGCTGGCAAGCATTGGGAGGTAATGCAATGAACAGAGCTGGTGTCCTCCAGCCTTGGCAACCACCGCTGCTCCTCACCTGCGGCCATTTCCCACCTCTCCTCCCCTCACGTAGCCAGCCGTTTTCACCACAGGTACATGTAAGCAGCAGCCAGT
The DNA here is from genome assembly GCF_018139145.2 of Gymnogyps californianus. Classification (NCBI taxonomy): domain Eukaryota; kingdom Metazoa; phylum Chordata; class Aves; order Accipitriformes; family Cathartidae; genus Gymnogyps; species Gymnogyps californianus. The sequence goes on from NC_059472.1 coordinate 121,660,709, forward strand.
TTACATGCTATATTCCCAGTTACACAGTCACAGAGTGTGAAGACTATTTGGGTAATAAATACTGAGATGTTATGTATATGTATACAATATATTTGAAGCACAAACTACCGGTATTCTTAAATGTATATGTAAATAATTAGTATTCTTCAGCTGTTTCTGAAAAGGTATAGAGAATAACTAATAAAAGCTATGGCAAATAAAGATGGGAGGGATAAAAATCCCTGTGAATTTTTAATCTGAGAAATAAAGAACATACTGTTAATACAGCATAATTGTTTCATTAAATATTTAAAATATACCTTCCATACTAAATTTTTATTTTAACAAATATCTTTTCTGTTTATAAACTTGTAACACATTTTATGAATATTGCATACAGCCAGGAGAAACTTCCTCAATAAAAAGAGCTTAATCCTTACGTATTCAGCCTCTTGATCGAACATTTCCATTTTATATCAGGATACATTTGTGTTATTCATTATAATTTATAAATTTTCTACTTAGAGATAATGCAATTACAAATGTTTCTCGCAAATCTTTCTTACTCCCCTTACATACCATTTCATTTAAATATCATTCCGTTATTTACAATTGCTTCATTTTAATAAGAAAAGATGCTCACAACCAATTATTTAATTGAATGGTGCTTCTCAACACACTATTCATCTCTTTCAAAATAATTTGCATTTTGTGTATTTGGAGCAGATATCAGAAAACATGATTGTCATTTTGTCAAATAACATTTCTGCAACGTGCCACTATTTGAGGCAAGAGCTGATACGAGAATGGAAATCAACAGCCTCATCAGCCCTACCAGGCTTGTATCCTCCTTTACTAGACGGAATAAATATCTTACTGGAGACAGACCTTCAGCTGGCAATTACTTCATGCTCCTGAAAACTGAGCTGAAAATGTTAATATGGTAGGGGCTTTTACATGTGCCTCATTTTTTCATGTTCTCAAAACAGTGGGCAAATCCACCAGAAACTCTGGCTGGGAAGGAAAGCTTCTCAGCCCCACCGTATCTCAGTAAAGACATCCATACGGTGCTCCTTTTTATTCTTTTTCTCTTTATTTATTCTTCCTTTTTTTACTTTTTTTCATTTACATTTAATGAAGGTCCAGGTTGTATGAGGAGAACAAAAGGAGCTGAATAATGAACTAAAATTGTCTGTAGGCAAACAGCATCTCTGTAGTACAGCAACACCTTTCCACAGAGTTTTGGCGTGGTTTTTTGTGGTGTGTTTTAGGGTTTTCCCCATTTCCACCTCGTTAAACTACGTATGAAATAGTAGCTGCAGGAGGCTATCTAGCATTGGCTGGCAGAGGCAGTATTTGTGCCTTGATGCTCTTCAAAACGCAAATGTCAGATTTTCATCTGATATAAAATATCAATGTTGATGCAATCATATTATCTTAGACCAAGGGGATGTGCTCAGACCTCAATTCTGCAAATACCAAAGCAATTGGTGAAGTGTATTACGTAAGACCTCCTAAATGAGTGCTTAATTTTGCATGGTTGTCTGAGCAATTGTTACTGCTTCCTATGGTCATGTGGATTATGAAACATCTTTAATTATCTCACTATACTACTGGGTTTTTTTCTACCTGACCCCTCCCTCACTAATTGCTCCTCAAAATCCTGCTCGTCCTCATCATCAATGCATGACTGTCTCATTTACTGCACACTGTTCACACCCTGCTCTGAAAGCAGAATTATTCATGCCTTCCTGGGCTTTGCTGCAGCATGCGGTATCAGTGTTTCACAAACATTTGACTTACTCCCACGGTGCTTCTGGTGAGATGAATTATCAGTGGAGATGGTTACGCACAGAGAACCAAGACACACTGAGCGTATGGTCCAAACTACCCACTAATTCAGGGTGGAAGGTTTGAAATACCTAAGGCTTATCATTTCGTAGCACATCATATTTTCTACAGCACTTCATATGCTCAGCAAATAGCTTCTATTGATTTCAGATGCGACGGTGCATGCCAAGTACTCCTGCAAGCCCAATCCCAAGCTGGATACTGCAACATGCAAACTGCCATCTCTGAAAAGCGTGGTTCCTGTGGCTTTCCCCCATCACAAAGGGATTTTGTGGCAGAAAAAAAGGCTAGGGTGAGATCCCAGGCGGGGATTCGGCTGCACCGTAGAAGAGGCCTTTCTCTGCCCACAGTGCCATGTCCCATGTACAACCCATGCTCCAGCTGACGTAAGAAATGAGATGCAGAAAACTGCTCAACTTGCTCCACAGCTCTCATTCAGTCCAGAAGCAAACCCAGGCTGTGCACAATGCAGACCCTTTGCATTCCACAACCCAGTTGTCCTTTAGAGAATACCGTTTGGCAATAAGATGCTGTAGGTGTACAACAGAGTCAAATGAGCGTTGTCCGGACTGCCTTAGTTTTGCCAGCTTTCAATGTTTGAGGCTTTTCTTTTATCAGCTTTAAGACAGTAGCTTTTTCATGTAGTCTTCTGCATTCTTTTTCTAAGAAAGATGTTAAAAAATCAATCCCATCATTTAGCATCAGATAACATCCATGTGGTTCATTTGGGTTGGTGGGAACTTCTATATTCACAGCATAAACCTGTGACACTGGAGCCAGCCAAGTAACTGATGACAGTGGTAAGCTTTGGTGGACCAGAAGTAGAAGAGGATGAGACAGGTGAGGTTCATAGATGATGCACATAGCTGGGGAGCAGCAGAAGTCATGGATTTGGGAGTCCATTGCAAGCTCTGGATGCCTGTCCCTCTTCCTTGGGGGCCAGCAACAGGAGCAAAGCTGCTGAGAGCACTGCAGAGAGACACTGCCCCCTTTTTACCCCATTTATGCAGGCACTGCAGGTAAGTGCCGGGTGAAGTCCATCACCACCAGTGGCCCTGGGCTTGGGCACGCTCAGGTGCTCTGTGCATGTGTACTGCAGTCACTGAGGTCCTGGAGACGGGAGGTGCATTGCAGCACGTTGTGTGACGTTGGTCCCTGGGGAGATTTTTAGCCGTTCAGTAGGACAAGTAGTTAATAAGCAGATGCAGCCCACAAAGGGGGGTTTTTCATACTCTTGTACTTTAAACAAGTCTGGGATGGGGATGGTAAAAAGCATGTCCTTGATATAAGGTCTTGGCTGCAAAAGAATTGCCAGCCCCTACCTCGAAGCTTTCAAATTTCAGCCGAGAGAGAGATGTTTTTCCCCAGCTTCATTCTGAGAAAAAAATCAGTGAGCAGTAAACATCCAGCATCATAAAAAACTTTAATGCAAATGCTTAATACTTTCCTATGTTCAGAAAGGAATGTCTTATCACAGAAAATACCAGGTCTTTTCAGTAACAGGTAATGACCCTGATGCATTCTGTAATTAGAATAACTTCTGTAGTCCTAAATAGTCATTTTAAAAAATAGTATTTTCCAAGTAATTTTGATTGATTAAATAATGAGCCACAAGCAGGAATCTAGAAAGATCAATGAAACAGTTGTTAATGATTTGATATGCAATCCTGAGCCTGTGAGCAGGTGAGTGTGCCCTGTTTTGCAGCAGGAGGCCAATGCCTTCCAGGAGCATCGCCTCAAAGTGATCATTGAAATCCTTTTAATCTAGTATTTAATCTTTCTTTTTACAAGTGGCTCTCTGACCAACAGCGTTAAGTTGGATTTCCTGTAGACACAAGGTACGGACAGATGCTGGCTTCATTGACAGGATCCCTGTTCCCTTCCTAGTCCCCTGTTTTCACGCAGATTTGTAGAACCTACCTGCAAGACCTCTGGCAGATTTTGCTGGAAAAGGTTCAGAAGTTAGCAGAGAGGGCAAATTGACATGATAAGGTCACATACACTTTTATTAAGGACATGGAGCTAGGAAGGTGTGTGCATATATAATCACCATATACAGAAGGGCACCATATACAGAGCACAGCTGAAACAGCTGGAGCCGCGCCAGTTGACATGAGCCAAAGATTTTGCACGTATTGTGCATTCTAGCCTTTCATTTGCATGGCGTGCAGAGAGTCCGAATGGTTTGCTTTTCTTAAAGCAGCGCACCACTTGAAGTAGATTTCTACGACATAATTGCTGTAGCTACTCTATGTATTTATTATCTTCACACAATAACTGACTCCAAAGCTTAATAGAATGGGATATCATTTCTTGCACAATAGCAATGTCTTGTTAAATTATTCACATTATTTGTTTGACAGATACTAATAACTGTTATTTGGTATTCAAGAGAGAGACAAAAATGACTATTTGTTACATTCCTCCATTATCTAATATTCATAAAACGTATGTGATGTAAAATGTCTTTCTGATGGATGGCCGTCTAGGATGTGTTTACATGTTTTGCTTTATTAAGAGAGAAAACAGCTACTGAAACTTATTTACAACTGTCACCCAGTGCCCAGGCCAGCAAACTTCATTTCTAATCACTGCACCTCCCTCTTCCACGTTCAGAAAATATCCCAATTTGGACCACGTCCCACTCCCGCACTCCTTGGCCTTTCCCTGTGTGCCTGCCAGCCCGCTCTCACATCTGCTAAAATGTGGGCAATGGATTCGTGCTGTGACCCCTCTGCACAGGGTTGAGATCCCTCAGGAGGTCTCACTTATCCTGGAGGTAAATTGATGTTGACATTTGCCTTCAGAGATGAAAACCTATTATATGAACGTTGGCTGTGTTTCCCACCCCAGCCGATACCCCACCACGAAACCGTACCATTCATAGGCTCGATTCATATGACAGAATGGGCTGCAGGCAGGATTTATTTTCCCATTGTCGGTTCCCATTGAGGCAAGGGGTATTTACATGTGTTAATAGACATTAGTCATGTAAATCCCCGGTTCATCAATGGGAAAAAGGACTCTGAAAATACTTAAATCTGATTTTCCAGAAGATTAGAAACAAGCCGCACTTAATCGTATGCTGTTATCACTACTCCTTTTTTGTTTTTAAGAATGTTATTCTAATTATTCAGATATAATGACCCAAATATATTCAGTTATGCAGAACAATGAAGGGAAATCAAGTGTCCTTGATTCCCTGACATGCTCCTATGGAAATAATTGATTAAATCTTTCAAAGCAACGTATTTTCTCATCTTCCATTTTAATCATCACATTATATACCACTACTGTCCAAATGCAAAACCAGAAGTTTAGTTTTAAATGCACATCCAGCAGCTTTCTTGTTTGATTTAATCTTTTTAAAACCCACAAACAAGTTATCAGCTGGTTCTATAACCTTGAGCAACGGTCTTTCACTCTAATTAGCAAACAGGAGCAAACAAGTCCCAACAAAGAAGAACCGTTCCAAGTTTCCGTGACAGTACAGCCCATTCAGGGCACAGCAGCCAGGCTGTCAGCTCAAAAATGGGAATTCCTCATATTTCCATGAATAACTTTTAGACATGTATTTTACTTGCAGATAAGCCCAAACTAAATGAGTTTACAAGTAGGCCGCGGGTTGAGATTAGAGTTCAAAACTGTCTTGGTAAAGCTGGGATCCTTTCTCCAGCAGGAGGTGCAATCCAATAAATACAAGAACAAAGTAGGAATAATCCACTGTACAAGCAAAAGGGCGGTCAGGCAGCAGTGCTGCAGAGAAGGATGTGGGCTTGAAGGGGCTTTTGATCCAAACAATAGTCCTGCTGGTGTGCTCTGGAACAGCCAAGACGTGAAACCACTCCCCACAGAAGAATCAAATCCAGTCTTGGATACTGTTTGCATGCCTCTACTGTTTGTTGTCTTAGACTGCAAAATTTGGGGGCAAGAACACATTTTTTTCTGTATTATTGTCTCTGTACATCACATAGCACTATGAGGCCCGTGTTAAAGCTAAGGCACTTCGTCAGTGATGAAGATGATGATGATATTTACTGACTCCACAGCCCCAGAAGGAGACCCAAGAGATGGTGAGGTTTGACCTACAAGTGGGAGCCTCAAGTCGGGCATGTGGGAGCCACAGGGCAGGTGACTCTCCTCTCCCCCAGCCCCTGCAGAGCTCAGTCCAGCTCACACACGAGAGCAAGAACAAAACTCGGTGCATGTCATCCAAACTACTGCTACAGAGACACATCTGCATGCTTTCCTAAACACTAAGCAGACAGTTTGGTGAAAGACCTGTCATCAGCTTTTGGGGAAGCCAAATATGCTGTGTCCAGAGGGTCTTCCTCATCCACAGACGTACCAGCTCTTCTGAAGGACTCTAACAGACCTGCAATGCAGCACATCCCTCCAGTATCAATCCAACCTATCTGTCTGGTCTTTTTTTCATCACTCTGCCTGACAATTTGCTTGGTATGGAAGGCAGACAGACAAGACTGTGGTTTCCCAGAGCTCTTGTTTTTTAAAAAGAGTATCCTATTTACCACCTCCATTTCCTGGCATATGACTGATGGAAGGCAGGGGTTACACATCACAGGTGGTAGTTCAGCAGTCTTGTAATTGAGTCTCTTCGGGAGCCCAGGGTGAACCCCAGCTGGACACGGTGATTTGTTGCTATTCATTTCATCAACTTGCTCTAAAACCTCCTCTTCTGACAGTTCAATCTGAGGTGGTTTCTCGCTCATCCCCAGTAGGAAAATGCTGTGGCGTGGGAGGCTTCCCAAGGCTCCTCTCCAGCAAACACCAGCACAGAGGGCTTGTCTGCCTCCGCTCTTACGGTCATCATAGAATCATCATAGAATCATAGAATGGTTTGGGTTGGAAGGGACCTTAAAGATCATCTAGTCCAACCCCCCTGCCATGGGCAGGGACACCTTCCACTAGACCAGATTGCTCAAAGCCCCATCCAGCCTGGCCTTGAACACTTCCAGGGAGGGGGCATCCACAACCTCTCTGGACAACCTGTTCCAGTGCCTCACCCCTCTCACAGTAAAGAACTTCTTCCTTATATCTAATCTAAATCTACCCTCTTTCCATTTAAAGCCATTACCCCTTGTCCTATCACTACATGCCCTTGTAAAAACTCCCTCTCCAACTTTCTTGTAGGCCCCCTTGAGGTATTGGAAGGCTGCTAGAAGGTCTCCCTGGAGCTTTCTCTTCTCCAGGCTGAACAACCCCAACTCTCTCAGCCTGTCTTCATAGGAGAGGTGCTCCAGCCCAGGTCCTGTCATCTCTAAGTGTTCCCATTACCCCACGGTCATCTGTTGGCCCTACGTGCTTGCTGGCAAGTGGCCTCCACCTGATGTAGTTGAAAAAGGTTTTATTATTGGGTTTTATGCCTTTTAGTAAATTATTCTGCAAAATCCATTTTGGCTTCTTTTACTATGGTTTTGCATCTGATTGCAGAGCTTGTGCTTTTCTGCTTTCCCTGGTTTGGACACAACCTACACATCTTAAGGCCAGCTTTGACAGCCTTCTTTATCCAGCTGCTTACCTTATGCCTGTTTTACTTTCTTTTTAAAATATTTTCTGATAACTGGAAATACCTTTACTATGACCCCTTAGTAAGGTGCCTTTTGAGATGATAACCTCCTCACCACCTGCAAGCATTTTACCCTCCTGGCTGTTGCTTTTAATTTCCTTTTAACAAGCTCCACACCCAGATGTCACTGGTCCCTGTGTGAACTGTGCACACTGGTTTCTCTCGAGCACCCAGATGCTCTACAGGCTGCATTATTGCTGCACCTGGTGGACACCTCCACCAGGCGTGATCACCCACCTATCTGCTAAACAGGCTAAGGATGGGCACCACCACCTTCCCGCTGGCCTCCTTCCTTTGCTCTGCTGTACCTGTAGTCTTTGGGGGAGGATTTGGGGGAGAAGGAGGAGACTGTTTCTTCTTTACCTACCCTACTTTACTCCATCTGGTAGGGACTCTGGAGAGTGAGGGACTCTCTCCTTTTCTGGAGTTGGGGACTGAGACTCCTCCTGCCCCCTTCTTCTCCATCACCTCATCTCACTCAGCTGGAGCAAGCGAAGCAACCAAGGCTGCCCTACAGTGCTGTCCTGCTCCTCCATGGCTCCACGCCACCACAGCCCAACAAATGAATGAGTGTGGTGGGTTGACCCTGGCTGGATGCCAGGTGCCCACCAAAGCCGCTCCATCACTCCCCCTCCTCAACTGGACAGGGAAGAGAAAATAAAACAAAAGGCTCGTGGGTCGAAATAAGGACAGGGAGATCACTCACCAATTACCGTCACGGGCAAAACAGACTCGACTTGGGGAAAAATTAGTTTAATTTATTGCTAGTCAAATTAGAGCAGGATAATGAGAAATAAAACCAAATCTTAAAACACCTTCCCCCACCCCTCCCTTCTTCCCGGGCTTAACTTTACTCCCAATTTTTTCTACCTCCTCCCCCGCCGAGCGGCGCAGGGGGACGGGAATGGGGGTTTGGGTCAGTTCATCACACGTCGTTTCTGCCGCTCCTTCCTCCTCAGGGGGAGGAGGACTCACACTCTTCCCCTGCTCCAGCGTGGGGTCCCTCCCACAGGAGACAGTCTTCCACAAACTTCTCCAACGTGAGTGCTTCCCATGGGCTACAGTTCTTCACGAACTGCTCCAGCATGGGTCCCATCCACGGGGTGCAGTCCTTCAGGAACAGACTGCTCCAGCGTGGGTCCCCCGCGGGGTCACAAGTCCTGCCAGCAAACCTGCTCCAGCGTGGGCTTCTCTCCACGGGTCCACGGGTCCACAGGTCCTGCCAGGAGCCTGCTAAAGCGCGGGCTTCCCACGGGGTCACAGCCTCCTTCGGGCATCCACCTGCTCCAGCGTGGGGTCCTCCACGGGCTGCAGGTGGATATCTGCTCCACCGTGGACCTCCATGGGCTGCAGGGGGACAGCCTGCCTCACCATGGGCTTCACCACAGGCTGCAGGGGAATCTCTGCTCTGGTGCCTGAAGCACCTCCTCCCCCTCCTTCTTCCCTGACCTTGGTGTCTGCAGAGTTGTTTCTCTCACATCTTCTCACTCCTCTCTCTGGCTGCAACTGCAACTCCCCTGTAACTTCTTTTCCCTTTCTTAAATACGTTACCACAGAGGCGCTACCACTGTTACTGATTGGCTCGGCCTTGGCCAGCGGCGGGTCTGTCTTGGAACCCGCTGGCATTATCAGACATAAGGGAAGCTTCTAGCAGCTTCTCACAGAAGCCACCCCTGTAGCCCTCCCGCTACCAAAACCTTGCCACGCAAACCCAATACGATGAGCCAGCAAACGGCACCGCATGTAGAAACCAGCCTGCTCCATTGCGAAGTTTGTGGTCAAAGCGGACAATTACCTCTCCACGGCCTTTAGTTTCGACGCCTGTAAATTATTCTTTTATGATGCCCACTCACTAAACATTAATCTTCAAAATGCAATGGCTCATCTCTTAATATGCATGTGACTGGACTCACCCCTGCGTGCAGGAGTGTTCAGTGGCTTCCTGTACATTTCACAATCCAATACAAAATCTGCTCCCCAATCTTAAATTACTCTTTGTGATTTATCAACTTGCCCATCTTTCCTCGCTTCAGCTCACTGAGCTTTATTTATTCCTTTCATACATCAGTTCAGGGAAATAAACAGCACACACACGTCCTTTGCAACCAAACAGATGCATGATGGTGATACAACAACAAAATCATCATTAAGAAAAGTCCTTTCTTCCAGGTAGTCACATTCACTACTTTTTCAGCAGCTTGCATAACCAGGCCTACTAAACACTGAGTAATTAGTCCTGCTTGGGATTTCTCCCTAATGCCATTGTCCCTAATGGCACTGGCAAAGATTTTGCTTCATGTGTGGCCTTCATATTGATTGTATAATCACCAACATGTTCACGCAAATAATCTCCTGGACATTGGAAGAGATGTCTTGGTGTAAATTAATGGAATTTGAAAAGCTTTCAGCACAAAATTTCTCGAAACTTGTTCCCTCATTATCTCTTGTGGTTATCCACAAAGCAAACTATTCCTCTTTTCCTGAAAACAGCTGCACTCTCCAGCTGTGACCCCAAGCGACACTCCCGATTATTTCCCTGAGACCCAAAGACCTAAAGCAGCTCTGAATCCACCAGTCCCGCAAAGTCCCTAGACTTCCAGGAAACCATGTTTGTTCAAAGAGATCCTTCCCTGGGTGATGTGGACATGGTGCGATGCTCTCTGTGCTCAATTCTGCTCTGGCTATTCACGCGCTTCGTGTATGCTGGCTAGTCTCATGTGTGGGAGAAAGGGAATTAAAAAAAAGCTGTTATATCTATGCCCCCAGTGACCCCCCACTTTCACAATATAACAGACACTAAAAAAAAACTGGCCAAGATTAAGTAAAAGTGCCAGGACAACTCACTGAACTGGCCTTGCAGCAAAGACTGGGTGAGCCAGCCCCAACATCTGAGGAGGAGGGATCTGTATCCTGAAAAAGATGTGGTGGCCGTGGGGACAAGCAGCACAAGGCAAGGTGCAGTGAGATCAGATGGGTGACAGCGCTGACACATCCTCTGTGTAAGTACAGGATGGCTGAGCAGAGGCCCTCCTTGAGGCTTGTGTGTCCATATCCTGGCTTCAGAGGGCCAAAACTCGAGCAGAAGTGTTATTAACTGCTCTTTTATCAAAACCGTTCAGGTCAGCCTCCTAGCTGATCAGGGCAGAGTATTGATGTAGGCAGCTCAAAACCAGACAGCAAGCCAAAAATAACCGGCAACCACATCTTTCTTTCAAAAAACGCCTCTGACAGATTTTGGCTGTGGAGGCATTGACCACCCCTACACTGAACACAAGCCTCTTGGGATACTTGGGATCCCTTGATCATGGGATCAGACGGAGGCACACTTAACCCTTGCTACCCTCCCTTGCCGAAGTCCTGCGTTGAGCGTACCACCCCGGTCACATTTCCCCAGGCTGCCCTTGCGCATACCACGCTTCACCAATGACACTAAAATGGTCAGGGGGCCAAATAACATGTGGGTACGCATCGGGCAGTGCAGATGGCTTGGACTGGAGGGTCCCCTTCAGTAACATACAACACATCTAGAAGCAGCAAATGCTGGTTGCTCCTAGAAAAGGTCTGCAGCCTGGAATGGGTCCTTCAGAGAAATTCAGGGACTCCAATGGCTAAGGAAGAAAGGGCTAGTTTATTAAAAAAAAAAAAAAGTAACCAAGCACATCTGTATGCAGCACTGGTGAAACCAAACTGGGAATAGTGAGTGCACTTCTGACATCCATGGTACCAGAAGTATTTGGAAAAAGTCAGTAAGCACATAAAGAAGAGAGCCCCAAACCAACTGGACAACTAGAGAGCTATTCTCTCGTGAAAGGCTGGGAGTTCAATCTGTTTAGCTCATCAGAAAGAAGACTGGGGAATGATTTGATAGACAGCAGATAAACACTCTAAGGGAGGAAAAATATTGGGTATTAAAGAGCTCTTTTAACCTCATGGAGGAAAGGGACAGCAAGTATCAAAGACTGGATGGTGAGCTCAGACCCGTTCAAATCGGAAACGTGGCACTCATTTTTAGCATGAGGGTTGATGGGCACTGGGAGCAAACTGCCACAGAAAGTTATGGAATTCCTCACCCTTAATTATTTCAATGAATTATTAAAGTCTTTCTGAAAGATATGCTTCAGGCAAACATGAACATCCTGTGCTTTGTACAGAGATAAGTGTGTTACATAGAGGGGCAGAGGAAGCAAGAAGAAATGAGAGTAGCTTTCGGCCTTGGACACAACCACCAAGACTAACCTCCTTCATGCTCTTAGGGGCCCTGGTTGCCCCCTCAGAGGAAGAAGACAGATTTTTCTGGACAGCAAGTCAGACCTGGGGGCCTGTTTCTGTCCTATACAGGGGGGCTCTCATGACTCAGCTCCTGGACTTACTCCAGTGCTTGAAGACCTTTGGCAGCAATGCAGAAGGCAGGTGAGTCTTCTTTTTGTGTGCCTTTTGGGTATTTGCAGAAACGTCTCTTCAATTAGCCTCCCCTTCCAACGCACATCCAGTCAGCTGTGACTGTTTGAATTATCGCACTGTGAGTTTTATTTCCCTTTTTTCTATTAAATAAACCACCTTGTATCTCTGGCTCTGTAAAACTAGCATTATTTTGTAGAACTTTTGCTGGTGTTTACTTGGTTACCCTTTAAAACCCTACTAACCACCAATACATGTCAAAACTGGTACCCACGCACTGCTTGCTGCTGTTGGATGCACTCAACAAACACTAGCTGGCAGCACCACGCTTGCTGCATACATTAGCATATTAGCCTATAAAGTTATTCATACCAAAGTGCATTTCTGCTGTTTAGTTGAAATCCTATCATCTTTACCCTTGCAAGGCTTTTCTTGGCTGAAGATGCAGTTGTTTTTGTCGTTTCCTCGCCAGGCACAACACAAAGGCCTTATTGACTATTTGTGCTTGAGTGAAGGAAGATCCCAAGCAGAGTTTTGCTTACCTTGTAGGCTCCAGAACACAAAAGACTTACGCTGATACCATTTTCAGCACAGTAGGAGCCAGTGCTGCTGAGAGCCTGGGTTAGTCATATTAATTTTTAATTCTTTATTATTGCACCTAATACACTTCAGCCATTGACAAAAATAGGTCTTTGTACACATATTTTCTGTCCTGTTATTTCCACCTTTGGGCAGCCAGTGTCCACAACCCCGTGAACTGGGAACCAGCTTGGGGAACATAATTCTCCCCTTCCGAAGGCTGAGAAAGCTGAAGCTGTTCCTCACAACGCTGAGGAGAAACCCGGCAAAAGGTGTGCCAGAGCCAGGGCGCAAGGCAGCAGACATCCCATGGATGCTCTCTGGGCTGAAACCCTGGAGAAGGCACCTCTCCTGCACAGGAAAGTTTGCTTTGCACTTACTGCAAGCCCGCTTGGGGACACCCTGCACTGCCTGGCAGCAGGCATGTGCTGGGGACAACCTCAGCTGCAGATCTCGTCGGCCTCTCAGACATTGTCTCATACAACCTCCTGATCTATACGTAAAATCCCCTGGCTGAAGCTGGGTGGCATTTCTGAGCCAGGCTGGTTGGTCTAGCCAGGGGATCCGCTTCCAGCCGAGCTGGTGAGGATGCAGGTCATAAGCATCTGTGTTGTGCTGCTCCCTCAACACCTGCACAAGGATGGGTACGACTCCTCTCCCACTGAAGGCAGGAGGGAAGAGGGAAGCTTAGCGTATGGCTGGCTGGGCAATATGGGCCACGTCCTGACCGTTTCTCGTCATTTGCTTACTGGGATGTAGCCAAGTGAAAATACTGTAACTTGGAGTTGGAAATAGCTGATGTTAACTCTGAACATGAGGACAGACACAACAGGTCAGAGGAAGGTCCATGTGGCTAATAGCAGAGGAGCAACGTAAGGTAGAGCTTCTCTGTTAGACACACTCAGCCTCCAGATACTGACCGCTCGGAAGGTACCTGAGGTTGAGGTGCTGCCTTCATATTTAACAGTCTTTGTGGGGACTTCTTCCCATCAATCTACTTTGCAATCCATGTAATTTTGGAAGCACCATGTCTTGAGATAACAGGTTCCTCAGCGCACCTGTGGGCCGCATAAGAAGCATCTCCCGTTCTTTGCATTGAATCTCCTCCTCGAGACTTCAGTCGGCGCCCCCTAATTCTCCTGCTGGAGGAGCTACCACAGACATAATTCTTGCTTTCGAGGCAAACCATACCAGCAAGATCTTAAGCCATGGTATAAATTACAGCAACCTTTGGCCCCTCCAACGAATGCCAGCGCCAGGTGGCAGAGGAAAAGGAAATTGAGACTGGTCTCTGACACCCACCTTTATTCCCTTTGCTGAGCTGCCTCCAGCTTTGGCTGACAGTCAAATTCTGCAGCACAAAAATCCTGAGACCTCGTACGTGTAGCTCATGTGAGCAGCTCTTCCTACAGAAAAAGCCCCTTGCAAGCCAGGGAGCTGGCCCAGGAACACGTTCTCCTTTCATGAGAAAAGGTTGCGGGTTCAGGCTCTAATTTGTTTGATAATTTTTTTATTGTGCTGGCCAACATGCTAAGAAGAGATTTATTCACGAAAGGGACAATGTCAGCATCTATTCCCTGTGCAAACAGATGAGAAAAAAAAATCTGTAAACACCAGAAGTAAGAGAGAAAGCATGAAGAGCAGCATACTAAATTACCCCCGCCATGTGGGTCACTTTGGAGCATGTTTTTATTTTATTTATTAAACAGCTTCTGCACAAAGTGTGTTTTGCTCGACTAAGGCATCGTACAGTGAATACTAAAATGATGCTGTAGCTCTTAAGCGCTGGGAGTAAGGGGAGAGCGGAAACGCCCCTTTTATTCCTGGACTTATTGTTTTATAAATAAAAGGTGCTGATGACACTGTGTGTACAGCACAGATAGGGCATAAAGAATTGCTGCAGTGGCTTGATAGGGATGATCTGTAGGTGAAAACCCATTAACGCAGACAGTAGGTGAGGCAAATGTGCTGAAATGTCAGGATGTGGAATGCCAGGAGAACAACCCTTAAAATAGTTCCACCAAAAATAGCTTCTGTGGACAATAGGAGGGGGGTTTGCCTTCATTTATTTCTATTACCAGCTCCTTGACATGCCGTCCCTCAAGCACTTCCAGTCGCAGATGGAGCAGGAGGCCAGGCAAAGGGCACGCTTTCGTCCCACGCACATGTGCCACTGCTGCAGTCCACGTAGGGATGGGAGCACCGATCAAAAAGCAAAGTCCACCGCCCCTGGCATGCTGGGGCTGCCACAGCCAGGGGAGGAAACAGTCGCCTCGAGCAGCTGGCAAATACGCCGGGTAAAACTACAGCTCCCCAAATGCTTCAGAGCAGCTCTCTGCAAACAGCAGCAAATCCTCTGACAGAGCCCAGAGGAAATAAATTGAATGGTGCCTGTGAGCTGACAGGGTCTGCACGAGAGGAGGGGACAAGCGCTGATGGGGCGGCACTGACGGGGAAGCGGACTCCTACGCTGCATCATGCTGAGCACACCCCTATTCAATAACCTGAAAAAAACACCTCTTCCCAGTGTACATGTTACCTGCAAAGCTGGACCAGCCCTCAGGAACTGCAGGTGGTGCCCACACAGTCTTCATTTCTCTGGGTGGGCGCTGCTTAGATGGTTTTGGAGGAAAAGCCATCGCTCAAGGTTAAAATAGCACAAAGCTTCAGGGTGACTCCAGAGATGCTGAGCGGTACCAGTGTGACCTTAACAAGGGTTAAAGGGAAGGACCCAGCAATGCTTTTGAGCTGCCAGGTACATGCCCCAGCCACATCTCACAAAAGGATGAGACCTAGAGGTCAACTACGTTCCCCTACCCACCTTTGGTTTCTGCAGGGAAAAACGTCCAAAAAACAGGTGTGTAGGCAAGAACCAAGCCACCATGTGTCCCTGAGTATGATGACCGGAGGACTAGTTATGCCAGACTTAGCTCTTGGTGCACACTATAGGCATGACCCAAGGCAGAGATGGGAAGCCTCCAAGGAAAAGAAAACCATAGGAGAAACTCACGTTTTGGCACGTGGTGAAATACAGCTATGTCAGCAAAGTTTCATTTGCAATATGTGCAGTGAACATAGGTGGGAATTCGGTGCCTGGATTTGCAGCCGGCAGCTTGTGATTCAGTGTGATGACTCAGGACTTTCGGTTTCTCTGCAGTCAAAGGCTGCTCAGACCTTACTCAGGCAGAATTTCCATTTTTCATGACAAGAGGCCATGTCTTGCTCTCCTAGCTCTTGTCCTGATAAAGCTAATATTGCTAACTCACAGCATTTCAGAAATTTTGTACACAATCATCATAGCCCTGAAAAGAGTTGTAACCATTGTTTGTTTGCTTTACAGTCACCTTTTCTGTGTTTAGAAGTGATGTTGTCACACTCTTTCTGAAACCCACTGATCTGATGCTGTATCTGCCAGATCTCCCTGGGATCAGGAGGTGAAACAGTCATTCCCGCACTCCCCTCCCTCGGGTACAGATGTTAAAGGCGACTCTTACTCCTGATTTCGATTTTATAATGTGGCCACGGTGTATTTCCATGTACCACGTGTGCAGCATCACCCTACGCAAGTCCAAAGGGTCCAACCTCTCCTTGAAGCAGAGGGCATCCCATTTGTCCAACACCTCCAGTGCTTTGCCTACCTCTAGGTGACAGCAGAAGATGGGAGTAAGATTTATACCTAAGTCAGGCGTAATTAAATAACACAGGGTTTGGAATAAATGAAGTATAAACAATTCAGGTGTTGGAAAGGACAAGGTGGAAGTAAATCTGAGGGAAGCTTTGACTCTAGAAAGAGTTGAGTGAACACAGACATTGCAGCGCTTGGCAAGGTGTAGGAAGGAGGCAGGCTGTAGCCTTTGGAAGCATAAATCATAGATCGTATCTATCTTCTCCAGTCATTAGTAAAAAAGAATGAATGACAGAAAAAGAGAAAGGAGAGGAGGTCAACAGAGAAGGGTTAAAGGTTAATTTCCTGATTGCCAGGATATGAAAGGTAATGGCCCCAGATGCCTGTGAATTTCCTTTCAAAAGAGGCATCATCATTTTATGCACTCTTTTATTACCGCTCTCATGTCAGCTTCCTCGTGTTCCAAAACGGTCTTTTCTTCTGCTATTAATATGATAACAATTCACATACCGTGGTCTTCTGATGGACCTTGACGTTTTTGACATGTTAGGTAAGGGCAGTAAATCTGTTAGAAACATAACCTGCTCCTGCTGAAGTCAACAGGAACTTTGCCACCAATGTCTATGGCAATGCAGAAGGTCCGATTCTGATGAGTAATGGCGTTAGTCACATCTTTACTGGAACCTGTTGTTTATGAACGATTCCAAAATGTTTCTTCAGAGAGCTCAATTTAGATGCAAACATTGCCATCTTGTACTCCACTTTATGATATCAGCAGCTCTCGAACTCTGGTGTGTGTCACCCGTAGTCTGTAGGCTGCCCGCTGCTCTCATTTTAAGTGAGGGATTTGCATTTTGGAGGGCAGGTAGCGTACAAAGGGCTCTTTCTTACAACAAGCATTGTACAGCATGGGGAAGCTGGAGAAGCTGTCTATGTCTAGGTTTCAAGGTTGAAAGGTTACAAGCACATGGTGGGAGTCATGGTCCGTCCCTGGTCCTTTTCCACTGCTAAATGAATGGGCAGTCCCATTGGAAAGGATGAGTATCAACACCTTAGATTCAGCCAATTCACCTCAGCCATCCCATAGAAATAATAAACTAAATTTTTTGTAGACCCTTTGATATGGGCAATGGCCCCAGCTCCATCATTCCCTGATGGAGGGCAAGGGAGATGAGAGGGGATGTCCCCTGGGCCACCCTGCAGCTCTGCAGTCACACGTGGATCAGTACCTCTACCCGGCTTTCCCAGGTTGTGCTTCATAGAGGGTTGCTGGCCCCACACCTGCTGCAACAGGGTCCAAAAAAGGTCCTCTCCGGGGCTGAGGGAGGGAAGCGGAGGGCTGTCTCCTCCCAGGGCTCTCTGGGCAGAGGGGCAGTAGCAACTAGCAAGCCTCTGAAGGTCTGAGCTGCAGTCTGCTGCTTTTAGCACTGTTCTCACTCCAAGCACGTGGCCCCACGTGGATACTGTATGGGGAAATCCTTTGTGTTATGCCTTGACCTCTCAGCTAAGCTCAGGACCTCATTTTAAATACGCTTAGTTTGTGGCCACAAGTGTCTAGAACTTAAGTAGACGTAGCAGAGCAAGGCAATATTATCTCTCTATTGCACGGACAAAGGGCTGGCGGCTGGCAGGACAGCAAGGCAATGGTACCCACAGCTCAGGATAGGAACTAAAACTGAATCTACAAAGTCTTGCTCCCTACACAACCACAAGCTCACTCTTTGTAAGGCTTTTCAAGTCAAGCTCCTCTGCTCAGAGACGAGAGAAAGTTCACAGTATTATAATGGATAAATAGGGTTTACCGGCTTCTAACTGGGGTAATACGGCACTTACCCTCTTCTCATGTACCGTGAATAAATCAGAGTTCACCTGCTGCTTTTTGGAGAGGAGCGTGAAGTGCCTGGGTAATCAGAAGGCAGCTCTGAACATGTCCTGAGGGTTGCCTGATGGCTGAACTACCGCATCTGCCTGCCCCCAAAGGATGTTAAAAGCTGATGTACAGATTCAGTGCATGCAACTTATTTTTGTATCCTCCAACTACGCCAAAACAGTATTTTACACTTCAGCAGAGAGCTAGTCCCTACATAAATGGGCCACTAAACAGAGTTATGCCGTATTGGCACTTCGCAGAACATCAGGCACGGATATTGCCATTTTTCGGGATGTGGGATGTAAGATGAATAGATTTCATACCATGACTTCCAAGCCTCCATACTGGGACTTCTGATCAACTGCCCTATTCATCACAGTTATGGCAGTTATTTATGTTAAATAGATTAAAGGCTGAGCAACTTAGATTTTCTCTGAGTGATGTGTTGTTTCAGCTTCTTTTACGTTGAAATTTGTTTGCATTGGTGAGGAAATACCATACTTACATTCCGCTGGGATAAAAATTTGCTCATGGACTCAAGTTTATCTATTTCTTGTTAGAGTAGAAATGCCTTCTGGTGAGGGGCCAAACAGGCTGGTTCTTGGTGACCATTACTTATTAATACACCTAAATCTTTAAATATTTTGTAAGGAGACCTGTATGGCAGATGCCGTGGGAAAGACTTTTTCATCTCCCATAAAAATAATTCTAACACATTTTCGGCCCAGATCTTCACCCACTGAAGTCACCAAACCTAATTCCTAGAAATGTACCCCATCAGGCAAGTAGTACTTCTTTACATACCATAAGCTGCAAGACTGAAAAGTAATCAACTCCTTATGTTATTCGCAGCTTTGCTATTTATTGGGATTAGAGTCAGATTCTTTGGAAACACTTTCTAGCACTGTTTAAAGACTTTCAGTTTTCTGTTTTATGTAATTTAACTGCTTGGAAGCTTTTGTTCAAAAATAACTCTGCAAGTATACTTCTACCATAAGTATAATGGGATGATTACACTACTACAGAAATTCTGGAAATTTATATAAATAAAATGACAAATCTTCCTCTGTTTGATTCAGGCTGTTTGTGTATGCTTTCTCTCTCTCCCCTCCATATTGATCTGTGTTACTGGTGAATTAGTAGATTGGTTCTTATTTTGGTACAATTACCAAAACTTCTGTTGTCTCCCTTGTAAGAATCCCTTAGGTAAGGAGGGAGAAGCTACAGGGGTATCATACTCAAGCAGGGATGCAGCCCTTGTTCTTCAGTGCCTTTGTCAGGCTATGAAGCCCCGTGTCCCCACCACGGGCAGATGTTTACTTCTGTCAGCTCTGCAGCCTGGCTGGGAACATCTGGCCATGGGACAGGGAGAAGAGCTGGCGAAGGGGTGTTTCAGGTGAAGGTGAGCCAGAGGCTTTACCTGAGTACTGCCAGGAGCAAAAGAGAGCGGAGGTTTGCATTATACTTCTTTTGTAACCTGCTCGTCCTGAGCTTTGCTGCTTATTAGTAGCACTAAGGGTTTAGAGTATCTGTGCACCAGAAAGCTTTCCTAAATCAATAGTCTCCTGTTGCTACATAAATACCTAACTGGATCAAAGATGTTTATTTTAGAAATGGGAGATGTTGCTCCTGTGACAATGTTTTATTATGATGATTTTGATCCTGAACCTGCAATCTTTACACCAAGACAAGATTCCCCTTGATTTCAGTTCAAGCTTTGTCTGACTAAGGATTTCAGAATTAGCTCTTTGCTTTTATTTTTATTGAAAAACAAGCCTGCGCTTGACAAGGAAAAAACAGTAAGTGGATCATGTCAGGGAGACAAGTTCCTATGAGAAATTTCTAGCAGGAAAAACACAGCTTTACAATTACATGACAATAAGTTGCAAGGTTAAAGTTTTAAGAATTTTCCAGGAGAAAAAAATGCTAATGCACTAACATGAAGGGTAGCTATTCCATGAGTGGAAAAGGCCCAACCCAGCACATGCCTCTGGTACCTCTCTGTCAGAGACTACACAAATGAGTAAAGGTTGCAGCACTGAAATGAATAATAAGAAAATATTTCCATGAGAATTTAAAACATCCATGGAATTAAACACATTTTGACCTAAGGATTTTTGAGGGAAGACTGCACATCAGTCTGGCCATACTTTATGCCACCAAAAGGGCCCTGATCCCAAGGGGGCTATGAGCCTACCCGGGAGCTGCAGCCCTGCACCAACGTGCTTCCCTCCATGAGAACTACCTAAAAATGCGCCATTTGCAGAGGGGAGCCACAAGGCACCCAAACCCTGCAGGGATGGGGACCACATAAAGCTCTGCAGCTAATGGTAATTGCAGAAGCTTGGAAATCGCAGCAGAGGGGCTGGGGTGGGCCTGCCCGGGCCGGGGGGCTGCCCAGCAGCCCTGCTGTGCTGTGCAGGCAGGCAAGAAGTACCAGGGGAGCGGGGCAGGAGCTGGAGGATGGGAGCACTTGGCGTGGGGCAGGCAAACACAGAGTCGGAGCTTCACTCGGCACCTGTCCCCTGCCCCCCGGCATCAGTGGACCCCAAAAAAGCCTGGGACCAAAATGCCAGTGGGGCAGGGGCGTCCACTGGCTGGTCTGGCAAACAGGGGCTAATGGGGCATCTGGATGGGTTTGGGGTTTTGTCTGGGGGTGGGGGTGGTGGGTTTGTTTTAAACCAAAAATTCCCACTGGGAGCAGAGGGTTGTGAGCGCGTTGCTCAGCCCACAGCCGCTTGCTCAGCCCTGGTGTGTGCTTTGGTGCCTTGCTGAAGCAGGTGGGTGCCCCTAGTAGTTCATCACCAAAATCAGGGGATCGGTGGCGCTGCAGGCACGGACACAGCAAGGGGGAACGTGGGGATGCATTCTCCAGAGGTGGATTGCTACATTACAGAGCAGCATCCCCCGTGCCCAGATAGGGGGTGCAGGAGCCTGAATTAAGTAATTTGGCGATCTCAGGCACGCATTTCAAAGGTGGGGAGCAGCGGGGGCCAGGTGTCGGCCAACCCCGCAGCCCCTCCAGTGCCCCGCACAGGCAGCAGGCAGGGGGCAAGGCCCAGGGCAAAATCCCATCTCCCTGGCAGCGTGGGTTCCCCCCTCTCCCCTCCGTTAGGAGGCTGCACCAGATAACTGATCTTCAGAAACGGAGGTGCACCGGCATCACTCTCTAAAAACGAGCCTTCAGCTCATCCTTACAGCAGGCTGCCAATCCGTTTCAATGGGATTTTGCAGCCCCCTTGATCCTGCTTTTTAAAAAGAGATAACACCGGGGTCAACATGTTCAAACTCCTTCCTTTATAGGCGTGAACCGCAGGCATCTTCCCTCCGGGAGCAAAACGCGCGGCTGCGGGTGCAGAGGCGCCCCCCCCCCCCCCCCCCCGGCGTGCCCCCCAGGCCCCCTCGCTCCCCGCCGCGCCGCCCGCCGGCCACACACCCGCGGGACCCACCCGCCCACTTCAAAAACGCCTTGTCACACCGTGTTTTATTTCCCCGGCCCGCCGCACGCCCGAGCCGCGGATACCTCCGGCCACCGGGGAACTCACTGCGGCGCTATTAAGCGATCGGTACCGACCCCCCGGGGGGGAGGCAGGGCAGGGCAGGCCCCCCCCCCCCCCCGAAGGGCGGCACCTCCGAAGGTGCGGGCCGGCAGGCTTGCCCGCAGGTCTGACGGTTGCTGCACGGGGTGCCCCCGCGGGCGGGGAGGGGGGGGGGGGGGGGGGCGGGCGTGCCGGCAGCTGCTCGCCTCGGGCGGCAGCGCCGGGCGCGCGTGGGGGGTGGACGCGTTCTAGAACGCCGGGGGGGGGGGGGGGCGGGCGATCACCGACCCGCCGTTCTAGAACGGAGCCGTTCCCGATCCCCCCCCCCTCCCCCCGCGGCGTTCTAGAACCCCGCCCGTCCAGCGCGCGGCGTGGGGTGGCGCGCCGCGGCGCTCCCCTCCCCCCCCCCGGAGCCACCGCCCGGCGGGGCCCGCCCGGCTCCGCAGTGTAGGGGGCTGCCCCGTCACCTGATCACCGCCGCGCGCGCGCGCGCGCACCGCCCCCCCCCCCCCCTCCCTCCCGCGAGCGCGCGCGCGGGGGCGGGGGTGCCCGGTATATACGGCCCCGCCGCCCCCGCCCCTGCCTGCCTCCTGCAGCAGGGGAGGCTGCGAGGTGCCGCCGCGCCGGGCCCCGGCAGGTGGGCGAGCCGCGCCGCACCGGGGCTGCTACGGGGTGAGTGCGCGGGCGGGGGGCTCCGGCCCCCCCTCCTCCCCTTCCCGGTGGGGGCGGGGGAGCGGCGGCGGCGCCGCCGCCGTGGGAAGGTGCCGAGGGGCGGCGGCGGTGGCGGGGGCTCGCCCGGGCCGTACCTGTTGCGGGGCTCGGGGGCTGGGGGCGTGGGCGGCGGTGGTGGGGGTGCGGAGTTTGGGGTGGCGGCGGCCGGTAGCTGCCCGCGCCTTCGGGGCGGGGGCGCGCTGCGCCCGTCGGTAAGAGCCCCGCGGATCCGCGGAGGTCCGGCCGCCCGGCCCCGCCGCAGGGAAACGGAGCGGCTTCGCCCTGCCCGCTCCGGGGTCGCGGTGCCGGCGCGGAGGAGCGCGGGTGGCTGCCCGGGCTGGGCGGGGCGGCGGCGGGGGCAGCCTGCGCCCGGCGGCACCTGCACTACGGCAGCCCGCGGGCGCAGCCCCCGCCCCGGGCTCTTTACCGGAAAGTTTCTAGAACTCCTTAAAACGGGAAGTTGCACTAAAAAAAGCCGAGCTCCCGGGGCCGGGCTCTCGTGCCCCCACGGCCCGATAAGGATGCTCGCGTGGAAGCTCATCTTGGCGACCTGCCCTTCCCCGCACCGCCGCGCACAGGCTGGCGGCGTGTGCGCGCTGCCACAGGAAACACGCGTGGCCCTGCCTCAGCCTGCCGGCGGCTGTGCGGTCCGGAGCTGCAGGCACCGAGTTAGCTCCCCGTGCCGGGGGCAGTGTGGTCGGATCTGTACGGCAAAGGGTGGCAAAGGCTCGCCTCCCTGCAGAGAAGACGGTTTTGCAGTACCTCCGTTGTGGGGTTGTGTGGTTTTGGGTTTTTTTTTTCCTAGTTAAAATCCCTCCAAACTTCGGCAAGCATCACATTCTAGCCACTATTTACCTCACGAGGATCAAGCGAAAGCACAATTTTTTTAAAGTGTTGTTGGGAGATGCAGTATAGGGGAAAAAAAAGCTATTCCAGTTGTCGGTGTGTTGGGAGGAGCAGCCGCTCTCCAGGAGCGTGCCTTTGCCGGGCAGGTTTCGGGATGCAGGTGCTGCGCACTGCGCTGGCGTGCGCAGGAAGGTTCCAGAACGGCGGCACCGCCCGTTCCCCCAGCAAGGTGGGCGCTGCCCGCTCTGCGGGAGCGCCCCAGAGCACCCACCTCTCGCTAGGGACCGCGCAAGGGGGATGAGCAATCGGGCTTCCATGCGGATTACAGCACATCTCGCTGTAACCCCGGGTGGGGGGACGACAACGTAAAGCTTCTGCGCTTGGGTGCTTGTGATGAGGAGAGCTCGGCTTCCCTCGTGCAGTCGTGGTTCGGTGACCAAGCTGTTGCTCGGTGCAGTCGTTAACGGGAACCACCAGAAAACGCCTTTGCTGTGCTGCTTGTAGTGAAGTGGTTTTGAGAAATCCAGGTTGCTGCAACCTGAAGGAAGTTTTAAAACGGCAGTAGTTGATGAGGCTCCCTTTAACGAGCCCTCTCCTCCTGCAGTAGAGCACTAGCTCCCTTTGTAGCATAGGCATTAACACGCTCATGCAGCAGGATGGGTTCTTTTTGCTGTCTGACGAACTAGACCAATTACGCAAAATCAGCTGAGAGGGGCGACCTACTTGGAGGAGAAGAGGATAAAGAGTGTTTGAGGAGACCTTGATTTCAAACAGCACCTTGTGTGTCCTACCATTTGTCCTAACCAAGCAGGGTTATTACCTTCTGAAGGTGTGAAATGCGTGGCGTAAAGGCTTGCCCTTTTTTTTTTTTTCCCTTCCTGCTTTAGCAGGAAGGAAATAGTTATTCATGAACATGCATTTCAGGTGTTTCTTAAACATTCTTGCATTACAGCGGTAACATCAAGAGGTTAAAATACCTAGAACGTTTCTCCTTATCCCGTCTATCACAAACTGTATTTAAAATCAGAGCATCATTAGCAAAATCATAGGTAGTTCTGGGGAAGCGGGGAATGTTTTATGGTTGAAAGTCACAAAGCCAACAAATAACATCTTCACAAATACCTGGGTCTTGCAGGTCTTGAACATGGCTGGCACTGCCACAGCTACCTTCCTACATGCGGCTCAGTGCAACGTGTAAGTACAAGAGGTGTTCCTATCAATTTTTGTGTGTGGATTTTGGTAGATTAATGGTTTCTTCCCCCCTCTTTAAATAGGTGGGTTGATTGCGACAAACGGGGAACGTAGCATATTGCAGATGTTTTTGGTTGGGAGGCATCATGGGTAATATCTGAAAGGCTCTGCTTTTCATACCAAAAAAAAATAGTAACTAGGAAAGAATGTGCCTGTATTTCCAGTGCTTGCATCACCAGCACCTATTCCCTGTGAAAGAATGAGTTCTATTTGTGGCAATGTTATGACCTTTCTTGAACCATTGAAATGTCGGAAGGTAGGTACCCCAAGGATTTCATTAATACCACTCAACAGTCAATGAATAGATGAAAACCACAAAGCAAAAGTAAGGTATGGTAACAAATACAACTTATTTCATGCGAAAATAGTGGTTTTAATGTAACAAGAATATAAACTGTCTTACCAGCATGAAACATCTATGTATTAAATGCCCATTCAGAAGGGAAGAGTTGGCCGCATTTCACCACAGGTTAAGTAATTGTGGG
Source organism: Gymnogyps californianus (assembly GCF_018139145.2). Lineage (NCBI taxonomy): Eukaryota > Metazoa > Chordata > Aves > Accipitriformes > Cathartidae > Gymnogyps > Gymnogyps californianus. The sequence continues at coordinate 121,685,430 of NC_059472.1, forward strand.
TTAATAGGATTCTGTCAAATACATACTGGGAAATACTAGTGTAAGAAGTAATGATTCTTAATATGCCTGCATTTTACCTTGAAAAGAAGTCCACATTTCTGAAAAATCTTAGTACTGCATAGATGCATGATGGCTGTCCGGAGATGTAAAATAGGTTTTAAAAAGATGCTGTGGAGGGGAGAAATAATGGATGCTCATAACATCAGCTTTAGAAATAGAAGGGAGGGGGGAATTGGGCCTTCCCTTGAAAACCGTGTCCTACCTGATTATTTTCTGTTCAGTACATCAGGCTAAATGATGCTCCATTTTGACTTGTGTTAACATAATATTGTTGTTGGCTAGTCTTAGTCAGGCTTGTGTTTTAAAAGATCGATGAGGGCTACAAGTTCTTTTTAATTAAACTGAGTGTACATAGACCTAGGAGAACATGATATTACTTAAAATTGTTTTGAAAACAGAAAATATCTTCTGTACTTTAGCAGTGTCCAATATTTTCTCATAGTGTGTACTTGGTATTTAATGTTCAGGTACGGCTGCCTCAAATCAGTCGCCTAAATAGTGATTAAGTAAATGTGACATTCTTTCATGAGAAACTTGTCATTTACTATCCTTATGAATTAGGTGGTTAAATTCATGTGTTTCTTGAAAGTCTTATAATTTGGATTTCATAAGTATAAAGTTTTTAACATTCTTTTCACATCTGTGCATTTGTGTAGTAGTGTCAATACATGTGCATGGTGCAAGGAGAGGAAACAATAATATTTACTTCATCTTATTTTAAGCATTACATTTAATGTGTCATATGCAGATAGTGAGGTTGATGCGGGGGGGGTGTGTAAAAAAAAAAAAAAAAAAAAAAAAAAAAAAAAATCCTTGTTCTCAAAATATTTTTAGGAAAAATAATTGACCAGTATAGGCTTGCCTGTTTTTGAGGGGAGTGGGTGCTTTGGAGAAGGTGGGTTTTTTCTTTCTTCTGGTAGTTCTTCATTTTTAAAGAATTGGTTTCCTAGTTTAAGAAACCAGCAAGGGAGGGAGAGATGTGAGACGTTATTACAGGAAAAGGTCAGTACTATCCTGTTCCTTCATTGTTTCATTCATGGGGTTTTTCCTCCTCGTGTCTGACCTGCCAAAAGATTATCTGGGAGGGGAGGGAAAGAAGAGAGTGTGATTTTTAAGGTAGACGCATGTATCAGAGGGGATGCTTAATTAGAAAATTGTAATACAGCCCTGCAGCCTAATGGAGTGAGAAGATGACAATTCTCAGCCAGCTGGGTGGGGCACAATGCAGTGCTAACTGTAAGCCTTTTGTCTAATAAAAATGTCTGAAACAAAGTGATTGTCTGGCAATCAGCATCCCACTTGACCTTTTTAAAGACAGGAAAACAAAGTTAATGAATATCTTTCAGTCGCTACCCGGTATGTCGGGATTTTTGTGCATTACTAGAGCCATGACTCTTGCTGCTTTGGTTCCTATCGCAGCGTGGCTATTCAGAGTTTGAAAGATTATTTGTGAAATAGTGCCTGTTGAAATTATTAAAGCCTCGAGCAAAAGAAAAGCCCTGTATGCTGCTGCTAAACTACTTTGCCTGACTGTTTTTAAGGTTTCTTTTCTTGTCAGTGCAATGAATTAACTTCACCAGAGTTTCACAGGGTTGCTGGAAAATATAAATCTTGCTGTTCCTAAGCTGCGCTTTAAGTCTCCCGTATTACTGAATAGTTGGAATTACTAGATAATTACAGAAAACCTAGTGCATTATGTAAGTTAAATGTAGGCATTGTTTAAAAACCTTATTTTAATGAGATAAGGCATTCTTAAATGCTCTTGCTAGAAAAATGAATTTGAGCTTTTTTAAATGCTGAAAATACTTCATGATTATTAAAGAATTTGTGGCGTTTTGTAAGCAGGATACTTGCAAGACGCTGTTATTTTTTTAAGGCTCTAGAATGTAAAATCAAGTCTAATAATTCCAGATATGTGTAAACAGCTATTTATGTTTTGCTAAATTTGAAACAGTATAAATTGTATAGCTTGTGCAAGACTCTAGTAAGCCTGAATCTATTGAAAATTGTGTTGTACAGGAGTCTGTTCTGATGCAAAAGATCGTCAGTGTGAGGGGAATTTTATATGGTTGTGAGGTACCTTGGAAATAAAACTAATATTTGTGCTGGTTTGTTAGTCCATTAAATGCTTAATTACTTCCTTTGAACACGATTGAGGAGGTTCATTTACAAATTAATACTTGTTTTTAATGCTAGGTGACTGTCACCGCTGAAATGCAGAATTCTCTGTGGTTTACACTTTCTGTAGAGACAAACAATTTAATTTGCATGTATCGAAAAGAAAATGGTGGCTTCTCATCTCTCAGTGAAGACTGAATAGAAAACTGATGTGGTGATGTCTTAACACTGGGGCACTGTTTTGCAAAGAATAATGTATACGCTGAAGTATCATCATCAATTAGCCAAACTTTAAAATGAGCAGTGAATGTTTTGAGATACAGTTCCTTTCTGCTGCGCTTAATATCTGAATGTTATAATGGATGTCTGCATTAATAGAACACACTCAGGCTTATGTATTGTATTATAGATAAAATAGGGAATAGGCTAAAGAGGGGGAATGTAAGTGCTATCCAGGAACTGATTTTTCTTAAGCTTACTGTAGGATATTCAATGCTAAGATAAAAAAGTATAAATGGTAAACGGTACGTATTTATCATCTGTGCAGTATTGATCTAGGTGAAAAGGAAACAAGTAAAAATCAGCATTTTAAATAGAACTTAAAAATGAATCTCTAAGACTTTGAAACCTGTAATCAGTGTAAATTGGAGGGGAGGAGAAGGAAGGGATTGGGGGAACGGTTGCAGGAGTAGAACACATGCTCTACTTCAGCTCTGTATAAGGAAGTAGGTATCGTGATGGACAAGATAAAGCGACGACCTAAATTTACTGGATTTCAAATCAACTAGTAGCACTTGCGAATTATACGGGGTATTTCTGCAAATCAGTGTGTTGCGTCTGTGCTTTGTTGGAGCAGCAGACCTATTTGCAAAGCTGTTTGTCACACTGTCGTTTTTATTATAATAGGGCTTATATGGAAATATTCCTGCAATGCATCTAAAGAAAAGACAAATGGCAGCGTTTATAGAAGGTGGCAGATTATACCGCAATGTGTGTGTAGGGAGGAGGGGGTTGGTGTCGTGTTGCTCCCTCACCCCCAGCCCCCTTACTAAAGAGGGATTGACATTATTTTGTTTAAATATGGTGCACGTTACATTGGACTAATGTAAAGATTAACACAATAGGGCCCTTAACCTGGTTAAGGACTCTGGGTCCTGCCCCAAGGTAAATAATGAATACGGTTTTGTTTGCCCAGCGGGTCTTAGTGTGGAAAAATAGCTGGGAGTCTGTTCTTTTTTCTTTTTGACTGCTTGTCTCGCATATAAGTCAATTAAAATTAGGGGTGTTTTGGAAGAAGTTTGCCCTTTCTAACAAGCAAAGAGACTTGGATTTTGTTGTTTTATTTCAGCTGAAGGGCCGGATCCCATTTTAATATTTTTATACTTAAAGAGCAAAACCATCAATTTCAAGATAAAAAACCAAATGGTGGCCTCTTTAGCTGATGTAAAGCAGCAATTGCTCTTGTGGACTTGTGCTGTTCATCCCCTGTAGTGAATGTGATCCTTAGTAATTCAGCAATATACTGTTAATTTTTGTGTAAATTTGGAATTTAATTTTTCTTAAAGCATAAGAGGAAAAAACATGAGCAAGGAAGGTGGAGATGAGAAAAAATGGTATTTTTTTCTCATTAGGCAAGACTGCTTTCCCTGCTGAACAGATCTAATTTCTCAGTCTTCCCTACTAAGGGGTAGCATACGAAGGGATACAAGTCGTAGAGGATGATACAGGCTTCACGTGCAGGAAGGTGCAAAGCTAGACCCAAGTTCTTTGGTGTCCTGATGGGTCACACCTTCCCCCCCGTGGACCCCACCTGGTGATGGATAGGTCTGGCTGAGTTTTTGGCTGCTCTTTGTTCTGGTGAAAACCAGTGTTCGTCTCGGAGGCTGACAAATAAGAAATAGATTATTTTAAGGATTTACTAAAGTGCGAGCTAGTCTAGATTTAGACTGCAACTGAAAGAAAAGACATAAATTATTATTTTGGTTTGGTTAACCATCAAGGTAATGATGCCATGGGCAGTTTTGGAGTGTATTGCAGGAAAATGGCTGCCTCTAGTTGTCTTGGCTGTGCTTACAGCAGCATGAGCTCTGCTTCACATCCTTCTTCAGTACCAGTTTGTGGTCCCATTAGCCAAGCTGAGAGCCCTTTGCTTTGAGATGCACCTTGCATTTCTTGCATCCTTGAACAGCTCTGTTAGCACAAGCTCAGTGTTTTCACTCAGCTTGCCAGCGTGCTATGGACTTTCATCCTGAGCCGCCTGAGTCATCAAGACCTCTTAAGACAAACATTCGCAAGGTTAAGACAAAGAGCACTGGCGTTGCTGCAGCCAGAGGGATCGGTGCTATCGACTGCAGTTGAGCCGAGGCGTGCCCCACTGGTGGTCATGTGCATGGCCGCTGTGCATCCCCTTCCCCTTGCATGGTGTCCTCTTGAGAGGGGAGGGTCTGCAAAAGGCACCATAAGAGTCTCTTGCCACCCGTTTTCCAATTCAGAGTTAGATAGCTTACCAGAACAGGGTTACTCTAGCCTAAAGAAAGAACAAGCTCTGTCTGGCAGTTAAGTGACTCATGCTGCACATGTCACACAGCTGCTTGGAGGCGATCGGCAGCCTCGCCATGCCAGAGCGGGTACTAGAGCTTTGGAACTAGCTCTGGTTGCAAGTCACCCTTGAGGACTTGCGGGTTTACTGGAAGCCACTGGAAGCACTCTTGGCATGCTGTGGTAGGGATTGTATTGGTGAAGATGCTGGTGGCTGTATCTTAAATCTCTGCTGTTGACTGATCACCAGGCCCAAGTGAGTCAAGGAAGGACCAGACAGAAAACTGGACAAAACCCAGGTACTTCTAGTGTGAGTTATGCCCTGCTTTCCCCCTGCCCCAGTCCTTGTATGTTACTGGTCCTGAGAGCCATTGAGGATGGGCACAGCCTGAGGAGCTTGGAGCTGGCACTGGCAGGGCAAAGCTTGCTCCCAAAGGGGAGGATGATGTTGCAGCTGGTTCCAGAAGTACAGCCTCATCACATCGTCCAGTGGTTCTCTAGCTAGACTGTAAAAAAAAAAAAAAAAAACAAACCAAAAACACTTTCCTTCAAAGCTTCCTCTTTAAAAGTTAGAAGCACTGCCTGATGACTAACTAGGATTGAAGGCTGGATGTGCAGGGACTTAAGACAACTCAATCTGTCACAGATGCCAAGCCTGACCTTGGACACATAGATAAGCTTCCCTCCAGCATTGCTTTTCCGGCAAAGAATTGGGCGAGGTGGTGGAAATGGCGTTTATTGACTTCTTGCGAGTGTGCTGTGAGGTCTAATGTTTGTAAAGGTGTTCGTGATCCTTTGGGAAGAAGTGCAGCGTGCTGCTGGCTGGCACTCCTGCTTCATAACCCCCGTTGTAGGGGTGAGGTGGGAAGCGTGGGTTTGAGTCTCCACTCCTCAAAACCTGCTTGCTGTGGGCTCCTTCAAAAATCAAGGACAGCTTTCCTGGATAAAGGGGTTGATCCCCGGAGTGTTTGAATGTATTATCCAGCTGGCCATCAATATCAAAACTGCTGAAATGGGGAGTGTCCAGGGTTGCGTACAGCCTTCTTTTGGGAAAAGGAAGGGGTTTTTTCCTTGTTTTGTGTTTTAAGTGAAAGCAATGTCTGCTGGCCAGAGAAGACGGAAGCACTCTGTGCTTCATAGCCTGCAAAGGGGGTTTTGACACTGCTTGGGGCCGAGCAACCGGAGCGTGGATGGGATTTACTGCTGTGAGTGATGTGCCCTCTTCCCTCTGCAGTGTGCTCAGTGGGAAGGCTCCGCATCTGCCTGTGGCTTTCGCCCCTGGACAGCATCACTTGCTGGATTATGGAGGCTGTCATTTATCATCGCTGTCTCTGACTGTAAAAGACAGTCCAGTGCTCCTGACAAAGCAATGGGAGGATTGGGTATGGTCGAGAAACAGCTTGCAGTGTTGGCAGGCTTTTTTTAAGTAGGAAAGTGATTTCAAAGGAAGAAAAGGAGGTTGGGAGGGAGGGAAAGACCCCCAAAGACCTACAGCAACAACTTCATACTTGCATGCAGAGTTGAAACTTGCATGAAGAATGAAAAGTGGTGTAAATAAGTGTGCCTGAGCACAATTAGGCAGGGATTATTTAAGAAAAATAAACAAAGGGCAGGAGGGCTTGTATTCAGAAAGGTCAGCAGGATTGAGATTCCTTCCAGGGAAAGCTGATGGGAGGTGAGTAGAGTGTTCTGGGAGGGAAGATGCAGCGTATGTCAGAAAAGGGAACGGGTGGGTGACCTGGATGCTGCAGGGGGCTCACTGAGGCTTGCGAGCGCGCCAGGCACGGGGGATCTGGGAGCATGCTTCTTGCCATCCGTGTGCCAGGAGGCTGGTGTCCAGCTGGACAACAAACAGCCTGTTTGCGGGGTGCAGAGGTTGAATGGTAATGGAATTAACAGCACATTTGCAATCTGAAAACTAACAAGTCCTGGTACTTGCTAGCTCAGTTCTACTCCCATTAAAATCTGCTGGTTTTCTGCTTTTGGTTTCAGCAGGCACAACTACTACACTGAAAGAGACACCTCACAGTGGATAAACTGCACAGTCTCACCATTAGCATCTCTTAGAAAGGTGTTGAGTATTCACATACCTGTTTATACTGAGAGCTGTGGTGCCCTGTACTGCTTTTTTATTTTAGGGCTTGTTATCTATTCATACAACATTGGTACTCTAGAGACCTCCTGGTTTTCCTTCAGATATGTTTTCAGCAACATTAAAGTGACTGTATAAAGCCCATTTGCCTAAATCTTTAGCAGGGTTGATCAGTTTAAAAGATAATCCAACAGTGTTAGGAAAACAGGTTGGAGGCTCCATGCAAATTCAGCAAACCCTTCCGTCAGAAACCAGAGTGCAAAGGGGCATCTAGCAGGGTGCAGTGTGTTGCATGGGCAAGTGCATCAGGAAAGGCTCTGCTGCCATCTGGTACCTGTACTGCCCCAGTGATACATGCGGGACCTCCGATCGCTACCAGCAGTTGCAGGAGAGCAGCCACTGACTTTGCGCCACATGTGTCCGTTGTGCATTAAATCCTTGCAAGGCTTGCGTGAAATGTGTGGCAACTTGCAGTGGAGCAAGCCTGCAGAGCTGGGGTGTGAGTCCCTCCTCCTGTACTGTGCTGCCTTTACCACCAAGGTGCTTTAAAAGCCACTAATCTGCTGTCTCATGGAAAGTGTTTGGGGTTTTTCCTATTGACTGTCAGCTCCTGCCTAGTCACATCAGCGTCACATAATCTGCTGCCCGCGTGTTTCTCAGTTGCCAATCCCAGTCTCAATGACTTCCCCTCATGGCTCACCTTGTTGTTCTTCCCTGGCTGCTGCTGTGCCTGCAGCAGATCTGGGTGCTGTCACAGGCTGGCACGAACACATACCCGATGAGCAGCAGTGGCAGCAGCAGTAGAAAGCTTCAGTAGGTATCTCCACCCACACCCCATTTCAAAATAGTAATGAGAACATTCAGCAGTTGGTAGTCTAATGTGTCCTGGGATATACAGATTTATTTTCTTCTTTAAAGCTGGCTTTGCTGGTTATTCAAGAGTCATGTGATCAAAAGTTAAAGGAATTTTATTTTTCTGCATCTCGAAGGTTAAAGTGGCAACAGTTTCTTTGTGCTGTTTGACGCAAATCTAGTCATAGCCCGAGCGCACCACGGCTTCCCTTTGGTGCGTGGCTGGTGGATGATAACATATCAAATACCAAGGAACAGCTGAACAAAAGCTCTTTTTGAAACAAACAAACAACAAAAAAAAAAAGCCCTGTACCAAACCTCACAGAGGCCATAGCATTGCTGGTTCTTAAACTGTTTTGCCCTGTTGGGCTAGGATTGGAAAGCACATTACATGCATGTGCTCTGTCAGGGAAACAGAAAAGGCTGAGTAAACCCTCTACTCCTGCTTGCAAAAATAATCCAGGCTAAGTCAAGCCATTCTTTAACTCCACCTGTCCTGAAACTTGGGGAAAAAGACCGTTCCTGCTACTTTCATTAGGTCAGAAGGTGTAACTTTGCCTCAGGAAATGCAGAGGGAAAGTGCTGCCTTGTTGGCTGTAAGGATGCCTATGGCTTACCTGCTGTTACGGAGCTACCAAAAATGCAACCGAGTTGTTGCTACAACCTCATGAAAAAGTTGGTGAGGGTGGTGTTAGAAGCTGTAGTGTTTGATTGCCTCCAGACTTTTGGGAATAGAAAATTGAGGTGATGCAGGAGATGTTTCTGACAGGCAGAAAAAGGGACGTGGGTTGCTTTGCAGGTACTAGTTCTGGCATTGTCTGCATCTTGCTTTAAGTTGCTTGCTGATGTTATAAATAGATCAAGTCAGGAATATGCCTTCTTTATAGAAATCTGCAAAAAACACAGTATGCTTCTGGGCGTTGTATAGCTAACCTACAAGGGTTTTTGTTCTTGTATCTGTTTCTGGAGGGGCCAGGCACTGCGTGTGATCTGCAGCGCTAACAGGAATGTAGGCGAGAAACGCAGAAGGTGAGAAGGCAGAAGGGCCTTTGCACAGAGCAGCAGGGGAACAACCTTTCCGTGGCTCTCACCCAGACCGAGAGGAGTTTAACCTTGCAAACCTTGCAATCCTCCGAGCTGTTGGAGGATTTGAGGGGGCGAGATGGGGAGTGCATGGTTTGGTAAATGGGCGTTAGGAGTTAATGCTGCCTGGAGGGTTTTGACCCCACAGGCAGGTGCCTGGGGCTAGTGGGAAGAGGAGCCAGACACCGGGCTTCTCCTCTTGTTTTTGCATTTGTCTGTTTTTTTTCTTGTCTGCCGTCTCATCCCAGGATTGATCAGCCCGGTCTAAAAACGTGCTCCGGAGGCTGTGCACTCCCCTGTGACTGGGCGAGCAGGGTGAGGCCCCTCATCTCCCGGCAGCATCCCGAGGGGGCAAGGGGAGCGGGGCTGTGGGGCACCAAGGCATCCCAGCTTGGGGACTCCCCACGTTGCAGGAAATGCAGCTGTGCCCGCAGCCCCCTCTTCCTCCCTTAAAAATAAACCCGCAGGGGATTCAATAAAAGGTGAAACCCAATGTAGTAATTCTAGAGAACGCCTTATATTTTGTTATTGGGAACAAATTGTCTCTCTGTGTGAGCAGGAAGAAGGAAAATGTGAGGAAGAGCGTGTTCTGTAAGGATGACAGGGTGTGGCTCAAGCATCGGTAACAAATGCTGGAAGAAAAAATGCTCTTTGTTCTGCAGTCAGGTGGGTTGACAACTGTTCTCACCCATCCCTGGCATGCATAACACCCAATGCAATTAAAAGATTGGGGAAGGCTTGACATACTGAAACTGCTGCAAATGCAGCAAGCAAAGAGACTCAGCCTAGAATCTGCTGCCTTTTTTTTCTCTTTAAACAATTAAGCTCCAAAGCTCATCGGTATCAAAATCAGCATATTTGTTTCACACAGCTGCATTGTTTTAATATCAATGTTTTGTGTGTTTAATGTTTCAAATAGTAAGTTAAAGCTCTCTAGCACTAAAATTTATACTGGCCTATGTGTGACTAGAATTGGACCAAAGCGTGCGTTAAAGTATTAAAAATGTGTACATCCATATACGCATGCAGTACAGCAAATCAACTCATAATGACAGTCTTGCTAATTGGAAAATAATTTCGAAGTTATTCCTTTTATCCTACCCTTGTTTGTCTGGCAGGTTTAATAATACTTTTTAAAAAAAATAGATAAATGGAAAATAAAAATACATTCACAGTTGCTTTTAGATTGCTACAGGCTAAAGCAGTATCTTGAGCTTAAAAAAAACCAGTATTCTCTTCTTTATGCTTTGTTCATTCTGCTGTAAGTTGGTTTAAGTGACTAAAATGTTGCTGTCTTCCCCCCCCCCCCCCCCCCCCCCCCCCCCCCAAGCATCGGAACTAAAACTTGGTCTCACTGCAGTTGCTGGCAGGAAGTGAAATCCTTGCGTAAGTGAAATACTATGAACTTGTTTGTAGACAAGCAAGCGGGAATGAACGTATAAAGCAACGAAAAGAGGGTATGACCAATATACATCTCCTCTCTTCCCATTTTAAGTAAATTCTTTTAAGTTCAGGGTCAGGAATTTGGACAGTTACTTATTTTGTGTGTCTGTATAAATATTTTCATATCTTCTAAGAATGTCTTATTTCTTTTTCTGGGAGGAAGAGAAATCTACTCGCAAATTTACATCTTGTGACATTTCCTTACAACTGCACGCTAGTGTATGTACTGCTAGAGGCCAGCCCATCATTTCTTGGTAAAAAGAACCTTTCAGCTCGGTTACCTCCTGTAGAGAGCTAATTTTCCAGCAGTCAGGCTTGATCTGGATAAATAATTAGAGAGCGCGAGAGAGATGAAGATGATCACATCAGCGCTGTCTGTAATTCAGTTAATACAGCCAGACCCTGTGATTTCGCGTCTGCAGCGTACTTGCGTGGTCTCAAAAGCCGCAGAGGCAAGCAAGCAACAAAGCCAATCGGTTACATTTGTCTTGGAAGAATTAGCGGCACTTTTCATTCATTTGTTGAAAGCCAGCAAACAGCTGCAGCATGCATCTGCAGCACGAGAAGGTGATTCTTGACACGTTCGCTCTCCCCACCCCCCCATATGCAAAAATTTCATCACGCAATTAATGCTGGGGTATTGCCATCCTTAAGGATAGCTTTTTTTTCTTTGCTGTTTGAGATGTTGCAGTGTTTTTATTTGTGTTAAAATTGGTATCTTGTATAGTGGAGTGAAAGCTGACTAGGTGAAGCCTACCATTTCGGCATTTCTTGATTTTTTTTTTTTTTTTTTTTTTTTTAAAAAAGCTGGTCAAAATTACCTGATAGCAATACTACACTGCAGAGATGATGTGCCTGGTTCTTTGAGTAAGTGGTAGCATTTCACATGACTCTTAATATCAGTGGAAGAGATCCAGTTAAAGCAAACTACATTCTCATACAGTCTTTGAGGATACGTTTGTCATTGATGTGAATTTGTTCCTCCAGCATACAGTGCTATAAAGGGGTTAAAAATACATCTTTGGTTCACTTTATTCCCAGTGGTAGCTCCATTGCATTTATACATGGATCAGATTAAAATAGGTCAATATCTTTTGTGGAAGGTCTTTTGACACTTTGGTGCATGACTGCAGTACACCTACCTTAAGGATGAATGGACCCGGAGGAAATCCATGCATTAACAAAAACACAGCCTAGGGATACTTTAGGATCACATTCCTTTATTCATCAACTAAATCAAAGGCTTGACAGAGGATACTTTGTCATCGAGTCAGTCTAAATAATACTTTTTGAGGTGACAGATAACTTCTGCTGAAGAAATAAAATCATTTATTTAGATATACCATTTGGATGTTTCTTGCCTGGGTTTATTCTGTTCTTTACACTGCATCGTTTGCATTAAAATGTATACGTATATGCTGTAGCTGAAATTTTTCAGAACCTTATTAAAAAGAAAATCGTGTATTCAGGATTTGCCTTATGGCAGGAAGTCTTTGTCTGCCTGTTTGCTTTATTGCAGTTGTTTACTGCCTTGAATTGATTTTTGTCTACCAAATCAGTATATTGAGGATGGCTGGGGAAGGCAGGGTGTGGGGGGGTGCAGTTCTGCAGTTAGCAGGACCAAGAAGCTGTTTGCTGCCTCACGGTGTGTAGGGTTTTTTGCTTTTTTTTAAAAAAAAAACCTTGGAATTTCCATATTATAAAGAGGAAGAGGCTTCCTTTCGATATAATGGCGCCATTAACATCTATTAATAATGCAGACAGGGTAAGTAGCTGGAGTTGGAGCTCCCTGGGGGCCTCGTAAAACAGATGTGCACTATATCTTCCTGGATTTGATAGCTGCTGGGGTCGAGGGGGTCGCTGTGGTTCCCGTTTATTTCCTCTGGCAGCGGTTTTCTAATTTAAGCACCTCTGTCTCCTGGCTACAGTTGCCTGCTGTGATGTGGAGGGGGTGTTCGCGCATTGTCATGCCTGCTGCCGGAAAAAGGGGCACAAGCAGAGTCGCCCCTGCCTCGGTGCTGCCTGCCGGCTCGCTCGCTCTCGGCACTGTCTTCTCAGATGCGTTTTCTGTTCGAGGTGGTGGAGCCAGGCTCTTGTTGATTTTTTTTTTTTTTTCCCCCCCAAAAGAAATTAAGGTAAGCGTTTCCTCCTCCTTGCAGCCACAGATTATTTTTTTTTTTCCACGGGAAGGAAGAAATATTTCAGCTTGTGAGAGCATGTAATGTATCGCTTGAGGTGAGGTCTAGCCACCAGTGGGAAATGTAGTGCCTGTATCCCCTTTTTCAAGATTATGCTTCTCAGTTTTAATTCAATATATTCACGGTGCTGCCTCTGAATAGATAGCGCTGCATGTTCTTTCTATAGCTGTCTGCATTTAACTCGGAGAGGGTGGGGTATACCAGAAGGACTTAAAATATTTCATTTTTTATGCAATTTCTTTAATTGCAGATTACTCCGCAAAAGTAGCGATAAAATATTCGTGGTCATAGTGTATGGCAAAAAGTCTTTATAATCAGTACCGTATCAGATGCATTTGCATCATACAGGTTTAGGATTGCCTTCAAGTCAAATATGAGATGTGAATGTCTGTCCTTGTGTGCACTTATATTGCAATATAGTCTTGTTGTATGCGTTTAAATGTAGAGGTATGCCCTTTTGCTAGCTCGTCACAGATGTGAGGGAGGAAAAAATCCTGGTATCAGGTCCAGATCCTTTTCAGCTGCTCCCACCAACTGTGTATTACAGTGAAAAGTTTAGAAACATGCAGAAAGGTAATGTAACTGCTTGGAAAGGAACAGACAGAACAGTTACTTCTCCACCTCTTTTATTCTTCTGTTACCATGTATGCAGATGACCATTAGTCTCTCATTGCGAGGAATACTGTATTGTATAGGGAAGCATAATTTTTGCTGTATATCCTACAGTAATACCCTCTGCTGAGAATCAGGTTGCATCTGTCTTTTCAGAAAGATGAAGATACATCAGGTAGAAGGAAACAAGAGAGGCGTGAGCAGGGTTTTTTTGGAAGTGCTGCATAAGCCAGTCTATGGGATTTCAGCAGGCAGCCTTCAGAATAGGGTGGACGGACCTTACTCTTCCCCCACATTCATTGAAAACTTAAAATAAAATTTGCCTCTGACTTATCACATGCTTAAAAGCCCTTACTGTACTGCTTTCTTCTTTTCTATATACTGAGACACTGTGGTTTAGCTTGCCTGTCCTTGTGAATGCGCACTGACATACCAGGCGCTTCACTTAAAATGGTACTGTGTGATTGCTACCAGACCTGTATTAAATTGGGGTGTGAATGGGCATGTTAACTTGACTACCTGGCATATTTTAAAAGCATAAATATTTATAACATTTGTTCCTCAAATGTTTCCTTTCTCTAACAGTGTCCAAATCCAAAAGACAGAAATGAAATAATAAAAAAAATTGTATGTAAAACTTGGAGGAAAAAACAACTTAAAAGCAAAACTACACTTTATATAAAACTTTGTTATTTTTCTTTTATTAGATCCAGGCTATACTTGCAGATAGTTGTCTTTTTTTAATATATTGATTGTTCCTCTTATCTTTGTGATAGAATTCCAGTGTAATACTAATATCTTCTGGACTTTATATATAAATGTGCAGATTTTACAAAACATCTAAATTAAGTAATTAAATGTCTGTAACTTTAAAATGAGTACATTTGCAAATAACTTTTTAAAATAGAGCCATTTTTCTTGGGAAAACTTGCTGTCTGTTTCTGCTGGTAATTTTGTTTGCTGAATAATACAGAACATTTGCCCCCTCATTACAGAAGAGGTCAATAAGGCTTGTAACAGACAGGTTCAAAAGAACAATAAAATACCGTGTGTTTTTAATCAGATACTTGAGTCAATGTTTTTTATTGATATTTTGCTAACTTATAGGCTGTTTGGTAAATTCTGTTATGTGTTTATACAGTCCTTGTATCATTCAGCCCTTTTTTTATGAAATCAGCGTGTGAAGCTACAACTGCTGTTAGTGCTTAATGATTCCTTTTCTCCTGGCTCTGTAAAAGAATCCCTTCAGAATTAATTGAAGACCTAAACATTAACCAGCATAAGGACAGATTGTAGGACTGAGCTGTATGTTTTGTAATTTACCTATTGTTTGTTGAAACAAAACCAACAAACCTGAAACCATTTTTTTTGTTTGTGGCATCAGTTGCTTGTTTGGGCCCCTTTTGGATTATCAATGGCAAATTTTACATCCAAAATGCAGTTCAGAGATGTAATACTTGGTGGTTTAATATTTAATGACTGATTATGATTGAGATTATATGTAATTCTTCTTTGCCCTGGTAAGAGTTCCTCTGTGAAATGAAGACAGACTACGTGGATTTTGTGGTGTTGGTGTACATCTTAGTGTACATTTTCCCCTTATTTTCCTGTAAGGGGAAAATATACACACAGATACAATCAGTAATAGGAAACAGTAATTTTAATGACTTTTATACTATGATTGTCCTCTGCATGATCAAAACCTTTTTTTAAGGCAGAATAGTAAACAAAGCTAGAAGCAAAATTGTTCACTTAGGGAACTTAGCTGAATATAAAAATACATTGCTAGAAGTCAGGCTTCCGCATTCTTTGGGAAACAAAGGAAAGATCCTCTTTCCTTTGTTAATGGTATTTATCATCTTTAACTCATTAGTTGCTGAAGGCAGAGGTTAGAGGGATTAGAGATGATCCACTGATAAAATTCACATAGGTTCTTTGAGGAATGCCTGCGTGCTGGTATTTTGGAGATAAAATACACACAAATAATAAGCTGCAGGCATTGCTCCTCCTTAATGCTTCTTAAAGAACACTGAATTTTTATCCTGTGTTGATGTGTGTGTTTAATGCCTTCTAAATAAAGAACAATTGCAGGATTCCTTTTTATCTGAACTTTGGGTGCGCCCTTGTGTAAAATGGAAATGCTTTGTGAGGCACCCATGAGAAGGGAACAAAGTAGAAGGTAATATGGGGCTGCTTGATATGACAAGCTGTGATTTGGCCTCTTCTGAAAATATATCATTGTAATTTTGTCTGAGCAGTCTTAATTTTTTGAGAAGTTAACCATTTTTAAGTGATTGTCTGCAAAGCAGGATCAGTTATGGGTTGACATAGAGCAGTATATAAAAAACATATATAAATGTATAGATCTTTTTCTTTTAAAATTATCTCCTTCTTCCTTTTTGTTTACATGTCGAGGGAAAGGATAGGTCCAAAATGTGAGGAATATTTTTTCCTTTAGGTAGATGTAGCACTTTTTTGCATGACGCATACTCTGCTTTTTCCAAGTCCAGTGAGTTCTCCTCTAACTGAATTTTAAAGAACGGTGTTTCAGTGGATGCTTCACTACATTGTGTCTTGCTTACATGGGGCTTACAAACCCACAAATAATTTGCACAATTTTTAAAAATTTATTCCCATTACATCATATGTACATGTTCCTTGAACTTTCTGTTAGAGGGGAAAAAATTCTTCCTTCTAGTGACTCTTTTATGTTTTTGTGTGAGATCTTGCAGACCTCTAACCAGGATCCTTCTGTAGCTGCTTATGGTAACCTCCAGCATGTTGATGTGAGGGGAGGAGCAGAAATGTAACAGCTCACACTCCAGACACCCACGCTGATTGCAATAGAGGAAACTCTGTACAGCAGCAAAACAGAGTAGTAAATATAGAGTATGAAATTGTGAAAATGTGGCAAGTTATAATTACAAAGAGGGGACCTACATCAAGCTCAATGCTTTTTTTCTGTATATGACACAAGTGAGATTATTTGCAGGGGAAAACTCAAATCTATGTATTGTATTTACTTTTTATAAATGTATGTTTCTGCATCTCCTGATTTCTGATTGACTGACCTCAAAGGGAGGGCTTGTTCTTCTCTGGATTGTGACTCTGGCTTCATACTCTTAATAGTCAGGACCGGGTACAAAAAGATGTAGTATTGGTAGTAGGAGCTGAAGAGCAGCAGTGATTCTCTGAGGATATAGTTTTCCCCATCTTTCTCTTTTGTTCAAGTCAGATATACACAACTGTACATATATTTCTGTGTGGTATTGTACATGTGACAGTGGCTGTGAATGCACCTCAGTCTGCAGGGATTCAACACACAGGTACCAAAGATGTGCAGGCACAGCGCTTTCAGTACCCTTTTTGAGTTTCTATGTGCAGGAATTTGAATTACTTCTCCCAGAATCTTCCATCAGGGAGAAGATTATTTGGATCGCAGAAGGATATAAATTAGTTATTTATCGGATGTGCCTGGAAAGACAGGGGGCTGCATTTGTATACAGAATAGGAGACAACTACTGATTAATTATGCTATAAACCACACGTAGCTTATAAGTGTGTGCATGATAAATGTCTGTATCATACACCCTTTTCCACTTTATTCATGGACAACCCATTCATTTGTCTCCCTGAGGACTGCTGCAAATATTCTGAACACCCATCTCTTTTAAAAATAAAATAAAACCTGCCAATGTAGTGGGTTTTTTCTTTCTCCTTGCTGAAATGGTGAATTTCCCCCTCTGCAGATCATGCCTGTTTGTTAAAAGGTTTGAAAGTGATTGGCATGTTGTAAGCAGTGTGACCTGAAGGAGCGGGGGCCAGGGACCACCATGCTGGCTGTGGGGCACAGCCTTTGCCTCTGCAGGGGAGATGAGCACTGGGCTGTGCATGGGAAAGGGCTGGGGATGATGCTTTGGGTAGAGCCCCTTGTCTCCATCCCTTTCATGGCCTCTGCTCTTGGTGCTCTAATGGGAGGGGGAGCACTGCCTTTCGGGGTTGAAGGAGTTCAGAAAATGTGACTCTGTACCAACTTGCCTTGCATGTCTGTGTTTACTAAATTGCATTTTATTAAAAGGCAAAGTCACTTTCCTGACACTCTAGCTCTGACCTTCCCTCAAGGGCACTTGTTAGCCCACAGGTATGGCTTTCTTCCTTGAGGAAATAACATTGCTGTCTCTCCATCCTGCTTGTTTTATGCACCAGCACTTAATTTCTGTGAGACTCAATGTATCTTCTTTGTGTGTTTAGACCATGAACACTGCATAGGGATATTAAACTACTGTGCATGACAATTATGTGTACATGAAACTCTTCATTAGCGTCCACACTAAAGAAAGGAAAAAATAGATGTCACAGAAAAATTTCTGCCCAGTTTTGCTTCTGCAGCAGATGAGTGGGAGTGTTGAAATACCTCTTCTGACTCTGGAGCGGCAGCGTGCGGGTTTTCAGGCAAACCTCATCTCCAGCACTAGATGAACAGGGACTGCCGCATGCAACCAGGTGGTCCCAGTTGCATGGCCAAACCAGGAGCTGGGGTACCTCTTGAGTGAAGGAGGTGTCTCCAGGCCTGAGCATCTCCGTGCATCTGCATTGTTTCGTCCATGACCATGTGTTACGTCCAAAACAAAGCAGCAGAGCCTGATCCTTTGTGAGACCACAGCCCCCAGCAGAGGGGCTGGAAATGCTCAGCGCTTGGTGAGAGAGGGTTCAGGTCTTGCATTCACGTTGAGTAACTGCCCAAAGCTCTGCCAAAAGCCCACTGCAGCTGGCAAGGCAACACATCCCTTTCTGCTTGAACAGCAGAAGTGTTCTTCCTTAATGCCTTGCAGGCTCCTTGCTCTGTTGGACTTGAACTTTTAACCATTTTAAATTCATAAAACATCTAGAAATATGCAGATTTTCATATCAGAAATCAAATCTAAGAGCCCATTAAATACTATAAGTGCTCTATAATTGGCTTGATTTGGCTAATATTAACTCCAAGTGACACTTCAGTGACATCAGCTGTGACAATGGAAGTGACATTTCTGAATTGCCTTATTTTTAGGGAGAATGTTGATCATGGCTTTTTCAATTGTCGCTGTGGCATAATGCTCATAGACCAACATATTTCTGGCAAGCGTGACGTGTCCCTTCTCTCCGGTTGCAGGGGTGTGGATGGTCAGACTTGCTGCTGCTCAGTAGGGTTCCTGCACTAACAATATGCAGCGATAGCATTTCTGTCAACAGAAACCCACGGATATCTGTTAACCTATTCAGAATTAAAAGATTTCTTGAGAAGCGGTTCTTGATTAGATACTGGTAACGTTTACCAAGGCAAGGAAGAAGAAAAAGACTGCCAGTGTTAATGGTAAAGCCTATGAAGCAATGGCTTCAGTGGTCCAAGCGTGTGATAAAAGGGCATCAACAGTGCAGCATCCTTTTTTTTTTCCCTCAGCAGTGGACTACATGTTTTTGATTCTGGTGTAGCTTTCAAAGGATAACAGTTGCAAGTACTTGGCATCTAGAGAGGGGCAGTTCTTGCCACCATTTTTGCACTGTTCCTGGTCCCATGTAATTCTCTGACTCCCAGGCTGATAACAAATGTAGATAATGATCTTCTCTGCAACATGCTATGCAAGCATTCGCTGAGCCCTGCTTTAGATCTTGAAGGTTGTGTTAGCCTCAGTAGTATAGGCCTATACTACTGTTTGAGCTTATGTCTTGGCAGGCTTCATTCCCAACAGTCTATGAAGGCAATCTCTGAAAGCGTCCCCTAATCAAGAGCCAGTGACTGTAGGCAATCTTTTTATTGAGGGAAAATTGCATAGTTTTGGTCAAGTTTGTTCTCTTTTAATGATTGTTTCACGTATATTTATAATCATGCAGAAGATAGATGCAGAATAATTCTAATCATGAAAGAGATGGTTTAACTTCTCATCTTGGTAGATCGCCATGATTGGGGTACCGCTTCCCGAAAGATTCAATGCAGAATTTCTGGTTTGTTTGTCATGTAGGAAGTGCAACACAGATTGTAGCTAAGCAGATGGAGTACTGTCATTGTCTCTTCTGATTGAGTAGAAATAACCACATCCGCTGTTTTATTATTCTGTTCTCTTCACCTGCCAAGTCTTAGCTTTGAAGGCCCTTGAGATACAGGCTTGTACTTTCTCAGCCTGTCCCCTGGACAATGGTCAGTTTGGCCAATAAATTCTGCTGTAATGCATGTCATAAGCCTGGGCAGGAACCTAATTAGATTGCCCTGTGCTTCCCTTTTGCTTCCCATCTTTCAATCATTGATTGGACTTTATCCAGTATCTTCTACATAACTTGAAGGAGTGCAGCTGTCTGTACAGAACCTGTACTGCAATACAACACGTATCCAGCTTCTTCCAGTGTACCCAACCGTACGTGCAATAACTTAGTTTCATATCCAGGTCTTAAATACGTTTTCTTGCTTGATGTATTTTACACAAAAAGAACATTTACACACTAATTATTTTTCTTATATATTCCTGCTGTATTTCCTTTCCAATAGGCTCGTTGAAATTAAGCCCATCTTAGGAGTCTGTCACTCCTAAAAATCAGAGATTCTTGTCTGTCGTTCTCATGATTACATGAGATAAAATCTATAAAAGAGATATTTACTACAGATTTGGTTTAATCCAGTTACTTGGTTTTGAAAATGGGGCTTTTTTGCACTTTATGGCTTTTGTGGTCTTAAATTCTGACATTGAACGTTGCGTGCTTCACTGCCATTGCTGATGGCAAAGTGTTTTATTCATAATTTAATATTTTCTATATAAACATTCTAAAGCCTCCTTATCCTTAGGGCTTTGGCTATGACAGGGTGAAATCGCATGTGATTAACCAGGGCAGTACGTCTCGTTGCACACCTACCCAATGACACTACCTACGTTCATCTAATATGTTGCAGCTCTGAGGCTAATTATCCAAGAGTAATAGTCACGTTTAGTCTACTTGCGTGTGATGCAGAGTCTATTCATTGTTGTTGCGTGATCTTCCGGAAGACCGTTTACTATGATAACTTTGTAATTTAAAAATTGTTTAATGGTTATGTTCAGGTGAAAAGGAGCAAATCACCTATTCCGTGTGTCCCACTTTATTTGAAATGTTTTTCTTGCCTAATCAGTGATTTTATTTCATGTTCTAATGTAAGACTCTCTTCTCCAGTTTCCACCACAAAATTGTGAGGCTATGTTGTACATGTTTGTAGCAGCCCGGATTACCTGTGTTTTGGTGAATCCAGCTTTCATTTCAGCTTGATAAAAGCTGATTGCTGTAAAGCTTGGAACATCATTACAGCTGGAAGGATTGGTGTTATCTGCTAATGCCTGGAAATTTGTTTGCTATCCTGAAGTCAAGGGAATGTAGTTCAATGCAAGAAGAACCAAAAATAGGAAGTTTTTAGCATGGTTTAACATTATAGTGGATCAGCAGCCTTTAGTTTAGTTGTGTGTTGTGAGGTAGACATGGTTGTTCATCACTTGAGCTTAAATCTTAAAGGATTTTGCATGCAGCTCTGTTTCTGTGTGTTCCTAGCAAGGATCATTAGATAACAGCAAAGTGCATGTGTGGGATTGTCTGAGAGACAGGAGCACCTAGAAGTGACCACCAACCCAAAAGAAGGCTCTTGTGAATTTTGAAGAAGTTTTTTGAGTTCCTGTTTTCAGGACTGACCTGTGTTTGGATAATGAAAGGCTGCTGTTGGCTGAGTGACTGACAGGTGTAAACCCTGTACTGTATGTCTCTGTTATCCTATTTAAAAATCTGTTTTAAGCCCTACCACCAAGGATCCTGCTTAATTGTTTGTTTGGGTTTTTTTTAAATATCTGTAAAAAGAAGAAAGATAGGTCTGTCTATCTTTAAAATGACATGAAGAAAGAGAGGGAGAAGCACGTGGATTAATGGTCACCTAGACTGGAACATCTGCTAGGTGCTCAAATGAAGTGCTTTTCTGGTTATTTCCATTCATCAGGGCTCACAAAGGGTTTTCTGTTCCAGCTGTAGGTCTGTAAAACTTCTGACCGTGTAGATGATCTCCTGAACGTATCTGGTCAGTTGTCCTGGTTTTGCTTGTATCTGTGAAAATCCTGTAGGAAATAGCGGTAGAGCTAGGCTCTGTGGTCATGCCCTAATACTTCACTTGCCGAATAAAGCAAACCCTTAATTACAAACTCAGCCACATTAAAAAAATTGTTGAGGGCTGACATTTGTGCATGAATTAAATGTGTGATGCGTTTGTTGTGGAGGCATGAGGTTGTAATTAGGGTTTTATATGATATTGTAAAAGGAGATTAATGTATAGTGTGTTTCCTTATCAGCAGGAAGCAGGAACCAGTTCCCTGTGACAGCACGGAGCCAGTCCCCGTCCCTGGACGTGTGCCGTGCAGGCGCAGGCTTGAGGAGCCCATCTAAAGGGTTTCCATTAAATAGAGTTTAAAAATACTGGAGAGGCAGAGGTTGGTAACATAGGAGTCGGGAGTGCTTTTTGAGCTTAATTCCAGGATTTCCTGATTTGCTAATCAGGACGCAGTGCCTGGGTACTTCACTGGGGCTGTCTGGGGGGCTGTCTGCCCCCTTCAGAGAGGACCCCAGGGCTGCTGTTGGTAGCCCTGTTCTCCAGGCTGCGAGCCAGCGATGAGGAGTGGCAGCAGCGAGGTGGTCCAGCCGGCTCTTGGGCCAGCTGGGCACACTGCGGCACTCGGGTTAAACATCAGGGAGCTGGACAGGGGCACAACTGGGCAACTTCTAGTAAAGTCCATCTGTCTTTTCTCTTCAGGGATCTGCTGTGGTTCCCAAGCTTTGCAGCTCTGCAGAGCTCACACACACAAATTCCTGTTTTAGCCCCAACCCATCACCAGCCGATTTTTCAAAGCAATTTGCTCGTATAGCCGTCTCCCTCTTCCCACACCTACGCAAAAGTCTTTTATTGTTTTGTTCTTGCTGCCTTCTCCCGGCTTCACCCGATACGAACTGAGCCACACAGCGAAGGTAGTCATGAAATCTTTCACATACGGGCAGGGTTGATGTTTTCTACATCTGTCCTCTATTGAGTCAAAATGATATTTTTAACTTCATCTGCAAGTCTTGCTTTTTATGTCCAACACAATGAATGGGACGAGCCCAGCCCTCTCTACGCGCTCTCTGCTATTCTTTCTCTCCCTAGACGGGAAGCCCCCATTTTCCCATCTTGTTGACATAATTTCAGGATTCTTTAAAGCCACCCACGTGCGTATGTAAGTGGTTTGCTGAGCCATGCATCATGTGGTCACTTGAATGCTTCTGGAATGCATAGGTATCGTGTGAAGATAATGATCCATATAAATGCATTTCGTAGCAAGAGACTCATCTGTAGATGGTGCGCACGTAGGTTGCCTTAAGCGTTGGAGCTGCTTTTGCGTTTTGTTCCTCTCTCCGCTTGCTCAGCTTTAGATCCTTTTTTTCAGCTTTATATTTTTAAAAAGGTTTTCTTTTGTTAGCTGCATTAGAGGTATTAATTGTGCTCTCGGAAAGCCACAGTTAGGTGCATATGTATCAAAAGCCACTATGCTCTTCATCTAGAGGAAAATTGCAGATTGTTTTCTTTAGTGATTTGAGTGGTTGGTTGCTGCTCAGTGGGAGAAGAAAGTAGGACTGTGTTTCATACAATTTCTACATTCCTTTTTTTTTTTTTTTGTTTGAGGAAGAGCATCAGGTTTTTCACAGATGGTTCATCCTGGGTCTGCAGGACTCCAGAATAGTTGTTCTGTTCTCAAGGACTATAGAAACAAAAAAGTATAGATTTGCAAAACTCTTAATTAAAATCAGCTCTAATACATTTTTCTCTTTCTTTCTCAGTGAGACAACTGAGATAATTGACAATTCTAGGTGTTGGTTGGTGAGGGGTGGAACTTCCTTTTCCTGTCCGTATGTGTAAAAGCATGGCTTGTCTTTGATGTGCCAGAACCTCACGGTCGAGTCATCCCCATGGCACTCGGTCCTCTTACTCGGAGACTTCACGCCACCCTTCCTCCTGCAGCGCAGCCCCGTCATTTCCTGCTGACGCTGTGAATCATGCCCTTCGGATGCCTGAAGCTGGAGAGCAATTTCTGCAATTAGCATAAAAAGTAATAGTGCCCTTACCATGGCCATACAAAGACTGCAGTCTGATGTCATGAGTCAGGTCTTGAATTGGAAAGAAGTCAGATCTTTGCTTAACGGGGAGTGTAGATACCACCAGCATGGTCTTGTTAGGGCTTCTCTGACAGTTAATGTGAGATAGACCTATCTCAAACACATTTACAGTGTTTTCTTGTGTTAGTTTCCGTATTGAACTCCTGTGAAGCCTGTCTTGACTTGTGCCTTTAATCCTATTTGTTCATGGAGGCTGAAAGTTACCGCTGCATCTGTCTGCATATCCCACACCTTAGGTGTTGAATGAAAACATGTTAGCTACAAGGCATGCTGATGGGTCATTAGATGTCATTAGTCTGGAAGCCCTTCATTTGAAGCATATTACGAAAAGTCCCCGAAATTAGACCAGTTCTTGGTTAGGAGATCCATACCTTTTCTGACCTCATGTCGACAGGAGAGTTCAATGACTTCTTATTTGTAAGTTCTAAGAAAAATCTCACTACAGACATGCAAAACGGACAGTAGGGTAAGATTTAAAATAATCTCCAGAAGATATTTTCTCAGTTAAAAACAAAAGAAAGCAAGTTGTAATTTTTGATCCACATAATCTTGCTTTCATTTTGAAATAACATAGCCTATGAAACTAAGCCTGTTGGTCACAAACTAATGCTTTCATAAATGTTTGAATTAAAAAAAACCACTATTAGCATAAATATGCTCAGAAATGTGAACAATAACTCAATTTAAAAAAACACGTTAACATTATTAATCAAAATACTGAAGACAGACTGCTGACAACACTGATCTGTGTGCAGCATTAGTGAAACAAGGAATAAGGCTTGTACTCTGAGATCATCTTTATACTGCAAAGCCAGGATGTATCCATCATGTCACTAAATGTCATTTATAATCCATTGTAGAATAAATTCCTGAGTTAACACTTTTGCACTGCAGGCTGCCAGAAAAAGCAAGAAAGCTTTTTAACACTTCATGATTTGAAAACATTCATAATTTGGGATAAACATAAAACTACTGATAGAGCATCCCTATCAGAGTCTATGAACGAAGAGGATGCACCCCAAGAGAGTCCCTGCTACACAGCAGATTATTGGGTTTTCGGGAGAATAAATGGATAAGCTTTTCTCATAGCCAGATAGCCACAAAGGCATTGTTCCTGGGGCTGAAGTGGCATTGGCATGAAATCAGTTTGTAAATCACACTGTGCATCACAACGCTACCTCTACTTATTATATGTATTCTAACTTCCAAATAATCTCTCCTCCAGAGCCTTCAAATACTGCCTTACCTAGTCAAGCAAGACCTTTTTTTTAATGAATCAGCACATTCACATGTGTAAAAGGAAAGCTGTAACAGGGTTTTGTGGCTCCTGAGCAGGCGGTTTTTCCCTACCAGTTGACCCAGGAACATCGAGCTGGTGAAATACCTAACCTTTCCTGCCTGGCAAACCCTGGCTGCGTTTGTTTTGGTGCTGCAACGTCAAACTTCTAGCTGCTTCTTGGAAAGAAATGTAGCACTGGAAAAAGGTGCCTGCCAGAGAGCAGTGTCAGGATTTGGTATCTTCCTCTGCCGAGGGGACAGGGAAGCCATGCCAGCTTCTTCTAGTCTGTCATGCTCCAAAGAGACTGAAGGGACAAGGATTTCGTCTCGAAACAAGCAGTCTTTGGCTTGTCTGCCAAGGTTGCCAGTGGTTTTAGGGGCAGGGCACCCATCTCCTGCAAGTGCAGTAATCATCCTGCTGCATACGATGAGCCACCAAACAGTTGCTGTGCACTGGTGACTTCTGGTTTCTAGCGAAGTGCAAGAATTGTACCTTGCTAGGTAAAAGATGCTAAATTGTCATCGCACTTTTTTTTTTCTTTACCAGTTCTGTAGGACACTTCTTAATGCAGTCTGTGTGAAAAGCGATAGCTATTTGTCTTTCTTCTGTCTTGTCCTAGTATATTTATTATGTCGTACCATGCTATATTTATGTCATCAAACATGCTCCTCATTTTCATTTTGGTCTGTGGATTCAGAACAGAATTCTGTCTCCTTTTGGATTTGTTGCTAATTGCTTTAGTGAGCAAGTTAGACCACAAAATTCATGGTAAATGTTGTTATAGATGAACGTTTGAAGGAAAACTTAAAATATTTGCCTTCAGAACACTTTTGGGACCCCTGTAAGAGACATGGTAATCTGTTCAGATGTACAAAAATGCTATTCAAATTATTGACATGTGATGAAGTACTTCAGTGAAGAATTCCTACCTGATCTCATCACATCCACAGCAGTTTCCACGTGTCACTTGCAAAAGGAGAAGCCCTGAAGTTAAGCGAAGTGTACACAGAGAAGTGTGTTTGCAAGTTCTGGCACGGGTATAGATGCTGGCACTCGATACCTTTGTTTGACCATGGAGTTTAGCCCTTACAGTGGCAGTGGACTTCCACAAACCAGAGGTGGGAAACAAACAGGATCTCACAGTGATTAACTTACCTGAGCAAGCAAAGACACACAAGCACAAAAAGCCTTGTGCACTGGGCAGTGTTTGCGTTACAGCCAGAATATCTTCACAGGTTCACTTTTTATACACTAATTAAGGAAACAGATCTTTTTCATGAAGCAGATTTGGAATCTGCGTCTGCTCCTGTAGAAGTCGGTAGCGATTTTTCAGTTGACCTTGAGGCTGTGTCAGAAGAGATGAATGTGATGCAGAAGAGAGTGCTTGGATTTACAGGGGAAAAACCCTGAAATTATCATTACCCCTTTTGGTGTAATGTTAAACCACAAGCAATAATTTCTGTGAATTGTTAGCATTGTTGAAGAAATCCAGAACAATGTGAAGGTTAGCTAAAAATATGCTACCTGGCTTTTTTGTAATATGTGTTAAGGTCCTAAGTTTTTTACATGGTATTAAATTGGGGTTGAAGTACTACTTTGCAGTAGGACAGATATTTGAAAATGTGTTTTCACTTTACTTACATGCCACTGAGCTAGGATTCAACGCCCCCGTTTACAGCTGGCTTCATCAGTGTTGCTTAGGTCAGAGCCCATGGCCCCCATGTTACCTAGCCGTGACATCGTTTTCAGTTGCAAAAGAAATACAGAATCTGAAATGGAGGAGGAGTGAAATGGACTGCAGGCTCTAGTCTATAATTGGGAATCTTTACTTTTATTAAAAAATGTCTTAGCAGAAGCTTTGTTGTTCATCTTTCCATATAAGTGGATATATTCTCATTGTCTGCTGTTAAGAGGAATATTTTTAACAGCTATGGAAAGGTCCTTGGGGTACATGTGTGTAATAATAATTTTTTACTTTTAAAGGAAATCATCTGTAAATCCCATTAGTTATCATTTTTCAATTTTCATCTTTCTAAGCATGATTTAACTTCAAGTGTTGCAGTTCTTAAATCTAATTAAAGAATCGCCTTTAGTTCCCATCAGAAAGTCGACCTACTGTAGATTGTTTGATTGAATGTTGGAGATGAACAAATTAAAGCCCGTACCCGTTCTGGTATGAAAGAGCTACGGGGACGTTCCTCGGCTGTAGAGCGGGGCTGAACGTGGCTGTCCTCCCCGCGGGAGGTGCAGACCTGATCTCATGCCAGCAGGGCTACAGGAGGACCCGGTGGGACTGGCAGCGGGTGGATGGAGGAGGCACATCTCCATCCAGCGCCGCTCTCCTGATGCCTTCCTGGGAGGTGATCCCTGCCGAGGGGAGAGGGCCGTGAAAGCAGCCTTAACTCTGCCCCTTCAGCCAGGGTCCCAGTGGGCAGCAGTGGTCCCTCTCCCCATCAGCACAGTGCGTGGCCTCCCCCTCCCCCTGCTGCTGCAGCCCCGCTTTGTGCTCTGCAATATCCGATAGCAGCATCCATGGAAACCACCGCTGACGGTGGCTTGCAAAAGAATTTGTTAATTAACAGATGTTTAAAATTATAATAAAGTCGCTATCTTAAATCCAACAGGGATATTGCAAATGGTATCCCACTCTGCCATCACTCTCCAAAGCTGAAATGCAGCTGGAGATGAAGTGCCCCTTCGCACCCCGTTCTCATCTTCTGTTATCTTAGCACGCAGTCAGAAGGCATAGATTAGTATTAAAATTTCTATAGTTGCAGCAGTGAGGGCTTGACCCAACCCTGTGACCACCCATAAACTCTGTTATCTGTCCCCCAGTTTAGCACGGGGCGAGGTAGTGCAGCACTTGTCCCAGTCCTTGGTGGAGGAGCCTCTGCAGTGGAGCCATTCCCAAGAGCGCAGAGAAGATAAAAGGGGATGAGCAAGAAGGGAACGAAACTCGATAGCCTGGAAAACAGAGCAGAATCGCTGCAAAATGAACATGAGAGTGAAGATCAGACTAACTTCTCGCAGACTGAAGGGAAATAAAAAGCTAAAATCTCATTAGAAACCTGTGGGTGATTGAGCTGAGGAAACGCTACATATGCTGAGTCTGGGGGGTCTCACGGGAAGTAACCAAAATTGTCTTTGTGTTCGAGGGCTGGATCCATGCTACGTGTGAAACTGAACATCGTTTGCTGCCTTTGCATGCAGGAATCACACAGTGCAGGAGGGTTGTGAACCTGAGAATTTAGCAGTCTTTGCTAAAAACAGCTCCAAGTGTCACTTAACCAGCACCTAGACGTTATTCTTTAAGAAAAGGTGATGTTCTTGCTACGTGGAACAAAAGCAGGGAAAAAGTAGAAGCCGGTAAGGGACATTCTTTGGAGTGGAAGAGTTGATGCAGTTTTAATATCGGCCTCTGGCTGATCACTTCCCTAGGGCAATTAAAGGCGGCAGCCGTAAGCTTACAGGAGAGCCTGGGAGTAGATGGGCAGATGTATCAGCGAGGCAGCACTTCTGCAGGAGCTTGCTTCCAGCGGGGTCTGTGAGATGCGAGACTCCACGTAAACTCTGAGAAAAGGGTATTTGGCGTTCTTGTGGACACACAGGCAGATGAGTTCAACCCCTGCTGTTTCAAGACTTCTTTACTAACATTTTTTGGCAGTTTTCCCTTTCCATCGATGAGTAGGCTGTGAGTAGTTCTTGCTAGTGTAAAGTAGCTCTGGTGGCTGACACTCAGACTTGAAAGATTAAATGTGTGGCAGAATAGGGAGAATTAATTTATTGGTGTTTTCTGTTCAGCGAGAAAGGACAAACAAGCTGGACATTGAAAATTGCCATTTTCTTTTTAGTTTCCCAGATAAAAGAGTGTAAAATAAAGGCTGTATTTAAACTTTCCCAAGGAAAATATTAACTTACTCTAAGGTCAAAATTTCTCAAATTCTTACCCCTGTTATTTCATTCTAATTCTTACCACAAATTGATCTTTTCTCCCAGCAGAAATAATTGGTTCCGGCCAATAACAAATCCTCATCTCGATTTCATTGGCTTGTATCTCGGGCAACACAAGAGACATTCTGTAATGGCTCAAAATATCCCTACTGGATAATGTAAGTAGACCACCAAATTAATCCAATTAAACTTTTTAACCTTTTAAAGTTAAAAACCAAGGATTTGGACGCTGCCTACAAACAGAACTAAACATGCTCAAGTCTTTCTAGTGTATGTCATTTTTGCATGTTAACATACACTTAAATGAAAACGCAGTTATCTCTATTGGTTATTTCTGTTTACTAGTGTCACCAAGTAATTAATTTTACAGTTAAAGTGAATGTATTAAAATGGAGAACCGCATCCCAGCAACATACCTGCAGTTAAACAATATTACCCCTCTGTGTGTTGAGGATTCAAACCAGTCAATTTGTAATTTGTTTCCTAACCTCCTGGAGGAACAAAAATGAACTGTACAGAGAAAGAAAAAGAACAGAAATTGTATTGGCCTGTCTTGCTGAGTAAAATGATGGATAAAGAGTAATTCTGTGGACAGCGTAACTTATTTTATTGCAGAATGAAACAACATGCTCAGAAAATGGCTGCTGTCTCTCTGGCATGGTTGTTTCCACATCTGACACCTACCAGTGCCACTCACAAGGGCACTGATGGCAGCTGAAAGTTGCATTAAGAGGAAGGAAGGCATTTCAAGCTGACTCATTTCAATAAGCGAACGAAATCCCTGGACCCTCTGACAACAGCACGTAAAAAGCGCTTGTTTGTGTTTCTCCTTTGCTAGCAACGTGAAGTAGGAGTACAAGGGTTTTTTCACACCTTTTACCCCCTCTTTTACATGACGGGGCTGGCAAGTGGAGGAAGACGGCAGGGAGCTCCGTAGCAATGCCCCGTCTCATTCGGACCACTGCCTACTGCAGGTGCGGGAGCCTCTTGTCTTCTTCCCTATGAAAATGGGAACAATCAGTAACAAAATATTCCTCCAAAGTGTAAAAATGGTGCGTTTGTATCAGGTACATGTATATGTTGATTTGACCTGATTTTATCAAACTAAACAGTTTTTTACTACTTTTTCTAGTATTTCATGTTACTCAAGTCCCATTCAACCATGCTGTTTCAGGTATGAGATACAGCAGAGAACTATTTTGCTACAGGCTCAGACCAGAGGAGACTCCCTCAGCACTGTGGCCTGAAGAGGAGTTTGCTTTCCAGATTCACTGTAAAAGTCAGATGCAAGTCAAAGGGGGGCGGGGGAATCCCTTTTGCCAGCCATCAAGGTTGTGTTTTGGGAAGAGCCATCCCTAACCCCTCTGCAGAGCTTCTGCCTCAAGCAGAGACCAAATCGCATAGCTGTCTCATTTGCTGGTTCCTGGGGAGATGCTGAGCTGTGCGGTGGGGAGCGGTTGCTTTGTTGTGAATGTTTGCTGGGTTGTTTCAAGTCAGCAGCTGGGGGTCAGGTTTGGGGGCCGGGCTGCTCATTTGTCTCCCAGCTGTGCTTGCCGTGGCCGCCAAGGATGGAGCGAGAGGCTGATGGTGAAAGGTGGAGTTAAGCACTCCTTCAGAGCCGTCCCTGCGGGTGAGGTGGCCCTACCACAGTCTTTCTGTGGCCATCAGTACTCGGCTTTCACTGGGGACCGTGTCATGCAGGGTGCAGTTCCACGGGGCAAGTGAAAAGGGTGGCGTTCAGGCTGCCCAATTCACTGTCCAAGCAGGGGATGACTCCTAAGGGGTGTCTCTTCTGCAGTCTGAAAGTTAGAAAGTGTCACGAACTTAGACACGAGTCGACAGTGACATACTTTTGCAAGAAGATGACTTGCTGGATGTGAACAGTGTTGCACGTACGACGCATGGATTAATCCTTTTGAGGTAGTTGGTACCAATAAGGACTCAGCTGGAGTATTTGTGTGTCTGCTTTGGGGCACAACCCTTCAAGAAAAATATAAGGAAGGGCAAAGGTTAACAACAAGAATGACAAGGAATTTAGAAAATAGGATGTAGGACAGCAAGTTGAAATAATGCAAGCTGTCATCGGGTCTCTTGGCTAGGCTGTGCGACCCTGGAAGGTGTAAAAGCCTGCTGGAGAAAGGGGAGTAGCCTGTGATCTGTCTGCTGTGAGCTGGATAAAGAGCAGTAAGTTGCAGCAAGGAAAATGTAGGTTAGCTTTTAAGAAAAAACTTTGCAACAGAGAAGGGGGAGAAGCACTAGAGTCTGCTTGCGGCGGTCCTGGGGTCTCCGGCACTGGGGGAGTTCGAGGAGAACTGGATAAATGCTGGTCAGGAGGAGTCTAGGTCACTGGTACTGCCAACAGGAGATAGGTGGGGGGCTCCCCATGGTCTCTTTGAGCCATGTGGTTCCCTCATTTCTTTATTTTTATGATAGTTAATATTGCAAAATTATCACTGCGGATGTGAAAAGTGGGAATATGCCTATGTCTGGCAACTGATCAGCACTGCGTGCGCGCGAGGACGGAGGTGGGCGATGTGGGAAGGTAGCTCTCCTAGCCTGCTCACCCCATCCTAGCGACTGCAGATCACTGCATTAGTGGGTAGCTCTGCTTCTCTTGAAGATATCCCCTTCTTTGCATGTTTATAATTTCTTAAATTTTTCCAACACTTTCGATTATGGGATTTGTACTGATGGCTAAGTAGTATTTTTGTATCTGACATACGCTGCGTAGAAATAATATCAGCGCATCTTCCAGCCTGGATTCTGCATTGCCTCGTTGGGATTTTTTGTCATGTGTCAGGTCACTAACATCACTTCAGTAGGGTTTTATAATTGCATTTAATATGTCGCTTACTATGCATGCTTCATCTGATTTCTATGGTACTAATGAGATAATTTATCTTTGCTGGGTTGCATAGTCAGTTGTGTGTTGATAACGCATTTAATTTTACCGAGTTACAAAATCTTGACTGATTTTAGAGAAGGGTCAGAGCCAAGATAATTTTGTATTTTAAAATACTTATCAACTCCAAACCCTTAATGTTAGCTTTCTCTTTGTCTTTTCAGCTAGGGCAACTCCATCCTGAATTTTATTCAGAGAATTCATAAAACTCCTGTCATTTGAGTGATAGAGGAAACAAAATGAGAAATTCTGTGCTAATGTTTATTAGCTGTTTAGGGCTCATTTTGGGGAGGGGGACGATGGCGGGGAGACAGAGCCGGCTTTCCAGTATCAGAGCTATCAAAACAGCAAGCCTTCCTACCTTGCAGCAATAAAAGCCCAGTGAACAAATTAGTGGATGGGGGGAATATCTTCCATGAGTTCTTTTTTTTTAATTTGGCAGGAATCTCCGGAGCTGCGTTCTGTCATTTTAGCCTGAACAAGGGATGTCACTTGTAGGAATAGTTCTAGTTTTTAGCCACTTTTTCAGGTACTGTATTTCACTCCTGTACAACAGTTTTCTTGCAAAGTTAATTGCTCTTTTATTTTACAGTGACCTTGACTGTGTTTCATATCTGAAGAAAAACGACATTTGGGTTTTCTAATTTAGAAACACAAAAGAGGTTGAAAGAGACAGCGTTAGTACCTGATTCACATGCCGAAAAAAGGTGCTTGTGTTAAATTATAGGCTGCTGAAGCTGGGACCAAAGATAACATTATTAGACTTTTGGAATAAATATGATTAATGGGACAACAGGGCTATCATTTGGGCCACCTCTTGTGTATATACCTTATTTATTTTCATGAGTAGGATTTCATCATTTAAATCAAGTATATGCATGCGTGTATTTTTTAACCTCTCTCGTTTTCCCCTCATTTGGAGGTTTAAAATGTCTAAAAATGTTCATGTTTTCTGAAGTCCACCCTAGCAGAATTTTTGGAAAAGGAGGAGCCTCCCCTCGTGTATTGTCTCTTTCTCTGGTTAAGATCTATGAGATTTAGGAGAATACCAGTTATTCTTTGTAATGGAAAAAAACTCTCCTGAGATGTGAAGAGTAGTCAATTAGAGAGAGCTGCCACTTTTTTAAGGCTATGAAAAGGTAGGATAAAATGAGCGCTCTGGCTCGTGCTGAGCTCGCTGGGAACAGCTGCCGTGCAGGATTCCTCCTGAAAACCTTGTCCAAACAAATCATCATTTAAATACAGAATTGTTGCTTTACCAAAGCCTCAGCCTTGCAAGACCTTTCAGGTCGGTACTTGAGATGGATGTATTGTAGCGCGGAAGCCTACAATACATCTTTCAGTAGTCTTTTAACCTCTGTTTGGTACGAGGGGAATCAAAGCATAGGGCAACACTCAGCTTGTGCTCACTCATGTTTCGCAGTGACTTGGTTTTTGTCAAGCCTGTAAAGAAATTTGGAGTCCAGCAATGATGCTTCCCCCTGCATCG
This sequence comes from Gymnogyps californianus, assembly GCF_018139145.2. Lineage (NCBI taxonomy): Eukaryota > Metazoa > Chordata > Aves > Accipitriformes > Cathartidae > Gymnogyps > Gymnogyps californianus. Next base: position 121,718,226 of record NC_059472.1, read on the forward strand.
CCTCTCCAAGTATGGATACAGATTGTATAAATTTCCCACTATTCTTAAGACTGAGATAAAGGAAGAAATATCCTTTCACAAAACCAGGAGGTTTTTTTAACCTTTTAAAAGCACAGACATGGTAGATACTGGGTGGACAGTGGCATCAGCATGATGGATTGGCACAATTCCCATGCCTCCCATGAGGTCAGCAGAAGTGTGCATTATTCTGATGCGCTGTTTTGGGAGGCAGGGGGAAATCTTTCAGATCCTTAAATCATCTTTTGTGAGCAAAGATCAGAAAACATTACTCCAGCAGCTGAGCTAGACCTGTCGGCTTTTTTTTTTCCCCTTAAAACACTGCAGTGCAGTTTGTTCCCCACTTCCTTGCCTTGACTTCAGCCTGCAGGACAGAGCGCTGTGGCTTCGTTGTGTATGTCTGGTTTTGCACCAGCCTCAATCATATTTGTGTTTTGAAAATCAGTGTGTCTGTCAGCTCTCCTCTGGGAAACAGCTGATTTCTTTGTTTTGGCAAACCAAAATAAAAGCTGAAAACAGAATAAGCACATTTTTCAAATATTGATATGACCTGATATGCTAAGAGTTTTTGTTTATGCTTATGTGTCTGACCAAGATGTTCATCGCCATCTCAGAAGCTGAAAATCAGTTAAAATGGCAAAAAAGAGAGATTTGGCCTATCTGAAAGATGAAATGTTAATGTTTTTTCCCTAAGGGCCTGGAAAACCCTTAACTGTTAGCAAGGTAAAATATTTTGAAAAGCGTCCTAATATTTAACAAATGACCAAAAGCATTTAGGGTACTCTTCCTGTTGGTGGGAAAAAAAAACCTTTTAAGCCTGTGGATCCAAAATGTTTTCTGCTTGTAACCCTGCCTGGAGTTGGTAATCGAGTGTGGCCTGAGTTCTAGCAACAGCATGAGATGAAAGGAAGCGAACGTCTGTCCTGCTTGCGGTCCCTCTCCGAACTGCCGTGGACGCTGCATTTGGGAGTCGGGGTTTCACGGGGAGCATGGGCAAAGGCTGTTGCTCTCGGATACTGTGCAACGTATTCTTCATGTTTGTAAAGCTCATCGGGGTTTTACTAAAATCGCTTTACTCCGGAATTTAGATTGGTGCCTGGTGCCATTTCACTGATCCGTCAGCAAAGCTGTGTTTGCTCACCAGACAGGTTTTTGCTGAGGTGGTACATCAGCTCTAAAACCCTAAATGTCGGTCCCTTTTCCAGCCCTTCTTGTGCAGAGAATAAAATAGGAGGTGCAGCTTCCCCAGTGCGTCATCTTATCTCTGTCATCCAAGGATGGATAAAATATATTTTGAAGGCATGGGCTCCCTCCTAGTACGCCCGTTTGAAGTTGATTTCCCTGCTGCAAAGCTGGCTGCCTTCCCCTCGGCTAAAATCCGGTGCCTGTTCAGGAATTGTGTTTGTAAAAACAGTTTTAATCTCCACACGGCGTGTTAAACTGATGTTAACCTGGCAAAGGATCTGTCCCAAGAAGCGCAGCGGATTGCAATCCGTTCTGTAGCGAGTGCTGTCTTGTAGGCTCTCGCTTTTTAAGGCAACAATGCTGAATTTAAACACGAAGCAGGAACAGCTTGGCTTTTTGATCCCTACGCTGAAAGACATCCTCATTTGAGGATCAAGGCAACTCTGGAAATTCCTACATCTTGAGCTGTTAAATGATGTAAAAACCTCCAAAATGAATATACATGCAGTGCAAAGGTGTTAGCTAAGTGCTGAAAGCAGCATAACTACATCAGTCCGTGCCAGAGCCCAAACGAATAAATCCAGCCCTAGGAGTTTTCCTGGTGGTTCTGAGCTGGCTGACGAGCACAGCTTGCTGTGACCGTGCCGCTTGCCCTCCCAGGTCTTGCGGAGCTTGGGCTGGGGCGTTTGCACTACGGGCCTTTGCTCAGTCGAGGTAGGTGCTCTCATTTAGATCTGATATTTGAAGGGACTGTCTGCGGGGAAATCCTTCAGAGAAACACCAGGGTTGGGTCACGTTTATTTCCACCGTCTGGTGTCTTGGGTAAAGTGGCTTGCGGCTGATGGACGTGATGCTTAATGGCAGTGGTGAATACATACATATTTCCCAGGATGTCACTAGAGGGGGAAGAAAAGCTAAAACGTAGTACTATGTCTTCAAAAGAACGTGCCCCCTGTGCTTTTTACTGTCTCAAATGTGTGCTTAGAAGGGAAACCTGCTGGGTATTTCTTATTCCAGATACTAACGAAGTCCTGTACCAGTAACGTAGAAAAAGGCTCAGATAACTCTCCGTGAATAGCTTCCGTGTATTTGGGATTTGCCTTTTTTCTTTTTTTTTCCCCCTCCTTTTTTTTCCTTCTTTTTTTTTTCTTTTTTTTCCCCTTTTTTTTTTTTAAAGTGAAGTACTTTTATTAAACATCTTTATATTTCCTCATATTAACTGAGTGAGTAGATATTTGCATCTGGCTGATCTGTGGCCAGTTTAAGAAGTGTCATCACGTAAAGAATTTATCTGGGAACCACATTTAGCTCTTGAGTGTATAAACATAGAAGAATGTAGGAATTTCCTGAAAACCGGTACATGATAAAATTAAGGAAGAACAGGAGGAAGTTCAATTTAATTTCTGGCAGGTCAAGGTATAGAAATACTTACTTGTATGTGTCTTGCTTTGTAGCATCGAAGACACGCAAATATTTTTCCTTATCTAGGATCCCTGTCAAATTACCAGCTTGGGAAATGAGATGTGCATTGAATTTTGACACCAGTGACAGCCCAAGGAAGGGATCAGTATGATTCTGGTACCAGGTGACATGACTATACCATAGTTTAGCAGCTGGCTTAGTGATCTCCAGGGTAAGAATTTCTTCCACTTCATTGCCAGCATCCTCTTCCGAGGAAATCAGTGCGGACTCTTGCAGATAGCTTTGTCCTTCCTCCAATAGACTGTGCTCTTAATAATCAAAACGAGTTGCAGGCATTCCATTAATTGTCCAGATAATTAGCTTTAGGCAATCTGGCATTTCATCTTTGTCTCTGACTTAATCTCAGCTAGTTTTTGTTCAGTCGCTGGCATGTGTAATTCCTCATCTATTTTGACATTTCTCTGTCGCATTAGCATTTGTCATATTTCAATTCCTCTAGACTCGAACAAGCTTTAATCAATCGTACTGGTTTGCAACTTACTTATGCTACATAGAACACATATAGCTGTAACTTTTTGCATCCGCCGATTGGATAAACGTGCATTTTCTGTTCCTAATGCGCGCTCGCAGTCTTAGCTGGCTTGCCTTGTTTTTCCTGTACCACCTCCATGTAGGTTGTTAAAACCTTCTGTAAGAATTCTCCTTCCCTGGGTGCGTATGTGGTATTTTAAACCTAACTTTGTTTTTATTAATCCCTAGAACAATGCCAGATGGCGAAACGCAAGGATATGCGATAGGGCTGCGTGTGTGTGCGCCCATGTGCACACACACACATTTTATCTCTGTGTGCATGAATGCACAGGGCGATTCAGTGCGATGGAAGGTTTTATTAGATAATAAAGCTGCGTCTTAAGTTATGCAGGTCACTTCACGTGAGGACTAAAAAAAGGATTTATTTAGCTCTATTCTGTGTATGGCTTTATAGAAAAGCTGTTTAGAAAGCTCTGCTATTAGTGATTGGGAGCACTTATATTACCTTTCCCTAGAAGTTGGATGCCTTCTGCTGCTGGGTCTGGATGAAAAAGGAGAAGCCGTTATTCTGTGTTCATTTGGAAAACTGTGAACCTCCCAGTTAGTTATATTGGTCCCAAAGTGCTAGTCTGAAACACTGCATGGGCATCAGGGGCTAGCCCTTAAATCTGTCACTGGTTCCCTGGGTGTTGCACACTTTGCATCTGAAACCAGTAACGAGGTGGAAAGATTTGGCAGTAAAAAAGAGGAAAACATCTTTCTGCTAAATAGATTTTTTTAGAATTTTTTTTTAATTAGCTTTGAAACCAGAACTTTTAGCAAGATCTGGTGGAGAGGTGTTGTGTGTGCAGAGGAAAAACAGAAGCATGTTCCCTATTTGAAAACTGGGGGGAAGGTGTATACAACGTGTATGCATTCGTGTCTGTGCTATATAGCAAAAAGAAAAAAATGCTCTTTTGCTGAGTTGTTCTATGCTTCACTGACTATTCTATCTTCACTTTGCTTTTAAAGGGGAAACGCTGTGGCTTCTTCCCCTAAGGCCAGAAGAAGTTTCCCCTGGTCTTTTTTTTTTTTTTTTTTTTTTTTTTTTTTTTAAGGACAGGAGCAATCAGGCAGAGAAAACTTTATCAAGATACAAGTGCTTTGAAGAGCTGTGTACACTCGAGCGGCAGCATAGCGGTGCAGCAGCCACTGTCCTTAGGGCACTTCTAACCAAGATGTGCCCATCAGGGTGGAAGCACCAGCAGCGTTGCATCTGGCATCCCGGTGCCACAGAGCCCTCCTCCTGTGCGCTCGATGATACCACCTCGTGCTGAAGCTGCCTCGGACTTTGCAGATTAATTGATCAATGAAATCATTGCGAATATCAAGGGTGCTACCTAACACTCAAAAAAATCAAGTTTGCACCTTCCTAAGGAGCCCCAAGGCTAACTGCCCAGTGCACCGTTGGAAGTGCTGTACTTGGGACCTAACCGGGACCAAGCACTGAGCATCCCAACGTTGCACGGGTCCTTAAAGATCATGGGCCATTCTTCTCAATGATATCTCTGAGTCTTGTGTCCATTTCCATGCGGGAAACCTGCCTTGTGCTGCTTGTCTTCGAGGGAAAAGTCCAAGGGGCTTCAGAGCTGCTCTTTCAGCTGTGAAATGTGAGGCTGTGGCTCAGCAGTTCACCTTCAAAGACGTCTGCTTCTCAGGAGAGGTGTCATGTGCAAACACCAGTTTGAGAGAGAATAATATATAGGGTGCTGATTTTGCATGTAAAGTACAGGTAGATAAATTCCTAACTTTGTGCACACAAGTCATCCTGCTTAAGTACGTTGTGGAGTTAGAACCCATAAAATCCATTACTTCATTGATATCTAGTTATTGTATAAGTCCTCTAAGCGGAGTTTAAGTGCAGTTACGCCTTTTTAAAGATCGCAGTCGACTTTGGACTGAGAGGAACAGGCTGCAGCTTTTTTCTTTCTCTCCCCCCCCCCCCCCCCCCCCCCCCCCCCCCCCAACCTGATATGGTCTCTCCAGCCCAGGATGCTGTGTAATGGCTGGATTTTTCATGTTTAGGGGTCAGTTTCTGAAACACTGTTGTAGGTTAGGTATTTGTAGCTTTTAGTACAGTTTAATTGGGTTCATACTGTAATCTGTTCCTCTTTATGTATGATTTCCTCTTCAAATACACTGGTGTCTTATGGCAAGAGGCATTACTTTACGTAGTCTTTTAGAGCTTAGTACAAACTGATCAAAAGTTCCAGGCTCTAAGATTTTACCATAACTCATCTGATCTCTTTCATAATGACATAAACTTGTCACCTACTGGCTTACGTGGGGCTTTGGTTGATTGTTTTTAAAAAGCTCTGTTTTTCAAGGCCAAGTTTACTCTTCTCTTGGTAGCAGGATTTACCACCTGTGGTGCAATAGGTAGGTTTCCCTAACTAAGAGATTTTAAAGCCAGAAGGGGCTATTAAATTATTTAGTCAGCGTGACACAAGCTATAAAATGTGATTTAAACTAGGTATTTTCTGCAGTGAATCCCCCAAGTGGAAGTGGAAGCTGTTTCAGCCCCTTGGCTGAAAAAGCGAGTCCTTCTTGGTCTGCTCTGGAGCAGCTTGGTCTCTCCATGCGTTGCCTGAAGGAAGGGAGACGGCCGAGGTTGCTTGTACACTCCTTTGGTAAATACGTACAGTTTGTTTTTAATAAGGACAACTTTAAGTGGTGTGAATCCTTGTACTTGCGGATGACTCTTTCTCAGCCTCCTCACACGTTTTGCAGCCGTGGGAGGAAGTATTTGAACACAAACATGATTCGGGATTTATGGAGACTGCTTGTGTGAGTAGAGTTATTCATTTGCATTGCTATTTGCTGGCGTAAGCTCATGCATTATGCTTTGCCTTTTATTTTCCCTCCGTGGATCCACTACCACCCTTCACCGCAGTGAGCTTGCAGGGAAGAGCACAAGCACACGGCGAGATTTAGGTTCAAGTTCCAGCTTCAGCCAAGCTGTTATGCCCCTGCCTTTCAACATCTGGGCTAAGAGCTTTTCTCTGATTCATTGCAGGTGTTTCTGGAGTAAGAGGTGAGCTACTGCATCTCTGCCACATGTGCTGGCTGTAGATAGGCGTTTGTACGAGATTACCTGAGAAATGGGTTAGGGAAACTTTAAAGCCGACGGCGCTAATCAGCATCCTGCATGCCCGGTCTATCAGGCACATCAGATTCACGGGAAGGACAGAAGTACTGCGTGCGGGAAATAAGGGTCAGGAGTGACGGGTGGGGAGGAGGGAGAGATATGTTTAAGAACCAGCCAGCAAGAAAATGGAAAGATTTGGAAATGCATTTGCTGTTGTTGCCTGTCAAAAAGCAGAAGCTGATGCATACTTATGAGAGAAGCCATTTTTTGCTTTAATATCTCAAATTCTAGATTGTTGCTGTTTATTCTGCACTGGTTGGGCACAGCGTAGCACGGTGAGGTCCCAGGCTGTGATTCTTTGGTTGTCGTCTTTGTGGTGCTCTCCTAAATTACAGTAATAAATGTAATAAATTAGAGTAATAAGATGTAATGCTACATTTTTTTTCTGGGTGTGACAACAACAATTTGCCTTTAATCAAGAAGTTATATCCTCCTGAAATTTCATTTATAGGCTGTTTCCTAAAATTAGGAGCTTAGACTATTTCCTGTCAGTCTCAGTCTGCACTATTTCTCCTAAATTATTTAAAGGTATTAAAACTGCACAGCACATATACTGTACCAAGTTTAATGAAAGAAAAGATTGGTCCTGACTTTACATGGAATTACACATTAGCCATTGTTTATTGTTGCACTTTATTTCATTTGGGAAACAGAATTAACTCAGATGAATACTTTCTGATGGACATTACTCAGTAATACCCCCTATGTTATTTAACGTATTTTGTAGATCTATGCATTATATTTCCAAAGAAACATTCAAATTGAATGTTTCAACTCCTTTTCCATTCAAATTGAAATGGGCAAAGTCACCTCTTTAAATTATAAGAATTTACCATGATGAAATATAGTGGTTTTTTTAAGTCATGTCTGTTTCTGTCTCCGGTCAGGCTGGAGGGAGTCAAATAAAAATTTAAGACAAATCCCTTCTCCTTCCTCTCCTCTCTCTGCCAGTCTCCTCTGCAATATATTTATGTTTTAAGGATCTGTTTTTTTGCCTTGAAACTGTAGAAGAATGTCATCAGGAAGCTGCAACCTTGTTAAAATACTATGAAGTTAAATGAGTCTCATGTAAGTGGTTAGCTATTGTATTAGATTTTTCCATACTTGGCACCTTCCTTTGACTGGAGAGTCTAATAGGTTGGTAAATAGTAAAGCAATTCCACTGGTAATTGCACATGTATTAGCCTGGCTTGATACCGAGATACATTCTTGGAAGAGCATATATGTCAGTTACAGAAAGACATAATACTTCTCTCCTGATGTCAGCCATGCAGATAGAGGCAAAAGGTGGCAATGGTGGGGGCTGTGGCTGAAGAGCTCTGAGTCACGGCTGAGCTCTGGGGCTGTGCATCACGGTTACGGGAGGAGTGTTTGCACGGACAGATGAACGCCGTTTGATTCGGCTCGTGTTTCCTCTCTCACAATCAGCAAGGCTCATGGGCTGGTGTCGTGGTTTAACCCCAGCCAGCAGCTAAGCGCCACGCAGCCGCTCCCTCGCTCCCCTCCCGCTCCCAGTGGGATGGGGAGGAGAATCGGGAAAAAGGTAAAACTCGTGGGTTGAGATAAGAATGGTTTAATAACTAAAATAAAATATAATGCTAACAACAATAATAATAGTAGTAATGAAAAGGAATATAACAAAAAAAAAGAAGGGGAAAAAGGGAAAAAAAAAACCCAGTGATGCACAGTGCAGTTGCTCACCACTCGCTGACCAATGCCTGAGCAGCGATCTGCCCCTCTGGGCCAACTCCCCCTAGTTTATATACTGGGCATGATGTTCCATGGTATGGAATACCCCTTTGGCTAGTTCAGGTCAGCTGCCCCGGCTATGCTTCCTCCCAGCTTCTTGTACACCTGCTTGCTGGCAGAGCATGGGAAACTGAAAAATCCTTAACTTAGGATAAACGCTACTTAGCAACAACTAAAACATCAGTTGTTATCAACGTTATTCTCGCACTAAATCCAAAACACAGCACTGTACGAGCTACTAAGAAGCAAATGAACTCTATCCCAGCCGAAACCAGGACAGCTGGTTGCGACCTTCTAAATCTAGCACTTCTTCAAGAAAAAAATAGGTCGTTTAAACAACTGTTGACAACAAGGCTGTAGTTTTGTTGCTTAGGAGAAGGGCACTGTATGAGGTTGTAGTTGTCCAGATCTCTTTTTCGGGCTTGCGAGGCTATTTGTCAAGGGGTGTCTTATGATAAGTTTTTCTTAAAACCTGTGACCAGGAGTGGGACGGTCCCTTTCCCAGCTTGCAGACCAGCCAGAGCCCAGTCAGTGCCTGCATCTCTCATACAGCATCTTCTGGTGGTTGCTTGACTTGAGGGCTGATGTCCCCGTTTGCTGGGGGATTCGTCTGCTGCCTCCCTGCCATGGTATTGTGCTCTCAGGAAGCTGAAGCCCTGGCATTAGAAACGGTCTGTCTTGTGGCAAGACATCCCCAGCCAACGCTGACGGTCTCCACCGAGAAAATCTCGGCCGAAACAAGGAGTGACCTTGTCAGTTATGCCGGGTGCAGTAATTATGCACATTTGCATAAATGTCGCTAACATGTGCTATTGCTTCTAGATGAGCTGGTCCTCACATAACAGTAGCACAGTACTAAGCCATTAATTACAGGAGTCAGAGGAGAGGTACAGCTGCAGATCTGCCCCGTCAGGATTTATCAGGCTCCATTTTGTAATCAATGGTTTATTTATTAAACCATCACAAACGGTGCATGCGCTCTAGCCACGGCTGGCGGCAGCTCTGCTTGGATATTTCATCTGAATCAATGGAAGCAATCATCTGCTTTACGTCAGGTATCGAACCTGTGCAGGTCCTCAAGTGATAAATGACTTTATTGTCTGAGTGGAATTGACTGGAGCTGATGCCTGGAGCTGGGGAGGGAGGATGGTAAAGACACTGAATTCCTCCAGAACTGGTGCTTTTGTGCCTTTTTTTTTTCCTTTTTTTCTATTTTTCTCCCCCCCCTCTCACTCTAGCTTCTGCAAAACAAATCAGAGTCTTTATCTCTGCACGGCTGAATCTGATGCAATGAGGGGAGAGGCTTGTGAGCCGGGGTGAGAGGGAACGTGCTGGAAAGCAAAAGGGAAGGGGGTTTGTCATGCTTTGGATGTGTTAGAAGTCACGGGGGTGACCAGAAGCAGTGGCCACTGTGCTGGTCTTGGCTCTGACCTTTCTGGAGCAGACGTCATGCACAAATGGTCCCAATGGGCTTTGGGGATGCCGTGGGGCCCTTTGGCTTTTAGGGGCTGCTGCCAAAAAAAGCAAAACAAAAAAAAATGCATTTGAAGCAAAGCAGTCCCCAAACCCCTGGAAATACCTCCTCAGCCCTTCTCATTAATGTTGACCAGACAGGGAATTGATGCTAAGGTCAACAGATCATAAAGTTTCAAAGCACAATAGCAGTATCCTTTTTATTTTTCAATTAAAAAAAAAAATCCGCCCAGTGTTTCTCTGCATGTTTGTGGCAGTTGATTTGTTTTGGGAGATGGCAGGGTGTTGGCTTAGGTTCATTTCTGCACACAGGGCTCTGTTTTTAACGGGGACAGTGTGTCCTCTTATATCCCTCTGAAACGTGGCTTTGGAGCTCACAAGTTTTGTGTTCTCATAGCTTTCATTTTTCTCTTACCTCTGGCCAGAGGTCTGATGAAGAAGCCAGAGTTGCTCAACTCTCATTGCTCGCTGGGTGTAGCCCCTATAACATAGAAGGAGACTACTTGCCTAAGGATATTTTGGTTGGAAACTTGCTCCGAGGTCATCATTCTTGCACTGTGTAGTCATTTCTGTTAATGCAACGGCAGAGGCTTTCCTCGCCCATTAATAGGATACAGTGAATAACTTCGGCTAGGTGGCCCGAGACTGGAAAGAAGCCCCACTTAGGGTGCTTTTCACAAGGCCTGTTGAAGTCCATAGAGGGTGTCCTGTTTTGCGCAGTGAGCTCCGAGCCCGTGGATGTTGTAAGAGAGAAGTCTAACTCAGTGTGAATCCCTTGCCTTTGCACTGGGGATAATTTCAGCCCAGACCTGTGTTCTTGACAGCTAATTCACCCACACCCAGACTGCTTTACAGGAGCTATACGATTTGCATGTTGCGTGAGGTCTGTTATTGACATAATGAGGCTTTATTGGATTAAAGGGCTTGCTGCCAGAACTAATTGTTCAAACGAATATATAGGTTTTTATAAGCCTCCAAAACTAGCCTTTATAAGATCTGCATTAATATATTTCACACCCACGCTAGCAGTAATTCAGGCATACTGTTTCTCCCTTATGACCAGTACGTACAGGAAGGTAGAGGATTGCCAGGGAGACATGTCCCCCTGTAAGACCTTGGTATCCAACAGTGTTATACAAAAGAAGGGCTTGGGCCAGTGTATTATAAAAATACTGCATTAAATAAGTATTTACAACCTGTATTTGCTAAATTATATCCATGATACTTTGTACTCAGTCTGCTGTCCTGAACATAGAAAGGGGTGGGGAGGTCATTTTGTTTTCTCCTGGGAATAACGTGATCTTTTGTCTTTTCCAAATAGTTAAGTCTGAGTAGGCTTCTGTATGGGCTACTGTTGGTGGTGTTAGACCACAAAAAACCAAGGCATTGAATACTCAAGTGTATTCCTCACCATGCACTCACTTTCAGAAGTACATGCAACACTTAATACTAGCAAATGTAGCTGCAAAAGATCAAATCTGGTATAGCTCCACCTCTGCCAGGAACGCCTTGCTGTTACATGGCGTTACTGACCCTTGGTGTGGGCTGTGCAAACCCGCTCCCCAACTTGCAGTGCCTGTGTGTGCTGCTGCCACTGGCAGCCTGCGCCGGGCGGGAGCCGGGGTTGTATTCCTGGCTCTGCTACTGGCTGCCATTTGACATGGAGCAAGTCACTTAACGTCCACATGGCTGTCTTCCCCCTTCTTGGGGCTTATTTGGTGATGCATAGCTGCAAACTTAGGATGTGGAGTGGAAACTTTCCTGAGTAGAAGCAGGGGAGAGAATTAATTTCCCACCGGAGCTCACAGTTGATGCTGCATGATGGGGTAGCACCAGGGAGTGGGAGATAGATAGATAGATAGCCATCTGGCAGCCACAGCCCGCTCCCTGCATTTCTCTAACAGCTTCCTTGGAAGCGCTGCCTGGACCATATGAACTCAACCTGCAGGGTGGGAGACGAGGGCAGTTACACTACTAAACCACACGGAGAGATAAATATTCGCCTGTCATCTTGGGCAGCTGTTACAAAAACCCGGTCCCAAAGGGCAGCTCTGAATAGGTACAAAGTAGCATTTTCAAGGATTTGCACAGATAAAGGAAAAAAAAAAAACCTGACTGTTTAATTCAAGACATCCAAGCAGCAAGCGTCAGCATAGAAACACAAAAGCAGGAATATACCTAGTCCTAAAGACCTGCTCCTGCCCATTAGTGGGTGGTCTGTTCTGGGAGGAGCAGCAGTGCAACGTGTGGGTGAACATGTTGGTTCCCGCCAGCACCAGGCTTTTGGGGTGTATCCCTGAGAGCTGCAGCCTGGGCACACGTTTGCTCCTGCCTGGGCTGTCCGCTGGGAGCAGATGAGGACCACGTCAGCGGCTTGATTGATGCCAGTGATGCCCCAGCAGTTGACGTCCACCGAGGAAGCTTTCGCACAGCGACCTCAGTCGTCATGATGCTTACAGCTGTTATACTTTCAAAAATGTTCATAACATTCAGCTTGGAATAAGTCAGGCTTATCTGATTTATAAAAGGGAGAGCTGCTATTTTCCACTGTAAACATACATCCTAGTCGTTTTTGGTGCTGTATTATAGTGAGAAGTTACGTACAAGATCGAGTTCCTAACTGGTGACTAACATAGTGATACCTTTTGCATGTGTGTTTACTCGTAATGTTTTCCCCTCCAGTACTACTAGTAATAAAAACTTGGTGAATATAAGAAATGTGTAAAGCTGCAGATGTTATATGTTCTTTCCATCAACCCATTTCTGTATAAAAGAGGTCAAATCACATTAGGTTTTTACCATTGAGATCCCAGGGCTTCAAACAGAGCCATGTGAATCTGTTCAATGGAAAATTAAACTAATGTGAGCTTATATTAATGCACTAAAACCTGCACTGATATTTTATTCTTTTTCTTTTTTTTTTCCCTCCCATTAGTTTAGAGAAGTTAATTATCTGACAATAAAAGTGCATGGTAAAAGATCACAAATGGAAAATGATTACTCTCTTAAACATTTTGTTGGACAGTGAGTTACACAAAAAGGAGAGATTGTTGCTTCAGAGTTACTGTCTTGCTCCTCACTTGGGTATTAAGTGCATTCAAATTTATACTAGCCAGTTCTTCGGTGTGCAATTTGTGTGCATGTTGATAGGGTTTCAAAAAGTGTTGGGGTTTTTTTCAACCCTCTGGGGACTTTTTATGTGCAAGCCAAGTGCTTCTGCACGCATGACAGAGCAATTTCTTCGCTCTGGAAAGTGCTGCTAGATAGAAATACGATAGCAGAGCAAACATTGACTTCCTTAGAATTGTTACTTGTTCAAATAAGGATACCATAACAAAATCTTACACGGGGTCAAAAGTGCTTGCCTCTGTACTGATGAGATCTCTCTCAATAATTTTTGGTAGGTTTCCAAACAGAGTGCATAGTTTATTGAAAGTTGGTGCACAATGTAGAGAATAAGCTTATATACACTCCTGATCTGGAGAATCACTTAATTTAAACCTTAAATCTATTACTAAGTATTTTTCTAATGATTTAGGGCTTGTTCCCTAGCTAGAATAGATTGGCAGGGTTTTATTTTGGTCAAAGGACTCATACTGATTTACCCTCTTGGAAAATCTGAAGCTTGATGGAGATGTTTTGGGTTTTTTTTTTTTTAAAGTTTAGCGCTTCATCTCATTGGAATTGTTCAATGCGGTGCCAGCAGAGCCTGGAGAGTAAAGGTGCATTACACACACCCACCCACCCCCCCCACCCCCATCCCCCTTATAAGAAGAAGCGTGGATTATTCATACAGTGTACTATTATACAAAAGTCTATCACGAAAACTTGAACCCAAGCTAAGCATGTACGTGTATATGCAGACCCCATTTCAAGAGCAGGTTCACAGCACATACTGATTTTAAGGCGATTAATAATCTATGAATAATACATATCCAAGATACATAGCAGCGATGTGGATTTGGAAATGGAGAAAGCTTCAGCAAAAGGTGGAGGCTGTGTCCACACTGAAAATGGACTCATTGGGGCAGAGCTTCTAACAGTGCAAACCAGCACAAGGTCTTCTGGGTTTGGAAAAGGAGTACTGATATAAAACAGTGGAGCATGTAGTTCAATCTGTATAGCATACAGATCTATTACCATTGCATATAAGTAACAATTTCATGCTAGCATTTCAAACTATTACTCCCTTCTTAAACCGTATGCTAATTTTCTTAAAGAGAAGTCTAATTGCTCTCTTTATATGCAGCTCCAAGTCAAAAGCTTAATTTATCCCTCCAGTTGGATAATTAAATCATACAATGTTCATCTCTTGTGACTCTTCCTGTCCCAGAAATCTTAAATTCTTCTTCTCTAGCTGTCTTCCATAGAGCACAGCTCCTGACAAGGCCTTCACCTTTAATTTACTTGTGCCAGTAAGACAGCAGTTCGTCGCAATTCAGAAGCGAGGCTTCATTTTCCTTTCCTTGAGTTTCACTGCATATTTCTTTTCCTAGAAAAGAAACCCCATCTCTCCCACACGTACTTCTTCAGGCATTACAAAACAGGATTTTTCTTTTCCTTCCTCGTGACCTGATTTTGCAAACCTGCAAGTACTCCCGTTTAAATAATCAGCCTGGCTTGCATGGGTATGGTTTGGGGAAGGGATTAACTTGAAAATCAAAAAATGCAATTTGAGTTCCTGTGTAGTGCAGTTTGAGTATTACTGCATGCGGGCAGTCAGAGCTAGAGCTGCAAGGGTGAAGCTGCTGCACGGAAACAGATGATGATGCTCCGCTGCAGGGAAGTCCTGGGAGTCACTGATGCATAGCACCCCACAGGAGCAGGCTGCAGAAGTATAGACTTGTATTGGAAAATAAATTGAAGGTCTAGAAGAGTTCACGCTTGGTGAGGCATTTCTATTAGAATTCCTTCCTTTGTAAGCTTCAACCTCCTTGCTTCATTTCTTTTCTTCAAAATAAGAAGTTTTTGAAAGCTCAGCTGTGGATCAAGTAGACCTGGGCGTGAGCAGTCCTGCTAAAGTCAGGAGGACCATGCACATGCCAAAAATGAAGACCTCCTAGTCAGCCTTGCTCAGAGATTTTGCAGGATTGCATCTGATAAGAGGGATCTCTGAAGGGCTTTCCTGTGGTGTGCTTGTGGAGTTAGAAAAAGTGGTATGACAGTTGGTTTGCAAAGTGGCAATTCTGGTGTTGAAACGTTGGTTCTGATATTATTTCTTGGGTTTAACAGTGCCTATACCTGCAATTGTGTTAACTTTGCTTGGCCATTATGCTCTTGGTGGAACTGCTGTGTTGGTGCATGTTAAGGCAAGGGTTTGGTGAAGCAAGAAAAGCTGACTCTAAAAAAGCTAGCTAAGGACTGGGTTTGTGCTTTGCTTTGTGTTAGGCTACTGGCTTGCTTCTGAGGTTTCACAGCGTAGCGTGTCTACTAGCAATGCTGACTTTTCTTTACTGGAACTGCAGATCAGCATCTCATACTTTCCCCATTGATTTTTAAATGCTTTGTGTTTTCCAGTACATTTCATTCATGCCACTATTCAAAATCAGTATGTAAACATCATTTAAAATGGCTACACTGCTTTAGCAGGTGCTGAGACACTGCTCACCCTCTTTCCCCATCTTCCCTAGCATCAACCTTGTAGGATCTTCTGTGTCTGCTGTCCCACTCCCAGCTGACTCAGGATGATCCCTCAGGAATTCCTGGTGGAAAAGCCGAGACATTCCTAGAATTTAAATTAAATGTGCTTTGTACCCAAATGTACTCAAAGTGGATTTATTTTGGGTCACGCAGCAGTCTATCTTGTAGTGCAGTACCTTGTTGAAAAAAAGATATCAGTGCTCCTGATGGTGTTTGTAGTCTTGGCTCTCACTGATAAAGCCCTGCCTGCTTTGGGCTTAAACAGAACCACAGAAGTGATCGAAATTTCACTCTCCCTGCGACTGAGCAGAGAGCAGAGGTGGGAGGCGTCACAACTACGGATTTTTTCCCTTCCCTTTGATTTTGAAATAGCTCATTTGTCAGATTCCAGGTAATGGTCTTTGCTTGTGCAGAGGTTGTGGGTCCTTAAGTGAGCAGGTTTGAGTGCAAATGGGCTGCTGCTTAGTTTGCAGGAAGGTAGACTCTTTTTTGTCTTGCGGTCAGGTGACCTGGTAGCTATGTAGGCATTCTTTAAGCATCACTAATGGTTTTGTAAGTGTTGTTTTATTTAAAACTTATAGAAGAGACTGTAGTTGAAAGAAGGGGCTGAATTGCCTGAACTAGTTTCCAGAATAGTGCACTACATGCTGTGGGTGAGCTTTAGTATCTACAAGTAGATTTTTTTTGTGTGTGCATGTTAGCCTTGAGACAGCAAGGAGCCACGCAGGAGGAAGCACTGTGATATCGGGGCAGCGATTTTGTCAGAGGTCTTGTGGGCATCTTGAAAGGTCTGCTCCTGAGATTACCCAGATTGCTGAAGTTGCACAGAGATGCAGACAAGGAATCCCTTTGAACACCGACCTTTTGCTTTTTCCCTTTTAGTGATAAAATATTCAAGGGAGCAGAAAGTGACCCATTTTGTGCACTGCCTCTCAAAGTGAGCAGAGGAAGGAGAGTACAGCGAGGGCCCAGGTGGAACCCAGTGAATGCAAATGATTTATGGAGTAGCTACTTTAAGCATTTCCAATTACTACTATCATCATCCAGTAGCATCTATTTATGGGTATGAGCTTAAACACATTGCCTAGAAGAAACGGATGGTACAGGCAGCTGCGGGACAGATACACGCTCCAGCATCTCTGTCCCTCTGCTCACCGGGTATTTCCTAGTAATTTGCACAGGGAAGAGAAGCCCTGCCAGGCAACTCCTTTGCTTCAGTTTGGCTTTTCCTCACAACTAAGCAAGCAAAGTTAGGTACTTGGTGCATCCTGAGCTCAGAAATGCCTTGCCAGCTTTAACAGGGTTTATTTCTGGTAGGCTGGAAAGGAAGGCAGTTCACCTGACTTAGCTGCATATGAGCAGGGAAGATACTTGACGTGGCAGCTGGTTACACAAGTGTGTCCTCTTCAGGTCCAGCCCAGAAGGATCCCTGGGCTCTGCCTAGCTGAGGAGTGTCTGAGCACCTTTGTGAACCACAGCCACACCACCCCATCAGTGCAGAAAAGTGGCAATTAGCTGACTCAGAGAGAAAGGAGACTAACTTATCGAGGCAGGGTCTTTTATTTGAAAAAAGGTGCCAGGGTATGTCTGGTGGTACACATTCTCCCAAAGTAATCTTATGTAAAAGTGAATATTTCATTCCTCCTAGGTGTCAGAGGCTTCATCTCGGGTTAAAAAAAAGGGGGGTGGGGGGGTGGAAATAACATCATCTTCAAACAGGAGTGAGTTTGCAAAAGCAGGAGGCTGAGTTGAGCTGACAGAGTCTGAATTTACCAAGAAACACCCAAGCCAAAGGAATCAACCATGAAACCACCCATCAGCTCCACATTTTACACTGTTTAAGGTCAGCTTGGCAGGTAGTTTGTGAAGTTGAACAGCTTGGTGCACGGTGGAGCTTTTATAGGGCTTCAGCATCAGTAAGCAGCACACTTCACAGTCCTGAGAGGCTTGAAGTATTTTTTATTCCCTAGTACGGCCATACGAAGAACATATGTACTTACAAGTAATAGCAACAGATCAGCTAAAGATAGGACCTTTGGATGTGCCTTAAAGGGTGTTACCGGTATTTTGCCTTTATGCCAGAAGTCTTGTCCGTTTTCAGGAGTGAGAGCTATTTCAGGGCATCTTCTTTATCTTCCCTGCTGCTTTTTACCTTTTTTTTTTTTTTGTTAAACTGTGTCCTATTTCTGTTTAATGCACCGAAGAGCAAGCATTACACTGATGATATAGCTCCGATTCCTTAGCGGCATCTTTAGCAGATGAAAAGTGATCAAATTCCCTTGTCAAGGAGGACACTGACTTAGAGATCCCCCTTTTCTTAAAAATATGACCTAGAGATAAAACTTTAAAAAAACTTGCAACCCAGATAGTAATTATGTGCATTTAAAATGTAAGCCGGACCAGTTGGTTGTGCAAAACCATCCACAAGCAAATAGCCTCCAAAAGACCACTGTACTATCTTTTCTTCACGGGCACTTAGGTCCTATATAGTAACCAATTTTATGAAATACGGTATGGCTGTTAACCAACAGAACTGAACTCTTCAGTTGCTTAGTAACTAATCCAATCCAAGGAGGAAATAAAAATAGCATACATAATTTTAGAACCTTTAGGACCTTTGCCAAGCAAAATATTCTCACTAGCAGCAGTCAGGTTTGTGATTTGAATGGGTTAGCTTAATAGAATAGATCCTATTTGTTTTATGTAGATAAATGGTCCTTGCTTTTCAAATCTGATTAATTACGTATCCGGGCCATTAGGTCTTGTAGCTTCTGTACTCTTCCACAAGTTTATTTAACTAAAAATATAACATAACTAAATATAATGTAAATAAAAATGGAAAAATGTTTTAGTTGCCGGCTTCTTTTCAGCCTTAATCTGGTTAAAAAGCTGAAGACTGGAGTATAACTCAATAAATCACAATATATTGCCAGGAGGAATGTCATAAGCATCTGCTTAATTCAAGTGTGTTTTTTTTCCTATACTCATCTGTAAAGCTTGTTGAGAAGAAAAAGGATATTATTTTAAAAAAGATATTATTGCCACCATTGGTGGAAATTGCCATATGGTACCATAGCACTGCTTATTCAAGCAAGGTAGGAACCTGATACGTTTAGTATCTCTAAAAAGAATTCTTTAGCTGACAAAATATGCCTCCTGTTTTAAAACACATCTTCAAAACTTTAGCATTTGTCTGCATTTTTAGAGGCTTGCTCTGTTTATGCGCATTGCCCGTGCATTTGACAAGTTTCATACACAAGACTTTGGCAAATTACGGCGAGGATCTGCATTTTTTCCCCACAATTTTATCAGCGTCGCCACTGCATGAAGCATTTGCAGGACTAAATCCTAACGTGTGTGAATAGCATCGCCGAAGTCAGCTCTCTTGCCCTTATTCCTGAATAAGGTAGGCGGTACAGGATCCGATATTCATGTAATGCATGTATTCTGAAGCGGTCACGGTGCGTTGGGTTATCAAAACAGATAGAGTGCTCCTTTCGCAAAACAATTTGAATACCAACTTCTGAGTACATGAATTCTGACTTAATTCTCCGCTCCTCTGAACCATGCATTCGGGAAGGTCTCAGGTATTCCTTAATCTCTTTCAGTTCAATAAGTATTTTAACGTAGGGCGAAAAGCACTCAGGTTCAGTTTTATGTGGCTGGTACATTTTGCTTGAAGAAGAATACATTTTTTTAGATGTAGTGATTCAGCACATTTTTCATTCCACTTT
The DNA here is from genome assembly GCF_018139145.2 of Gymnogyps californianus. Classification (NCBI taxonomy): domain Eukaryota; kingdom Metazoa; phylum Chordata; class Aves; order Accipitriformes; family Cathartidae; genus Gymnogyps; species Gymnogyps californianus. The sequence goes on from NC_059472.1 coordinate 121,737,165, forward strand.
AGGATTATCATCCTGTAGGGTAAAAAGCTAAATATAGCAAATACATGCCTTGCACGGTAGTTTTAATACTTTTTGCTTAATGCTTTTTTTTGCTGGTGGAGTTTCAGGTGCTGCTATTCTTATTTTCGGCGTTTTAATTTATTAATACAGCTAACAGGCTCGTCAGAAGCAAATTAAGATTTTTCATCATTGTGTGCTGAAAGAATAGCGTGCCAAATCGAAGAGGAAGTTTCCACTGGAACAGCGTTGTAATTAGTTTATGTGCCTGAAACCAGGAGCGATGTAGTAGGTATGTCTGTGACTGAGAAACAGAGCCGCAGGAGTTACCCTCCAAGCCCATCGCGTGGCCCACAGAGATGCCCGGGGTGAAATTTCTGGGCACAGCAGCAGGAGACGTGATGTGGTCCTCCGCGTTGGTGTTTGGGGTGAAACCAGCGGGAAAGGAGCTCTTGCATGGAGCCAGTGCTCATTTTCTGCCTGGAGCTCCTGGTCTTTGCTGCCCTGGCAGCTTGCCCGACCTCGGAGGTCTGCCTGAATGTTTGTATTTTATTGAGGATAAAAAAATGCAAGTGCCATAGTAAAATGCAACTTGATACGCTACTAATTTTTTTTCTCTAAAGAAGTTCAGAAAACATTGCGTTAATACAAGGATTTGTGGCCAAAATATATTATGCAGTTAATTCAAGTAAATTGCAGTTACTCTGTAGCAAATAATTACCACCTGTTTCACATCTGCCTCAAATCCACTCAAAATACAGCAATCTAGTCATCATTCTGTATTATTTATGTAGTTTTATTATTTGCAGTTAGACTTCTGTTTACTTACCCGATTCACAACAATTTTTTCATGCCTCCTGTACATAGAATGGTGAATTTAATAACCTCCTTTGGATTTGTTTATAAAACCTTTCAAAATATGTTTGCAATGCATGACAGGGCTCCCGATACGCTGCAGACACTCGGTGGCCTTTTTCATCATGAACTGCGGTTGGGAGAGTGCCACTTGCTGCCCTCAGATCTCAACGCCTCCGTTTCACCTTCAAAAATAGTCCGCATTAACCTGTCACACGCGTGGTGTCCTGAGCTTTTTGAAAGTCACATTTTGCTCTGTTAAGATGGGAGCTTCTGGATTGCTGGTTCGAAGCATTGGGATGCTTTGATGTTGGGATGGACAGTGGGGCAAATGAGGGATTTTAGCAAGAACAATCACCTCCTGCAAGGGTAGCCAGGTATGCTGGAAATGCAAAGGAAAGGCAGGGACAAAAGCCAAATGTATGCTGCTTTAAAATACTCAAAATGGTCTCCAAGCAGGGCTTGGACTTTCTGTGCTTTGTGCTGACCGCTCACAGCAAGATGTGTCATCATAGTGGTTTCTTTTGATATTACACTTCACAACAAAACAGCGAGTGCGGGAAGGAGGGCGAGGGGTTAATTCCTTGCAGCACATCTAGGCCATCCCCTGAAATCGCAGGAGCAAAACCAGCTGAGCTGTGAATCAGGCCACCCTGCCTCTCCAGGACAGGAATAGCAAGAATCAGAAATCTTGCCCTCAGCTGTGCTGGCATGCAGGGATGCAGAGGAAAGGCATGGGGAAATACGGCCAGTTACACGCCTCTGAGTTTCAGGTCTTTTCCATTACACCCAACTGGTATGTATGGTTTTGCAGCTCCGATATTGAGAGCAAAACATGGTCCCCCATACTTTCAGTCTGAGTTAGGGTGATTGGCCTCCCAAGATGTATTTCTGTGGCAACACCCCATCTCCCCTTAAATTTTCCACCTTAGGTAGGAATTGGTTTTCCATACGGGCAACCCCATTTCGTTTCTGTAGTGCCCTCTTTACGTTAACCTCTCTCACAACAGGAACGGTGTTCCCCTCCGCTAGAAGCATCTCTGTCTAGTTGTGATGCAGCACTTGTGCCCAGCACGTGCAGACGAGGTAAATATGGATGCACGTTTCTGTTCTGACATGCTTCTTCCAGAGGGGAGGGCAGCGAAGGGCTGGGATCTCCAAATATTTGTTGAAGGTGGGAAAAAAAAAATTATAGCTAATAAAAGTTAAGCTTGGAGGATTCCAGGGGAATGAGTCACAAACTCAGCAGCACTATTGCATGTCTTTATGATACCTCTCAAAACTGCCTGTCAAAATCTCCCATTAAGGAGCATCACAGATTAGTAATTATGCGCATCTATTAGCTAAGCATCCATTCTTTCTCTCAAACGCTTTGTGGCAATATCTCTCCAAAGAAGCGCATATCTCATCTAGATGTCTGCTAGATGGCCGTAACACCTCCCCAAGGGAGATGCCTCTGATAACACTATATTAAAGACAGGGCTTGGTTTTGTCTTTTAAACCGCTATCACACAAGCCAGTGCACAAGGAAAGACACCTATTATAATTTTGTAGACAAACGCTAACAAAAGCTGCCTGCACACATTCACACACAGAGAAAAATTCCATGTTAACATTGCAGGAGACTGTGATGATGACAGGAGTACTTTTATTGTCAGCTCTGCTGGGGAAGAAAAAAAAAAAATCTTTATTTGTGCAAGTAACCCGAGCTTAGCTTCATTCCTGAGCATCTTATTTGCACGTGAGTATGTTTTGTCAGCTATGTCTTTAGGTACAGATTCTCATCTTCAGATACTTGTGCTTGTTTGTGTTAAACAGATTAGTGCCATAATAACACACACACATGTAGAGACATGAATATTGTATAGGAAGAATCCCAAATACACGGTGGTTTTGGTGGTTGGTTTGGTTTTTTTTTTTTTTTTTTTTTTCAAAAAATGATTGAACTCTCTTATGCTTAGTTTTCCTGATTATATTCTGTTCATTAATGGAGAGCAAGTCTGAAAAAGAACCAAGAGCAAAACTGGAGGCAGAGGATAATAAAATCCATTGCTATTAATTAAGCTGAAATCCTCGAACATGCCTCCTTCCAACTTGTTATCTTCCAGACCCTAGATTACTTCATTCTTTCGGTGACTACTGCTAGACAGACGCATCCTGTTGTGATAAAGGAGACCAGCTGGATTTAGGACTGTGGCTTCGCGTTTGTGGTACAACTGACCATATGTGATTCTCTGTCAAGTTTGCAGCTTTAATGGGAAATCTCTGAAGTATTTGCACTTTGATTCATGTTTTTTCACTGGTTTGGTAACAAAAGAGGGGCTGGCTTTGTGCAGCTGGCTTGCACTAACATCACTTGCAGTGTGGTCTCTGCAAAGGAAAGGGAAGCTCTTGCATACTTATCCTTAAGAGTTACTTTGGGCTGGTTTTTTGTTTTTGTTTGTTTGGGGATGTTTGCGTTTTGGGTTGGTTTTTTTTTTTTTTAGGAAAAAATAGCTGGGACCAGAAACTACATTTCATTAGGGATATAATTTTGAATTCTTATGCTGATCATGGTTTTTATCTGGCTTCAACAGAACTGAATTAATTCTGTTAATTGTTATTGTCTTCCTGCCTGCTTTGAGAAATGTGTGTCTCCAACCTCTGTAGGTCTGGGAACAGAAGGGTAGCTACTTGTGAAAGAAGCATAACAAACAGCAGATAGAATTCGGAGGAGTTTGGGGTCTTTTTTTCCTCAGAAGGAGCACTATCAGATCCCTGGTCAACTTTTCTGATATTTCTGATCTCAGCGTAATTTATTTCAAAGTGTGTAAAGGACGTGCTTTCCATCCTTTTATCCATGTAAGGCTCAACCATGTCTAACCCCGTTTGCTAAAAAGACTATATTTGTATAAGTTCATAGACCTGAATTTCTCATTTATGTCTTTTGATGCATATATGTTGTTTTCTTTCTCATATGGTAATGGACAGCTGGTGTCTCTGGCTGGAGGGAGAAATGGTACATTTTGCAAACCTCGCCCACTAAGCTCTGCTGGTGCGTCTCCGTCCTGACCTACAACATCCTTGCTGATCTCTGAGGTCCTGTCCCAAATGCTGAATGTCCTTCCCATCCACTGAAGACTGTAGCAGTGTTCCCTTAGGAGAGGCACCATGTGACAACACTGAAGAAAATCTCAAATTCCGACAGCTTTATTAGACCTTCTGTTAACCTGGCCGTCATGTTATGTTAGCTCGCCCTATCCCCAGACTGTGACTTGGCCGTTAAAAGTATGGTGGACAAGAGCTGAAGGTACCTGTGGCATTTGGCTGAGGGCAGGAGGGAGGAACTAGCATTAATACTAGTCTTCAGTTTTGTTAAGGAAGAGAGATGAGGGGAAGGACCCTCTCTTCAGTCATGAAGACTGAGAAAGTAATTGCAGCCTGAAGAATGGTTTGCAGTTATTGGTCTTCCAGACTTGAGAGCAGTACACGTAGGAGCAAAGAATAGTGGTGGTCACACGGATATGGAGGAAATAGGAATAGGAAAATTCCCTTCCTTTTGCACTCTATGCAAGTTTTACTCAGAACGTGCAGTGAGTGTATTATCATTTTTAATGGGTTACTTTCACCTCCGTTCTGTCTGCTCCTCTGAGCTCTCTGGGTTTCAGCCAGAAAAGTCAAATGCCACAGGAAAATCTCATCTTCTAAGATCTGCAGCCTGAAGGCAATTGGCAAGGCATCAAAACTTCCAAGTCAGCCAAGTGTCTTGAAGTCCCCTGTTAAACAGGCACAGAGAGAAAGCGTAGGTTAACACTCAGTACCCAGCCCTGGGCTTACCATTTGCCCTTTAGTCGAATACTTACCATGTTTGTATTTTATACTGCCAGTGGCTTGTGGCCGGACTGTATCCTCTCTGCACCTTATCAAACACTGAACATTTGAACAGCGCCTTCATTTTAGCAATCAGTGTTTGCAAACAGCATCTTTTAAGAGAGGGAGCAACTCAGGTTTTGTTTTTTTGTTGTTTTTTTTTTTAAACCGGGACTGTCAAAACCCAGGGACTGAGCAAAGCAGGAAAAGCGAGGAGCAGCTCCCTCCTCCATCAGTGAGGATGATATTCAGTAGTGCTGGGTTACAGAAGATGGGGGAGGTGGGATGCTTCTTACTGAATTGCTGCACCTTTACGCTTTTCATCCAGGACTTTCCTGATAAAGGAGGGGCAGAGAGGAGGCATCCAAAGAGCGACGCAGGCGTCCGAGCCTCTGCTCACCTCGCGGCTGTGGAAATCTCCATGCCAGTGGTGAGGGAGGATGCCCTTCGCTGCGGCCAGGAAGGAGGAAGGGGCGAGGGGCCAGGCACCCGAATGCTCTTCCTGAAGTGTCCATCATTTCGGGTTAGGTGCCAGCACCATCGGTCCAGGGGCTGTGCCTGTGTCGCGCAGGGAGCGGGTGAATAGAGGCAGAAGGATTCAAACCGGTCATTTGTCACTCGGTTTTGCTGGTAATTCCTCTAAACAATGAACAGGCAATCTGGTAATGGGCCACAGATTTCCCAGATGAAAGCCAGCTTGTTATCACGTAGATGTATTTTCTGATAAAGGGTTTCTAAAATGGAGGCGTTGGCATCCAATTCTTTATGAAAATCGTATATATATCTAAATGAAGGCTGCATTATTTAAGTACACTGAAAGAAAATGGTACACTTAAGTATTTTGTGCATATTTGAGATCCTTTTCCCTTTGAGGCAAAACTTCAATTTTTCTAGAGCTAAAAGATGTTTGAATTAAAAAGGAACAGGACAAAATAAAAACGATTGGCCTCTGTCCCCGAAGAGGCCGTACCGCAGCAGAGCATTTAGCAAGGACCACATCGTTACCTGCTCCAATGGTGGGATGCTAGTGGGCAGAAGGACACTTACAGGTCTCCATAGGCCCTGCTGATGTGGCTGTAGTGTTGGCAATCAGGTAGATAATACCACGCCTGCATTTTATTTTAAAGTGCTGTTTTACTTGCAGTGTTCTCTGTTGTTCTAAATCAGTTTCCTAAAATGTATGGGGTTTTTTTTCCTCCTCTCAGACATGTACAGTTCAATACTGCTGAATATTTGATCATATAAGCATTAGACCCTAATCTCCAAGCCTGCAAAGCAGGCTGTGTGAAGTACCGCAGAGTGAGCTCTGTCATGAATGGTAGCAGCCCTGTCCTGCTGCTACTCGGATAACAGGGGAAAGGCTCTGACTTCTCTCAATATTGCATTCAGCAACCAAATCTTCGTATTATTCCTTTAAATCAAAACGGGCAATGCCACCCTAGACTAGTACGGTGCCTATCAGAAGTGTACATTTCATCTAAACATGTCTGAGAGAGTATTTATTGTCTCATTATAAAGAATATGCTGGCCCGATGTAAATGTCAGTGAGCTCAACACATTTTGTGCAATGAAACGGACAGATCTAAAACAGTAGCAAGAATCAGGCCTGGGTCCTGGGAACTGCTGAAGAGTGCTTGCTTTCGCATTTTTTTTAAAGCATTCTGCATTTGAATCCTTCTGCCCACTAGTTTGAGTCTCGATCAGCCTCAGAAGGGCAGTAACTTTGCACACACCTCTTTCCCTGAGAGGGCAAGAAATTATTCTTCATAAAGTAAATGATCTAGCAGGTTGTGGTGTGGGGGTTTTGCTTTGTTTTTTAACAAATATTTCCTTAGTCTGGACTTTAAACATTCCCATACACAATAAGGAAAATGTGAATGAGATGTCCTTCATGAACAGATGTGTTGGTGGGAAGGAGTCTTCTATGTGCAAACAGGGCAGTGTACAAACCGTGTGGTGTTCGGTTTTGTTGTCTGCAATCGGGAACACTTAGCAAGAGACAGTAAAGCATCTGGAAGATTATTTTGAAGTACACATGTATTGTTTTGGTGAAAACATCAGAAAAAAAGCCAGAAAATCCTTTTGAATTTCACCGTGATGAAACAAAGTCCCTCTATCAGGACATCTAAAAGCAATCCTGAAGTCCCCAGTGTTAATGATTACAAGGTGATTTTTCCAACAGAGAATCAGCTCACTAAAAAAGCATCTTGCTGTGCATATATAGCATGTACCAGCCTTTATTAAGGCATCAGCTGATTATTATTCTGCTACCGGCTTTTATTTTCTTCTTCTACTCCCTCTCTTGCAGGAAGGCTGCATACAAATATAGCAATCGATTGAGAGGAGATGTTCTTCCTTTACGAGATTAATTACAAACATAGGGATGCTGTGTCTAGTCCATGTGTATGATTGATCTTGTAGGAGGAAATGCAATAGGAAACTAATGCTTCCTTTTATGCAGTAAGCAAAGTTCAGAGATGTTTACATTCTGCTAGGTAAGCACAGCTGTCTAAAGATGTGAAGACGGATGGACTGTCCTGTCAGCACAAATTCATGCCGAGGTAACAGGCTATGCCGTCTCTGTGGACCTCTCTCCGGCCAGGAGGCTGTAGGGCCAGAATCGCTAATTTAGCAAACAGCTTAATTGTTTCACATTTTAATTAGCGGGAAGATCCAGGCAGAGCCAATGCGCTACAAGGGGAAGATGTTGGTGGACCACGCTGGTGGGGCCGTGGGACAAGGAGGAAGGCTCCTGGTGATGCCGAGCATGGGGTGGCCGTCGCAGGGCAGCTTTTCAGAAATTGCAAGAGTTTTTTCTTTAAAACCTGGCTGGCGTAAGGAGCGATCTGCGTTTTCACTCTCAGTAGCTCACAGCGTGTAGCTGTGGAAGCATCTGCAAAAAGTGCAGCGCTTAGCTGCCCTTGTTTCTATTTGTATATAAATATAATCTTACAAGCCCTGGATTTGGCTCAAGATCCTTCTGAAAAGGTTCGTTTCGTTCTTGGGCACAGGCTGGCACTTGTATTTAGGCTGAGAAACAGTGTCAGAGGTGATGGATCCAGCTTAGTGACTCAGCCTTCTTCCTCATGGTATTTTAAATAATGGATGTGCTACTGCTGATACTTAACTGCTGCCAGAGCTGCTGAAATATATGGTGTGTTTAAAATACTGATACAACATTGAATCTCTGCTCAGGCAGAGGAGGAGATCTCCACCTGGGATTGGTTTTCTCAAAAGGAAAAAGAAATCAGAGGGGGAAGGAGGAGGAGGAGGAGGAGGAGGGAGCCCAAGCCATAACATCTTGTAACAGTGTAAAAATGCCCTTCACCTGAGGCAGTAAAGCAGTCAGCTCTAGCAGCGTGTTGACGGAGAATCCTGAAATCGATGCTGCAGTCTGCGTTATATTTATACAAGCATATGCACTGCGCTGATGACGAGGGAGAGAAAGGGCTGTTCCCTGCGTTAAAATAATTAGTGTAATAAATACAGCCTGGCGAGCGCCAGAGGAAGTAGGGATCCCTTTGTTCACATCTCGCCACTTAGAGCTGGGTAAGCAAGTCTTGTGGAGTTAAGCTCAGAATTTACTCACGGTTTTATTCTCTGTCTAGAGGTCTTGAGCAGGATGCTCTGCTGATGCCAGAATTAAGCGACGCTGGATCTCTGCTGCCTTAGAGCAACGTCGAGGATTTCGGGGGTCTTTTCTTTTTCTTCTTTCTGTCCATGCAACTCCTGCCTGATAAACATGGATCTGTTCGCTGTTTAGCAGTCAGTTTGCTAGGCTTGACAAAGGTTATTGCAATAATTGATGTTCCTCTTCTAATAATTAATGTTAATGAGTCCACTAAACAGTAAACAAGACAACAAAGAACTGTTAATGAGACAGTCTTTACTCATTTGTTTAATCTTTTAGTAAGATAATGGGCGATAAATATATCACTATTCAGCCATCTTCAAGTCCTTAATGCGTGGAGAGTGTTTTAAAAAGAGATTTGAGCTGATTTTTTACACTTGCATTTAGTAAATTCAGCTGACTGGGTAGGTGGGGTGCCTGAAAGAATTGGGAGACCTATATAATTAAGTGCCTTGACATTCTGCTTCTGAAGGACATTGGCGGATATCCAAATGCTATGTTCTGCTCTCAAACCATTTAATTGAAACCATACCAGGGGCGGGGGGAGGGAGGGGGGCAAAAGAGAGGGAGATCTTGGCAAAAACCTTATGTGCAGTTTTTCGCTATTGGATTGACCAGACAGGGCAACAAAGCTGATAAAACAGGATTAGCAAAATTGCATTGTTGGATATTATATGCTATGTGACATGTACTACAGCAAAGGAATTTGGCAGGATTAACCTGCAGAGGATAAAGATGTACCAGACAAGAGGTCTGAATTAATAGACTGCTGTGACCAAAGCAAGGAAATCTATTTGCATGGGATGTTAAGGGCGGTAATAACCTTGCGGGATGGGGTTGCAGTTGATGTCCCGAGTCCTGCGCTGACCCCGTGCCCGAGTCCTGCTCACCACCCGGAAACTCGGCATACAAAAACCCGCTTGTTGGCACAGTTTCTCATTACAGTTTCCTGTTTCTAAATATTAAAAAAATGCTAATTCCTAGGCAGGATTATCTGCATTATTGGTTTTTTTGTTTTGGTTTTTTTTTCCCCCAAACTGAGAAGTTTATTTTCCTATTTATAGGAGAGGAGATTCTTCTCGTAATGCACTAGTGTCATCCTAATGTAAATATTTGGGTTTGGTGGTTTTCCTCAGGGCTTCTAGACCCAGCTGGCCGGATGGCACGGGAGAATGCAGTTCCCTAGCTGCTGGTTACTCAGCTGTTTAGGAGATTGTACACTTACATATGTGTAACCGAGCTGAAATCTTAAAGCTTTCAAACCGCGTAGCGTTAAAGAACATGAAACCTATTGCCAATAGATGAGTGAATAAAATCATACTAAGTAAAAATGGGAGAATATTAAAATTTCAGCTCAGACATACTCTAAGACTACGTCGGACTATTTGACCGAGGGGGTGAAGAAGCAGAAAACCAACCTCCATCTCTGGTACATGAAGGGGAGAGAAAGTCTTAGATTAAGTGTTCATTTCTCACTTGTACAACATATAATACTGTTTTTTACTTGAAAAGGCTTTTAAATTTGCTTCTTTGGGGAGCAAGCAATGCATATACAGTAGCCGGCTTTTTTTAAGTAGTCTGATATACTTCAGCGCAGATTGCATGAAAGGTTTCAGAAGGATTTAAACAACCTTGAAAAAGGCTCATATAATTTGTTTTTCTTTTCCCACCCACAGTACTAGTGGCAGACTTTAGTGTTCCCAGGGAACAGAGAACGTACAAAAAGTATTTGGCATTACTCCGTGTGTGACACAATGTGCTTCGTCAAGTGTGCTCAGTGCCACCACATGCGGTGAAAGATCTGCTCAGGGGAGACGATTCACCTTCATCTGGCATTATCGTGTCACCATTGATCCGCACCAGCCACAACACAAGTTCAGCTTTCAGGCTCTTCCTTTCAGAGTTGAAGGCTGAATAATAGATACGCATAAAATATAAATACATTGGTTTTTTCAACGTGTTAAAATTCCAGAAACTGCTCTTTAAATAAATGCTCTGTCAGTACAACATGACTGAGACTTTACAAGTGTGCACACATGCACAGGTGTCAAGAAATTTAGCTCCATTTCCTACAGCGACTAAAGTGCCTAACCTGTCTCTCTGGGATATCTTCTGTTAGTGCATATGTTAATCGCTCTTCTGCCCAGGGACTAAGCGTGACCACGTCTCCCTTCTCTGCGGGGGAAAGACAATGCATGAAGTTTCCTTTGGATTAAATTGGGCGGTGGGCATGGATGGCGGGGACGCTTCCTTTGTCAGCAAGGTCGGAAGTTTTGCCTCCACATCTAACCCATTTCAGGAGAACTATTAAAAACGAGCAGTTTCTCCCTGGAGGTTTGCTAGGTTTCGCATCACTTTCTTTTTGTCTGGTTTGCTTAAGGACTCCTGCAATGGGTCCTCATCCCAGGGATAGTCCCAAGCTGATTCACAGAAACTCTGCTTTCTTTTGGGTTTTGGTTGCTGAGGAAGGTCTGTAGTATACAGGATAAAGTTTATTATTTGCTTATTTTTTGCATGTGCCTAGATGAATTAGCCCAATAAGGAGTTGTTGGTAACCCCTTAAGAATGACTTGACTATTTCAAGCAAGTCATGGTACCATCCGTGCAGCATATTTGAGGTCAATCAGGGAGAAGCCTGTGTTCATTTCCACATTTTTTTGTCTGCTTGAAAAGCTGCAGGACTACCTGGACCTGTGCTCTTCCCAAGGCTGTTCCTGTAGTGCTGCAGCATTGCAACACTGAACTCTCGTGCTGCTCAAGAGACATGCTGCGTGCAGGCTACGATGGTCAGCGTGCTCACCAGCATCAGCCCTACGCAGGCGAGGGAGATTTCTTTTTCCTTTGAGCAATACAAAAGCCCCGGAATCCGTAACTCCCTATGTGGTTTTAAAAGAAGATCAGCTTTCCTGGTCAGCAGCGGGTTGTGTCTCTCAGCTTCTGCGAGCTCCTGAGGGATGGGCGCCTCAGAGGGGAATAAAGGGCCGGCAGGCTGGGACATTCATGAGTCCGAGCAGGACTTCTGTGGGGTGGGGGCACCTTCCTGAACGCCAACACACTGGGCAGCTTCTGGGAACGAACCACGCACGTGCTGGTGTCTCACCCACTTCAGAGGAGCAGACAGGGTGCAGGCGTGAGGGTTAATGGCGGCGGCGCGCTCGGGAAGCCACGCGGTCCCAGGGGCCACCACTCTCCTTTTGACAATGTCCTGGGATCTGTGAAAAAGCAGCCTGTTTCTCCCGTGTGTCTGAGGGCTTGGCTGAGTTACTAGCTTGCTTCCCCCGCCTGCCAGCCTCCAGCCCTCCCGAGATGAGCGCAGGAAGTGAGTAGCAGGAGCGCAGCTGTACACGTTACTGGCATCGCGCTGCAGGGGCTGCCTCTGCACAGCAGTAGATCTTGAGTGCGGAGCCAGTTTGCCACTTTTATTTCTTTTTTCTTTTTTTTTTTCCTTCCTTGGAGACATACACGCTTCACACTTCTGTATTTTAAACAGGTAGGGGTATATAACCCGTGGGATCGACGGACCTAACCCTGTCACTTTGCTTTCCAGCACGCGGCGGTGTGGAAGATGGACCCCGGAGGAGGGCAGAGCGTGGAGGAGCCCGGCGGCGGGGAGCCTGGCTGGGGGGCCCCCTCGGGTGCCGTGCAGCAGCTGGTGTTGTGAATCAGGCCGTCACCAGTCGGAGAACGGCTACTTCACAACACCAGGGTCGCACCGCACCACGGTTCGACCGCCGGCCGGAGAGGAGCGGAGGTTCCCGTGGGCAGGCAGGCGACGTGGAGCACCTCCTGGCTGCCTCCGCCCAAGCCCAGACCTGCAAAGGTAATCAGGTGCTCAACTCCTATTTAGGCACCAGCCTCCCACTGAAGTCTGAAATAGAAGTTAGGCCCCTAAGTATCTCTGTGGGTCTGGCCCCGAGACCCTGCCTTTGCTGTGCAGTGCAGAGCAGTGCTTCAGCAGGCACAGGGCAGTGCTGTCAGCAACATGGTCACTGCCTGTTTGCATGCCGTGTGAATGTTAAGGAACGGGTAACTTTTATTAAGCCGTGGCAAATAGTAAAAAAAAGCCTCTGAATGCTCCATGTGTAGTTCTCCCTGACAGTTGTGTCTGTGGTCCTTGCCTGTGACTAGTCCTGATCCCTTCCCTATGTAGACACCTGATCACGTTCTCTGTAAAAGATGCTGTACATACCAGGAAAGAAGCCAGACTCCTTGGAAATGACACTAAAACAGCCCTAGGTGTGTTGTAATGAATGAAAAAGCACCAAAAATAAACAGTGGGTTTATCCAGAAGTCGTAGCAACAGCTGCTGTCCTTAAAATAGAGAAAACATTTTATTTTGCGTTGCTTAAGCAACCCCTCATAAATTGTTAGGCATAGAGGGACAGCAAAGCACACTCAAACCGAGCCTGTCTGGAGTGGCCCTGTAACACATACCATGCGTTTCAGGTCTGAAATGCAGGCTCTTCCCTGCCTCCTCCCTTGTACCAGAACGCCAGCATGATGTTAGTTTGAGGGGAGCGGGTTACAGCAGAGTGCTTTCCATCCAAAACCAGCTCATGTTCATGGAGGTCAGCACAAAGCTGATGGCCATATACAAACTGAAATGCTGTTCAGTTTTGATCTCTGAAAGCAGCCATCTGCTCTTGGACTCAGGATGGGGTTTTCTCTGGTGGATTTTCCCTTCCTCCTACCCCCCCAAGATAGACTGGCTGTATGCTCTTGGGTGTTGGCTGGCTGTTCTCTTGTATGACGTAAAACACTGGATATGTCTAAAGCAAAGAGTGGAGAAATGCAGAGGGCGAACAATCAAGGTAACGTAGAACTGATGAGGGATTTTTTGAAAGTTTTCTTCGTTATCCTAACTCATCTGATTGAAGCCGGCAGTAAAAATGACTTAAATCCCATCCTGGACGTATGATTGCTGGCAGGCAGATAGACGTAGGGGAGAGTCAGGTTATACACAAGATCAGAGGTAGCATGGGACAGCCTGGAAATGAAAGGAGACAAAGGTGGTTACATTAGACCCATCCTAATCTTTCTGTTCAGGTGGGCTTCCTACAGAAGTAACCCTGAATTCCTTTCATAGGAAAAAGTCCACAACCAACACCATAAACAACGTAAGAGATGTATGGGAGGCTCACTCATACATTAGGAGAGGGCAACCTGTTGATGCAGTCTAGCATTGGCTTTTTTTCATTGATTAGAGGAAAAGCAAGACCGTGTTTCTAGTTCAGGCACTATGGCAAGGAGGAGTATCAATTTGTCAACCCAACATGCAAGAAGTCTGTTTTATTAAACTTATTCTTTGCTAACACAAACCGTGTGCTGTGTGGTAGTCTCATGTTCATTATAACCTTCTTTTAAAGCTTGATACCTTTCACTCCAGGGTTTGTTTCATCGGGTAAAATACACAATTCTTCAGAAACAGGAGGCAACAATGAAATAGCTCCAATAACCCCTGCACACATACTGATTTACATGAGCAGCTATTCATGTATAAAACTAAACACCATTTCATACTCTATTGTGAGCCAGAAACCTGTTTGACCTATTCAGTTTCTGTCGGTAAATACGCATAACATTTGAAATAGGTTAATGCTTAATATCCGCTGCCGGGTGACCTGATAGGCCATCTCCGTACTTCTTCAAGTATGATATGTGGAGACAGGTCATTTTCAGTTCCCTTTGTTAAAGAATTTCTTGGGAACATCACATTTCAGAGATACCTTTGGGGTATTTATTGTACTCCCTGTTTCTAACTTGAATCCATCACACTTTATGCTCTTCTAAAGTGATTTCCTAGCAAATTAATGCACACCATAATGTAGCACTGCTACTGAAAGTCAAGCACTCCTGCTTGTCATTAAGGAGCCTGATTGTGTCATCTCGTGAGGTGGATCGCAGGCTGAATAGCCGACCGTCAGCTTCAGGTGATGGAAGCAATTTCTGTTTGCTACCTTCAGCAGTTAGAAGTACTTGATGTTAGCGTGTGCTGCAGTGAAAGGTGAATGCACAAAATAAATAGTTCAATATGGGTTTTAAATTTGTGTGAGTGTTATTCTTAAATAAGCGCCTACAGTGTTCGTGTCAACCCCCATTCTGGCTGCTGAGCTGGAAAAACAGGGGCTCGCCGGGCTTCTGGGTAGCCCCCAAAACGGGAGGCCCTTGCAGTCTGTGGGTATGCCTGGAGAGCTTTCTGGTGCTTTCCAGGTCCTTTCTCCTACTTGCGTACTATTATAAAAAATGGTAGTTTACCCCCCAAAAATACCCCATTAGAATTGTTGAAAGGCCTAATTCTATAATCTTAATAAAACAGTGTGCTCAGCAGTGGGAAAAAAAAAAGAGCAAAGTCTATCAAAGCTGAAATGCTGGGCTGTAATCTCTTGTGAGATTTTTTTATTTTTAAGGGGTTGTTATTCCCAAAGTGCTTTTTGTATTGAAGCAAGTAATACTTCATTTCACCCTTGAACCCTTTAAAATCTAAATCTGATGGGTTTATTTTCTCAGCGCATCCACTTAGTACTACGGCTGTTCTTCAATTATTTTGAATAGCTGTCTTTGTTTCCTTCCTGGGCTCACCAGCAGCGCATGTAGCACTTCAGAGAGTAGCATCCTTGTAAATTTTGTTCTCTTTCCCCTGCATGCAAAAGCCAAGCTGACAGGCACAGTAGGGCTCAGCATCTCTCACTTTCTGTGTTCGCACGCATGCTGCTTTGTTATCGTGGGGTTCCTCATGAAAAGTGCCATTAACGGATTTCCTTTTCATCTCTTTAATTGGGCTTCCTCTTTGGCAAACAACTAATATGAAATTAAAATGCTATTTCAGGCAGCATTGCAAAGCAAACAGTAGGTGGGACTGAATTTTGGTACCCACAAACCTGAGTCAGGTTTTATTTCAGTGCTATAAAAGCATCTCAATAGGAGGGAGAAAATACAGAAACAGTCTTCAGGCATCTTAACACAGTGAGCAAGAGGTGACACTAAGGAGGAAGAAAAGGGGCTTGTTCACAGCTACCATTTTAAAATCCAAAGTAGGATTTTCATAGGAAGGCTGATCAGATTAAATAACCTATGAAACTCCCATCTGTTTATACTGTGCTTGGTACTTTGAAATCATTTCTGTGGGACTTGTGCTTTATCCAGCACATGGCAAAAAGACGGCCGGTGGCAAAGAAAGCAGGAAAACAGAAAAAAAAAGCAAAATTAACAAAGAAAAAGGGGTTGGGAGGGAAGCGGACAGCATCCCTGCAGCAGACATTGAGGCCATGAGGCCGGTCTACCTCACCACAGCCGCCCACCCCACCAGCAGCAGCAGCAGCAAGCAAGGCAATGGCAAAACCACGAGCCGGAGAGCAAGCGCCACTCAGCTGATGGCACCGAGTGGACATTATCTCGCTGTGAGTGAAGCAGCTGTGAAATGTAGGTCTTGGGCAGCAGAGATGTCGTGCTACTTCAGCACTTGATTTCCACGGCCCTGTATGCATTGCTGTAAGGTGGTTGCTCTGCAGTGCGGCATGCCTGGTGATGGCCAGCTTGGTTACCCTGTAGTAAATGACAGCAATTTTTACAGTTCACAAATGCAAGGATATATATTAGATATGTATTTTTAGAAAAATCAGAGTCCTCCCAGTCAGGCCTGAAACATGCACATAAAAGGGGCTGAAACATCCCCGTTGTGCAATGAAGTGGCACCACAAAGAGCATAAAAATCATGAAGTAAGGCTAAATAACCATTTCACTCAAAGGCTGATGTAAACAACAGAAGAGAGTAAGCAGTCTCTGAAGATCACATAAAGTACTCAGAGAAGTTTTATAACACATTCTCTAAGGAGATTCTCCCTGCTTAAAAGCCAAAGTAACCGAGACTTTGCTGTGTCATACTCCTTGTCTTCATGTATATAGGAAATTCCAAAAATTATGATGCTTCTTCGACAAACAGTTGCCTCTGTTCTTTAACAAGACTAGCTACATATGGCTCAATAAATGAGTTTTCATGTTGCATTTGATTAGACGTAGTCCTCCAACCATGCATTAGCAGGAAGGAGCTGCCCACACATGCAAGCTTAACGCACACAGCTCTCGCCGCCACAGAGACCATTTTGAAAAAGATGTGCAAAACAGCCCAGCCAGCCACTCTCTGATGCCTACGTCATGCCAGGAAAGCTCCTCTGCTCCCAGGGGGACACGGGCACTGTGCTGGGTGCCGGGAGGGAGGCTGGGACCAGGTGCCCACCCCAGTGCCACTGCAGCTTTGTGCCCCCAGCTGCTCTGTCTGCAGAGTCTGGGGCAGGGGCTCGGGATGGGCTGGTTTGTTCCTGGCCTGGGACAGCACACAAAAGCGGAACTGGGAAGAGACCTGAGGTCTGTATTAATATTTTGGGTGCGTGGCATCTCCATGATGCAGCTAAAAATTTTGGCAGTTTGGGAAGAAAAGCCCAGTTCTAGAGGAGAACTCTTTGGCATATGTCAAAAATTCAACATCCAAATACCTTGTCCCCCGTATGCCTTCAGTGAAGTGGTTATTAAGATAACTAAACCTGTATTTTAATTCCTTCCTTCGCATAGGGGTCTCATGCCCTGACCTCTTTCCACGCTGGTCTTCCTGCCATTTGGTATGTGTAGCTGTGGTAGCACGTGTCCCTGGGCTCTCCAGGAGAGCTGGCAGCTCCTCTGTGAAGAGCAGCCGTGGACTGAAGCGGCTGCTAATGCTGCAAATTGCATTTAATTTCCAAAGCTCCAGCTCAGTTTCATCACCACAGAGACACCAGATCTGGTGGAGGTCTGAGGAGACAGCACTTTGTGCTGGTTTTACCTCGCCCTGCTGAGGCACATGTCCATAGGAGGGGGGTAGTGATGGGTTCCCACCCAGCTGCTCTCCTCCCCAAAGCCTCCCCTGATGGCTGAAACAGGAGTAGGTGCCCACCACCCTCAACTGATAAAGAGGAGGACAGTCTTCTGGAAAAGGCACTGCTCTCCCCGTACGCCCAACAGCCCTATTCCTTGCCAAATGGTAAAAGGCTTTAGCACTGACAACCTACAGGGGTTTTACATGACTATTTTTTATGATGTAAAAATACTGGTTTCCATAGTAGCAGCCATGTGGGCCGGCACTTACCCCAACTCTGGAGAGGCATACATTGCAGAAGACTCTTGGAGAAAAAATCCCCACGTGCCCCAGGGAACCGCTGCACATCAGCAGGGTGTTTCCAGGGGAAGCACTCCTGCTTTCCATAACCTCTCCCTTCGCTAGATTTCAATATATCTAGTTTATTATTTTATTGTTCCAAATAAACTTTTGTTGTTGTTCTACCTTAGGGACCTCCAGAGAGACCCGTAACACAATGGCAGCATCTCCCACATCAGCTGCAGTGTGTGATAACTCTCTGGTGAGAAGAAGCAACTCTTTTCCTCCAGGGATGGTTTTTGATCTCTTCCCACTTTCAGCTAGTCTAAACCCAAAAGTATTGAATCACATTCTGGCAACTGCGTTGCTGAAAAAGCGCTTCTAGTTTTATTACTTGAATTAAAAGCATACTGTCTTCAAGCCTTGAATTCAAAATAGCAGTGTCTTTGCTGCTTAATGACAAGGTAAGGGAAGCGGAGCTGGTGACTGCTCCCAACAGCACGTGCCGAGGGAACAGCATCACTCATCTGTCATGAGGGAGAAGTGTCTGCTGTCAGGGAAGGGTAACCTAGAAATTCCCCCCCCCCAGCAATGCAACGGTGAGCGTGCAGGCAGCTGCCTGCAGTGGGAGGTGGTGCATGCCCTGGTACTGACACGAGAATAACCCCAGGGCCAGGGCAGCCCAAAATGAGCTTTCCATGCTCAGGACTGCAACAGGCTGCTCAGTCATGGTCAGCTTTGGGTGGAGTTGGCTTGTTTTAACCTGTGTGAAAGAAAGCCCATCTAGTTAGGGTTGGGTTTTTTGCCTTTGTAAACAAAGCAGCTATATTTGTGCTGGGGAAAGGGGAGGTGTTCACCAAAAAGCCTCCCCGTCCCTGCCAGGATGAGCAAGCAGCTTTCCAGCAGCCTAATACCGTTAACACAGATGCCTCCGGCACGGTGCAGCCAAGCTCCCCACTCAGCTTGTCTTTGGCTGCCCGTGTCCCAGGCACGTCACAAATCCAGGCACCTTCACCGGGGCTGCAGCTTCGTTCACAGGAGCTGAAGACTTACTCCCTCAAAGCTAAGCCCCAGAAAAATACCACATTGCAAAATACAGATGTTTCATAGTGACTGAAACACTCGGTGACCAAGAAAACCCTCACATGAGCTTTCTTTTCTAATAAAGCAAATTGCACTGCCTTGTCATGTGAATTAATATCCCCGCAGCATGGCTTTGTGTATTTATTCCTTGCTGATGTTGCTTTTGATCACTACTAGATGAAAATGAAATCTCAGATGCTTCGGGGCTGCTGTTAGGACAGATTCAATGAGATGAAAACACATTTCAGGAAATACCACTGAAGCCAGTTTTTGTTTTAATTTCCAGGGACACGCAGGGCTCCAATTCCCCAGACACAGGAGGAATTGCAGTCAAAGAAAGGCACACTGAAAACACACATCAAAAGTCTGTCCTTCCAACCCGCAGAAGCAAATGTCATTCAGAGGCATTGTTGTTATCCCCCTCAGTCACAAGACTCTTCCTTTTGAGGGCAATATGTGGGAATCCAAGTCCCTTTCTTCACAGGCTTTTTGAAGATGACATGGTCCCTGAGCACAGACTGCAGCCAGGGCTGTAGCACCCCAGCACTCTCTCTACGTGCTGGTCCCACAGCCTCTGTCCATCTGTCTGTCAGTCCATCAGTCTGCCCCATCTGTCCTGTCTCCAAGTTACTCAAAACCTCACTTTGGTGACTGACTTTCTGCCTGGCTCGTGGCCTTGCAGGCAGGTCCCCAGCTGAAGGCATCACCCCTGGCTTGGGGAGCATGGGGAGCTTATCCGTAGCTAAGGTCCTTTTCTCACTCTAATACGGGATAACCTCCTTTCTCTTGAAGTTTATATCCCCACGTCCCCATCTGGGAGGAGTACCTAGTTGGGGAGGTGCTATGAACATCGGGTAAGGCATAAGGTGCTCCTGTCGCTCAACACTTTTAATTACCCAACTGGCCTAAGGCAAATAGTGCCAGACCAGATGATTTATGCTGTGTAAATCACTGCTTTTCACGATCCGCTTGGTTCAAACCCGACATCAATCAGTTTAACCTACATCTGAAGAATCGGGTCTCTTCTTCTAATTTAAGCACATGAATGGAATCCACTGAGTCTCATAGTTAGATCTGGTCAGGAAAAAAAGTGACTTTCTGCCATACATTCATAGAAGGAAAAATCCATATTTGGAAACAGTTTAATTGAAAAAGTCAGACACTCTGTTATTGAACATAACCCAGATTAACAGTG
This sequence comes from Gymnogyps californianus, assembly GCF_018139145.2. Lineage (NCBI taxonomy): Eukaryota > Metazoa > Chordata > Aves > Accipitriformes > Cathartidae > Gymnogyps > Gymnogyps californianus. The sequence goes on from NC_059472.1 coordinate 121,756,899, forward strand.
ACAAACTCCAGGATTTTCTCAGAAGGAAAAGAAAAATCCAAACCATTTCAAAATGAAATTTTTCCTATAAAAATTAGCATTAAGTGGGGGAGAGCAAAACTTCTGCCCACACCAGCCTCCCCCCACAGGGCAGTGGCAAGGGTCTGGGTGCCCTGAGTATCTCCTGCAAGGGTGTAGGGTGGGCAGGCACAGCTCCCTCCTCCTGCCACTCCTGCTGTGCCAAGGGGGCTTAAAAGACCAAGAAATTCAGCCTCTTTCAGATTTTCTTTCAGCATTTCCCCAGCTTTCTCCATATATACATCGCACATAACGCAGTGGGGTTATGACACACAGCAGGGTTTTCTAAACACTCGTAATAATAAAAAGTAATAATAAAAAGCCCCGACCATCCCCATCTGGGTGTCTCACAGGAACGGATTTAAAGAACTCATGGTCTACAGACAGGGACAGAGCTTACAAAGATGCTGAGGAAATCCCACCACCCTGTTGCAAGGTGGGGAGGAGGCCTCTGATGCTCTACAGCCCCTAACTGGGTCTCAGCCACCCGCATCGCCATTTTGGCCCAGTTTCAATCTCGATGTCCGCACCTCTCCAAAGACTTCCAGATGAGAGAAGTGAACAAATTAAGTTTGCTGCCACATCAGCCCAAAAACCTCATAGCAAGGGAACAGACCTCGGACCTGACGTTCTTAGCAAGACCAAATGAAACCCTCCACCATGTGTGAGGCTCGTTGGGGCCATGTTTCTATGCACAGACCAGCATCAGTCATCTGCAGTATGAATATAGTAATACAAATATACTGAAGTGACTCAGGAATTAAGGAATAAAAAACCTTGTACTTTCCTCCAAAACTGTAGGTTGGGAGGGGAGGAGATAGCTGAGAAGAGTTCCAGTGCCTTTGGGAAGCAAAAAAAGTTATATCGTGTTCATTTTAATTACCCTGTGAGGGAGCACAGCAGCCTGGGTGAGTTTCCTGCTGTCCCACAGCAGGGTGTGGTTTCAGCATAGTAAAATACAGCAGAACAAATACCAACCCAGATGGGAGTTTCTGAAACTCTCCCCCAAGTCTTTCCTCTTTCCCCAGATAACCCGAGCCCTCTTATATGGCCACGACACAGTAATTTCACCTTCGTTTAGAGCAGAAGATACTGAAATGGAAACTTGGGGGGGGAAAAAACCCTTCCAGATTGAAATCAAAACAAATCACTTTTTTGCATATTAATAAGGCTCCTGATTGAAAGTGTTCTAGCTGTTCACGGCGGAATATCAACAGTAGATGCTGCTAATTTAAGCCTGGCTAATTAAAAGCGAAAAGAAAAAAATCACTCCCCTAGAAACAGCCGCACGCAAGACGCACTCACCCAGCACATTTCATCAATCTCAGCTTATTATATCTGGGTTTAGGGAAACAATCCCATGGCTTTTTTTCTCTCTTACTGGGTGGGGTTTTCCCACTGCACGTTGCCTCCAGCACCCTGCCCCTCTGCGGAGCCAGCAGCAGTGACCGGCGGGACCCACAGGGATGTCCGTGGCTGCGACCTGTTTGGGACTTCGGCAAGGCATCACCAACAGCGTGAGGCATTAGAGGTGGCTGAGCTGGAACCGTCCCTGCAGCAGAGCCTGTAAGGATTGACAGCTGCCAGAGTGCCATCGGGAACTTGTCACAGGTGTGCTCTGACCCTTGCCCAGCTCAATGGTAAAAACATTAAACTGTACCAGCCCCGGGACTGACCCCCTAAGAACCAAGCCACATCTCACCAATTTGGCTACAGGGATACTATGGGATATTGTGGCAAAAACCTTGCTAAAGTAGGGGAAAATGGCATCCACCGCCATCCCCTGGCCACCAAGGCTGTCATCTCACCTCACCGCAGCAAGCAATCTTGTTGGGCACGATCCTGCTTCCCCCCCGCCTCCTTACTGATTACAGATCAGTAATTTCATTTGACAACTGCACACACAAATGATGGAAAAACTCGGGGAAAAAAATGAATGCAGGCAAAGTGTAGGAGGAAGGAGGGCCGTATCCTTGACTGCAGAGCGCTGGCGGTGTCCAGCGGGAGTCGGGAGAGTGGGTGGCAGCGAGATGCCACTTTCCCCAAGCAGCAGTTTTGAAGCAGAGCTATTGTAGGAAAAGCTGCTGATGGGCTCTCAAAAAGCCACCGAGAGCTTTGGGTTCACGGCTCGGAGGCGTACGGCTCGGGCAGCGCGGCTGCTTATGTTCACTGGTTCGAAAGGGATGAGGGGAAAAGAATCAGATCTGTGACCATCGGTTCTGTGCAGACTGAGCGTACCTGCTGTCGGGCAGTGCCCGTCCACAGCTGCTCTGCGAGGCGGCGGCCAGCCAGACCCATTTTCTCGCTACCCCTTCAGCAAGCATCCCTCTTCTCCTTGAGCTGGGTCTGGGCTCTGCAGCCTGAGCAGGGAGGAGAAATGTCTCTGCAAGTCTGCTGTCAATCAGCACATTTGCGCTGAAATGGGAAACAGGGCTTTGTTCTCCCCTTTTTTTTTTTTTTTTTATTTTACGGTTATTTATTGTGCGTCTTTGAATTTGCATCCCAAGGGCTTCTGTATGACAGAATGTAATAGTATTAGTCACCATTTTACACATTAGGGAACATAATATTTAGCACTCATAACAATCTCTAGCTTCAAAGTGCCACACAAACATTAAAAATACACTGTATTTTTCCCTGTTTTTTTCAGGGATAGCTTGTTCTTGCCTGAAGCTGTACAAATTCTCTTTGTATTATCCCTCATGAGAAATGGGGCTTTTCTGTCACCACCTCTGTCACACCAGAGGATGCCAGTTTTCTAGCCTCTCTCTCAGAGCAGCTCTGAACAAAAGGGACTTCCCTGGCTCCCCCTTTTCCCCATCCATCTGCAGCTCCCACGCACCTACCATATTCCTGGCTACTGAAGTCCAAGTCCAGCATTAGACAGCACCAGCAGTGGTCAATCAATCCTTCCTTCGGCAGCTTGTCCCGTTGCCTGTAGGATAAAAACTACAAGATGTTAAATTTCTTCTTTTCTGCCGACTCTTTGCTCTTGCTGCCAATAAGCTCATTCTCTGTACAGGACTAGAGATGTGTGTTGTAACCCACCTCATCGCCCCATGGTTGGAGTCATGACAATGACCCAGATGACTTGCAACAGGCACATTTGAACAGTGGAGGTCTGCAGAGCTCATGGAGGTAATGGTGAGGCTGCTCGGCGTCATTCTGGGGATCAAAAGGACCTTGTCTAGTAAATCTGTACCCTGAGAGGAATGCTGAATACATCTAATGGAGAAGTAATATCTATCATGTGGGAATATCCAACTTATGATATATTCTCATAACTCTCACTTGTATATTTGTTAGACTGGAAGAAATACGATTTATATAATCGGTGACATAACATTTTACATGCTATGACATATTATGACTTCTGGGTCCCATACAGCAGCATATGAAAAGTGGTTAAGAGTTTAAAATCTGTTCTCTTAACACCAGTAATTTTTCTACCTGCAAGAGTCTGAAGCTCTTGCAGGATCTATGGAGTTCCTCCAAGTGTCCTGCAAAAGACAACTAAGATAAACAAGCTTGTCTGTTATTTAGTATATTTCTGCACATATTACATTTCCAAAGGGCTCTGCACCTCTGCTGGAAAACATTTGGGATCCCCAAATCAAAAAACACCTCTTAATGTTATGTCTCAAGAAACACTTTTTGATCCTTTGCATAACAGGTCTTAATCCTGCCTTCAGTTTTACTGCATTTAGACAACTGAGCAAGAAGGATTAAAAATACTGTCTCAGTTGGAGACATCACACAGGATTTGTATCCATTCCCCAACTGTGATTTGTAGCGCGATGAATTCTCAAGAAATATCTTAGCTTGGCAAGTGCATTCCTGGAAAAGAATGATTCAGGCTGGATGGGATCTCTCTTGGGTCACCTAGCCTGTCGCCCAGTAGTCATGGCTATGCTGTGACATTGGTTGCATTGAAAGGTCTTCAGTGAAAGAAAACCGAAAAGTCTGTCATGGTATGTGTGTCACATGCACTAGATTTGACAAACAGAAAATCCCAAATCTAAGAACAATGAAGCATATAAATATGCCAATTCAGGAGTCATAACAATCCACAGTTTCCACAAATTGCACGCATTTTTCTTCCAGCAGCCCCAGTCTTACACGCCTCATGCATTTTAATGCACACTTGCAATGTAAATGAGTTTCGAATAACTCCTGTTTGTCAGCTGAACAAAACCCAAAAGTCTCAACCACAGAAAGTTTCTCCAGACTCAACAGATGATCAGCTGTGCTTCCAGCCTCAGCCTCTGCAGACAAGTCAGTGCCTGAGCTTTGGGGAAGAGAGGGCTGGGACACTGGTCCTCAAGCATGCTGCTTTGGGAGGGGGGAAAAACTCACAACCGGGAGTTTGTTCTCTCAAATTAAATTCCCTGCCTACGCGCAATTGCCAGGTAAACTGAATTCTGTAGCCCACTTTAAAAGAGGAATAAAATGTGCTGCCTCTCGAACCACCATGGAAGCATCCGTAGTTTCTACAGTGCTCAACTGCAAGCCTGTAGACATCTCAGCTGAGCAGGAACCAGGGACCAGTGCTCATATAAGCCCATGCGGCCCCGGGCCCTCACCTCGTTCCTTAGTGCGGGCAGCCAGCAGCCAGGTCCTTCCCACGGTATTTCAGCTGGTGTCTTTTTGCACTTCCTTAATTTTATTTCATGATGGGTGGGGAAAAAAAGTCATGGCTTATATTTCACTGAGTGCTTTGTACACTCACTCATTTGCAACAGATGTAAGCACGGATGGATTCAGTACAACTTCTTAGTCATAAATGAAAAACTCCCCAGCCTGATCATGGAGGCACCAAGTTTCATACATCCATGTGCACATCCCTCCTCTTTTCCTGGTTGTCTGCAGAGACAGAGCCCTACCGTGTGTCATCACAACCCTCCTGCAGTCTCCAGGGCTCAGCCACTGACCAGAAGCTGCCTGTAACTTGCCCCAGTAAGGCTGTTACCCGCTCTCAAACTCTCTTTTCTCCTGTCAGATTTAAGCAGTGTCTTGTCAAATGAATACATGTATTTAATCACCTGCAAGGGGAGAATAAGGGGATAAGAAGGAAAAGACACTTCTAGGTTAGTTTTCATAGACTACCATGAAGTGCATGTCAGTGTGCACTGGTATAACACACGGCGGGACCAGCCCAGGGTGCAAACCAGCTGTATTCTGGGTCTTTATGGGGCTCTGCTTCTGCAAAGTTGGAAGCTCTGTTTTGCAGGATGATTGAGCTTACCATCATAGGAGATGAAAATGGTTTGGTGCAAATTATGCCCTGTGTTCTCCCTGTTTAAATTGGGTTTTAGCACAACAGAGCTGCCTCCAGCCTAACCAGCCAGTGGTCTTTGTTCCCAGGCTGGAGGAGCTGTGGTGAAGTAAAGTCTTTGTGCGAGCATCATTTCTAAACTCCTCCCAAGCCTCGCTCTTCGCTCCAGTCATCCAGGAAGCTCCCAGGAGGCAACGCAGTCACCTCGGCTCCGACTCACAACTTCTTCAGCAAAAGGCAAAAGAATTATACGGAGTATAGCCACATCCCATCGGTGCGACAGTACAGAGGATTTCTGTGGAGAGGACCATTGGAGCTTTGATGTATGGGATCAGGTCCATTCATATGTGGGCCATGAAAAAATCAGCTATATGAACAGTCCTCATCTTCGGTTACATCTACCAAGCAAGTATGGCACAGACTTGACCCAGGGAACCAGAGGCCCATCGCAAGGTCATAGTTTTGAACAGTCTTACCAGCTGGGCTTGCACAGTCCTCCCCCGAACCAGTCATGGAGTTCCTAAGATTTTGCAGGGCTAGGCGTAACTTGCTGATATTTAGCTGGAGATATTTAACGTATTTATTTATTTGCAACAGGTCAGAAGTGAAATAGGGCAGATAGATACTAAAACACAAATCTGAGACTTCTCCACTTTTGGGACAGACATTTTCTAAAGACTTATCTGGATGCCTGCACCCACTCGGTACCCAGCTTTCTCCATATTAACATTTGCAAATGATGCTTTGAAATATTCCAGTTCTTTTAGGGCAGAGAGATTTCTCTGAAAGGAAAACCAAGTCAGCTATGATACATTGCTCTCCTTCTTCCCTTAGCAGGTCTCTGCAGAAACTGGATGTCACACTGACAGGCAGCTGGTGAACCGCAGGCAGAAGTAACAGCCAGTTTTTAAATAGCACAGGTTGCCGATTCTCGTATGCAAAAAGTGGGTGCATGGAGGCACCTAGGATCTAATATGAGGTTAAATCGGGGTCCTAACCTTGCCCAGGCTCACAGCAGAAGCAGGTAATTCAAGGGTTATTGTCAAGAGGCTTTGCTCCAGGCACACACTTATAGAGCAGCTGGGAGGGGGTGAATCTTCCCCGGTGCTGGCTCCTCTGCATAATACAGCATCAGGGTTGTCCAGGTTTACACTGCACCTCTTACAGAGATGGTAGAAACTGCTCAATTTCTGTTTCTCCGCCCAACCCACAAACCTAAAATAGACTCTGGATAAAGCCATGGCCTCGTGACCCCCTCTTGCACAGACTGAATTAAAGCTATCGCTGAAGGTGCCCTATTGGCAAAGCTAAATGGCTATACGTACTGCGTTTGGACAATGCAAAGAACTGATAAAAGGCACTGAACAGCTTTAGAACTATTAGAAGATGTCACCTTCTTCTCCAACTGAAGAAGGAAGCATTCAACCACAGCCTGTTCATTCCCTGTGACCCAAAAACCAGACGCAGGGCTGCTCACTGAGCAAACCGAGCAGGAGAAGTAGGCAGCAAAGAGAATTTGGAGCGACTGAAGATCAGAATGGGTAGAGAGGTCATAAAATAAATAACAAGATAAGGAGCCAGACGTGAAGCAGAGATGTCACGCAGAGCATCAAAATGAGCAATTGCCAGTGGGCAGCGCATCCATCACAAAGACGTGGTACGTTGGAGGAATCTCACAGGTGACCAAGGGAAACAGAAAAAAGCCGTGCACTGCTACAGGACCCGCTCCAGGCAGGGGGCTGTTGCTCCTCCAGCAGAAAATAGGAGTATAGGTGAGCAAGAGCCTTTTTCTGGGAGTCAGTTAATTTAATGCTGCTCGCAGCATAACTGCAGCAAGAATGCAGAATTTCAAGTGTCACGTAAGTAAATTTGTATTAAAGTAACTGCAATTATACACAGCCTGCACTCACTCCCATGGGAGGCTGTGGCAGGTTTGTGATGGACTTCACTGGAAGCAGAAGTACGATGATAATCGATACAAGCACAGCCATCATTTTGCATTTTCTTGTAGCTGCCAAAGCCTACGATAGTAAAAAGCAAAGGGCTTTTTAGATTACAGAGCAAAGGCCTGCAGAGATTTCAGCTACTCCCTGAATAATGGCATGTGATCAAGTCCTTTTGTGAGCAAAAAAAAAGAGAATTTCCCGCTACGTGCATGTAATTCCAATGCTGTGATAAGTTATTTGTTTCACTGCTAGTTAGATCACTGCACAGTGTTCAGTGGCACAGAAGGTTTTGGTCAATCAATGCATTTTTCATCTCTCATATAAATACTGGTTTGTGCCTTAACTGTGTTAGTGGCAAATGGATCTCTGGTCTAACAAAAGCAAAACTAATTTTAGTGCTGTGAATAACCCACTGTGCTCAAAAATTAACCACTTCCTTCAATTACACACACAACCAGGTAGCTGAAAAAGTCGTTCAATATATTACAAGTTTGATTGCTTTTTTTGGGGGAAAAAAAAAAAGGTAATAACAGAAAGAACAGCAGTTTGCCCATCCAAATGGCAGGGGGGCCAGCGGGGATTAATGGGAGGCAACCAGTGCTGTGGGTGGGTACCGAAGGTTGCTCCCTCAGTGCATCTTAAGTTTGTTGGGAAGAGAAAGGCTTGCTGAGCACCACTACCACAGAAAAGCTGAGGGCTGTGAGGCTGAAGGTGTGATTACACCGATGAGCAGCCAGTGCAAAATATGCTCGTCCCTTCCCAGATAACTGCGGCTTATTCCACACTTCCTCATTTGGCTGCTGTGCCTGGCTAACCTAAAGAAATAACAAGTTCTCTAAACAGAATTTATTTTCCAAGCAGATACCTTGACCTGCTTCAGGATAAGCCCAGACAATTCCCACGGACTCCACGCAAGGTGGATTCACTCGTCATCTCCTCCAAGAGTCCATTCGCCTCAGAGCAACCTGATATCCCCAAAAGAAACAGACGGGAGAAAGGGAAGTGCTAAGCACCCACTATTCTTCCTGGGACACTAACTTTCTATTGACGAGACCTCTAGATTTCATAGGGTACGTACAGAAGCGTAGAGCGAATAACTTGCAAGGAGCCAGAAGCTCCCTTTTGTATCCCAAAGCAGAAACTCATAGTGCGCTTTGCTCTCATTTGGGGCCAGTGATGTGACTTGCCAGAAAACTTCAGTGGTTATCGCAGAAACAGACTCAGACAAAAGAGAGACAAGAAAAAGAGACAGCGGTCCCGCAGAACAGCCAGACCAAAATGATGCAACCGTCGCACGAGTCGCTGCTTGGGGAGCTGGGGCCAAGCTTCCCCGCACTGGCTCTCGGGGTGTGCACTGCCAGCCCACCGCTACCTCCTTGAATTCCCCTCCAAGCAGGCTCAGGTAGTGCTGGTGTTTTGAGGGGGGGCAATACGCAGGGCACGCTTTGGCTTTTGAGTGCTCCAAGAGGAGCTCAAAGACCTGAAGGAGCTTGAAATGGAGAAGAGGCTCTATCTACCAGCACGGCATGCGGAGACCTGGCCCCAGGCAGGGTTAAAATCCATTTTGCACAGTGCTGGCATTAGAAAAAAAACATATGCACGTGCACAAAGTGTCTTTTGTAGAGATTGGCCAAGAGCAGGTGGAGACAGGGAGAGGACAGGGGAAAGATGGTAGGACAGCAGCGGAGACAATCCTTACCTTAAGCTGCCGTGCAGAAACTGTTCAAAAAGAAGAGAAAGAAGGTAATGATGAAGACATGAGACCTTAGGCCAGGGAATTAGTAGATTTTTTACCTCGGCTGTACGTTGAAGCTCATGGGAGCTGCCAACCTGCTCCCTGCTGCCCACTGGGCGCACACGGGTGAGAAATCAGGGAGTGGACCTTCACGGTGGCAGTTCATGACGATAGGGAGTGCGAGTCAGAAAAGGGGCATCCAGCTCCCTGGTTTCTTACCGGTTCCAAGGCAATCACCCTGCCCTCTAACAAGCAAAACCCTTTCACCAAGGGCTGGCAGGATTTCTGCGGTTTTTACAATCTTTGGGTTCCCTATGTAGTCTTGGGGAGATCTAGTCTCCTCTTACCTAAACTAACCTCTTCACTGCAGTGTCTCCTTCTCCACTGGCTGTAGAGCAAACTGTGCCTCTTTCCCCTGCTGCCCGAGTTAGAGGTGGTCACTGGCCCCTCGGTGCCAGAGGGCAGAACGGGACACGTCCTCCCTTGCTCCTGCACCTTCTTGAATTTCTCCCGGGAAGACGGAGATGAGCAGCAAGAGTTGTTCATGCTCACTTCTTCTCCTACCCTGTGAGGGTGCAACACTGAGATGCAGGGCTGAGACACTTGCAACTTGTCCTGAACTTTGCTCCTCTACCAAGAAAATGCCAGAGCCTGGGAACGTGCACTTTTCTCCCCTCCCCGTCTGCTTTCACCTGCATGCAGTCAGGGGGAAGGATATATCTGAAAAATGGTTGTACAGTTCTCTTAGTAGCAAGTCCTGCTACTATGCAGCATGATCACTGGGTTTAAAAGGGTTTCAATTTTCAGCACTTTCCTCTGTGTACACTCTCTTTTGACAACATGATGTCCTATTGCAGCTCTTTTGCAAATTTTTTAGCTATCTGGGAGAGAGGTGTGACGGACAGATTTGGCTATTGCCTTGTGCCCTCAGACAGGGCACAAGGATAAGGGGGGTCATAGCCGATCTCTGCCTTCCCCCAGTTGTCCTGGGGTCAGCCAGATTTAATGTTTGCATTTTGTTTGATTCATTCACCACACTATCAGCGTAACCCAAGACAACATGGGTGACATTTGTTGTGAGCTGGCCCCTTTTTCATTAAGAATTGGCCTAAATCCACACACATTTAATGGTAATTGCTAGGCAGGCAGCACAGAGCAAATACCTTTTATTTCAAATCCAAGACAAGTCAGTGCTGGCTGATAGTTTGTTGGCACTTTCCTACATTAATTAAGTACCTCTCATCTAATATTACACGCGGTCTTTCTGAAAACCCCCAGTGAAAAGTCTATTTGTTAAAAGTGCCAGTTGAAGTCAAAACAACATCCAATATTGCAAATTAGGATTCCAGATTCCAGGATGGGATCTATTAGTCTTTCCCTGTTTAACTAATTAAAAACATGGAGGGACAGAATTTGTTTTGTCATTCTTCTGTCCGAAGGACTCCTTACAGTAGTTAAGAAAAGAAAACAAAATTCCCTTCATTAATCTTAAGATATCGGCTGGCTTACCCATCTGTGAGCAAAGAATGTTTTTGCTTAGCTTGCTTAACTAAATGAATCTTGGTTCACTTGCTTGCAGCTGAAGATAAATTAGGCTGATTATATACGAAAGGGCATACAGTACATCTAGGAATTAAACTGTGACTGAGTATTTAGGATGAATGAAATGAATAGGCAGCAACAGCTTTGCGTTGCTTTGAACAATCAGCAGTCCCCTTCTCTCGCAATCTTTTTAAAGCACTTTCAAAATAATCCTCGGTGTTATTCTTGTGTGTAAAGTTGCTGGTTTGCAAGTATGGATTTTTAAAGAAACAAAAAAATCCCCATGCAAACTTTTTCCCCTTTGGTATGGGAAGCATCACTGAGCTCAGCAGCTTGCTGCGATGCTGCCTTTCGTACTCAGCTGAGGAATTCCTGCCATGCCACGCTGCCGGGCTGCTCCGCGTACAAATCGCAGAGGCAAGCAATAGCACTGTATCCTCCAGCACTTTTATTTCCCACATCTCTCTTACTCCATAGGACGCTACAGAACGTATATCGTATCTGCTGCAAGTGCTTGACAGGTGGTATTTCACAATCACTGCTCTTGGTGGTATGGGGAGTAGGCTGAAATACTGAGTTCTTCACGTGTCGATGGTTTCCAGTAATTAGCATATTTCAGCCCAAATCACAAACATCCTCCCTTGAAAAGAATGATAATTGGTGACAAAATCCGTGGCATGCAGTTTCATCAAATGCAAATTTGGGCTAATAAGATAGACACTAGGCTGCACTAGGAGAATAAAATGCACCATAATTTTGGTAAAAAAGTAATTTTTGCTAACATTTTGGGCATAATGATTTTTGAGAGGACATTTGTAATTTTAGTGTTTACGGGATAAAAGTGGGGATATGAAATACATAGACAAAAAAGCCTTATAGGACTGTTCTTGTAGCATACCATTGACCATGCTCTGTACAACTGCTTCTCAGTATGTCCATGAAAGATCAATACATCTCAAACAAACTGGAGCTTTAGGTGTCCAGATCCTCTCTGAAACACACATCCTCATTTGTGCTACTCCAGGCACTTGCTGAGATGCAGTAATTCCAGTTTTGTGCTCTCTCCCCTCAGTACGGATGCAAAAGAGAGGTGGAAGACTGCCTCTCTGGTTGTTTGAGTCAACACAGGCTTAGGTTGGTGCTAGCTCCTTTGCAGTGCTGGTTTTGCAGCTTCATAACCCAAGCACAGGGTCAAGAAGATGTTTGCTCCTGTGATTGATGTCAATAGGGGAAAGAAAAGCAATCCCTCTAGCAACAGGAAACATACATTTCTTGAATAGTGGGTGTTGCCCATATACTGAAATCAGATGAAAACTGAAAGGCAAATATTTGTGCCCGGGCAGGACAAACAAACCTCTCTTTTGAAAACAACAGACAGCTTCTGGGAAAGGTGGCAGAGGCTTGAACTGGCCAGAATCCTGCTGGGGAAATTCCCAGGGAAATATCTCTAAACAAAGAACTACACTAAGGTATTTGGAGCTTGTTGACCAAAAGTCTTTCTACATTACGATCATCTTAAGGAGAGATGGTCTTGAGGGGCACCTTGACTTGTATTTGCAACTACACGTAACTCCTCATCCATTTGGTATTGCATGCAGATACACTGCTACCTCTCAGGTGCCCGTGGGCGACTGAAAGACAGAAATACTGAAGTTGTTTTACCCACTATGACACAGGGAGCCCAAGCCGAAGTGAATACTGAGCCCAGGTCCTCGGGGTCTCAGCTCACAATTTCAGCTAAAGCCATCTTATCTTCCCATCCCTCGCTCCCAAAGTCTGATTGTACTTTCCATCTGCACCTGCTCTCCTCCAGCTTGGTCATCCTCGCTCCCTGCTGACCCGTGCCTGTACTCCCGTGACCATCCTCCCTCCCTAGTGAGCGGTGACTCAGTCGCCATGGGTGCAATACCTAATGCCTCCAATGCCCAGTGTGTTTTCTGCACGCCGTTGTAGCAGCATGGATAGTCATGGTAGGCTGACTCTCTGTCTTCTCATTGCAGCTGCTCTAACACACATTCAGGCTATGGAGAAGCAATAGAGCACTTTCTAGACCACAGGCACAAGCTTTTTTTCTCTTACTAAAAATACCCAAACTACTGCAGCAACTGCAGACCCAGCCACTCTCTGTCGACTGAAACGTGATTCTCATCTCAGTAAGAAATCAGGACAAAAGTTTTCTTTCAAAGACTTTCTGACTGACTGCAAAAACATGGGAAGCAAATATAGCAAGTCAAATCCCCAGCCTGAGATAAGATAGTTGATACAAGGCAGGATATGTCTTTTGGTCTGAATTGGATGCTGTCATTAAATGCTGATAGGTCCTCATGAATGTAAGTTAGCAGTTTCCTTTTATCTAATGTTTTTGTTTTCCTCTGATATGACAGGCTCCTGTTTTAGTATATAAACTTGCTTTTGATGTATTGATGCACCAAGAATTTATCAATCATGGGGAAAACAAGACAAACGATCATAATATTGGGGGTTTTGTAACACAATTGTTGAGCTTTCATGATATAAGCGTCATAGTAAAATGATTAACTACATACAGGAGTGCACATCCAGCTTGCTTTTGAAAAATCGCATTCCAAACACACACATATATTTCTATAACAGCCATATAAATAGATACTCAGTCATATCCTAACTTACAAAACATACACTACTGGCAATCGGAGAGATAAACCCTTGTCTAACACTGAACAGCTTTGTCTCTTCCCTCGCTACAATTCTCTAGCATGTTGAAAACAATTTTGCATCTACTGCTGAATCCAGGCTCTGAAGTCTGAAGACTGTTATATCACCATGCCATACAATCACCGAATGCCAGATTAAAATATACACAGGCACCATATTATTCCATTATCAGGAGAGCACAAATATGTCTCCTTTCAGATATTATTTATACAGTTTTAAGAAGCTGCATTTCTTTCCAGAAAAGACTGTTTCAGAATTTCCATCTTTATAATATAGTAATGTTACAGGTATCTAAAGGAAAAAACCAAATGTAGCAATTCGTTTTATACATATTTTGTATAGAATGATTAGCTTCTTAAAAATGAGGACAAAGTTACACGCGTCAGACGTGAACATTTTGTTCACATGTTCTTTTCTTGGAGTCACGAAGGATGAAATTTAATTAAAATTTTACATTACTGCTGAAATAATACATTTAATGTAACAAAAAAAAAAAAAAACCCTTAGTAACGTTAATAGCTAGCTTGCTTTAACAGCCATCAATAACTGATCCTCACAATGACTTCACGTGGCACAGAAAGCCGCAATATCCCCAGAAGTCTACATGCAGGGAAATTTTAAAAAGCAGTCACACAGCGAGAGATAAACCAGGATCAGAACAAAAGTAACCCCAGAAGCTCCTTTATTTTTTTTTTTTTTTTAGCCCTAGAGGCGTGCCAGTCCTCCTCTCATCCGCAGCATCGACTGTTTCCTCGCGGAGCCGCGTCAGCGAGAGCTCGGCAGCTCGGGGAGCAGGCACTCCTGGGGCTCGGCGTGTGTCAGGAAATTCCTCCTCTTTTCCGCTGGCTCGGCTGCAGTTACTGCGCTGGCGGTGCAGCTTGGGGAGCAGAGGAGGGAGATGCGCTGCGGGGGCCCCGGGGAGGTGGGGAGCACCTGGGAATAACTCAAGCCACACTGGCCTTCTGCCTCACAGGCGTTTGCAGGAGTTTCTGCGGGGAAAATCCGATTTGCAGACAAGCCAGAGAGCGTCTGTTTTCTATAACGTGCGAAATCAGGCTACAGGGCATACATGTGAAATTAAACCTGCCTACACGCGATGGAATTGCAGTCTTGATTCAGCTGCATCGTTTTGCATTGCTGCTGTATAAACAATAGCATTTTAAACCCGACAACAGCCCTTTTAGACGTACAGGGCTTCCCCCAACAGATGACTAAACAAATGCCCAGGTAAGAGGCGTAATGAGTATTTTCGAGATTATCTTTGTCTAGAAAAGACTCCTGTGCACAGATATGAGCTGTGGCCAGAATTTTTAAGCAATTCACAAAAGGCTAGTTAATAATCTAAGATTTCTCATATAGGGTCTTCCTCTCCACTGGAAGAACTGGAAGGATTAATAAATTAAATATTAAAAAAAAGGTTGAAAACTGTGGAATTGGCATCACTGAGATGCACAGACAAACAGTGGGGAAGGACAGCGTCATTAACCAGAAAGACTGGCTGCACCAGCTGCTTTCACCATCCCGACCAGTGTGTAACTGGGAGGCTTCCCTGGGGCGCTAGCTGATGGGAACACCAGCAGGTTCCTCGTGCAATGCACGGAAGAAGAACAAAGCCAGAACTTGGGCTTATTTTGACTAAAATTTACCTGCATGATGTGCGTTCAGACATCAGGAGACACCAAACCTCTCCTGAGCCCAGCGTCTGTGTGTCCCTAACACTGAGCAGACGCGACACCGATGTGTGAGCCACGGCCGGCAGTTTGTACAAGCCCACCTTGAGGAACAGCGAGCCATCCTGGAATGAGTCACTACAAAACTTTTCCCAAGATAAAACTGGGTTTCCTCCATTTTGGTTTCCTACTTTTCCTCAGTACTTTTTGGTTTTATGTACACTGACATTTCCCAGTTCTGAGTGAAACTGGCCAGCTCTCTTCCACAGAAGCAGGAAAGCACAGACCGCTCACAACACTCCTGACCAAATTTGCAGACTCACTCCTTTCCCAAAGCATCTAAAATATTTGGTTGCTAATTCCAATCTACCCAGCAACCCTCCATCCAGGAATTCCTGGAAATGACCAAGCTATTTAGGATACCCAGCAACCCTCTTTTCTGGGAGGTTCAAAAGCTAGGAAAATAAATGTGTCAAATCAGGATTTTAAAGGAATAATTAAGGTAGCAGGAAACATGAGCAAAAAATGGAGCCTGTACCTACTATCCTCTAATATTTTCCCTTTCATGTTATCAAAAGATCAAGTTGTTAAGCCTGCTGAACTCCAATGGCTACGAAAACCTGAGCTCAAACAGAAGCTGCTAATGAGAGGCATTTCCTAAAGCTGCTTTAGCAGGTGTTTCCTGCTGAAAAGGGGAGGGTCACAAATGTAAATCTCATTTGGAAAGTTTCTAACCCCGGGGATAATATTCAGTGGTGCTGCCACTCTCGCTGCCATCTGCACTAGAAAGTGGTTCAGACTGAACTAGATAGCACTTGATCCCACTGAGTGAGCCCAATTGTTTGCATTCTTGCACAAATGTGTGAATGGCAGCCTTCCGGCGAAGCAAATGCTGGGTCTGCTCCCTTCAAAGGCTTTGCCAGTGATCCTTGCCCTGCTGGCTTCATCCTTAATTGGCCTACACGGTGGGGAGCAATTAAAAATAAATGGTAGCTTGCTGCGCTGCTGTAAGGGGAAGTTTTGCGACTCCAGGCATGAGCGCAGCTACCTTAGTCCACTGCGTATGCTATGCACGGGGAACGGCAAGAGGGAAAGGGGAGAGACCTGGCTATTCTGAGTAAGCACCAGGGAAAAAAAAATCACACTGTAGGCTGCAATAAATCATCATTAGCCTTAAGATTAAAGGTTTGATTGTCTGGGGCAGGAGCACGCTTTCCCTGGTGTTTCTGCGGAGTGTTGGAATGGCATTTCCTATTATGCCTGTAGTCCAGAAATGGGATTTTTCATACCATCTTCACAAGACAGTATGCCCCCGCTTCCATACAGTCTCAACGGAGAGAGCAGAATGGCTCTCATCCACATGGAAAAATGAGGTTTCTTCAAATGAAACTTCCAATACCAGAAGTTGTAAAACTCATCTTTAATGAAAGACAACTAATCTCGAAGAAAAGCAGTGTCCCATAACTGTGTCATCAGGCTCTCTGAAACTTTAATCACAGGGGGGGAATTCTGAATCAACGATTAACTTGCCATAATCATCTATATCAAGCAATGGAGTTTCTCAGATAATTTCCTACTACTTATTAATGAAAGTCCGCTATAGGGATGAACCGAAAATCCCGATCATTTATGGAATTAAAACCTGAATCAAAACCAGGCTTCTGCTACACATCAACCCATATTTCCATAACATTCAGAAGTGGATTAAAGCACAAAAAAAGGAGGAGCTGAGACTCACTTCATTTTCCTTTGTTCCCTGAAGATATTTGTCACTGAAGGTGGTCAGCTTCACCCAGGAACTAACCAGGTAACTCATGTCAGCAACAGCCATTTTACAAACACCACGTGTATGTCATTGCCTAATGACAGGGTTGCACAGCATTTTTTGCGTCTTGCTGCTTTACTACAAAGCATCTCAATGCTTCCTGTATCAGAAATGTGTGGTACCTTCACGGATGTCTCTTCATTTCACAGTGGAATAAAAAGGGACGAAGTCTGCACTGGAAAATCTCCAGGACATCCTTTTCTCTTGTCTCTCTTTGTTATTACAAAATTGAGGCTAACAAAAAGCTTTACTCAGATGATATCCTAAACAATCTGTGATGCAGTTTTTAAGAGCTTACCTTCTCTGGAAAAAGCTACCACTCTTTTTAAGCAGATTCAGTGCGCATGGGATAGAGCTAGTGTACGGACACACACTTCTTGTTGCCCTCATTTTTATGCTCAGTGTTTAGAATGAAAACCTAGATGTACCTCTAAAAATTATTTCTCCCGTAGCTAATGTGTGGTGTTCCAGTGTCTGCAACACGTTGGGAGTGGGCCAGAAAGGTATATTGGTTATGTACCAGCCCAGTTCAACCTCTGTGATTATAGAGAGCTCCATTCTCCCAGGAAATGACCTACAAGAAGCAGTAGAGAAAGATTTTTTGCAGCAAATTCCATCTTCAGAGGGGAAACAGGTTATATAAATCAGATCTCTGCATAGAAATATCTCGTGTCTTGTGCTGCAATGTAGCAAACCATCTGAATTGCATTAACAACGTATGATTTACTCAACTGCTGAACTAGGACATTTATATGCAAGCACATACATTTGATATATTGTTTGTAGGCACCTCCAAAATTCACCTTCTCCAAAACTGCAAGATTTCAACAGCAATAGGATGCTGTGGGGGCTGCGGAGATGTTTTTCATGTTCTCTCCATAGAGGGCTGGAGAAGATAATGTAATCCATAATTCTTCAACGAAGAAATGTCACTCATCTAAGGCACTTTCCTTTTAGTCCATTAATTTGTGATACAGGTTCTAAAAAAGAAAAAGTTCAAAATGATGCAAATCTCTCTAAACCAGTTCTGAGCAGAGAAACAGTGAGGGGCCAGTTGCTTAGTGATAATCACAAAGGCAGGGAAGAAAATACTGCAAGACCTGCTATATCTGCACAGTCAACGTGATGAAAAGGCCATGGCCTTGCAAGGGAAACAACATTGAGCTGCTTTGTTGTGTTGCTTGTGAAGATTTCTTATATGCTCATTCTACTTGATTACGCTCAATGTTGATAATCTGGTCTTTTGACTCCAGGGTTAAAAATTTCCTACTAAATAATGCTAAGGGTTCTAATATATTGTTACTATGACCTTTGTAATAAGGTCTTTAAAAATCAGGTGGTACTTCAAAGCACAAGGTAATCCATAACATTTTGCATATACTTTGTGTTCCTCCCACATTTTTATAATCCAGCATTTAAGCACTATGAAGTGTGTTTAGATGAGGCACAAAATATGCCAATGATATGAAGGTTGCCCTAAAAAGTTTGTCTGCTCAGATGATTAGAGAAATTCTGTGGGAAGAATTTAATATTAAAAAGTTGCTATTTCTAGGGCTGGTCTTAACAGCCATGAGGTCACTTATGGGGTCCCTTCCCCATTTCTCAGGAACCTTGATCCCCTGATAGTCACTCCATGAGCAACAGGCCACTGGTCCTCCATAAGGGAGGAGGACGTCAGCAAAATTATTTCTGACTGCTGCCAGTGTCTTCCTGTTTGAGAAATGCAAGCCAGAGCTTAGTGAACACTCACATTTTTCAGCGTCAATTACTGAGTACAGTGCTTGCGATTACAACAGCAAAAACGTGATTTTATAAAACAAATATAAAAATTGCAGTTTTGCTTACCTAACTGCTCGTGCTTTTCACATTTACAAATCACTCCAAAATAGTAGAGTATGAGGTGATCCAAAGATCTTTTTTTCTTTTTTTACCAAAAGGCTCAATAATTCCTTAATTAAGAATGGAAGAGGAGCACTGCCCTGACCCATCTAAGAGGACTAACAAAATGAGGGTGCAAATTATTTCTAGCCCCAGAAGTATGCTCTATATTTATACAATTTATGCAAACCTTGAGGCAATACAATACAAAGCCAATAGTGCAAATGAACCAAAGATTAACGCAAACATAACGAAACGCCACAAGGGGAAATTCAGATTGCGCCGCACCTACGCACGTGTGTAAACAGACCGCTTCCCCATCGCACGATGGCAATTTCCAGCGTCCTCGGGATCCCCTTTCCCTCCATAAACGTTGCATCTCAAGTTGTGTATCACAAAGTGCTGGACAAGAGCTGGTACCGGGACGAGGAGCAGTCCTAGGCACATCCCTCGCTCATGGCCACCAGCGCAGCACCATCTGCTGGGAACACACACACTTCGGACAAATCTTTCCAGCACCAGCGTTTGTCACCGCCCGTCTTCCTAAACACAAGATGCCCTGAAAACTTCCACCCCTCTGGTTCTTCGCCCTTCTTTTCAGCAAAGATGAAGTGATTGATCACTGCAAGTTCATCAGATTGTTCCTTGAGCAATTGGCAGCTCGGAGGACTTGGTAAAAAGCACAGTACGGGCTGCAGAAAGTTTGCATTTTCAGGTCCTATCCGAGAAGTTATTTTGATATGGTGGCCTCTAATCTCTGCGGGCTAACTTCACAGGCAGGCATTTTCAAGAGACTGGGACAGGCTAGTGATGCCAAAATGAAGCTGGGAACCTGAGGCAGGGCCCCGTGGACTGAGCAATGGTTTTGTGTGTTCAATCCTTCCGAGGAGACTGGTTTCAGACATTCAAAAGTGAGACAGAAAAGGGAAGGGTTAATTCAGCAGAAGGTGGTGCTAGGTGAGAGATCTAAGCTAGTGAGCATAGCACTGTGTTATTTTGCCAGCATTAAATCTGTGAAAGAATTAGTCACATTTCCACAGTCAAAACTAAGCTTCATTATAAAGTAGGACATCAACATCTTTATTAGCTATGAAAACCACCATGCATCCTCCCCACTTTAACAGCAAGAGCCAGCTGGAAAATTTTGGCAGGCTTTTTTTTTCTCTCAGAAATTTTTTTCTGCTCAGAAAAACATCCATTGGAGGAGTCTCAACCTTTGATGGAAATCAGAAAGCTTCCACCCTGAAAGAGTACTCCAGGACAGAATTTTTGCAACCTCAAAAGGGCTGGTTAGGGGTTATGAGCAACACACTGAGACAACCATACTGTGGCTGCTGCTGCGAGAAATACCTCCATTTGTCCTTCCTCAGGGATCTCCTCACCCCATCCCATTGTGTGGCACAGGCAGGGCCAGAAAGACATTACTGAAAAATGTCCAAACTTTTTTCTTGCAGAAGGAAATACACTATTCAGTGATACTCCTGAGGGTTTTGCGGTTTTGGGGTGGGGCTTTTTTGGCAAAACCTTAATTCCTGGATCTCCTTTAAAAGCAAAGCAAAACCTCCAAGAGCTAAGGATCCCTTACTAAGATGTAGGTAAGAGTGAGTTGAACTAAATGATATTATCTTAAGGTATAAACTTTACATTGAGTAAAAGATATAGGAAAGACGCCCAGGAATCCCTGATGGAGTTGTAGGCATTATTCAGTATCAGCTAACCAGTTGCGCGTGTCACAAAGTAGTTCAAGATGACAAAATATATCAGAGACTTAGAGACCAGAAGCACTTAGGAGAGCCAATTCATCTAGTTTGTTAAAGAAACTCTTTTCCACTCTCATTGGTAATCCCAGTGGACTGAGTTAGCACAGGCAAATCTGCTTGTGTGTTCAGACTTTCAGCGAGAACTAACTTTTTATTCACTGAGAATATCATCATAGATTAACAATCAAGAAAGGGCCATCCATTATGTTTTTCAAA
The DNA here is from genome assembly GCF_018139145.2 of Gymnogyps californianus. Classification (NCBI taxonomy): domain Eukaryota; kingdom Metazoa; phylum Chordata; class Aves; order Accipitriformes; family Cathartidae; genus Gymnogyps; species Gymnogyps californianus. The sequence goes on from NC_059472.1 coordinate 121,777,497, forward strand.
CAAATGCCTCCTGTTTACAGTTATTAATGTATCAAAATATTACTAGGTTTTCATCACTATTTGTCTACAGCTCTGCAAATTCACTACGCCGCTGTGTCATTTGCCCCACGATGGTACTGGCAAGCAGAGCAGCCATTCACTCCTGAAAAATCCAATCCACTACCCACAAACTATATTTCTCCTAAAACATTTTATGATTCTGGAAAACAATTTCTATCATGAGGATTTCATAAAATAGCAGGGAAAATTGAGCTTATAAATCTATATAAATACCTAACTGTAAGAACCTCTGGCGCTTTAATTCAACAGTTTAGTTTCCTCCTCATAAAAATGGCTTCATTTCACAAAAGGTACATTTTAACATAAAGATTACTATAGTTTGAATAATCTGAATGACATTCCTGATTAATTCTTTTTCCAACTACTTTTAGTAACAAAAAATGAACAGGAGGGAAGGTCACTGTGACCAACAGTGTTCTCCGAATCCAGCTGGAGACTGCTAGCAGTAGCTATTTACAGTTTTAGTAGACAAATCCCCAAGCCCCAAATATTTTTCAAGTGCTAAATCAATTAGTCAATATTTAAAGGCCATATATGATAAAATTCTTCATTCAGTTGCCCCTGCAAACGTTATTGCTGTTATCTCATGTGTACAGTGCAGAACGGCAACTTGCAGGCTCCACCAGCTGGTGCCTCACCCTGCGAGTCAAAGACACCCAGAATAATGGTCCCTGACCCAAAAGCCTGCAATTTCAAAGGCAAGTCTCCCCAAAAGGGTGACATAAATGAGGGGTTACATGAGAGGGGATAATAAAAATGCATAGGTTGTGCATTTTAGTGAATACTATTGCAGTGCATATAATTCCTTTTCAGAACAGTATCTCTGAATCTCCACCCGACTAATGAGGCATGCTGTTTTAGTTTGCTTTTATTTCACATAGGCTATGTACTAATTCATATTATATAGCTTGAAGCCTTCATGCATAGTGGAGCAGCAAGCAGAGGAGGGAAAAGAAATGGCAGTCTCCTCACAGAGCATGCCAGTATTTCTCTCTCCAAAGTCTCCTGCTTCTCCTTTTTCTTCTTCTCCCAAAACGCAAAGGTTTGTACGTGCATGAAGTCTGGCCACGGTGGCAGAGCACACACTCCAGCTCACGGGGCCAGCACGCACTGGTCGAGGAGGTTAGCTGTCACTCTGAAAGAGAACAACAGATACAAAACCCAAGGTGAGGGTTCAAGTGTACCGGTTCTGGCATGGAGGGATTTGTTGTATGAATAGCAGTTTTCATTCACACTGGGGTATGCCCTTAGCATCTACTCGCACATAAAAGAGGAAGACATAGGTGTCAGGGAAATTGTTGGCCGGCCATTGATTTCAAACAGCTTTCAGGCTATCTTTAAATCTTTACATCACTTCATTGAGAGAAAAACGTGGTCAAATGCCAGGAACGTGGGCAGTAATTCAAAATGAAGGGTCAGCTAAAACACCGGCTAAGGCTTCCAAGCCTGAGGCCAGTGCTCCGCAGAAGCGAGAGCAGAGGTTCCTAGCAGCCCCCAGGCTAGCACCAGACGGCTGTGCCTGCCAGAAACAGGTGCCGGAGGGTCCTGCCTCATTTTTACATTTTAGCAACACTTGTGTTGGTTTTTGTCCTGCTAATAATATCCAGTTGAATCCAACTGAAATTACAGTCTCTGCCTAGCATTCACTGCTCAGGACTGCTGGGGACAAAAGGGCATACCGGAGTGTGAGGGTGTTTTACCAAGAGATCAGGCAGCGACTGGCACAGGACCATTTCATTGCTATTTCTCTGGAGTTAAGCAATACCAAAAAACCCCATCGCAGAGCTCTACGCGACCGCACGTGTAGCCTCTCAGCAGTGGGGTACGTCCAGCAGCACTGAAAAATTCCAAAGCAAACGTAAGGACTCAACACAGCCTCTGAACTATTTACAATAACCTCCTTCCCATCTCACTCCACAGAAAACATTTATTTAGGCAAAGAGAAGAGGAGGATGAGGGTATCAGAAAACAGGTTTCTGAAAAAGTAGCATCGAAAATAAATGCTGTACATAGTGCCTGACTTTTTTAATGAGGCAGCAACTTGTTAATTCATCTTTGTTTTAATAAGTACAGCCTATAAAGTAAGGGAACATACTGTATTCACAGAAGTCTGTAACTACACCAAAGGAACGATGTTAGTTAAAAATATCCAAACAGATTCCTGATTAGAAATCATTATTTGTCTTTGATGACATCTTTTAATTTCCTCAATGGCCAGGAACAACAAGATAACACCCCCCAGGAAGACCACAATGTAGATTTATGTGACAAACCACTACCTGAAGATGAAATGTAAATGTTATGGGATGGCGGGGAAAAGACAAGGTACCAAGTGTATCCTGCGCCACAGGTAGAGGTTTCAGTTCAGCATTTGTCTAGCCCTGAACAGCTGAATCCCTGAAGGAATCATTCTTATCCCACATAAGGCAACTGACTGATCTCACTCGTCTCTTTTCAGACTGTTGAGCATGCAAAATGAATACAAATTATTACCTGGCTCTTTTCAGGGTTCAAAACAGAAGAGGCAACTCAAACATAGGCTGCAAAGATAAATAACTATTTGCATGTTTACAAGAGCAACTTATATACTTTTAATATAAATAAAGATACCATTTATTTACATTTATTTATAGTTCTATTACACAACATAAACTATATATAAAAATGATTTTGCTATAAATTCACATGGACCAAGGAAGAGGCTCACTTATTGGAACAGTCCTGAAAAATCATTCAGATGCGCCACGTACGGACACATATTAATCCACATATGGATTAATACTCCTTTGCAGCTACTAGCCTGTGTGCCCCAACTTTAGGAAACCCTCAAGAACAACATTTAGGGCCTTCTGGTCTTGAAGTTCTGCTAGCAAGTGTAATTCCCATGGAAGCTCTCTCCCCTCCAGCAGGTCTTCTCACAAGCGAGATGTCCCCTGACAGCAAGTCCTGCCTGAAACCCTGTTCAAGAACTTATCATCAGTAGCTCTGTAAGCAGTAGGACAAGACCTGGTATCTGACATCTCTCTTTTCTGTGGATTCTCCAATGCTTAATAAAGGGTGAGCGTTTCTTTTCATGGACAATTTCTCATCTATGTGGATGTCCATCTTCATGAAATATGCAGGAACTTAATAGCTCTGTGGTCTCTATCCCATCACAGTCAAATTTAGACAAAATTGCCCAATGTTTGATACTTACTCAGAGGCCAGGAAGGAATGACTGACATAAGCAGGCACACAAACAGTGAGTGCAACACCATCACTGCAGCCAAGAAGGAAATAGACTGCCTGGCTGTTCTGACTTGTCTGTTGAATGGTGACAACATTGCTATTAACTGAGAATTATCACTTATTGCCAGCCTTATTACAGGTGAGTAAGCTTTTGAAAGAGAGGCTCCCGAGGTGCAAGGAAGGTACTTCTGCATAGATACAGTAACATCAGAGAAGACCTACTCTTCTTGATTTCTGTACCCTATGCTGTGCGAATGTGTAACCTCACTTCTCACCTGATCATCACAATATGATTAATGCAAAGCACTCCAATTCTCATGTTGAGCAACATGCCAAAGAAGCACTGAAACTACAGTTTTAAATATCATCATGAATAAAAGTCTTTAAACCATCCATGTACAGTCTCTGCTCAGAAAGTCTTCATGAAACTAGCACTTGAGATGGCTCATTCAACCGTCCTCAGCTGACTGGCCTGGGCACCAGCAATATAATTGCTTACTTTAGGATTCTACCAATGTAATAGTAATAGTAATATTATGCAGAAAGCCTACAGTGGAGGCATGACTCATAATGGGGTTTCAGAGCTGTTGTGAGCATTATATCATTAAAGGAGTTTCTCTTTATTTAGTCAAAGGAATTGCTCTAGAAAGCAGCAAGGCTGAAGGGCAGTCCAGCAAATAATTCCTCCTTTAACAGTGAAACATCTAATTTCTTCAGTAATTACATATTTGTCTACACCTGACAGGTACAGAGACATTCTGGTCAGCTCTCTGCAGTCACAGAGTTGCTGTTTGTGGGACAATGACTCCAGAAATAACACTTTCCATAATTACTTATGTGCTCAGTCTGACCCATCGGATGACAGCCAAGCAGAGAAGTGGACACTCTTGCAGTTAACACAGTATGGAACCTGGGCCATCACAAACACATCAACAATCCTCTTGCTGATTAGAAAAATATTTATCTAGGTGAAGAGATGAAAAAGAAATTATCCCCAAATGTTGGTTAAGCAGCAGAGCATACAGGCAAGGAGTATTTAGATTTTAAATGCATCTATCTCCTCATATGCAGAATACAAATAGCTGAGATACCACTTAGAGGTTATGACCCAGCCATTTAGCTCATCAAAGTATGAAGATATGCAAGTGATGTCAATATTAACTGAAGAATTTATGCTGGATGAAACTCCCTGCTGAATGGGTGCCTTGCTTTGACTTAGCATCAATGAATTTTACCTCAAGCCCTCACTACAGCACCTAGTATGTGCCTGGTTTACCTGAAGATCGTTTTCTGTTGTTTTCAAATAGTGTAATTAATTACATATGAGGAAGTAAGCAGATGAATGCAAAAGTAGGTAAATCTCTGGTCTCCTCTCCCCTTTCCTACACAGCAATTTGTTGCACACATGAATCAATAACGCCAACTTTCATGCAACTCTTCCCATAGATTACTCTGGATATGCCAGTGGGAAAATGTTCAGTGGTAAAGTCAGCATATGTTTTAAAATGGTTGTATGCTGCTTTGGTTAGGGGAAGCTTTATAGTCAGTCCACTGCTCAATACAGTCAGCATGGCTGAAATAATTAGTTTCATCAACTGTAAAAGGTATTTTCATTTCTAGAGAGTAATACTGTCTCAAAAAAAAAAAAAAGAGGTAAGCAGCTGCCATTTCCTAGATCTGCAGCTCTAAAAAACTCACATTCAAGTTCTGAAAACATACAGTAACTGCAAATACACTCCTCAGGTTCAAAACTATATATAAAAACAATATAATATATTGCACGGTGTGAGTGATCTGATGCTTATGGATGAAGCACCCAAGGAAGAAAAGACACAGCAAGTTATTCTGAGGCTCCACACTTTGTATGTCAGCCACCTTGACACTATTAAGCAGAGAGAGATGTAAAGCCTTAATGGATGACCACAGCACAAGAAATTGAACCTAGGAGCCAGTCACTGTTCAATGCCCAACAGTAAGATAAATTAGGTTTCAGATTTGGATTCTAGTTTGCGATTGATCACTGTCACCATTCAAAGTTCAAGGCTCTCTTTATTTTACCTAGTTATTTTACCTAGGAGCACTGCTGAAGATGATCCTCCACTGTTTCTTCAGTCAGTCCGAACCACAGAGAAGTTTCCCATTACTGTGTTTTGTCTTCACCTCTCCTTTCTTTTTTTAAGGGCAATTTTCTCAAGCAATTTGCCATTTTTTTTGTCTGATTTCTGTCTAGCACTGTTTTCCCTATTTATCTACTGTTCTATTGCATTCTGTCTATACCTCACCCCACCCCTACCGTTTCTAATCCTATGCCTTTTCTAGCGCTGATTTACTCAACTTCCATTTCCTCTTTCCCTTTCTTTTTTAATTTTCTCATTTAGAAATCACATTCCATAATCCTTTTTGGCAGCAAGACGGAGGTGTCATGTACTGGCTGGTGTGCAGATGCTTTCCTCATAAGTACAACATCTTTTTCATCCAGCCACTAAAAGAAGTTGATTCTAAAGGCAGATTTAGTGGTAAGTACATGGTTATGTACTATCTAGTTAAAGAAAATATATGCTTTATTTAGAGAATTTTAAAATAAATTGAGACTGAATGTGTAGTCTCCTATTTGACTAGTTAATCCTCTACTACATCTGTATTTTTTGAATCTCAAATTCCAGCTAGCTAGTTAGTTTATTTCTTAAACTCCTAGCAGTGGAAGTTTAAAAAAGAGCCATAAATGAAAGGGAATAAAACAGAACACGAACCTAACACAGGAGTTCCCTCATGGAACCTTAAAAACAATTAGTGCCACTTTCTGTAAGGTTCAGATCAGATGTGATCATCTGGAAAGTCAGTCTTCCAGAATAAATGTCAAGCAGCATGATTACCAAAAAAAGGCGAACAGTATAGATGACTTTCAAGCTTGGCAAAGCTCAGTGTGAGAGGTCCTTATCCCTCCTATGACTATCCTTTGACAGAAACTGAAGGAGCACAAAATATGCCAGAGGGAAACACTGATTCCACAAAATCAATAATTTTGATTTTCATGCTGTCACAATTCAGTAGTAAATTAGGAATCAGAGGATCTACCAAGAAATGCCAGATGGTTCATTATGAAATACAGCAGCTGTCCTTTTTCCTCCAACGTCTCATTTTAAACTGGTGGAAAAGGAAGTTACTTTAATCTACCCTGTACAACTCTATAATAAAAACAGACACCAAAATAAAGGTTGAAATATCCAGCTACTCACTGGATTCACCTAGTCTACCATCATGATGCCATGTAGTGTAATCACTCAGCTACTTCACAAAACAGATCGCGTATTTCCACTGAGGTACCTCTGCTCTCAGCACCATACTGGCCCTTTTGTCTAACGGAGTTCATACTGTCAGGGTAGACAAGCAGACAAACAGCTGTTAGTATAAACTGGATCAACACCTATACAGTTGAGCTACCAAGCACGAGTCAAATGCGTACATTGTAGCTCAAGCCTAACAAGGGCAGTTAGCACAATTCTCATTAGATGTCATGTCAAAGGTGGCTCCTGCATTAAGTGCCTGGGAATGGAAAGCAAAGGCAGTTTTAGAGGGATATACATGAATGGCTTGAGACAAAACTCCTTAGTTCAACAGATTAGCAATACACCTATTTCCAAAACACCCATGTATTTGAACGGAAGGCAGGGGGTAAAGAAGTTACTTAAAAAACATATCTATGTTTACTATCTTTAGGTGCTACCTTTGCAAAACCAATAGCTCAGAACTGTTAATAAATAAATCCTTGGAGTTATACAAGGATACTTTTTTAGACATACTAAGACTCTTCCCTGTTTCATTTTAGCTGTATTACTTAAGGGCGCGTTTTAAGAATGTAACAGACTACGCATATTCTTCAGAGCTCAGTCTCAGTTATTACAGCACAGCCAAACTCTTTCCACTACAGTTTGCTAGAGAGAACAAATCTATCCCTCAGCCAAGCATGAAGATGTAAGCAGTGCAAAAAGAAGTGGTCCAGGGGGACATTTTTCACATTGCCTCACAAAAAACCCAATTCATTTTCAAGTTAATTCTTTTCGGTTCCCTAGCTAAAAAAGACGACTTAATTCCTGTTGCTAGGTAAGTGTATTAGCGAAGTCTAAAATACAGCCCAGTAAAAAATTTATATGATTTGCTCACTTATGTAGCTGGTTTATGTGTTTATAAATTTCAATCCTTCAAAAACTTTTGGAAGGTTACTCAAACGTATCATTGTTAGATCTGCAGCCACAATTTCTCCACGCTAGTAATGTAAACTACATTAGTTGGGGGGCTAAGTGCACACACTTACTCCTCTGAGAGAAGAAAGAAATAATAATTTAATGGGACTTTACATAAATGTAGTCACACAAGTTCCTTTTTCCCTCTTGGAAATTGCCAGGCATCTCTGAGTGCATTGGTTATCCTGGAAAAAAATGGTTTTAGGCACCAGGATTCCCTTTTCACTTTCAGACACTTGGTACCTCATATTTCTATTACTGTGTTTAAGTGCCTAGGATGAACAAGAAACCAGTGAAACAAATCAACAGATCAGCAAAAGTTGAATTAGTTCTAAAATTTAAATATGACATTGAGATACAGGACTTAAACTCAAGAGAAACAAGCATTTATCTCTATTTCCAAAGACGATATAATTTTAAAATAAAGTTTAAACATTTCCTTGTAGTATTACCAATTCAAATGTTGTGGGAATGTGAAAATAACTCATTTTTCCCCCTTAAGCTGTTTACACGATTTTTTAAAGTTATTTCCACTTTAATAACCTACAGTTTTAATAAACACTTGACAGAATTTCTTTAAATAATATGTATTAAAATTCTCTCTTCTTTCAAGTATTTTTAAAAAAGGGTTAAATTGATCCACTTTGCAAGACTTACAATATACTACCTCTTTTTAGCAGTATTGTAGACTGAATGCAATCTGGTTTTTTACATAAACCACAGCTGCTTCAAAATACCTTTTCTGAGGCTCTAGCCCTTTTTTCAAAGGACTTTCATGAAGAATGTCTTTAATTAGTATTAATTTTAAGTATATTTTGTATTTATTTCATAAAAATCTGGTCTGAGTAGAGTTCTCATCATTGTAAATAACAGACTAGATACTCAAATCTTAAAAATTATACTGGAGAGCAGTAAGATAATTCATACGTCATTCTTCCAGATTTCCTTTACTACTGCTTTTCAGCATATCTCTTTCTTTCTTGTCTTGCTATCAAACTTAAAAGACTATGTTACAAACTGGAGAAGGTTATATTTGAACTGGAGAAGGTTAAATTTTGCCAGAGCTGAATGTTTTATGTAATAGTAGCCTTGCAGAACGCTGACGATGATAAATGCTGTGCAGTTAACTCCCTTTTATTGGGTCTTTCTGTCCCAAGGACCTGAAGTACAATACTGAGCCAGGGGAGAAACTGCCGAAGAAATCTGTATTTTCTGCTTTGATTAGCTTTAGTTAGCCACTCGCTGACATTTTTGTTGTACTTAAGCACGCATGTGCAACCTAAGAAGATGATAAGCAAAAGAAAGTTAACAGCTTCCCAGCCTGCCTGTTCTTTCCTCATCGATGGAGAGCTTTTGCCAAAAATCCAGTGTTCTCTGTCTTTATTTGGACAGCGATGTATTATCTCTACCTATAGATGGAGAAACAGAGATAAAGTGAGTAACATGAGCCGGAGTCACATAGTGAGCCAACGTTAGTTGGTAAAATATGCCTTTACTCTTCAACTACTCTTTTACATCCACAGTACTCCACTTCTAAAAAGTAGTGACACAAAAAGATTTATTTCTGTGCACAAGTCTCAAACTAGGATGCATGAAGTGTGAACACCACCAAGCACTACGTTATGGTGAAATGGATTTGAATAAGGCACTTCATCCCTCAGAGACCACCTGCAAACAGAAAGGGACCGCTTGTAGGACACAGTCATTTATCAACCATGTGTGATTTTGCTGATCACATTGTTGGCATTAAACTACCACCTTATTAAATTTAATAATTTATGATTTTCACAGCACTTGCCATTTAGATTCAATCTTTGTAAGAACATTATTTTTGTAAGCTAACTTCTCCATGTTCATGTTATCACACAGTGCATGGTCCTGAAGCTTTGGTGTTCTCCATTTGTGTTGAAACTATCACCACATTTGAAGCCCAAACACCAACTTTGGCTGTTTTCTAACTATACAGTCTAACTATTTGAGCTATTTTTTTCCTAACTCCAGTCCTGAGAAACCACGTTATTTGAAATACAAAGTTTACGTAAGCTACGGTTATGGAAACAAGCGTATCGCCCCTCAATTTTGGAGAGCTTCTGAAGCGCTGTGGACAAAGGAGGTAACGCTGCTTCATTGAGGTGGATGAAACACCTGAAGAAACTGGTGAGCCAGGCAGTCTGGGTTTTTTTCCAGCCGACTCTCAGCTCTGGGCAAGTTGAACGTTTGACGCCATTTGGCGCCTCACATGGTCTGGTAGTTCCACACAGCACCCTGGTACCTTGGGCCACTCCTGAGCCCGCGGCTGCGGCTGCAACCGGGCCTGGCAGCCTGTCAACCCGCAGCCGCTGCGGCACGGGGCTTCGGGCAACAAGGAAGCAGCAGGAAGGCTGCAGTCAAAAGCAGCCGAAACCAAGAAACCACCGCCCGCCCGAGCTCTGCCGCCCCGAGGAGCAGCGTTCGCCATCCCCGTGCTCGGTCCTCCTCAGGAGAGGGATTTTCGCCGTGACGGCGGCACCGTTGACCCGGCAAGAAGATGAGGACAGGCAGGCGGCAGCACCCGCCGCTCCTTCTGCCCGTCAGTGTCGGCACGCCCGGCCGCGCAGGGTCCCCCCTTCGCCCCGCCTCGGGGCTTTCCTCACGGAGCCTCCCTCACGCCACCGCCCTCGGCCGCCTCCCGCCCTGCGCTTGCGCCGGCTGCGCCGCCATTATGCCCCGCGGCGGACGCCTGCCTCCCTTTGCGAGTGGCGCGTTGCGGGCAGGCGGCGCTGGCGAGGCTTAGACGAAGCGTCGAAGGACGGATCGGTGGACGACTAGACGGGGCGAGGGGAGAGGGAGGGTGGCGCGGGGGTGGCGTGGGCGGCTGCTGTGGCCGCGGGGGTGGTGCGGTAGGCGGCGGGCTGCGTGGCATAGGCGGCCGCGGCGCGGTCCTTGAGGCGGGGGAAGTGTGGGGCTGCTTCCTCCTCCCCGCTCCGCGGTGAGGGGCTGCTCCGAGCTGGGGGGGCGGTGGTGGGGGCTCGCTGGTGGCCGTGGGCTTTCCCTAGGCGGCCTGGGCTTGCTTTCTGTCAGGCGGGGCTCCCCCGGGGTGACCCCTGAGGCAGTAGCTTGAGGGAGGTTGTGCTCCCCTCCTGGTGAGGCCTGTGCCTGCCTTGGGTGCCGGGCCAGCTGGGGTGCTGCTAAAGGGGCACTGGTGAGTGGATTTTGTGGATCTTCTTGCTGTCTTCTAGGCTCCTGTGATGCTGCAGTTAAGGTCAGGGAAGGTGCTAACTCCCAGCAAGGTGAAGTCAGCTGACAGGATGGTCACCAGCCGAAGCTCCCGGGGTGTGGGGGTAGGATGTGAGCCAGGGCAAAAGTTGGTAGTCAAGCAGAGTCCTCACCTGGCACCAAAGAGAAAACCTGAGCAGCCCTTATCTTCCTGTCTGCAACCTGCCATGCTCTCCAGCATTTCCTGTGAGCAATTTGCTCCTCTTGTGCCTGTGCAGAAGGAGCAAGGTGAGAGTAGCCAGAGACTCCCAGGTAAAAAAACCAAGGGGATACAGTGCAGGAGGGCTGCCAGACGCAACAAAGGTGCAGCTCTGCCAATTTCAGACACTGCTGTATGTGAAGATAGGCAGGCGGCGACCATAGCTGCAGCAACGTGCTGGGAAGAGACTGTAAGGAGAGGGACAGGACAAGGTCGACAGCTATTTTTCCCAGGAACTACTTTGCAGAATAAATTCTCAGCAGGGATTGAAAGGAAAGAACATAGCTCAGAAGGACTGAACCTCTCAGGTTTCCAGGAGAGCTCAGGGAGCTCAGGAAAAAAAGGCAAATATTCCTTTATGGAAATAAAATTACAAATCCCATCCTCAGAGGAGGAAATTGAGAGCACAGAGGGACATGCCATTTCCTGTTTGCCAGAACCAGAGGTGCTGCAACCCAGAAAGGGCACATGTAGTACTGAAATGAAAAGCACTGACTCCATAATGATACTGAAGATGCAAATCCCGGATCTTAAGAAGAATTTGGGGACTCAGGAATCCTTGTCTGAACCAAAACCTCAGGAAGAGGTAGATACGCCAAAGAAGCTGGATGGGTGTTCTTTAATTGGATCAAGAAAGCCAGGGACACAGGAGAAAGGAAAGAGATGCTTGACCAAGAAAGGCGGGACATCTTTGATGAAACCAAAACTACAAGGTCCCAGAGAGAGGGGTGGATCTGCCTTGCTAGAACTGTGTACACAGTGTCCAGAGTCCAGGAAAGGAGCCGTGAGTCTGAGGAAGAGGGACAGAAATGCAGTGATGCCACAGTGGCTACAGGGTCTAAGCGGCCAAGAACAACCAACAACCAGAGGAAAGATGCGTAAGTGTTGCGTGAAAGAAGAGCAGCAGAGCTCAGACCCTCAGAAAGGAGCAGACAGCCTGGGGGAAAGTGGTAAGCACTTGTGCCCCATTGTAGAAGTACAGGTGCAGAATTTGGGCTCCCAGGACAAGGGACTGGTGCTGCAGTAAGACCCCATTAAAAAGTGAAAAAAGAGGAGATAATTTTTCTTTCGCAGATGTGTCTGAGTGGGACAAAGTCATGGGGGCAGGAAAGAGTGGCCTGTACCCTATCTCAAAGTGACTCTTAGTGTGTGGCTGCTAACTTAGCTCAAGGAGTGTAGAGATAAGAGCTAGGGTCTGCTTTACAGTTCTGTGAATACCAGTCTTAGAAGAAAAAGATTTTTAGGAAGAGGAGAGGCTTTTCTTGAAGGAGAAAAGCAGTTCTTTAGCTCAAAGGAGAGGAGACCAGGTACCCTTTTGGGGGTGGGGGGAGGAAGGGGTATCGGCAGCAACAGGCCCCAAGTAAGAAATTCGCCCCCCCAAAAGCGGTCAGTTCATTTGTGTGTAAAAGGTCAGGCACAAGCAGGAAAGGAGGCAGTAGTTTCAGCAAAGCCAAAATAAAAGAGAGTCAATTCTTCATTCATCTGTATATTATTTGATTATTTTTGAATATCTATCATGCTGTCTTGTTTTAGTGCTTGCCTTTATAGGATGCTGGTTTTTGTTTTCAGAACTTTTTGCTTTTTAGTTGCTATTCTCTGCAAAATCCTAAAAGATGTAGAAACAAAGATTGTGTTTTGGTGTTTTAAGAGAGTGTTGGATCAAACTGGAACAGTTTTGAAAGAGGATTTTTAAAAGTCTCATTTTTTTCAGGGCAATTGCCTAAAAGACATTCTTTTTACTTTCAAAGTGAGTGAATTCAAATGACAAATATTTGCTGTAGGTTATTATTAATAAATATTTTATCTAGAAACCATATTCTGAAAACTGAGGTATTAAAATTGTATCTTACTCACTTTGAAAGCTAAGATCTAAAAAAACCAGCATTCTACTAGTACGTTCTTGAGTCCATTCTCGAGATGAAATTTTCAGGTGTACAGTTTTTTACATGATCTGTATTTGCTTTTAAATAAAAAGTAGTACTTTATAAAAATGCAAGTCCTGCAGTTTTCCTGGATCTTCTTGAACAGTCTGATGCATTTGGTTGGACTATATATCTGAAATAAATTACTATATTGTTATGAACAAGCTTTCCTATTACAGAGAATCTGCTGTGTAAACAAAAGATTTTTAAGGCCGAGTGTGCAAACAGCATCTGCATTTTCTTGCTAGACTTGCTCTAATTTGGTTTCCACCTATGTTTTAAATATACAACTTCCAGTGTCCTTATGACACCTTAAGGTTCTGTTCATCTTCGCATTTGTTTCTGAAGACAAAACATCATTTGTTACTGTAAGTCTGCTAATAGTGCTCATTTAAGAAAAAAAAATGGTAAAACTTTACAGAAATCTTTTAGCCTTATACAGTGTCGTGTTCTTTAGTCGCCTTGAATGTTTTTTGTTCTCTTTATAAAATACTGCAATAGGGTAGTCTTTTTCCCTTAGCGTATTCTTTAATGACACTTCTTTGTTTTTTAATCAGCAAAGGAAAGATGGAAAGCAATTGAGCAAGACTCCAGTACACAGGCTGTGAAGAAGCTTAAGACACATCGAAACAGATCAGAAGATTCCAAGGAAAAGGAACGTCACTACTCTAAATCTCCTACAGATGCTGCTTTAGGTGGGACTCCAAGCAAGAGCTTTCTATGCCATCCTGTAACAAAAAAGTCTGGTGTGCAGTATAAAAAAAGGAAACCCAGAATTGATCAAATCAAGTGCTTGCAAAGTTTTAGTGTGACTACAGCTGAAAAAGTGAGAAATGTATCTGCAAAATGCGATGCTGAACATTGCAGAAATGCCCTAAACTATTGTAATGACTTGCTCTGTGCAACACAGAAGAATCCATTTGTGAGATTAGAGGCCTGTAGTTATATCAATACATTTGTGAAGTCCTCAGCTAGTGGAACTACCAGCAGTTATAAATTAAGAAGTGGATTCTTCCATGTAGCCCAGGATAAAAGAAAGTATGTTTTTCCTGATGGTACTGTAGAACAGAGTGATATGAATTGCAGCACTAGTAGAATGCAGAATGAGAGATCACCCATAAAAGGTGGTTTATTGTTTAATAAAGAAAAAAGTCAAAACACAGAAGGGTGTTTTTCATGCTGTCAGAGTGAAAACAGTAAGTGTTTAAGGGGGAAAAAGTGGAATATTGGTAGAAAGCCTAGAAAAAAGATGAAAATCACTGAGAAATCAGCAGTGCAGAATATTTTCACAGACATGGCTAATGAATGCAGTAAGCGTGAGTTACAAACAGAAGCGGCAGTTGCGATGTCAAGCTCCTTTGCAGTCTTAGGACTAAATCATAAAGAAATTACTCTGTCAGCTTCATGTGATCATACATCAAATCTTCATATAGGAAAAAATACTCTTGAAGCACAAAATATATCAGTCTGGAGAAAGAATAGTAGCAAATTACTTGCATTTGGAGATGGCTTTAAGACATCTGAACTCTCTGTAATAGCAAAAGGAGAAAATTCAAACAGCGTGGCACATCATTCTGCTGCCTCGAGTAGCCTGAGAGTGCTAGCTCAGGTCCATGATGTTTCTAATTGTCACAAAAGCAAGACAGATGAAAAATTGAACAAAGTTAATAATAAATTCCAGCAGTTTACCTGTCAAAGAACAGTACCTATGATTGGTAAAAATGTTTGGCCTTTTGAGTCTTGTGCCAGGACTTCTGAGTGGGTTCATAAAAATGATGGGTCCATCTCAAAAGGAAAAAGACTTTTAAGGGCTGTCTTCAAGGAATCCTCTGATAAAGGCAGTGTTAAAGCTATAGGAAACAGTGCTGTGACTGGGAATTTGAGACGGTTGGATTTGCATGCATCATCGGCAGGAGAATCTACACATAAAATAATGGATCCAAATACTGAATGTCTGACTCCACATGAAACACCAGAATCCTCTTCCATGGATATTTATGAGACTTTGAGAATGAGCAATGAAAATGTGGAATCACCAGTTAATATGGATAGAAGTGCTGTGGCTTTTAACCATGATGATGTGCAAGAAGTTAAAGCAACCTTGAATTTTAAAACAAAACAAAAAGAGAAAAATAAAGGAGCTGTAACAAAAAGAAACCTGTCTGTGACAGTCCAGAATGGTACATCTACAGGTAACACAAACAGAATAAACTTCAGCTGTAAAGCATCAGTAGCGAACCAGACGTTTTCTGATGTAAAGCTAATGAAAGTATTAAACACTGGAAGCCTGACAAAATTCAAGATTCCTTTATGCAGAAACAAACTTGAATCCAGGAAATTGGAATCTGTCCGTTCATTTGAAAGAAAAACCTGTAGTCCACTAGAACTTCTTGACAGCACTAGTGTTTCAAGAAGGCAGAAAACAGGTGAAGAGGCTTTTTTGGTAAATGCCAAGCAGCAGCCTCTTCCTGTCTCAAGTGATGCTACATCTACAGCTTCCATGAAGAAAAAAGCGGATGAGATTAACAGTAAGGACTTTCAGCATGATGGCTCTGAAAACCTTTCAAATGAGATGTCTGCACTCCCTGAACATTTTTCTTTATATCCACATCCTTTTTTTGATGGACAGCTAGAGTCATCTGTGCCTGATTTCCGTGGTACTGAATCTGTAATAAAATCTAATTTTCCTGATCATTCTTGGAATGCAGTTGACCACCCTGTTGCATTAGAAATAAATGATGATAGCAAATCAAGAGGGAATCTTTCACAACACAAAAGTAAAAATTTTCCAGATATTCTTGAAGCTTACGAGGAAGATGTTCTTGTCATTGATGTGATTCAGGATGACCCTGACCTTTTTGGAACCAATAATGAAGAGGAGCTTGCACTTGCAGACTGTGAAAATTGTCCTGTGAAAGCATCCTGTACGAGCATCTGCATTAAAGACGAAAAGCAGGATCTTAAGCCTGAGTATCCTGTTATCTCAGAAAATAGAGATTCAGGAGATGATAATTTTAGGTATGCGTATCATTATTTTTAATACAATAATTCTAAGTGCTTTGTTCTCATATCAGTATACTTTGGTTGTAGTGGTCAGGCTTCTTTACAGAATTTCACTAATTTCTGAGTTGATTTTAAGTGTCAAAATTTGATTGAGGTATGACAGTATTCTGAATGCAAATAAATGAATTTGTTCTTCATAAGAACTAGAATAAACTCTGAATCAAAGGAAAATGCAGTCCTAAAGAATTGGTTTAGACCAAGTGAAGTGAAATATGAAAGTACAAAGCTAATTAAAAGTAATAATAACTGACTATTTTAAAATATCTGACTTGATTTGAGATAGCGGATATCCCTTTGAGGGTAGTTTTTTAGTTGCAAAGTGGTATAACACTTAGAAATATTTTTTACTTTCTAGGTGTAGCTTATTCTTTTGCAGAACCTGTATGAGTAAATGGTAAATTTCCAGACATGTGAATAGTTTTCAAATCTGTAATTTGGCTAACACGTTATAGATATTTATGATCCTGCATCTTCATTCAGCAAGTTCCTGGTGTAAATTATTAGGCATGAATGTTTTTCTGGGTTTTGAGATGATAATAAAAGTCTCTGAAGGGGGAAGAGAAGTTTAAAGTAGAAACAAACTTTTGCAAAAGAGGTAGTAGTCCTTTGTGGGATAGATGAACTTGTCAACTGTCTAGTCTGTTTTCTCTCTAAGCTTTGATACTTGTGTTTGATAAATGAGTTTTAAGATTAGATTTTTCATCTTATGAAGAAAAACATAAAGCTTAGATACAAATACTACAAGATTTTCCTCTGAAGATTAGTTTTTTTATTGGGAGGGGTGTTTTCATTTTCTTCCCCTGCTCTTTCTGGGTGACTTTATGTTATCCTTACTTTAAATAATGTTTTAATTATTTTCAACATTGTACCATCTTATAACTGCATTCATTTTTTTTACTCTTTGCTCTCTTTATCCTTTCCCCTTCATTAAACCCATGTGCAAAAGGGGAAAGGAATCTTCTTTGAGGTGCTGAACAGTTTTTTAGACATGAGAATATAAAACTTCTGCCAAAACAAGCCTCTGAAGAACAGAGCAAGTCTGTTAAGAAGCAGCTTAAGTCTTGCAAGTCTGCAAGAAGCAGCTAGGCTCCATCATTGTGAATTTATTAGAATGAGTATTCATTTTGTGTATAGTGTATATTATATGTTATATACACTGTATAACTGAATGAGTATTTGCTGTATATTACCCCAGGGTAATAATGGCTGTTTAGAGATAGTTTCCAACTGACTGTCCAGACAGCTGTTGCACAGAATGGAAGACCAGAACTTCTGAGCCCTTTACACTCATGTATTGGTTATGGTAGTAAAGTTTGCTATTTATATAAATACAAACTGAAAATTTTATTGGATCTTGTAAGTACTTTGCAGGGAGGACAAATATTCGCTTTAATAATGACATTGAGTTAGAGTAACATTATCACAACCATTAGATAGATGAAAACTGAACTCGTTTGAAGTCATATTTCAACTTTCTTCCTGGTATCTGCTGAATTTGCCATCAGCCAAGGAAAATAAAAATGCATGGTTCTTATTTCTTAGAATTTCCCCTTAATTTGCAAAAGCAGCAGGCAAAATTATCTATTTTGCTTTTTACCTTCCATAATTTGATGCAAAGATCATTAAACAGTGACTAATCATAGTTGGTAAGTCAGGAACATATTAATGAACTCAATATGAGAATATTAAAATAAGGCAATAGACCTTACCACAGTTTTATCAGGTAGCTTATGATATCGCCAGATAATACCAGATAATGGCCAGTTCATACTATTGTTTTTTATTTTATTAGTATTTACCAGATACAATTGGGACTTCAACTTTGTTTGGCCAACCAAAAAAAGTGATTATGCTGGTAGAGTTACACTCACATCATACCACATATTTTAAAATAAAATACTGTTTCTGTTAATGTCTTTTGTTGTTGTTGTTGTTTAGAGATATTCTAGAGTATTGTCTATGTTTTCTTGTTTGGCTTCTTATTTTATGCGTACTCAGTTTTGCTTCGTTGCAGTATTAGTTTGTAACGCCACTTCAGTCTGTCCACGTAGAACACAGAGTCAGAACTGCGCTATTGTAAACGATCTCTAACTTGTATAAATATTAGTTTATATGCATTTTTTGTTTAACATTTGGTTAATGTTAGCCATTACACTCTAGATGAATGTAATCTAGGTGATTTTAGGTAGAAGAGCAATGCAAACACTTAATGGCTGCACATGGTGGTTGTTGCTGAATGTTTTCTTTAACTGTATCAATACATAGCTTTTGTTATGATTTCCCTTCAGATTAATAAGAGCAGGCAGATGATGATAGAAAGAATCTGGATCTTTGCTAGAACTGTTTTAGTGCATGTATGCATGGGGATGGACTTCAGTACATTACTTCTTGTGTACTGATATTTCAGTCTGGCATTGGTACAGAGCAGTAAGAAAGAACTGTATTTCTGCTAGCAGTAAGTTATTCTAAAAGTATAGCTGGGTTGTTAAAAAGCTTTTTAAAATATGTTGAGTGTTACTTATGAGTTTAATAGCATTTAAATTGTAATTGTAAAGGAAACGATTGGTGCCTTAATTTGTGGTGGTGTTCCAACTACAAAAATCTGAGATCTATCAGCTCGTCAAAATGCTATAATGAAGTAATGCTTTTATTCAAGTTTTGTTGTGAAACCAAAGCGCTGAAACTGTGTGAAGGATGTACCAGGTTGATTCAGTAACTGACAAATGTTCAGTGGCAACTATTAGCCACTGTGGATGTGTAACTGTTAGTGTGGATCCATTTTGTTTGAGCTTTAAATTTAAACAAGATGTTTTTAGCCAATGACACTTTTCATCTTTGACTGTTTGTGACTTTAAAAGCCGGAGGGGTATTTTTAGTTATGAAAATTCAAGGATAATAATTTTTGGCTTCCAGATTTCAGATAATGAGAGCATGTGTCCTTCAGAAGGAGAACATACTGGTCACAACAGTGATTGAGGTCCAAAATTCAAATAAGGCTTGTTTCTTTTTTTTTTTCTTTTTTTTTAATTACGCAAACTAACGAAGCACCCAACAACCAAAGAGGCATCTAACATTGCTACACATCTCTGACTTGAAGTCTCCTAACTAGTGTAATTGTGCCTGTGCATGTGCCCAGAACTGACATCTCTGAACAAGAAGGTTTAAGTAGGACAAGTAGTCCTGTCTCTTGATCCCCAGGAAGATTCAGAAAAGGCTCTGTGTGTGTATGTCCTGAATGGTTTGGTTCAGTTAGCAGTGCTCTGACCTTTAGGATAAGTAGGACTGGTTATTCCTCTGGTGGTTGCATTTTAAGAAGAGAAGACTGAATGCTGGTTGCTTCCAGGCATTAGTTGCCAGTCATCGGGAAAGGATTCTGGTCCTGCAGCCTGAATGAGGCAGTGAAACTCAGTCTTCACACATACTTCTGTTTGCCATTTTCTGTTGCCTACCCCTAAGTGACTCCCAACAGCGCAGGTTTTTGAATCAATCATCTGAGGTATTTCTTTCCTCTCATGTAGGGAATCTAGACACTTAGAGTTAAGTGGCATCAAGTATGTCTTTTCATCCCAACAAAACTAGTAGGTTCAGTGGATACCTTTGAAAGCGCGTCAGCAGCCATTCTTGCTCTTAGGAGACTTCTGCATTTTACTGTTTTCCTTTTGAATAAAAAGCCTAAACCTGAATCCATTTTTCATATGCAAAATAGCAAACTGAACACTGTGGTTTGCATAACTTGTGCTGTGAAGAGAGACTTGTTTAAACTTAGCAGCAGCATGCAAGAGTATCCCACATTCTGACATGGTCTAGTCTGTCTCCATTTCTAGATCTCTAAAATGTGTTGACTTCTTCTGGTTCTGTCAGCGCTCCTAGATTTGTCGGGCTGGTGAGCAAATGCCAAGCACTGTCATAAATGTAGTTTTCTGTATGTTTTAGGCACCTTCTTTACAAGAACTTGTGAAGTGCTTTTGTAACTATTTCACACTACACAATTAGCAGAATCTGGTAAAGATTTGGAAGTGGCTTTTGACCTGAACATGAAGATTTCAGTCTCTTCATGCTGTTAAATATTTTCAGTTTTAAGCAATGTTTATGAAGATGACAGCTTTCTGGAACTATCTGCACTGCAATTTTACAAAAAAGTCAGTCAATTGTTGTTGTAGGCAAAATCACTCAAACTTTGCATTTCACATAAAATGTGGGGGAGAGAAGAAATAAGCCTGCAGAGAGCCTGCCTCTAATAAAAATCCCTCTTGTCTCTGCGAACTTGCTGTAACTTATTAAACTCTGCTTCTTAAGGTATCTTGTGTATAGATATACATAGATAGCTGCACCTGAATGTTTGTATAGTTCCAAGTTACGCATACTGGGGAACTTTTTCATTTCCACTAGGTTGTTGCAAATTTTCGTTGTTCCATTTTACTAGGCAGCTTGCTGTCATTATACTTGGTGTCATTGACCAGGTATGAGCTTCCAAAATCTGTGGTGATGATGACGTTGTTGTTTCATATATTCTATATATAATATTTTAATATGTATTTTAACCTTCTGAGCTTTTCTAAGGAGAAATACTTTTTTTTTCCCCAACTTATCTTTAAAATAGGTGAAGTAAGTATCTTTCTATGAACAAATGTTTTTGTTACTCTTTGAGATTCACTGTTATGCAAGTTGTCTTGAATATAAAATTACTATAAGTCGCATTTTCTAGAAACTTACGAGTTGGCTCATTAGCACAGTATTTCTATAATTTGCTATACAGAGAAGATTTCCCTTCTCAGTATTTTAGGCAAAGGTGAAATGAGATAATGGGCTTTTACTGACAAATTTTGGGATTTGAAATTACTTGGTTTTACTTAACGTGTTTAGGTGTGTATCTGTAGGGATGGATGTAGAAAGCCAAAAGAGAGAGTTAAGAACAGTCTTACAGCAGTGTGTTGTATGTAAGGATTGTGTCCATAGCTAAAAGTATTACTGAGAACTTTAATTTTACGTAACTGGTTAGTTTAATTCTGCTTTTGTGCAAGATGGAAATCTTAAATATGCTTTTTGTCCAAAACAGACACATTACCATACAAGAATCTGCAGTGTCAAATGATACTGAAAATTCCTGTGATGGGGTGCTAAAAGGTAAGAGTCTTTGGAGATTTTTGAATGTGTAATCAAGAGAAGAAAGTAACCACAAAGATATTCAGTGGCAAAACCTAGGCTTTCTACTTTCCACATAAAATGAGAACTTGTCAGTTCAGTAATATCTTTCTGTTGTAACAGTGATTTGTTTCCTAATGCGTATAGAATGGATGTCTTTTGAAATGGTACGAACCTGAGCCTTACAGGGAACATCTACTTCTCTGTAGTACTTGTTTGTTGGTAGTACTGGCGGGGTTTTTTGGTTTTTGGTTGTGGTTTTTTTTGCACCTCTGTGATACTTTAGGCAAGGAATTCTGTTGATGATAGTTAGACACTGAGTACTGTGATACTGCTTTGGAGTCTGACTTATAATCTCACTTGGTTGTTCTCTTGTGTTCATCAGCAGACGGAATTTTATTAATAGTTTTTTTTCCAGGTTGTACTTTTGTTTTTTGCAGATGCCAGGCCCATTCGTCTGACAAACTGTTTTGTTTTTTAAGGATGCTTATTTTTTTAGAGAAGGATACTTCTGACTTAATGTTTTTTTCTTCCTATTTTAAGCAGAACAGTCCAACTAGGCAGCATCTGAATGTGATTTGTTTTGTTTTCTACAGCTTGCATACAGACCTACTATGCAAGGTATGTCTGATGTGGAAGTTTCTCTTAGATAGGTTGGAGGAACAGGTTTCTGACTTTGAACAGAAGCCGATTACTGACACGCTGGAGAAGGCACAGAGTGCTGAGACTGGTTTTGAAGGTTCTCAGTGTTTCCCTTTCTGGTGTCAGTTTGTCAGCTTGCTGTTAATCTGGCACTCTGCCATTATGTATTGATTTTGCTGCAGGCTTGAAAAGTGTCTGTGACAGTACCTTTTGTGCTGTTTTTTCATATTAATGTGTTATGTTCATGTAGAAAGAGTGAGTGGTTTGGGCAGATGAAGCCTCCTGGGGAAGAATGAGTGAATAGTGACTGTCTGGGGGAGAGAAAGTTTCAGGCTTCAGTGATTAGAAGGCAAAATAAAAGGTAATAAGGGTTTAAGAGCTCAGACACCAAGAAATAGACACAAGTGCCCTGAGGAGGAGTAGGGAGGAAGTACAGTTAGGCCTCTGGTGATGTAAAGAGCCAGAGGGGGCTGTGCCATGGCATCTGCAGTACTGAGGTGACTGAAACCAAACCTGGGAGCAAGTCCTGTACTATTTAGTAACTTCTGCATTTTCTTAGACTGTTTGTTGTTTTACTTCATGTTCTAATGAAGTTTGAGGCTAAAAGTCTTTGGGTCTTTTTGTGGTGCTTAAAATAAAGAAAAAGGTTTAAGTAGGTCCTTAGTCCCAGATCTGAGAAACTTAGGATCACATCACACTCTTAGATTAATATGCACTTGGTAACTTATGTTCGATTTATGACTTTTTTAAAAGACCTGTACAGAACAAAAGAAAGGTGCCTGGTTTTGGGAATTACTGACAATTTATGTATTTATTTAGAAATACTTATTACTGCTTTGGTGTCTTGTGTTATGTAGTGAGGTCATGGCTGCTTGTCTCAGTGGCTTCACAGTCTAAGAAGGGCAACAAATACTAGAGTTAAGGTATTCTGTATGATGTCAGTCCTCTTCATCTTTCAAGTGGAAATCTTAGGTACATTGTCTTCAAGCAGATGTCTCTTGTACTGATGATCATACAGAGACTAGTGACTATAAGATAAAAGCCTTTCCAGTAATAATCTGGTTCTTTCTTCCTGTATCTGGACAATGCAGTGCAGTTGAAATTCATTCATGTGATCCAATGAAATAGTGAATTTCTTTTCTATGCAGAGCTCTTCTATTTTACATAAACAGCTGCTTCAGAAAGCTCCAGTCAGGTGTTCTGTTCATTTCCTGTGGCATCTGCAAAAGGTGCTGAAATTTCCTAACACTGAATTCTCATTGAGTTTACTGTATTACAGGAATTTGGAGTTTCTCAGAGCTATCTATATTTAGTTCAGGGTTGCATCATGTCATTACGATTAACTTATTCCCTTCTCCAGCAAAGACTAAGTCTTTATTTGCTTAGCAAATTACCATACATATCTTTGGCTGTGTTTTAATAACAAAGCTTAACTGAATTTATTGCTAAAATATTGAATTTAATATTATATAAATAAACCTGTTGTACTGTTCTACAGGGACTATTACAGAACATACAGCTTGGATAGAATTTTAATTGCAGATTCAGTTTCATATTTATTTGAAATGGTTCGTGCTCTAAAGGTGAAATAATTTTACATATAAATTTCACATTCAGGAAGTCCTAGGAGTTCTTAAATGTCATTAGTATTAAGGCTTTGTAATATGGAGGAAATAAAAGCTTTGTTGTCTTGTAGCGTGGGAAACACATAAAGTAATGTGTTTATACATTTTCAGCTAAAGATACTAAAACTCACAACTCCTCCAGAGGAAGCAATCCTTTGGGAGGTGTTACTGAGGACTTTCTTGAAGATGGGCAACTGAGAGAACTAGATGAACTTCTAAAGAGTTTTGACATGGATGAAAAGGTACTGAGAAATCATGCTTTCTGTCACTAAATAGTTTAAGAAATTATAGTCCATGTAATTGGATAATTTTAATTACTAATGCTGTTTTATCAACAAAATTTTTAATATCCTGTAATAAAAACAGTATTAGCGTTTCATAGATTACTGTGCTATTGACAATGTAAGTTTTGCTTGACAGAACTTGTTTTTTTTACCTTGTCACTAATAATTCATCTTCAAATTTGAAATGGAATGATATTGTTATATCAGTTGTTACAGTAATTCTTTATTACCAATTGTATGAAAATTACTGTTCCAGTGAACATCTAGGAGTACTACTGTGCATATGTGACATGTTTACATAACATACCTAGTTTTAAAAGTCGGTATTAAATGCTTCTTACCACACAGTCTCAGAAGGATGAGGTGGTGTTGGAAAGCTGGGGAGCTGCACAGCCATCATGCATCCGAGGAGGATCATTCTGTGGTTCATTACTTGGGCAGAAAGGCCATTACATTAACATGCTGACTTCGTGGCGGTTCAGAGGGAACGTTAAGCCATTTTCATGTTTACTGACTTTACCTGACCTTTCTACTCTCTCTGTCCTCCTTCCTCTAGATAATAAGTCTAGGTCTTTTAAGACTTGCTGAAGTTTTATACTATTTACTTCTTTGATAATGGATTGGAATTTACATCTCACTGCCACTCAGACATAGCTGCTGATAGCATTTACTGTTTTCCACTACTTCAAGAGTGGATAATGGTTTTAACGGGATAAGTTAAACTGTAAAATTCACATGGCTAAAAACTGGTAAGTAATTGATAAGGTAATCAAACAGTAGGGAATCAGTTTCCCTGGCAAAATCATTATTTAAAAGCAGAATAGAAACCTTTCCTTGAGCAAATGGAATTCGGGCTGCTAACATCTGATTCACAAAGTGAACAGCACCATTTTGTTCCCTGACCTCTTAGGGAGGGTAAAAGGGTCTGTCAAATAGTATAGGTTACTGGAGGTGTACTACTTGTTGCAGTATTGCCAGGTCAGTCCCAGTTGGGCTGCTGTGTAGTGTTGTGGCTCTATAAAATCAGTGTGCTAATGTTTGCTTTTCTGTGCTGTGTTGGACAACAGTAAATATGTACAACTAATCTCACCCAAACCTCAAACTTAACCAAACTTAAGCCACAAAATACATGCTACAGCCCTAAATCTATTCCTGTATGTGGATGGAAAACTAGCTGTGCAGACCTGGGGAGGGAGTGGAATGGCAGAACACTTGTTGCAAGTATTCTGCAAGTATTCTACTGTTTGGGGTGATTTTGGGGTTTTGGTTTTTTTGATGGCTTTTCCAACTAATAATGCTGTGAGAAGGACAAAAACTAACCATGGAGAAAACCCTAAAATATTTGGAGAACTGGTAAAATGAAGTTTGGAAATCCGATGAGAGCATATCCATCTCTAATTCTTCGGCTATTATAAATTTGTGATATAATGTGAAGTTCAAGTTACTTCATTAATAATGGACAAAACAAAGCCAGGATTCCATGACTTTGTTCTTTATCAGTCCTTTCAGATTCTCACCCCCAAGTATCTGCTGTCTTTTTTCTCCATATCTTTGGGGACTTTTTACCTATACACCATGGTGCACAGCTGAGCAAAAGACTTAGATTTCTCCTCAATACAGCTTTAAATTTTCATTAAACTTGATGGAATGTCTTTTGTGGGTTTCTGTACATCTGTCAGGCACAGTTAAAATTGGGCAGTGGGCCTAAAAATTGCTGGGATTATCAGTGGGAGCAAAGAGAAGTGAAGACAATCATGTCACCTTTTTTCCAATTAAAAATCACTATTTTAAAGATCACGGAGTATAATGGCAGTGTGTCCATTTAAAAAGATGGTGTAAAAGTAACCCTACAGTCCAAATTACAGTTTTTACAGTCAAGACTATATTATCACACCTCCCAATGATCACTAACAGTTTTAAGTCTGTAGTGTAAAGCGTAAGAGGCTTAGTAGTGCTTTGCTGTATCTGAAAGTACATTTTAAATATCTTCACAGTTCAGGTTTGCAGATGGAGTGCCTGATGTTAAACGAGAAAAAAAGGGTGAAGCTGAAAAAAGGTATATATACTGTGTCCTTCATGTAACCTGTGATGTTCCCCAGTTACTGTACAAATGAAATGTGATCTTTTTACCAAAACACCATCAGCATTTTAATTCAGTTTTTCTATGCTATTGTGACTATGTGATGAAGAAAATAAATACATGAAATAATATAATTTCACTGTGCAAAGTACAAGACAAGTATATTCATAGCTTGACAGGACAATAGAGGTTATTTTGTCCTCTGGCTGGTGACAAAGTATATCCACTTTATGCCGGTGTCTCACCTTGGCATCGCAATATGAGTATAGGATAAGATACGTTTCCAGCCACAATAGCACTTACTAGAACTTTTAAAAAAAAAAAAAAAATCAATGAAACTTTCAGCTTTCTTTTCTGCCTCTTGGGACTTTCTAAACTGATGAAAGAATTGAAAGATCTCATTCAAATTCAGGCTGACAAACATTTGAACAGCAGTAGAAAAAGGAACTTAAAAACATGGCATGTGGAGTTAAGCACATGCTTTACTGTTCTGCTAGCTTCAAGCTGTGCTTACAGTGTTTATTGTACATGAGACTTAAAGTGTCAGACTAAGAAACTTCCACTCAACATCAGCCCAAAAATGAAGCAGAATAAGATTTTTTAAAAACGTATATGTAACTGGTGGAATACTTAAGTAATTAGAAGAGAAATAACAGGTATTTCAGAGTCATTTTCACACTAAACAAGAAACTTTAGCTAGCATAGAAGAGGGTATTGCTTTTTTCCAGCACCAGTCACATTTCTGTGACAGACTTGAAGCGTACCGGAAGTCTGTTAAATGGAGAATATTGCATCTTTTCATTAATCCACTAGAGAGCTCCAAGCTCCTCCTTCTGGGAAAATACCCATTTAAATTTACCTTAGTAGCATAAATAGTTCGTTATGCTATAGAATAAGTAGATTATGCTGGATAAAATACGTTTGTGCAAGTGATACTGCATTACTTAGTTGAAATGCAGCACTCTCTGCAGTTAGAGACATTCATTCCTTCATTTGGAGCCGAACTATTTTCTCTAGTTTTACTCAAAAATGTTACCATTGCAAAGTTTCATCTAGAAGAAAACATAGTTACTGTTCTTATTTAGCAAACTCCGCTTCTAGTAATGCTGTTACTTAGAAATTGATTGTAGAGCTATATAGTTTACAGTTCCTGGCAAAATTATGTGTAGTTTCATGTCTAGATTAAAAAGAGATCTGAGATTGTTATCCTGAAGGTAAGCTGCTATGAAAATCCTGTTGTGTCAGATCTGAGGCTGGCATCACAAGGAAGCATGAAAAAAATTTTACATGGTAACTTGAAAATTCTGAGTAACTAGATCTACACATTATTTTTCTCTGGAGACCAATACAATACATTGACTAGAATAAAAATAAAGATTAATATTGAAGAATTTGGGTTTATTAGATAGAATTTATTCTTCTCTGCCATAGCATTTTTATTTCAAACTGTATTAAAAACAGCCTGCAATTTAGGAAAGATTTAAATTATCCTGGCTATGAGAAGTATTAAATAGCTAGAATGTGCCCCTCGTAGGGGATAGCAAGTGCATTTCTGTCTCTGAACAGCAAGCAGGCTGAAATGTCCTTTGTACTGAACCTAGATTCTTAATTGAAGGGGAGAGGGGAGGAAGATCTCGTGAAAGGGGATTATTTTTTTCTGTGGCTTTACTTACAAGTAAGAAAGAGATCACTAAGTATTTTGCTAGCAATATCTGTAGCTTATTTTGGAAAACATCACATTTTAGTAGTTTAATTATCTAGAATGTACATATTTGGGAATAGTTAAAGGCAGAATAGTCTTTAATTGGAGTTCCCTTTGAAATCACCTAAATCTTCTGCCGAGTAGAGTCAGTTATTAGGAACAAAAACAGTTGGCTCTTCAAATGTAATTTCAAAAGCTTTATGGATTACTACTTTGGCAGATATTGCATAACAGACTACTGAAAAGTAGATGCTTCTTCAGAGGTGACAAAAATCATCTCAGTCTTCCTGTCAGCATAGTAAAAAAAAATAGAAGCGGTTCATGAGTGCCTTTTCTACTTATTTATTGAATTTCATGTAGTTACACTTCAGGACAGAATAATCTCAGCTAAGATCATAATCAGATTGGACCAGGCAATGAGAAGAATGAAAGTAAAGTTGTTGGGACTGCTAGCTATTTAAATTTACAGCAAGTTTTTAAGTGTTGTGTAAATTGTTGAAATTCTCATCTTTTATACACTTAATCCCCCTTTTTAGGTGTTTAGTATATGGGAGAAGCACCTGTTTAATTTGATTAAACAAATTTTTGTTTTTTAATACTCAACAGTGACTGTAAATACAAAGATGTTGTGAACTGTGAATTGCTATCAGGATTGCCATTGCATGCCCCGAAAGTAAATGTCCTCAGTGAAGCTACAGTGATGAAACCCCAGACAAATGGTATCGTATGCTGTATTGGTGAACCCTCCAGAATTTATTTTTACATGTGTTTTATTCACCTATGAAATCTTAAGGAATGTCTGCAATTCCTGAAGGCATTGGCTGGAATTTGGTTTAGTTTGCATACATAGAAGCAAAAATGCAAGCTCTCATATGATAGGTTAGTGAGGTTTGTTGGGTTGGGTTTTTTAGGAGAATCCTATTTCGTAGGGTCAAATAGCAGTCATTCTATCTTGGTATTTATGGTTCTCAGATATTTTAATGGTACAACAATGCCTGCATTCTTAGTATTTTGACACATTGTGTTTGAGCCACGTTATTGGCAAGTAACTTGTTTTTCTTTATTTGTGGTCAGAGAACGTGACTGCAGATTTTCTTGGTTGTTTGTTATCTGTCAGCAAAACTTGGCTAAGGGATTTGCCCACCTTGCCGAAGGTCAGACTTTGTTGTTTATGCCAATTCAAGTATTTGTGAGGCATTCACTAGACTGGATCAAGGAAATCATCTAGATTTAATAAGCAGCACTTCATTTTGACCTGGTATATTTCACACCTGGGACAGGTACCTCTTAAGTGTCTCTGCAGCCAGAGAAATCATAATATAATGAAACTGTAGTTAAAGTTTCCTTCTCTTTTTCTCTGCACATAACGACTCTGACATTTAGCCTTACATAAATGCATAGTTTTATTCGGCATACAAGACAGAGAAAACCAGGAATTGATTACTTATGGATAGATACTGCATTCTGTTTCTTTGCAACAGCTGTTTTGGGAATTAATGTTTTTAGAATTATTGGTTAATATGGATGTTTATAAACATGGATTTCCTGAATTGAGATCAGTGGCAGAGGTTCTTGCTTAGTTTCAAATTACACTGCCAGTCTGAGCTTGTAGAACGATTTTACCATTGTGTCATTTAACAATATTTTCAGGAAGTGCAAGAAACATAGATGCTATAAAAAGCAACTGTGAAATCGCTAGACTATAGTTTGAAATTGCTCATGTCTTTGGCCTTAAAAGTGTATACACCTTCTGAAGAGTCCTTCTAAATCTTCCTTCTTAACATAATTTGAAACAGTTGTCAAAGCAAGAGTTTCTGTGCTAGGAGAGGGCAAAACAGCCTTTTTTTCCCCAGAACTGTGCAAACAGGATTGGCTATTTCACTTTAGTGCCTGCTCCCCTACAAATTTGACATACGGTCAGTCGGCAGGGAGAGTACAAGCTGTTGAAAGGACCTGGTCAGAAACTCTGTGCTGTGGGGATGGCAAGAATCTGGAGGAAAGACTTCTGAGCTCAAGTTCCCAGTGGCATTTTTCTGCAGCTCATGGTTGACCGTTTTCTCAAGTCTTTTTCCTGTCACTAAATTTATCCAATCCCAAATTTACCAAATTGCCGACCATCACTGCACAAAATTATGCAGCTATGACAGTATGTAACATTTAGATATTTAATTGTTCTACGTTATATTTCTCCTTCCTATCCTGTGATAGTCCTGACACGCAGATTTAAGAACCGTGTACCTAGTGCAACTCTCTAGTAGAACATTATTGGATGCTGTTTATTAACTATAGTTTGTCAGAAAGGGCTAAGCACCCTGCCTTTTGAATACCCAGTTCTTTCAAGGGGCCAGATGAGAACCCTAGAAAGCAAGGCATTCAAAAGCTCCTATTTCTCTTTAGATATGGAGGTGAAAATTTGAACTTTTGTCTTCCATTAACATTATTCATTTTTCAGAGAAAGAAATCTGTTATCAATAATAATTAAAGTTCTAAAACCAAGTTTCATGGTTAAGAAACCAGTAACTTACATTGGGCTTAAGCTTGATATTGCACTGCTTAAAACATAGAGTACGAAAGGTTTTATTTCAATTCTGGAAAAATAATTTAAATTTATGCCTCGTGATGTGGGAATGCAAAGACTACTGATAAACTGGAGTGTTTTTTTTCCTTTTGAAATTAAAACTTCTGGATATTTTTATTCCATTTCTTTTCTTATCTCTTTAAGTTAGATTAGAAACCTTGGATAAAGTAGTGAATTATTAATTTAGATGTGCTTACTCTTGAAGTTTGTGTAAAGTCTCAGTTTTAGGATAATTAAGAAAACTGTAACTTAAATTACTGGCTTTAGATTATATTAATCAAATTTTCATTAATCATTGCTGTGACTTGAGGGAACTATAAATATAAAGGAAAATAAGATAAATGAGAGTGGTTTCAGTATGGTTCGTTTTATTACGTGATCCATTTATTGCCCTCATCCTAATTTTTAGATTACAGATTTTCAGGAAAAAGTCCTTTACTGCCATTGCAAAATTATGGAGATCTTGAGCCATGGAAGATGGAAAAAAATGCAGTTGTGAGTTGTTAAATCCTTAATGATTTCTGATCCTTTGGCACTAATTTTGTTATGTATATTCAGACAATTCTGCATATATCTAGTCAGAAATTATGAATCTATGTATGTTTATGTTTCTGCTCCTCTAAAGATGTTATCACTGAGTAAATACAATTTCTGAGAACAAAATCAATGATGAGGGGACAGCTGTTCACAGTGGAGCTTTGTTAATTTCTATTTCCAGCTTAAGCAAAATCAAATAATGCTTTTTGCTTTACTGTTTTTGTAGAACTGAAAAGCAGACAAGGTTTCATATGTTTAAGACAGGCTGCATTATCCATTATGCTGGGCACTGAAAAAGGGTAAAGGAAATTGATGTCCCAGAATTCTCAGACTGTTATCCAGAGCTATGCAGGAGTTTGTCACCTTTCTTCCTCCTCTCTACTCATTGTCCGTCTCATTTAGCAGTTCTTGCATTCTCTCTGTCTGTGGTCTTCAAGACAGATTTTTGTTGTGTTAGACACTAACACAACATGACAAGGGGTTGATCTTGGTCTGCTTTGAAATGCTGCAAATACAGTATAGAGATGAGGGTTGTTTCAAAGGTTTAATTGTAGATTGCATTTTTTGCTTTTGTCTATAATTTGTAGGTATTTTGAAATTCTCAAAAAAATGAGCATGTTTGCTTTCAAAAAATATTATCTGTTGGGTTTTTTCTGCTTTTTTTAATTTTATTTTATTTTAGACTTCTCATTCAGTCCAGCGGATCCTCGAGATGATTGAATTGCCCCGTAAATATTGCAGATTTTATTTCATGACTTTGCGTGGGTGTGAAAGAGCAAAATGTTGGTTTTGGCATGTTCCTGAACAAGGGGATGAAAAGGTAAAGAGATTTATTGAAGAAAGGAAGAGATTGTAAGTGTGAACACTTTTTAAATGCAAAACGACATCTCCTTTGTTCATTTCTATATGGAAAGGGAGTAAATTTCAGAGATTGATGGATCAAAAAAATGTTCAGAAATTCTTCCTCTCAAGGTCTTTTAAAGTTCTTTTTTAAAAAAAGGTAGAATTTTGAACTAGTAGACTTTTTAAGAGAACAGACATCAGCAAAAGAGCAAGAATTAGGCTGTACGAATATAGAGGAGTAGAATGGGAAGATTCTGAGACATTTCTATCCCAAGCATCAGAGACCTATAAGCAAACCCAGACTTTGTATGTATTCTTAAAGTCAAAAGCCATCTATCGTGTATCACTTTCTGCAAGTTTTGTGCAACAGGGACATGTTTGTTTAAAGATGCTGTAATCTCCTTAAATGGAGCAACAATTCTCACGATATTTACAAGCAAAAATACTTTTCCAGTGGTGGGCAAAGTAGATGTGTTTTCAAACCATTTAACAAAGAAATTATGAGTCTGTAATACTTCCAAGAACTGTGCAAGGCAAGCTAATTGTGCTGTCATGTAGTAAGATTTTGGAATTGGCTGTATGAAACCAAGACTTAGGTGGTTCTGTAAGTCACTTGGAAGCAAACAAAAACATTAAAACAACTAAACAAAGACAAATGCCTAAACTTGTCCTCATCAGGCCTTACAAGATTTATTTCTTATTTACCATCTTATTGGTATGAGTACAATTTTATCAGTGGTGTCAGTAAGTAAGAAATTACAGAATCAAAATGTAAAAAAAACTTGTGGTGAACCTGTTAGATGTAAATACTAAAAAAAAAAAAGGTAGCATCTAAAGGAGCCTATCCATCTCCTTGATATCTTAAATATACTGTGTCAGAATTTTTAAAATACATCAGTGTAATTTGGTTTTATTTTTCTTAATGTTTTCTCTTTTCCTTTTTATGTCTCAAAAAAGAGCTGGTTTGGGTTTTTTTCTAATGCTTTGTAACCCCTTTGAAAATTTATGACAGCTTAAAAATACTAAGATCATTTGAGAGTAATTTTGTATGGGACTTTTTCCCTTTTCCTCAATTGTGAAATATCTTTGGCAGGCTGTAGTGAATATCAGTAATTTTTAGCTAGTTTGTATGAGTTATCATGGTTTGTAGTGCTTCATTATGTATAGACACATTAAAGAATTAAATTATTTGCCTAAAACTATTAGAAATCCATTCCATTTGGTTTTACTTGTGGTACAGCACTCCAGTGCACTTACTGTTCTGCCCACCAAACTTAGCCTAACTTTCTTGGTAGTCTGGAAGTATACTTTGGGTTTTGTTTGTTTGCGTACTTATTTATTTTTTTAGAACTGTCTGTTTAAAAATGATAATAGGCCAAGCACCTCATGGTGGCACCAAAGTACATAAATGGAAGACAGGTAAAGCAGCAACAAAGTCATCTAGTCAAAGACAGGGGAAATAAATCTCTTTAGGAACTGTTATGCAGACTGGTAGTCCACTTGCTTAGTACTATGTTTTCAGTGATGATAGTTACCAGAATTTTTGAAGAGAAGTACCTTTCCCCATAATGGCTATTCCTTCCTTTTCATTAAGTAACTGGTTGATACTTTAAAGCATAACTTACTAGGATTTAACACTCTTCACAGTTGTGGTTGATCACACAACGCAGCAGTGATTTAATTCATAAAAACATCATATGTTTTGAAAATCAGCATACTCTTGAGCTCAGCAAGTTCTA
Organism: Gymnogyps californianus; assembly: GCF_018139145.2. Taxonomy (NCBI): domain Eukaryota; kingdom Metazoa; phylum Chordata; class Aves; order Accipitriformes; family Cathartidae; genus Gymnogyps; species Gymnogyps californianus. The sequence continues at coordinate 121,810,637 of NC_059472.1, forward strand.
CAAGTTACCAGTTCTTATTTTTTTTTTAAAAGATGCCTTTAATTTCAAACAGTGAAACCTCTTTTGTATTAGGCAAAGTAAACAAAACTATTAAGACTGTTTTAAATACTCCCCAAAGTATTTGAAGGGGGGGATCTTAACAAAGTGTATCAGTATCTGATGGGGGGAGGGTAGAGAAGATGAAGCCGGACTCTTCTCAGTGGTGCCCAGTGAAAGGACAAGAGACAGTGGGCATAAATTGAAATTACAGGAAATTCAGTTTGGCTTGAATGAGACTTCAGACTGTAGCATAGATAATAATTGCACAGTTAAATAAGTGGTTTGAAAACATGTCTTTATGCAAACTATTTCTCTGATTTTATTTTAGCTTTGTGCACCTTACTCGTTAACTTTTTTGGACTCGTATCCACTAAAGAAATGTTCACTTTTTATGACTTCTTACTCTCTTTTTCCTTGATCCTATGAACCTCTAACTGGAAACAAACAGGATATAAAATAGGAAGATTTCTGTCTTCATTAGTGTTGTCTTGCAGCTTCAGGGCCTTGGGTGTATGCTTCTGTTGTGGTTTTGTTTTGTTTTTTTTTTAAATCTGGCTTCCTAAAGAAATGAGACTTAAAGTTGCACCGTTCTTTTATTACTGTCTCTAACCACATTTAAATAATTTTTGAACCTGTTGGTCAGTTTCAGCCACATTTAATGTGGAGTGTGTGTCTCAAACATGCCACAGGGTTCATAAACAGAATCTCCTGTAAAAAGGATCCCCATTTTGATCTCACTGAGCGAAGGGCTGCAGCGTGGGGTTTTCCCCCTTATTAAACATCAGAGTACACACTGACTGGGAGATGCTGAAGGATTTCATAAATTCTGATGCTTGTTCTTCTGATTTAAGCGTCTCTGTGTTACTGTAGTAGGACTGTGTTTTGCTGGACAGTCAGTCGCTTGTATAAGATACACAGCCCTTTGTTATGTTTTTTACTAAATTGTCATGTTAAATGAGTTGTAGAATCAATTGATAGGTGACAGAAAAATGGGAATTGTGTCTTTCATGTACCTTCATTCGAAATCTATTATGGTTAACTCAAAATTTATGAGATTCTCTCATTTTTACATGGTCTGTATGTTCAGTTACACCTTTTAAAATTGAAACAACTAAATCAACTGAAGCCTCCTAGAAGCTGTAAATGAGTAACACATTTAGTTTCTTTTATGAATGTAATGCAACGTAACATGTCGCATGATTAAATACTACTACAACTGGATTTTCCAAGCAATTTCACTAATACTTGGAACAGTCAGAGCTCCAGATGCCATCTTGGCTTTTTTTGGGAGTCAGTCCAAAGAAGGAGGAAAACAGATTCCAAAGGAAAGCAAACTAATTTACATACTGTAAGCATGTGCTAAAGTTTGTTTTGGAAATGCCCTCAGCCACCTGGGATTGTAGATTTGGATTAAATGAGTTAATCCATTGCCAAGTGACACTGCATATATATTAATGATCAAAGATTCTACATGATTTTCTGAAAGGTGTATCTTCGACTATAGTTCAACAACATTATGACACTGTTTCAAAATAAAAATTATAAGCTTTATTTATATTCAGCATACTTACATGTGCAATTTTTGTGTTCTTTGACTTGATGATCTGAACAGGTTAATGGTTTTAAAAAAAGAACGATGTCTTGGCCACAAGTCAGTATCTTCTGCTTTGATGATAATTCATTTGCTGTGTAACAAATTCCATGAGTGGATCCTGTCTAATTTTGAAGTTGCCTGTAAAAATAAACCCGACTCAATTCTGTAATAACACGACTACTAATTTAGGGCATTTTCTGTCTCTTGATTTTTCATTATTTCACAAGATAGTATTAAATATGACCCATTTACATTGTTGTGCAGAAAGACTGTAAATGTTCCAGAAGTAACAAAGGGTATCTGAAAGAGTGGGTGTTTTTTTCCCTAACTTGGCATTCTAAGATTTAATCTCAGTAGTCTCTATTTCTTAATCTGCAGAGATGGAGCAAAATGTGTAAGCATCACAAAGCTGACAGCTTAAGATGTTAAGACAAGAATGGTCCAATACCAAATAACATATTAAAATATCTAGGTGTGGATTTTTTTTTTTTTAAATCAAATAGGTCTGGGGTGAAATGGTTCATTAAGTCAAGTTAGTTCTGAGGTTTTTCTTTTATGTCCTTATGAGTGATTTTTTTGTGACGATCAGAGTTACCAACTTCATTTCTAGATTATTTTTTGACTTCTTAGTTGGTACATTCATGTAACTTTTGTTGATCATGTTTTCACTTTCACCTTTTTGCTTCCCTTTCTCTGTTTGTTTACAGTCTGCCATGTTTATACTAATGCTGAAGTAACGGTATTTTCAAATTCTTTTTTTTGTTTGCTATGAGCATATACACACGTATGCAGTTGTGGTCCCAGCGCTTCTTTCCCAAACATTTCATCTACATTATTTTTCTATTTGATCTTCTGTCCTTTTTGACAGTGCCTTTGCCTACAGCCCCAATTACCTTCTTATACCATTTGTCAGTACGTATGGGTTAAATAGAAGCAATGTAAAGCTTGTTTCCTTACAGAACTCATGTTTGTGGGTAGTTCTTTTGTTTGGCATAAACTGAGGTAACATTTTACTATGGATTTTTTTTTTTTCCTCTTTTTCTAGATTTGCATGGCAATACTTAGGACATACATTAGTATCAAAGAATCAGGCCTTCTAAAACGTGCAGGTATGATGTAGTAGCTTTTGCTGTATCTTTGATACTTAGCTCATTTAAAGCAAATTAAATAGGCTGTCAGGAGAGAAATGGGTACCACTTCTACAGTGAATAAGAAGTTTTGATTTCAAAGGAATACATCCGATCCATGTGTTTTCATGTTCCAATTTCCCATTGAGGCTAGGTATTTAGATACACGGCTATCTCAGGAGGTTGTTATAAATCTTACTTCCACAGAAAATGAGCTTAGCCTGAATGGAACTAGACTTGAGAGTAGAAATGAGTAACTGGGCCATGGGGGAGGTTTAACAGAACCAAAATTTTGTTACGGCAAAATTGAACACTTTTGAACACCCTGGCCAAACACCACAAATCCAAAAACTTTAGAATTAAGCTCTTGAAATGAAGTGCTGTTACAGCACCCAAACAGCTTTAGTTTAGTCTTTCATATTACCATATATGCAAACAATTATGATTAACACATTTTAGGGACTGTAATTGATTCAGATCCATCTGAGCTTTTGAGTTCAGTCAGAAAAGGCTAAATTTTACTCTGGACAGTCATTCCTTTTGTACCTGTCCTGAGCAGTCTTAAGTTTTTGAAAGCTTATTAGAGTGTAGCACAATGTGAATGTGGGATCCAGTTGTACCCTGTGTAGTAATGTTCCCATGCTGAAATACTGAGCGTTGTAACGCAGATAACACTGGGTACCAGCAGGCTACAGTATGTGTCTCTCAAGGCTAGCGCTGGAACAGGTTGTAAGACCATCCACCATGATAACACTGCACTTCACTTCCTAGAGCTTCATGTCTGGAAAGGCCTTACTACCCTGATGCGCTTACCAAATCTTAACCTGGTTTTGTGCATTTTTCTTGTGCTGCACCAAAGCAGCTAAGCTTTCTTGAAACCTACAGGGCTTATGGTGTTGAGCGCAATGACATGAGATATTTCAGAATAGTCAGTCTGGGTCTAGTAAGGTTAACACTGTATTCAAACTGGATCCTTTCATCCATTTTTGTCCATGTCCCTGTCCCATAATATCCTGGATAATTAAGGGTTGTTACACAGCATTTAAAATTTAAGGAAATAACTTCTTTAAATAGTTAGCATCAGTTACCCCAAAGTGAAATTAATTTAATTGCTTTTTCAGTCCAAATATTTGTGAAATATTACAGAGAAGTTACTCCTGGTATGGATTTTGCTTCTCAAGTGCTGAATGATCTTCTCATTTCTTTGCTCAAGAACTGTTTGTTGCGGGAAGTATTTCAGATATTGAATGTAACTGTACGAATCAATACACTGGTAGGTGACCTTGTAATATTTTTAAAATCTTTGATCCATAGTTTCTTAGTTTTTGGAGTACTATGCTATTTGTAGTAGTAAGTTTGTTTTTACTCTGGTACTCAAATCTTGGGCGGGGGGGGGGAAAAGAGCAATTCAAAAGGTCCTATTATAAAAACTCTAAGCTTTATAATTCAACAGAGTTGCAAAACTGATTTTCCTTTTTTGTCTAAATTAGCCCGCTGTAGATGTTCTCCTGAAAGTTTTTGAGCATGTGGCTTCTTTGAATATAAGAGATGCTGTGCCTACATTAATCGGTACCTTTTGTAAGGTATGAGTTTGATTGTACTACTGCTACTTGTTGGAATTTCTGAAATACCTTGCCTGTTTTAAAACTCAAACATACCACTTTAATATTATTTCAGTACTATTTTTTTAAAGTTATATTGTAACTAGCTGACTTTGTGGTACAGGTTTCCATTTATCCCTTATTTTTTGACTGAGATTCACTGTGACATGTTTTTCCCACTGTTTGCCACTTGCCTCTGGAAATACATAAGTGATCACAATTTTTTTGTATGCTTACTTTTCTTCCCCCTGTTTGATATTACAGCTCATTGATGCTGGTATGTTCCTTGAGTTTGAACATTTTGACTATATTATTAAGTTCCTTCACCAATTGCAAGTGTCCAGTCAGGAAATAAATACTGTTTTGAACATAAAATCCAGGTATGTCTTTAAGGAGCTATTTTATATCTGTCTAGTTCCTTCTTCAGGTTCTATTTTTATAAATTTATGTAAAAACTTTGAAAGGCAATTAGAAAATGCAAATTTAGTGTTTTGGATAAAAATACTATCATATCATGTCTAATTGTATTTTAAAGTGCTGTCGATCTACTGTGCTTTAAACATAAAGGATTGTTAATTCAAAACTTAGATTCTGACTGCAGTTACGATTAGTTTTTTCCATATTGATCATCATTGTACAATCTGTTCCCAGCTGTGCTACAAGTTTATATAACTGTAGTCAAATTAGAAACATCATGGTTTAATATATCATTTAGGCCTGCATAAGCAAACAGTACTTCTGCAATAAACAACCCTTCTAGGCAATAAGAGGATTAGTTATAATCTGAAGTAGTTTTCTAGTTTCATTTCCTGTGCGACTGCATAAACACTTGTGCCAACACAACTAGGGAGGAGGGTAATTTTTTAAGTACTTCTGGATTATGCTGGACAAAATGTGAAATCACAGCCCAGAGCTGTTCCAAAACTGTTGATGTGTCCCTCTCCTCATCTGCATCATACACGCACACACAAGTTGAGAAACTAAATTGGCGATTCATAAAGCAACCTTTGATTCTTAGAGGAAACCAAATATGCAGCATCTATCGTGTGAAAACAAGCCATCACTATTTGAAGTGAAAGCACTGTAGAAATTATTTGCTGCTTTTCATACTTTTCCCATAGAGTACCTTTCAGCCGTGGATCTCAGTGTTTTACCAGTGCAACTTACCACACATGTTGGAGGTAATTTTTATCACTTTTCAGATCAGGAATCTGATTCACAAAGGAATGACCCCTTCCAGGTTGCCTCAGTATGTATGTGTTTTCAGCACAAACTGAGTAACAGGCTGTATCTGTGAAGACTGAGCAGCTGTGCTACTTCAACTGCATGTGTTAGCTCATGCATGTGTAGGTTATGTATCTCTACATGATAGGATCGCACTGGGTAGATGTATCCATTGTTTCAGTGGCGGCATCAGAATAAAGTATTATGCTCCTAGGTATTTGAAGTTCAATAGCACTTTCTTTCATGTAATTAAGTTTTTTTTTACCTTTATGTCAGAAATACATACAATACAGTTCTGCATTTACTTAATGGATTGTAAGTCTTATTCATACCTTTTCAGTTACATTTCTACTGAGACAAGGGAATATTTTCTGTGAAAATAGCTCTGCTCAATTATTTGCTTAATACATGTACTGACTTCCCTTGGCATGATTGTAAATGTCTGTTTTCGGTGTCCAGTTTGCATAGTGTGTAGTAAATAGGATCAAAAATCACATCAGGTTTTAGTTTGTATATGATAATTTGTTGATCACCTTCTGCTAGTGCATAGTTTAGTTCAATAGGATGTGTTAAAATTAAGTATTAATATTTTTTTTCTTATGGAAGATTTCAGGAAAGACATTTTGAAAAGAACTGGCTTTTTGACTTCAACTTGGCAGTGGCTGAAATTGAGGTACAGTATGTGCATTCTTCAAGCCTGTTGGAATACTTGAACCACGACTTCTTTTAAACCTACAAGAAATAGCAATTTCTACATCATTTAAAATTAGTGGGCTTTATTATTAAGTATCTTGAGATTATGATAAAATATTTTTATGTAAAGCCATGTTTGGGAAAGATTAACGTGCAGGGGAAAACTGTCTTTGGCTTTTCTGTGATGTCAGTATTTTAATTTACATACTTGTAGTTTTTATTTTGGTTTTGCATGAATTCAAAGATTTTATAATTTTAACAATTATTTCCTATGCCTTACATTTGTTGTGCTTGTAATTGGTAGTGGTACCTCATTCCGCACCAAAAAAATATTTAATATATTATTTAGCACATAGAATTCATATCTAGTATAAAAAGGCACAATTGTAAAAGGCTGTAATTGGAAACACTAAGCAGGTATTTTAAAGAATAAGAAAATATTATAAAAAATTCTTTAATTGGACATTTACATCTTTCATATTCAAGGGCAGATTACTTATTATGCAAAATGATAATACAGTTTACATATTATCACGCTTACTGCACAGATCCTGAGACCAAAATTTAATAAGGAAAGAACCAGAACTGATTTTTTACTCCTTCAACACCAAACTAATCAAGTGATCTGGCAAGCAAAAGACTAATTCATATAGAAAATAACCATCAATTTGGCATGCATTGTGCAAAAAAAAAAAGTAAAATACTGGATGAATGCCAGTTCTTAAATAGGATGAATAAGTTATGAGCTTCCCCAATGGGGGTCATGACATAAATGGAAAAAGGATTTCAATTTCTTGAGGGACAAAAGTGCTTAGCAGTCCATGGAAGTCAGGCAACATGTAACTGTGCCATATTGAACATGGAGGTTCTTGGCAGTAGCGTTTCATCTGCGTCTTTTTTCTGCTTTAAGTCTATCCCAGGTGCATCTCTTGAATTTCAATATATTTTCTCTTTAGTGTTCTGGAAGCAGGTTCGCTTATGTTTATCCCTTGCCTTTTTCACAGCATTGCAAGGAAAAAAGTGATTGGACCAAGCTGGGAGCTTTGTATGTTAATGCAAGAAGTGGTTGTGAACATTTTGATGATCTTCAGAAGTTGTCTTTATGTATTGCTGAAATACTAACCAGAGATTCTGAGACAGACAGACCAGGAGTTCCTTTTTGTGATTTTGCTGATGCAGGTAAAATTAAGATGCAAGAAATGCTTTTTGTTCATCCCTATTCTTTGTAGAGTTTTTAAAAGAGGTAAAAACCCAAATTCGTATACTATTTTCTGAATATTAGTTAATTTTATATGTTACAATATTCAGAATTTCTTGAGGTGCAAACACAATCAGCTAAAACGCTCAGTAGAAGCCATTTTCTAGTAGAAGTAAAATCCACAGTACAGTCAAAGAAAGTTCGGAAAGAAGAACATTTGAGCTTTGTGAAATCAAGAAGAGAAACCACAATTGGTGGTCTTTTAATAAGAATGTCCTATTCTCAGGACAAAGGCAAACATATTTAAGTATTGTCATGTGAAGTGTCACAGTCTTAATAGCATAAATAAACTTTAGAGCTGTAAATACAGCTATATATATATTTGTATATTTCAAAACATATTGAACAGGGTTACGTCATGTATATCATTTGTACTTTTTTTTAGCAATTTGGATTTTCAGAATTATTCTCTAAAGAACCAAGAATTTCTGCAAGGGCTGGGTCCACAGAACACCTTCTAGTTTTTTAATAGTTCTGGCAGGTTTTCTTACCCCTTTCTTCGCTATGCCCCTTCATTTACATATCTGTATCATCCTAGTAAGTTTGCAGAAAACTGAGGCTCAGTGAAGTGTCAGTGGGATATTAAAGCATTTTATAATGGATGACTGAGATATTTTTCAACCTGTGCTAACTACTAAAACATGATGAATATTTATTCCAGATATGTGACATGACCTTTCTGACCACAGACTTTCATATTACAAAACAGCTATCACAGCTTCCAGTTGTGAGACAGACAGAAGATTTTGGTGGGGCTTGGAACTTAGTCTGTTTTCCCTAGAGCAGTGGTCTCCAAACTGATAGGCACCTCTATCAGTAAAAAGTTTTTGAGCACTCACCCTCAATTTATTGATTTATTTATTTATAAATTAGATACACGTACTACTGCACTAATATATTAAGTACATTATAAAACACACACAAAAATAGAAATTAAAAAGATGAGATAGAGATGAAATAAACACTACTTTTTAAAATATTTTATTTTATTTATATTTTAATGATAATTATTTTCTTCCCACACCTTAAGGGATTGTTGTGCTCACACCCCACTTTGGAGACCCCTGCTCTAGAATACCAACAGTGCTTCCAAAGTGGTTGTATAATATGGTTGGAAAAACTTGTAATTACTCAGTTCTGTAATCACCAACATTTCTTCCTGGTGCCAGAAAATGCAAAGCTTACTTTACAAATAATGATGTTACTAAATTATGCTATTACATGTCCAAGCATCTTACGGATGAATTAGACTACTGTGAAATAGTGTCTGAATAAACTATAGTTATTTACCCTACTTCCGGTGTTAAGACTTAGGAAGTTACTACCTTTAATGGCAAACAGTTCAGAAAGTATATTTAATATTTTCACAATGACCGTGTTTTTCAAGCGTGTAATTTCTTTAAAACTGCATTTGCATGTAAAATTTAAAAAAGAATTGTTTCTTTTTCTTTCCAGTGATAAAAAATTCACAACATAATGAAGCAGACAGAATTTTCATTGGAAGGACTGGGATAAGTGTAATGTATTCTTATCACAAAGTACTGCAGTGGATAAAGGTATACTGGACTATAGGAACCTGACTGAAAGAAAAAGAATGAGTCATTTCTTTTCTAGATGTTAAACTGTGTTTCTCTGGTTGAATGGCTGGATGTGCCACCTGCCTTCCCACCATCTTAGTACTTTTTAATTGTCTAGCTGGTTCAAAGCATTTTATTGTGCCTTTCTGAGCTTCTATGGAGCCCGTCATAACTTTGTCTTGCAACCTAGAAACTTGATTGTTCAGGTACAGCTTTTGACTTTTCTGAGCTAAGGATGAATCTGAATTAGGAGACAGGTCTTCCTGAGATTCTGGGGCAAGGTGCTGCTGGGATTGTTTCCCAGAAATGTCACTTTCTTCTGTCTGGCAATACTGCTGTATTCTGAGACCTGCCAACTCAAGCAATACTTACAGAAGTTTGAGTGGGCCCTTTCCTGCACTGATGCTTCTGAACCTGACGTCAAATGGAATGGATAAGGCCAAGAAGACAGAAGACAAGCATAGCAAAGCTGCTGCTGCACTTGGTGAATTGCTCATTCCCCAGAACATCACTAGAAGTGCTTTTCTTCCATTGAATCTAGGGTTCTAAGTTCTGTGAGTCTTGCAAAGACTCGGACCTCGCAAAGAAATACCCTTTACAATCCTTTCTTTGCTATCAAATATTACAAAGGGCCAGGGTTAAGAGACTAGACATTTCACTGGATGTTTTACACTCTTTAGGCCTCATGCAGTATTGATCATAAGTTCACTGCAGCAAGATCCGTTTCAATGTTAAATTTGTCTTTTTCTTCCTGGAAGGAAGCAGTGTGTACCAAGCTGGATCTCCTGGTCAAATGCAACATGACCAGTGACAACATAAGAAATAATATAAACCACCAATGATTTTGGAGTGTATTTTGGTCAGTGATCACATTCTGAGCTTACCTTTGTGTCAATGGGCCTGATCCTTACAACTAATAATTATGCTGTACTGGGATGTTCCTCATCCCATACAAGATGATTTCCAGCACGTATTTTTATGAACAAAAGCAAACACTCTCCTTGTCCCCTTTTGTCTCTTGGGGTTTTTTTGTGAATTATTGTCGAGGAACCCTTTCTAGTTTGCATCAAAGGATTAAAATGTCTTTTGTACTATTGTCTCTAGGGGATGACCTTCAGGAATTCTGTTATGTAAAACCTGTGCACTGCTCAGTCTGTTTCCAGGGTCAACCCAAGTCCCAGGAGATATTTGGTAGAGGTGCTTAGTCTAGAGGCAATACACCCATTTTGATGAATCATTAATTTTGCAGCATCAGCTTGTTGAGTTGAATGGTCTTTAGCAGGTCCCTCTCAAGCTGTAGCACAGTGTGGTACTGTTTAGGAGTAAAGGGAAGGAGAGACGGTCTTTGCATTAGCACTTTTGTAGTACTGCACTAGAACTTCTTTAAGCATTTTTGTTCCACAAAACTCAGCAGTTAGAACGGTTAAGATATTCCTGGCCATAGAAGAGGTACTCTAAATTTTTTACATTGAGGAGTGGTCAGTGCTCACATGCCCATCAAAGAGCTTAGTTTGGCTTGGGTTTTGGCTGTCATCTTCAGCAGAGACAGCATATATTCAGTGTCTGTAGGGAAACGCCTTCATACATTTTAGCTGTTTTCCAGATCCATCTTAAGGGAGATCCTGATAGTTGGGTTGCAGGACCTCTGATATTCCAAGGAGGTTCTAATGTGCTAATTTCAGAGGTGCAAGGTGTCAAAAGCATGTGTAGTGTTTCTGTTGTATAACAGGAGTTACTAAAAGTAGACAGTTCTTACGATACTATGATTTTTTTCATGTCTAGAGCATAAGATCATTGGTTCTTTGAGAATGTTGTGTTAGATATCAAACCCACCTCTCAACAGACTGCTCACCAAGATCCTCAAATAGCCTTGCAGACAACCTGTGTTGACCATATGGGAGTGTGAATGAGGCTGTGCTCTGAGTGATTTTTATCAGAACTGGCAGATCCCAAATTGATCTCTGCTTCAGGGATGAACTCGAACTGTCATTCCTACCTTTCTCCAACCAGTTTCACTCCATTGTATATATTGGGTAAGTCCCAAATCCCGTGGTTATGGGCTAGTATCTGCTTGTTCCCATGTCCTGTTTCTTCCACAAAGTGGTCCAGAAAATAAGATAGTGATGGATTTGTTCTTCCTGCTGTGCCCAAAGTAATTTTGGCTTTAGGACATGCCCTATGCCATTTTATGAATATGTTGGACTGCCTAAAGCTCTAGATATGCTTTTCAGATCACTTTCCCTTCATGAATATGAAACCTCTTTATCACATAGCTTTGAATCCTTTGTGGCTCTCAAGGGTAAAATATGTATGTTCCTTGGTCCTGAAGAGAATATTCTTTGTAAGAGCTAAGGAAAGTTCATAAAACAGATGTACTTCGAAAAAACATGCAGATTTGAAACATGTGAATAGTCTTCCATGGAGACAGCTCTTCAAGCAATGCTAGGCTACTTTCTGGATATTTACTTGTAGAGAATCCTACAACATTAACACTCCTTTGGCAAATATTTCATCCACTTCCTATTTCAACTGTTGCCTATCTTGAAGGACTTTGCTATGGTTTATTGTTACCCAACTTTTTATTGCTTCAGAGGATTGGTCAGAGGTTCTCGTCCAATTAAGGATCTCATTCCACAACTGCATTTTAATTGGCTGTCCTTCCTTTACAGATCATTTGTGCTTATAGCTGCGTGCTTTCCATCTTTCTATAAAGATCCACTTAGTGGCCCTTCCTTTTGCTAGAAGGATGGAATTGATGCAGATCCTCCTTAATTTTGTATTTTGTCTCTGGTTTGCACTTAGATTTCAAGTTTCTGTTTTGCTGTCAAAGTTTCACCTGAGTCTTTCTGGTATGTATTTCTTCCCTTCAGCCACATACATCTACAGTTGAATGGGTTCTTTACACCTTAAATGTTAACTGTAGTTAGTATTCTTTTATTGGTTATGCTGAGTTAAAGGTTATCATTGCAGATACCTGTAGGCATATGCATAAAGCATTTTCAAAAAATGAGCTTCTTAATAAGTATGTTTCATTTTCTGTCAACTTCTCTGTTCTCCTAAACCTCCCTTTACCTCCACAACCCTTGTTCCACCACCACAATGCGTGTGGACACTGAACCACAATTTTTAATAAGCCACCTCCTCATTGATGCACCCACCAGGCAAGAGATGAAACATGTCTAACTTGGAGTTTTGTTCATGTTGCTTGACCAGCAAGGTGCAGCCAGACAGGACAGGTGCTGAATCCTGCCTCTCCTTGCCTTGCTGGGGACATTAATTTGATATCCCACCTTGACTTGATCATCATCTTTTTTAGATTGGTCAGATTTTAATTACCTTTGAGACTGCTACCTTTCTTCCATCTTTGACTGAAAAGGCCAACTAAAAAGTTGTTAAGAGGAAGCTTCTGTAGGAAACCAGTCTAAATATCAACCTGGAATATGATGATAAAGTTGTTGGTTATTATACTGTTGGCCAGATAGGCCCAACTTTTTCCAGCTTATTGTCCTGCTGGGTACCACTATCAGTGTTTTCTTTGGCTTATGCTGGAGTAATTATTTCAGTTTAACAATTATGCCTCTGCTGCAAAGTGAAAACTCTCTGTATGATCTTTTTAGAATTTTATAGGTTGGGTAGTGCTGAATGGAATCAAAAGAGTAAAAATATTAATATACTAAAGTAAGCAAATACAAATCAATTACAAAGTATATTAAAAATACTGTGTAAGAACATTATGTAGTAGAAATAATGTTACAGGGAATAGTGTGCTGGGAACTGTTCGACAATGGGTTGGTGGGGGTTTTTTGCCTACACAGTCAAACCTTACTATTCATTGGAAATTTTACTATACTTTTTTTTTCCTGACTCAATTTGGATAACTAAACTGATGCCTAGAAATCTGTGTCACCGAATTAAATCTGTTGTATTTTGTGTAAATGTACTCTGTGTTCGCTGATATTGCTTTCTCTGACCTTCCGCCTCTCTCTTCTCTCTCTTATGCTAGGGAAGGAAGGTTTTGGATAAATTGCATGAACTACAGATACATTTTACAGTCTTGAAAGGACTTACAGGTGCAGAGAGGTTAGCATCAAGATGTCAAATTGTTAATAAAGCTGCAGAAATTTTTCTTAAAACTGGAAGTTTGGATGGAGCGACATGGGTATTAAGAGGTAAGCTTGTCTTATAAAAAACCGAGTTTTGACTTAAATTTCAACAGTCCCCTTCTATGACAGATTTCAGATAAAAGTTACAAGTTGGTCTGTGTTATTAAATAAAGTTAATAATACTGGGACAACAAAAATAAAATGTGATCCATCTTACTGGTTAGTATTCTTCTTGACATGTATAAGAAATAATATGACTAATAGCAGATTTTTTTCAGGGAAGTTTTCACAGTAGTCTGCCGTCAACACCATTCTACTCAAAAGCCTACCATAGTAAGGGAAGGGTGCAGCTTGGAAAGTGACCCTGCCCCATGTAGATTTCCTTTGAGCCAGGTGACATTCAGTGTCAAAAAATTTTCAGGCTTGGGTCAATGCAGAGTTTCTTTACCCCTCACAGTATCTACATTTAGTAAAATAGCTTTAGAATAGTACCATATTTCTGCAATTAAATAATGCATAATTACTGACTTTTGGGAATTCTGATCTGCTGAAAAGAGAAGAAACTCAGAAGTATAAACAAGAATAGAAGGTGTTCTATAAAGTAATATTGAGAATCTAAAATGTGCTATTCAATTTTATATATGTACCTATATATACATATTTATATACACACATATATATGCCACTGATAGTCCATTTTACTACCGTGATACTTAATAAAAGGGGTTATTTACAGTATAAGGGTTCAGAGAATCCATCTGAGAAGTACTGATGATAAGGAACAAATTATTAATAACTAGAACTGCATTTTCTGTGAAATTCTGAAATCTGTTTTCTGCTACAGTTTACATTATATTCTTAATGGCCAAAAGTCTCAGCGTCCAGCAGTTTCAGTTCATAGAAATAACACTGCACTGTTGTTTGCCACAGAGTCAGAGTGGACCACAAATGCACCATTGTGGCCCTGTGATAAAGTGGACGTCCTTAATCGACATAATCTGTTATGTACACTAGTGCACAAATACTTGAGGAAGAGTTTATACAGGCAGGCATTTGAAGTTCTGCAGAACTTACCAGGTTTTCAAAATCATTCTGGTAAGTAAAGAAAAAGGTACTGTGTTAAGAGCTAAAAATTTAACAGATGATTCTGTGCTGTTCTTTTTGTTTGTTTTCCGGCTAAAATTTGTTGAAGATGGTTTTAGACAAGCCCTTTTTTTTTTTCCAAAGAGTGTAGTGTCAGTTACAATATGTATTGTACTCTGCAGCTCTTGCCACACACATGCACATACACACACAGAGTTTATACACCTGTCCTGTTTTTCTAATTGGCTCAGTTACACAGGGCAACAGGAAAGACCCACTAAATTTTCAAGGATCATACATGGTCTATAAGATAAAATAGGGATATCATTGGGGCGATTCATTTTATCTTCAGATGAATGCATTGTTTTTTCTTTATAACTGAGCTAGCTAACCTAGACTTCTTTTGCATACTGTGTTAAAACCGAGTTTTGGGCTCAATTTATCTGACAAATTTTGGATGTGTACTTCAGGATGAGATGCATAGTTACTTAGGCTCCACTGAGGAAACCTCAGCTGATTCCTGTATGTAGATCTCAGTCCTATTGCCAGCATGTGCTTTTAGGTATGTTAGGAGAGCTTAGTTGGAAGACCATCTACTTTGAATCCTGAAAGGATCTAGTCCTTTGAGGCATGACGTGGATACAAGGCTGCTCAGTCCTGCCAAGAAGGGGACAGTTGAGAGGAAGTGGACAGTTCAGAGTAAGAGTAGAAGCAGAACTTGAAGCACCAAGGTGATTTTTATTGGTGCAAATTTTAAGTCTGAGAGATCAGGTGAAGATTGTATTTATAGGCTTGGGCGAGTGAATATATTTTTATCTGATCCTATTGGTTTTGGCAGCAAATTATTACTTGGACCTTAACACTTCTCTTTCACAAAGTGAATGAACTAACTGTATGAAAAGACTTCTGATGAATAAAGCATTATCGTAAGTTATCTCAACCTTGTTCCATTTTGCTGATAGAAGCAAGAGTCCTGATTTAGGTACTGATTGAGAAGCGATTCTTCAGTTAGATTTGCATTTGACTTAATTCAGTAGTTAATATTCTTCATTTCATTTCAGATACTGTAGATGTTTCTCAATACAGCTGCCTGTTTAACAAGCTGATAAATGCCTGTTTTGAGAGCAAGAACCTGGGGGTTTCATCTTCTGCAGTAGACTTCATGCTTTCAAAAAACATATCTATTGATTTTTTTTTACTTAGAGGATTAATCACAGCTTTGGGAAGAAGTTCTTTGTGGTCTAAAGCTAGGACCTATTACAAAAGTAAGTTGTGTCTTAAACAATATCCTTCCCTTATGTTCTTTGGATAACGTATGCTCATAACAGCTCAGTATGTTGGGGAGAAATGGGTAAGAGTATACTTTGTAAGAAGAAAACAGTACTTTCTGTGTCATTTTCAGGAATTTGTTTGTAACCAAAATGTTTATTGGGAAATAGTGACAGTTGAAGATAGAAATCAGTGCATACTACCTGGCATGAAATAAATGTAATTCTGATAAAATTAATTTTTTTACGTTCAATTTCAGAATTTCAAAAATGTGGACCCTGAAATGGTTAAAAAGCACATCATCTTCACTTCTTCATCTAGGCAAATTAGATTTCTTTATACTTCTGTTTAGAGCCATGGTGGCAAAATTATTAATATTTAAGATTTGAGAGGTCTGGCTAAGAACTTTATCCTAACTAAAAGAAAATTCCTTTCAACTAAAAGCTAGCAGTCTGTGATTGTTTTCAACTCCCCACTTCTGAGCTAAGATAATACTGGGTGTGCAGCTCTGATAGGGTCCACCAAGAGCCATCTCTCCATATTGTCACATTATTTACTGTTTGATTCCATCTTACAATTGTGGCAGTTAGCAAGCTACTTAAGGAGTCCATCTCTCCCGGGATGGATACTTGGCTTTGTTAACATTGAAAAGATTGTTTTTCCTCACCTCTTTTATTTTTTTTTTCCTGAAATGCTATATAGGTTGGGTCTCTGGGATAACTTGGCAGAAGACAGGGGAGCAAAGGGCGAGATGCTGTTCAAATGTCCTCTCACTGTGATCATAGTTAATAAAGCTTCTGTCTGACCTGTCCTAAATTGTACTTGTGTTATTATGCACTTGGAGTCCCCCGATTTCTGACAGAGCTTTTTAATCATTGCTGATAATATTCATTGATAAAAATAACATTTTAAAACAGTTAATATTATGAGTGACTATTATTTGCTGTGTTCTCAAATCGGGCCATTTCACAGGTGAAATAGTAAAATCCATTAAGAGTTTGGGGTTTTTTTTTTCCACATTCTTAGCCACATACTGAAGAAAACAGATCTATGTTCAGTATTGGTAATCCTAATTCCTTATGTTTCTACGTTTACTCTCAGGTGCTTTATCATTGGGTTGCTACCCACCACCGCAGGGAAATTTATATCACAAGCTTTTGAAGATTCCATCTTACCTGTCTGAGGTTGAGATGCTGTTGGCCATTGAAATATTTCTTGTTTCAAATGCCAGTAATATTCAAAGTTCAATGGCTGCTAGTCAGACTCTTCAAATAATACTGAAAAGGTTTGTTGTCAGATATGTACCATTTTGATTGTATTTATCTGTGTGATCATGTAATTAATGAGAGAGCTTATTTTCCATTGGCTGGGAATGAGAATGCTTGGTTTTAAACTTGTTTTTAATCATTGTTTCTAAACTGGTTATAGAACAGTAAATGTTTGGGGGTTTTTTATTATTTTTACATGTGTGTAGCAGAAAAGTAATTGTTCCAGAGTGATACTGGCCTGTGTTCCCTAACTGAATGTGTCTACCGCACTAAGTGTACTGTATTTTCAAAAACACGATAGCGTGGTATCTTGGTGTATAGATTCTTGTGTTCTGGTTAAGCAGTGGAGTAGAAGGGCACAGTCAAAATGTTACTCCTTTCAAAAAGCAACTCTAACATTTCTTGGCTGTTTTCTTGGAAAGTGCATCTCTTTATAGTGGATATCTCAATGTTGAATTTGTTAGATTTTTTCCCCCCCTTTCTTTGAGACTTAATACCTTCAGATAAAAATGTGTTGTTGCTTTTTCCTTTTGTCTATAAACCACTAACCACTGTCACTAGATTATAATTTATTTTTCAAGACCCCATTTTCTCTGAGATTGACTGGCTCAGCATCAAAATGTGAAACTGCATAGAAAAGCTACATTTGTTAAAAAGGATGAACAGGGGCATCTCAAACTTGCGTACTCTGTCTTCCTTCCCCTGTACCCTTCCCAAGGAATACATCTCTTAATTTTGTTCTTTTGATAATTGAGACGTTTTTATCTCTTGTTTTCATGTGTATGCTATTGTACCTCTGTTTGTTTGCTTAAAGAGTAAGTTCTGCTCTTGCAAAAACGTAGGCATGTCACTTAGGCATATCCTTATTCCAAAAGTGATTACCTGTCAAAAATGAGTAATCCTTTTGGATTCAAGCATGTACATGAATTCTTGCTATATCCAGTTCATAAAATGGTTTACATTCCTTTACTGAATTTTCCAGCCCAGAGTCGAACATTTCTTCATGAAATGTGCTGTGAATATTGCAGACCTACTTTGCACTGGCATTAAATCCTATTACTTTTCAGTACTGTAAAATATGTTAAAAATATACTTTTTTTAACTTTTTAATTCTTCAGAATAATCAGCTAAATTTTGTCTAGAAATTAACATAATCTGTTATAAGTGAAGTGAACACAAGGCATTATTTTAATGTTTTTGTAATCTTGTTGCCAGTATAAAGCATCAGGCAAGCAACACAGGGCCCGTATGGTACCTAATTTTGTATTTGTGAAAATTCACTTACAGATGTGAAGATCAGACAGTTCAGAATAACAGTGACTATCAAGCGGCAGTGGAGAGACTGATCCTGGCTGCTCGTGTATCTGATCCAAAGCTTTTTCTTAAGCATATGACAATGAATGTTAGTATGGAAGAAGTTTACAGCTTGGAGCTTACATCTGCTCTAAAATGGCTTCAGGAGAATATGAAATGGGCTGGGAAGGTCTGGCTGTTTCAGTAGTCATTAAATAGTAAAGACTTTTGGTTTTTAATGGTTAAAGCAATCATTGTTGAAAATAATACAGATTAATAAAGGCAGTTCCCACTGTGTTCAGACTGTGCCTTACTGATTTACAGCAAGGCTTCAAACTCAAGTTGTGTTTTTAAATACTTATATTGATGATAATGCAGATAGCAGCACAGAAAGAGTAATTTTTTCCCTGACTATATAGATTGTCACACTGACTTACATAAATGTTTTGTAATGGCATCATTAGATAATGAGGAAGCTGCAGCCTCAGAACCTACATTCTCCTTTTTTACGGATAATCTAGCACTGTTACTCTTCTCCCAGCAGGTGATAGTATGTAAGTGCACTGATTTAGTATATCTACTGTTCTCGAGTGAGACGTTTTCCACATTGCTTCATAGTCTGTAGAAGTAATACATGTTTCCTTTTGTCTTCCTCACAGTATCTTGTGAGGATATTGTCCCATCTGTGTGCCCCTTAGATCTTAATTTCCTTGCTCCAAAAACCCAGTAAAAAGCACTGAGAATAAAATAACTTCAAAATCACTTGAGACATGCCTGACTTAGGATACCTTCCTTCACAGAACTGAGAGAGTCTACACAAGTTGGTCACAGCTGAAGCTTTAGTTGTGTCTTGATAATAACTTGTATATGGCTTCACATTTGTATATATGCATACTACCACTGAAAAGGAAAACTTGCTTTCTCCTTTGATTGTGTTCTTAGGGGGAAGTGTTTTTGCCCATTTTTTGGTTTCTGCCAACTGCATGATGAGATGGAGGCTTCTAGCAAGCTGGTTCTAGCATTCCTGGTTCTTCATGAATTCTTCTTTTTTCCACCTGCAAATTCTGAATTGATTCGGAGCATGAATTGCTTAAGTCACACTTCATCTGCCGATCTGCAGCCTGAGTAAGAAGAACCAAACATTTTGTATCAGAAAACTCTTGTGGCAAATCAGTGGGACCTCTGTCAAAGTTGATACTTGCCTGAGCTCCCCACTTCTGCAGTGTTAGTTTAGATCTCCAGTACCAACCTTCACAAACATGCCAATAATACAGCTTTTCTGGTCCTGCTCTCCATCCCCTTTAGAGCTTTTTGTGCTGAAAATTTCTGCTGTCTTGGGTGTAGAAGTTCATGGGTTTTTTCAGGCTGTTCCATCATAAGTGAGATCAAGATGGTGGTGTAAGCCCTCAATGTTTGAAAAATCTTTCCCTTCTTTGGGGCAGCATGAGTCTCTTCCCAGTTCTAGCAGCATTATTGCAGGTGTCCTTTGCGCCTCTGAATCGTGAAAGCCATCATGATCTTAGTGCTGGATGGTTGTGGAGAGTTTTGGAGGGGTGTCAGTGTTTTTTTTGTTTGGGGGGGTTGCCACTCTAGTCTTGAGGTTCATGCCATTAATCTGATGTCATTGATCGACAGTTATTAGATTCCTGACCCTCTTCAGGGTCAGGTCCTGACCCTTTTTGATACCACTGCTCATCCAGTCTGTCTGGGAGTTGCTACTGGAAGAGAGAGGATTGAATCTCACAACGGCCAAGATCTCTGCCTTCTTCCTGTGCCACCTGTACAGAAAAATGCAACGACAGAGGCTCTTGTGTTTTCACAGGGTATCATTCTTCTGTAGGGATCTCATCTGCTTTCCTTCTAAAACATGGTAGATTCAGTACTAACAATCAGATAGCTTTTCTTTAAAAGGCCCTTACCTCAGAATTTCTTTTGAAGAAGAGTTGGCACTAGTTCAAACAGACTTTGGGTTCCACCACTTGGTATTCACCAAGATGGCTTTGCCATTTGTAAGGCTATCCACCTGGTCATATCCAGTAGCATTCTGCTGCTTTTGTTTCCCAGTAGCTGAAGGACTGGATAAGAAGTGATCAGGTTTCAGATGAGGGATCTAAACTGATGTTCTTCCAGCCACTCCAGCATTAGTGGCAAGAGCAATTTTGGAAAGTTTCAACAAACTAAAACTGGCAGTGAGAAACTAAGTCATTTTTGCTAATTACTTCTTGTAAGATCCTTTGTAGCTTAATCTCCTTTGGAATTAGACAGAGGCTATCTGAACCTCAGCTAAATCCCACATTTCTGTAAGCGGTACCAGATGTGGCTAATGCTGTGTTTGAGAGACGCAGAAGGACAAAATTCTCTTAGTAATCTGTATGGTTTCAAAGCTTGGGATGTTCTAGAGACAGTGTTATTTTTTCCATTATAAGCAACCTTGAATTTTCACTTAGATCATCCCCAGAAAAAAATTCCATGTTGCTTTATTTTTCAGACAGAGGTTAATCATTGACCTTCTAGCTTAACTTGGAACTGTGTAAAATCTGTGCAATGTTTTGGCTCCATCTCCTGAGTATCATCTTCAGCTGATAGGATGGAATCTCAGTCGTGTTTTATATTAACAAGCAAAGCAAGCTCCCCACATCATTGCTCAGAAGTTTTGTTACAACGGGTGCATCTGGTCTTTTGGTCAATACAGTGTTTCGCCCTGTCACCATGATAAACCAGTAGGCAATTTAAACAACTCTACTGTTAAGTCCTGTATTTCACTTTTTTTGTACTGTCTGGGTCCACTTGAAATACCATACAAATCTGGTCATTTTGATGTGTATTGAAACACCAGAAAGGTTTCTTGAGCAACATTCTCAGTACCACTTTGGTGACAGAAATTGCGTGTGCTAAACAGGACAAAACTCCAATGTGGAATGGAAACAAGCCTGGAAAGATGAAAAAATGTTCCAAAGAATAAAGTTAAGTACAGCAGAGACAATGCAGCTTTGCAGAGCCAGCCCCTTAGTAGACAATATCCATATTTTTGCTTTTCCCCAGGTATAAGTTACTGTTTCTTAGTAGCTGAAAGAACTTCTGTGTTTGAGATGAAGCAACTCGTTTGATATATTTAATTTTTCATATAGGAAATAAAATGTATGTTTACCTGTTTGCAGAGACAGAAAAACGTGCAAAAAAACTTTCCTGTGCTGCGCTCAGTAGCTAGGTCTAGATGACGCTGTGCTCCTTCAGTATGTTGTTAGATGCATGAGAAATTCCCTTTGAAAATCTTTCTTCAGTTTTCACTGATTACAAGGTATGCTTTTGGAAAGATTACTTTTGTTAGGTATGGACAGTTTCTTGTAACTAAAAGAGAATAATGTTGTTTGGAAGACTTGCCACAATTTTATTTCAAAGCATTGATAGTTTTGAGAGTTTCTTAACCCACATCGGGGACAGAGGTGAGAAGCTGGAAATAGAAGCTTGATAGTTCTACGATGTTTTATAAAGAGCAATTGGGGGGATGATTTTGGAGGAGTTGTTAAGATGTTAATAAATGTTTTTTATTCTTTATATGAAGTATCCAAAATATCTGTGAGTCAGTATTGTCATTAAATTATTTAATTCCGTTCAGATCCCTGTAATTAATATTCTTAGGTATGCTGGAGGATAGGCAAATGGCAAAGTAGACGTGGAGAGTTTAATATCTCTTAAGCGCTACAAGAATCTAGAGTATGATATGCTGCATGAGGAGGTTAAGAATGTGTGAAATCAGTCAGACTATGCAGTTTTTCACCACGCCATAGCACATAATGTAGCAAATGCTCATGAATAAATTGGGCTGAAACTCCCAGCTGTGGACATGGCCAGCTTCCAGTTTTAACTACAGACTCGAGTGGAGGCTACAGCTAGGCCTGTGGGCTGTGCTCAATTCGCTGAAGAATTCTAATGGATGTTAGGGAGAGGAGAAATAGTAAAATTAAATGTCCCTGGTGTAGTAATCGAACTTTTAATTACCAAAATCTTAATGCCATACTCCTCAGCTTAGTAAAATACGGCCACATTAAGAGCAATTGCTAGTTCACATATTTGTCCTTTCACATTCTCCAGATGCGTCTTGCATCTTTGCGGGGGATTTGGTGGGTTTTTTTGGCAAATCCCAACTCTACATTTTTCAGTCTTAACCCCTTCTGCATAACTCTTTTCTAAAATGACTAGTATGATGAGTAGTACCAAAAATTAATGCTGACATTGTTGGCCTCAGAGCTTCTGTGCCATTGCGTGTGATGGGACTGGAGAAACTGATGCCGCTTTTTGACCATCTGCAGACCAAGGACCAGAACAGAAACAAAGGAGCAAGGGGAAAATGGCTGAGTTGCTGCTTGTAGCAACTTTATTGTGATGCTTAAAATTCTCATTCTATTAGGGGACAAGAGGTAGTCAAATTACAAACTTTTTCAGATGTTAATTTTATCTGGTGTAAAACAAGCTTTCCATTCGGAAATGTCTGTGCCGCTCTTGCTGAGCCAGTGGGATGTATCCTGGGAACTGACAGGGAATAACGAGACCAGATAAAGCCACAGTACTACTCCCGTGGAATATTGCAGTGATATTCATAAGCAGTAAGTTTTAAGACCTTTAGCTAAAAAGTAGGAATTCATTCCTGTGCTTGGGGGAGTGGTGCTCTGGGTATGTTTGAAAATACATACCCCATGCAATAATGGAGCTGGTATCTGGCAGTGTCACCTGCTGATGACCTCCCCCAATTTATTTTATTCCTCACCGAGTTAAAAGAAATCCCAGGTGAAATGAACAGCACACTCTTCTGTTGAATCAATTAAATTTATTTTTCCATCTGCATAATTATGCAACCCATTTGCTTACATAACTGATGGCTTCTATGGGGAAGCAAAAAACATGCTGCACATTATGGAAATTATGCAAATCCCCCAAGGGTTGCGAGACTGTTAACTTGATTTAAAGCTTCACTGAACTACAGATAGTTCCTAAACCTTGTCAGTCCTCTTTTTAACCTTCTCTGCCTGGAAATGCAATAGATTGTATGCAAATAACTCCAATCCCTAACAGTTAATCTCCCTTTGTTCTGAAACTCAGTCAGCAACAGACATTTTTGCTGTGAGGCTGCATGTCTCTGCATCAGCGGCTTCTTGACACCAACTACCTTAGAAGAAGAATAGATGTATAAATGTACATATACATCGAGCATTAGTAATTGCAGGAAAATAGCTCTTGCTTTTCCCCTTGCGACTGCAGAGCTCACGGTTGGTTCTTCGCCCATTTGGCGTTTTCTTTCTGCAGAACAAAGGAAATGCAACGCGTTGCAAGTATTTGGATAAGCCCCTTCCATCCTCTTTGCGCAGGAGCCGTGATTTCTTGCGTCAGGGATTTCCCTTCCATGTCCCCCAGTAACAACAGTGGACGTAGTCTACTCCGAGCAGCAGTAGTCACCGAAGTGAAATGGGACTGCTTCTCTGCATCTTGTGTTACAGGCCTTTGAGAAACGGCTGCCAATACCCTTCGTTCAGCTTTACGAGATGGGGTGCCCTTTGCAACCAAGGGCAGCAGCAACGCCTAAAGCATGACATCAATAGCGATTACGTGTTTGTGTCACCTAATCCTCCGGTCCCCGACGCGTAACGTTTATGAAAGCGCCCGCACGGCTGCGGGCCCCCACCGCGGCCCAAGGCGCCATTTTCGCCCCCCACCCAGAGCACCCCCGGGGCGCAGGGGGGGGGGGAAGCGCCCTCGGCTGCCCTGACAAACGGCCTGCGCGCGGCTAACGGCGGCCGACTGCGCCTGCGCGGGGGAGGGCGCGCGGCCGCCACGTGAGCGCCGGGGGCGGGGCGCGGGGAGACGGCGGCGGAGCGGCCGCTCGCGGAGGAGCTGCTAGCGCAGGCGCGCGCTGTCCCCACCTCCCCCGGCGGGAATCCCCTCGCCTGCCGCCTCCGGGGCCGTCGGCGGGGGGGGGGGGCTGCCCCAGGCGATGGGGGCCGAGCCCTGGCGGGCGCTGTCCGGCCGTGGCGGTAAGCGGGGCCGGGAGCCTCGGGCTCCTCCTTGAGGGGGAACACCGAGGGGAGGGAAGGAGGCGCGACCCCGCCGCCCGGTTCGCGGGGGGCCGGCTCGGCCGTCGGAGGACGGTGCGAGGCTGAGCCCGGGCGGGGAGGAGCTGCGCTGAAACCGGGCCGAGCTCTGTCGCTTCCCCCCCCGCCGGCGGGGTGGGTGCCGGGGTCCGTGCGAGGGGCAGTTCGTCATCGCCGCCCTGGCGGAGCCTGTCCGCGACGGAGCGCGCGCGCTGCGGCGGCGGGTCCGTGCGGGCGTGGCGGCCGTTGGCGGCGGCGGCGGGGCGGGCCCGGCAGGTGGCCGGCGGGGGCCGGGCGGCGGGGCCGCCTCGCTCGGCTCCTCCGGTGGCGGAGTCTCCGTAGGGTGCCTTGGGAAGGCGGTGTGGCAGGCGCCAGCTCATGCGACCGCACGTCGCCGCCGCCGGGGTGCCGTCGTTCTCCCGTAGCTGAATCCCGAAGCACCTGCCCGGGCGCAGTGTACGGCCCGGGGCGGTCAGCATCGACGTGCCCGAGAGCTGCTGCGGTCAGGCAGGCAGGGGCGATTGCTCGTTATTCGGTGCCTTTTTAATGGCAGGGGTCGGGGCGGGGAGGGAAGGCAAGGCCCGTGACACACATCACTAACAGTTGTGCCCTTAAGTAGCTATAGGAAGGACCTTACCGTTAGTGAATTTTAAAGTGAATTCTATCAGGGCTATGTTTTAAATAGTTAAAACTATTAGTGGTTGCATCACTATAGCTTATTTTCTTTCCAGTAGTGAGTGAATCAATAATCAAGCTTATTTTCTGAACACTGTTATCTTGTTTATTTTCATTCTGTTTTCTTCATACGACCTTAAGAGTCAAGCGCAGGTAAACACCTGAAATAGATAATCTCGGTTTGAGTGAGGTAGTAGCATGCAATGTCCTGTTTCCGAAGGCTTTTACAAAATGACTGCAACAGAATTAATATTTTTTGTGTTAGCAAGCATGTCTTTGAGGTGGGGTGCAGGTGAAACTTACTCAAGACCAGGAGATTTTATTTTTTAACTAAGCAATGTAACAATTTCTAAGCAGTTAATAGAGCATTTAAAACAAGAAACAATGATGCTTTTGTCTGGTTATATAAAGTGTCACCACAGATTAGTGAGATTGTTGTTTTTTTCCATCCTCTGTCCAAATCCCTGAAGCTAAAATTACAGAGAGAGAAACCTGTTCTATTACCAGAGAGCTTGTTAATGTATTTAAGTTGGTTTATGATTAGAACTGTTGTTAGGGACACTAAAAATGAAATTCTTATTGTCTTGCCCACCTAGTTGAAAACCAGAAGACAAAAACTATGAAGTATTTTGGAGATACTTTAGCTCAGCGTCTTTTTTTTCTCACCCTATTCGCGTCTAGTAAAATATTTGGTAAACAATTTATGTTCTTAGTTAAGTATATTTGTATTGGTAAGATGCACTTCTAAAACTTCAAGTGTTTTGCAAAATAGTCATAGGAACTATCATGCTGTATTGGAACAGGGATGGTATTTCTCTGATAACTGCTCATCCCAGGTTCTTTAAAATGGCATACTTAGTGGGAACATGTTATTTTGAAACGTGCAAAGAAAAGTATATTTAAAAAAAAAATGCATGAAAACATTGCCAATAGGGAGCTTCCCTCATAATCCCTAATAATTAGGTATATGTTTGCACTCTGACACACTAAGTGGTTTATCTCCTGTTGGAAAACTCTCAATCACAGTTGCATAGTGCAGAAGTTACTGATAAAAATTGCTAATGCATTTTTATGAATGCCAGCAAACTTTTGATAAAGATTTCCAGGCATTGTTGTATGACAGTGTCTTTCCCTTTGGTTTTATATTGTGCCCCCATAAAATGGTTAGCATATAAATTTTAAAGTATTATCATTTGTTTGAAAGTTTTGGACTTCACAGAGTAAAAATTTACATGGAATTCCACAAGCTGGTATGTTTTAGTGCTTAAAGACAGCTTCTATTTTTTTTGTTTCTATACTTCAAGACAAAAACTGAACATCAGGAAGAGCGGGAAACATTTTCAATAAATAATTTTTTAGTTTTTTTTCTGAACTGGAACATATTTTAAATACTCATCTTTAAATCAAAATATGGTAACAACTCTTAATATTTGTAAGACTCACTGTTAGTAGAGGAAACTGAAAACATTCTTATACAAAGCGTTAGGTTTTATGTGTGATTTCTCAATTTTATATTACTATTGTGACTTTAAAAGTTATCACCTAGGAATTAGAGAATGCACTGATAAGTAACAGGAAAATACTCATGTCCATTACTAAACAGGATTTTTTTTTTCTTTTTTTAAGTGAGTTGGATGGCTGAAAGTTGGCTTGACCATTGAGCTGCTGAAATGTTTTGCTGCTTGAGAGCCGTGAGAAGGTATAGCATGTTGCTGACCTCATTTACCTTTAGCATATGTTTAAGTGTTTGCTTATGAATTGCATATATGTAAAACTGGTTTGGTATTTTTGTTTAATGCTTATTTCTTTGGCTTTCTCATCTTTACAGCTTGAAGCTTTCAACAGAGCATCCACAGTTGAAAATCCCCAAAAGCCATATGCCTGTCCTCGAGTGAGACATTAAAAAGGCTCTCAACAAAACAAGGGTTTTAAAATAGCTTCATTATGACAAAGTGGTAGTCTAAATCTGAGTGTGATATCCAATATATTACTGCATAATTGAGTTACTAAAGCTCAGTGTTTCAAAATGAGAGAATATATCTGTAATAATGAGCTTAATTTAACAAAGCTTTTCAATGCCAAAGCTATAAGCCAAAAAGTTAAACTTCAGAGAGATGTGAAGAAAAAGTAAAAAGAAGGCTGAAGGGAATTATTTAATCAATAAATTAAATCAGTCCTAGAGTACTATTGCATAATGTGTTCTAGAGGAGATTGTGTTTCATATCTTTCATGAAGTGGAGACGGCTGTCCTCGAAGTGGTTATGACCTTGATTTTAACACGAAGCCTTTCTCTGCTCTTCAAATCTGAATGAAGCTCTTGGAACAGTCCTTGCTCCTTGTGAGTGAAGCCATAAGCATCTTTCTTGCATTTTGTCTTTCTAAATTCATTTTAATTTATTTATTTTGTCACTTCACTTCAAGGATGCCTCAGAGTTCTGTCTTTCACCTTCAGTGAATGAATTCTTCCTTCTGTCACGCAGAC
Source organism: Gymnogyps californianus (assembly GCF_018139145.2). Lineage (NCBI taxonomy): Eukaryota > Metazoa > Chordata > Aves > Accipitriformes > Cathartidae > Gymnogyps > Gymnogyps californianus. Next base: position 121,838,006 of record NC_059472.1, read on the forward strand.
TAATTTTGGCCTTTGAGCGTTTCTCTTTTAAGCAAGTTCAAAATAGACTTTTGGCTGGAATCCTGAGCCTTCCTACTAGCATGACAGTGTTGTTTAGATACAAAACAAGGGAACTAAAGTTAACCATACTTGGCCATTTTTCTTTTAGAATACCAGATGGAAGTTTATGATTAATAGTTTCCAGATAGGTTGGAACTTTTTTTCCTAACTACTGGAAACAGCATGCAGTGTAGCTTGAGAGTGGATGTGGGAAATGGTGTACGAATAAGGTGAAGAGAGAACTGAGCTCCTTACTTCCTCCTAGCAGCTGGGTCTAGGAGGATATGGGTTTCTTGCATGGCTGTTAGTCAAAACTGCTATCTGATAGGTAGCTGGTTAATTTAGATGGTTTTTTTCCTTTGTTGGAAAGAATTTTTTTTCCTTTTTACTGCTCTGTGTCCACTTGCTACAAAAAAAAAAAAAAAAAGAAAATTTCTGCTATTTTTTTTCCTCAGCAAGACAATTATTTTGATGTTTCCGGATCCAAAATGGTAAAGCATATGACCAAGTGGACTTTTATCCAGTGTGCTTTGCTCCCTTTCTTGCCAGGTCGGGTAGAGGGCTTTTTCCTGCATCACTGAGCAACTCTGGCATGTTCTTGTCATTGAGAGCTTTTGCTCTCCATAAAAAACATGATATTGCTGTGGTACTTCACCATCTCCTGCTATTTTGAGTAGGATCACGGGCTATAGTGATGACTAGTCTTAGAGTCTTTCTGGGATGCAGCCAGCAAGGAGGTAGAAGTGTTTGCCGGTAATACATTTTATCTTTTTTTTTTTTAATCTTCCATGTAATCCACGGACATGAAAATTGTTTTTAGTCATAACGGTTTGAAATTTCATCAGTCATCTTACATTACAGGTCTTCCACCCCACTTTTCTACGAAAACTTCTCCTGTTTTCAGCAAGCTGACTTAAGACCTACTAATTAAATATTTGCCCACCTCTTAGGCAGAAAACATTAGCTTTAACTGCTTTCATGTTTCTAATTGAAGAGCTGGAAAGGTTGACAGAAGAAAGGTAAAGTAAGGGTCATTGCATCTGCTTGACAACTCAAGTGTTGTCATTTAGTCTGCCATTTGCCAAAATGAAAAATACTGCATATTGTCTGAGCACAAATTTGGGGATTTTTTTGATTTTTTTTTTAATTATTATTTTTTTAATTAATGAAAGCAGTCAGGAAATAGTCTCACATGTTTCTGTGTCCAGGACGGTTATTTGGTCTAGGTTGCTGAACAAATAGCTCTTTGTAAAACAGTCTTGCTTACTATTATTAATGAAGTTATCTGTTTTATGTGAATTGGAAGCAGCTTTGCCTCCAGCTGCCATGTATTTTCCTATTTGGGGCTTGCAGTTTGAATAATACTGTGAGGAGTGAAACAGCATTGTATTGCTTAACAGAGCAGAATCCCTACCCTTCTGAGTTGCAAACTAAAATGAATGTTAATCACAGAGAAAATGGTTGGCCCATTGAATTTGTTAGCCTGTGAAATCAGCTGAAGGAGAAATCTATTAAATATTTACCAGTTCACATTTTCTTGCTGCTTTTATATATACTGTCTCTTGATAATTAGTTTGCTAACTTGAATATCAGCTTTGAGCTATGGCAGGAAGTTTTGGTGGTCTTTAATTCAGAACTTGGTTTTCCTTCCATTTCAGTCTTCTGTTACACAAGTGTGCTCGTTGCAGAATTGCTGTTGTTAATTTATGCATAATTGGAGGCATTCAGTCTTTTGTACTTTCTGAACTTCCTAGAACTTCTTCAACTTAATTTTTCCTTCTGGTCTTAGGTGAAACAATCTTCTTTTCCTACCACTGAAATTTCTTTTAGTCCTTGTTTTCTTCTATTTCAGTGAAGATCAAAGGGCCAAAAAGTACTGTCTTTTTACTTGATGTCTTCCATAAAAGAGTATGTTTGGGAAAGTAGATTAATTTTTTTTTTAAATGGACACAAATATGTGGACCTCAAACTAATGCAGAACTTCTTTTGATCGAGTTGTGATTATTATTCCTGGGTAAAAATTAATATTCTTTTTACATTGCTTGAAAAATACTGGGTTTGGCTTTTTAACTTGGAGGTTCAAAAGTATGTAAGGGTTGGCTTTTAAGAGCAGCTTCAGCAGTAGCTACAAAAAATACCACTAAAGCCAGTCTTCATCATTCGAACTACTTGACTGGGGAATGTTTATTTGAGCCTGCTTTGAGAAGGGAGAGGGAAAAGTTATTGTATTTATTTACGTGTCTTTAATCAGCCATTAGCATCCACCATCTCTCGAACCTGTTGGATTTGCTCTGTATAAATACAGCTTTCTGAGTCCCAAGGGGAAAAATCCAGAACTCGGACTTCTAATACCAGTTTTAAGTGATTATACTTGCAACTGTGAATGTTTACTCCATTCTGTCACATTCTAATGTAATTTATATCAGTTTGTCACTTGATTGGTTGCATTGTACATAAACATTTTATTACTTTATTAGGCTATGTCTGGAGAAGATATTGCTACAAAGCATTCTTCAGTCAAGAACTTTGTCAGGAGCTGATGCCATCAATGCTCTCAGACCTTTCTATTTTGCTGTGCATCCAGATTTCTTTGGCCAGCATCCCAAAGAGAGGGTAAAAATTTTTTAGTGTGCTTTCTTTGTAAATGAGTCATGTATCAAGGATGGAAATTTTCTAGTTTTCCTGCTGTCAGAGAAACAAAAGTAGTATTAGAATTGAATACGGTTGTTACCAGAGATGCACTTTCTTTATTTTTAACAAGGATAGGTCCCTTAAACAGCCATTATTTATTAGTCATATTTTCTGTTTAATTGTTAGAAAGAAAATACTGAATCCTTCCAGACTAATTTATAATACATATTACTTGCTTTATCACTTTGAAATGCTGTGCATTATATTTGAATCAATGGATTTCTTTACGTTTGAAAGCCTTAAAAGTGGTGTTTTGGAATGTACAAGTATGTACATCATACAGTTTATTCATGCAAGATAATTATTCATTCATGCTGAGAATATGAACTACATCACTACTTGTTAAGAGCAGCTGGCAGTTTGTAAAAACTAATTCTGCATGTAAGGTTAAAAAGGTTTAGATGAAAAATGGCCAAATTCACCATCTGTAATGTTTGTGGTTTTTTTAAACAGGAAGTAAATGAAAACTCTCTGAAGAGGTTAAATGGCTACTTGGAGAATCTGCAGAAACCAGGATTTCGCTCCTTTAAGCCAACTCAGCTTACTTTTTATGTAAGAGAAAGAGAACCAAACTCTTCTAATGTTCAAGAATCCTTCAGCGCTTCAGGTGCTTTTATATTGTGCAGAATGTATCTTCCTGTGTTTAAATTCTTTCAGACCATTACTTAACCTTGTGCAGCCATAATGACTTTTCGACTGAACAAAATGCTGTCAAACCATGAAAATAGGTATTACATCAGACAGCTAGGACCATCCCAAGTAATTAAACATCTTAAGCTTTAAAAAGCATTGAAAGAATGAGAAATTACGAAGTTGAGGTCAAGTTACAGTATGAGGAAGTAAAAAACATAGGTTGATGTAAATGATGATTTCTCTCCTTTTAATACCATTGTCATGTTTAACTGGAACAATAGTTGGGCCCTTGTTTTCATTGCAGGTAATGTGTAGTATACAATGTCAGGGTGCTTGTAGGATCAGTAGGAACTTACTCTGTAAGCAGAAGTTGTGTAATACCTGAATTTTGAGGTATTGAATGAATCAATTTACCACATTGTCTCTTAGTTTTGAGACTACAGAAAATATTGCCAAGTTTGGAATATTGGTTTTGATTAATTTTATTCTACGTATTTGTCTCTGATGTACCAATATGCCTTATCTAACAGATGAGTTTTATGTTCTGTATCCTGCCTGTCAAAACACTTGAGCAAATTGTGAGGGACCCTGGTGCTAGAAAACAAAATCATACTGTTTTTCGAGAAAATAGTAGTGTTATGTCCAGTCTACTTAAAATAGCAGTTGAACTGGCAGCTGTGTTCTGCTCTTGAGTCTAATACTTGCTTGCTTTCTAACAGGGCAGTTAGGCCCAATAGCTAAGTGATGGGACTTAGTTTTAAGTGTGCAAGTGTAACATTTTGTTCTGAAGCTTCTGTTTGTAGCCTGTGAAGACCTGTTGTAGTACTGCGTTTCTACAGTAAATTATATCCAACGTGATGATCAGTAATAACGTGAATTGTGTAGAGCTGTTGGACAAAACTGCAACTGCTAAAGCAAAAGCATCCTTTTTTGGGTTATGCTGCATCTGCAGCTAGGTTTCCAATTTGTCCAACGATTCAGATAGTTAAAACAACTCTGTTTATGTTTTGGGACACATAACAGTTTTAAAGGTTAAACTGCATGTGAATTTTGCAGTGAGTATTGAAATAACAATATCATAATAATTTCCAACTATGTATGCCTTGTTTGTGTTCTTGTAAGATGAGAAAAATGTGAATGCGTTTTAAATAATTTTAATTAAATAATACTAATTTTGTGGGACTTGTATTTTGTAGGGTTTCGAGCAGTCAGTTTTACATTACATACTAGGGATCTCCTGAGCACGGTATTAGATATTCTCAACTCCTGCAGTTTATCTACGGAGCATGTTCAAAGTTTGAATGTGAACTCTCAGCCCCACAAGGAAGCAAAAAGCACGGTGAACAGACCTATCAAATGGGATAAGACTTATTATTCATTTACTGGATTCAAGGATCCTGAGGAGGAACTAGAACAAGCCCAGAGAGTGGAAACAACTTTAATGTATGTAAGGCTTTTATTTAACTGATATTTTGTCACCTACATCGGTCTTATTCTAATGCTGAGTTTTTTAAAGGCAATCAGTAAACATTCTGAACAATACAAAACTTTATTGTCCAACATGTAATTCTGTCATGCTTTTTATAATTAAAGAGAGTTCACATGAGCTCCTGGGATAACTGTGGTGCCAGCTAAGCTGAGGCATTCTTGTGTCTTTGCCCAGCACTCATATTTGGTCAGTCTAGTTTTGGTTGGTTTGGTTTTTCAGTTTTGTGGAATATTGGTGGCGATTCAGAAGGAGGCAGAGGTTCCACTTGCTCCAAATAGCTCCTTACCTCTTACAGGACTTCTGTAAGACAAAACTATACGGCTATTAACTTTATTGTTAGTATTTCGTTATCGCATTCTGTTGGGGGTGGGGTGAGAGATAATACATGAAAACTAAGGTTAGAATGTTTTAATTTGCCAGGTATCTTAGTGTTGTGCTTCTGATTTGTTGTTCAACATACCAACCCTAATATTTAAATTGAGTCAATTATAAATACTGAACTTGAATTAAAAGCAGTGTGTTGTGTATTAGAAGTTGGTTGTTCATGAAATCTGTATGTGCTCATTTTGGGGAAGGGTGAAAAATACTGCCTTGAAAAACTTTTTGTAACAATGAGACTTAAGTGCCATTTGAAATAAATGCAGAACTGTGGTGATAGTATCTTCAGAGCAAAGAATACCCCTCATCCTGCCTAGCACCTCACAAATAAAACTACTATATAATATGTGCTACTGTAAAACACTTAACTGAGATTTAACATATTAGAGAATATTTTTACACATTTACAAGAAATGCCACGAACAGTTACATATTAACAGTCTGGTTTTAATACCTAGCCATTTGGCATTGGGCCTCTCTTTGCTTCCAAGTGAATTTTTTCGCTTAGAATACAGTATGAGAATGGAAGTATTTGTTTGTAAAAACAAGAGTATGAAAATAAGTTTATGCTATGAACAAAGGCTAAATCTCTGAGAGTAGCTTTTTCCTAGAAGTAGAATGATCTATTTATTGAAAGTTTCAGATGTACTCCATAAGTCATGTTTGCCTGGTTGTGATTATTGACAACTGTAAAACTTTGACCTGCTTAATCTGTGTTCATCCCAGCTCTGTAAGAGTTACCTAACTTAGCCCTTTAGTACCACCTCCCTTATTTGATAGTCTACTATGATCACTTTGGTTGGTAGTTTGTTTTTTTTTTAAAGGCAGATGTGTGGAAACTTCTTTCATTAAAGGACTAACTTCTGAAGTTGCCCCCCTAAACCACACTAATCTGCTGCTCTACACCTTTCAGGCCTCTAAGTCTTACAGTTGTAACACTGTCAGTGTTTTTTGGTTCAGTTTGGTTCCCTAGCCCCCCCAAAGACATTAAGTGCCAGGTTTTCCTTTGTAGATATCTTAAGGTGAAGCATTTAGCAATTTCATTTTCTGTCCTCTACTTTTAAAAAAAAATCTCTTTACCTGGTAACTTGAAATAAAATGTTAATGTTAACAGTAAGAATTCAGTTAGTTGTACTGTTTGCATGAGAGAGAATACAGCATGCCTCTACTGTTGGGTTTTTTTCCTCCTCTTTCAGATCCTGGCTAGATGATAATGAAGCAAGTGCAGTAAAAAAGCTGAAAAAGAGTTTGCCACTTAGAAAAGAACTAGAACGTTTAAAATTTGAACTCTCTTGTCAACTCCAGCTCTCAGATATCAGGTAATAAATTAGATCAGGTGGACTTGCATTAAGACAGTCAAAGCAGGGAAGTGTTGTGTAATACTATGCCATGAGCTTTAAAGGCTTATTCCAGCAAAACAGCTATATTTCATATATGTAGAAGTGTTATTGCACTGAATAATATTTTTCTAGAAGAATTCTATAGGGACAAAAATTTCGTGTTACAATCTGCTCAAAAAGACCTAGCATTTGTAAATAATAACGTAGGCTCCAGTTGAGGCAAACGCATAAGCACTTGAAATAGGACCTGTGCGTATGCATTAGTTTGGGTGTTTTGCTGGATAAAATTGCTGCTCTTGAATTCAAGTGAATATCTACAAAGGTAACTAGATTGGCAGTGAAATGCAACTTTGCACATGGTACATATTGACATCCTGTGAAGGCTTAATAAAAATGTTGTCCTTTCTAGTGTCTTCTTTCCCACACTTCAGAGGAGGCGGAGGATATTTGTTTGCTTGAAAGGGCTGAGTACAGTTGGTGATCTAGATTCTTCAGAATATTTTCCAGAAAATAATTTTTGATCCTTTTTTTAAAGTTGTGCCTTCGAATGAGCATGTTCTGAAGTGGGATATTCAGGATGGGAAAATGGCAGTGAGGGTATTCAACAATAGAAAAATAAACTTTGGGGGATTATTTCAAGGGCCAGTCTGTTAAGTTCTTCTTTTAACCAGGAAAGAGAGAGTTAGAGCTTCTGAAATCATGCTTTTGTTCCTTTCACCCTGTAAAAGACCCTGGCTTTCTTTAAGCTGAAGCCAATTTTTTTGAACAAAATTTCTAATCCTGAGCAACTGTGCTGTGGTGGGGGTTTTTAAGTTTTTGTAACAGTCTTCAGTATTAAATGCGTAGGTTTGGTTTTATTTGTGGCTTGTATTTAATTTTTTTTATATTTTGTGCTTTTAAAATACACTAAAACTATTGTGTTCCATGAGGAGTTATTAACCTTCCAAAAGTTATGTTGTCGTAATTCAGAAAAGAATGCGAGTGTCAGAAATCTGACAAGTATCTTAATAGGAAACTATTACTTGTGATCCTGCCGCCTAATGCTAGTGTTCACAGAGGTTTGGAAAAATAACGGGGTCATTGGCTTTATTCCATGTATAAGTTTAGGACAGCTGAAGAGAAAGTAGGATCTATAAGCCACTGCTTTACATTCCTGTCTGGTGCTACTGAAAGCAAAGTGATACTGCTAGGTTACAGTAAATAGTTATTAGAATGGCTTGCATTATGATAGATTGAATTGCCTCGTAAGTGCTGTAGCATAGTGCCATTCTCTGCATCCCAAAGCGTGGATTTTTGCCAGTTAGGTTTCCCTAAATGAGATCAGGTGGGTTGACCCCAGCCAGCAGCTAAGCACCCACACAGCCGCTCACTCATACACCCCCAGCGGGATGGGACGAAGAGAATAGGAAGAGCAAAAGCAAGAAAACTCATGGATCAAGGTAGGAGTTTAATAGGTGAAGCAAAGCGGTGTATTCAAGCAAAGCAAAAGGAGGAATTCATTCACTACTCCCCATCGGCGGGCAGGTGCTCAGCCCCTTCTGGAAAGCAGGGCCTCAGCCCATGTGATGCTTGGGAAGACAAACGCTATAACCACGAGGGTCCCCCCTTCTTCCTCCTTTCCCTGAGAGTTTATTGCTGAGCATGAGATCATATGGTCTGGAATATCCCTTTGGTCACTTGGAGTCACCTGTCCTGACTTAGTCCCCTCCCAGCTTCTTGCCCACCCCAGCCTACTCAATGATGGAGCGGGGCAGAGTGGGAAGAAAAAGCAAAAACCTGGACACTGTGCCAGCACTGCACGATAGCCAAAACAATGGTGTGTTATCGACACTGGTTTAGTAAAAAATACAAAAGACAGGGGTGCTATGAAGAAAATTAACTCCACCCCAGACAGACTCAGTACAATAAGGGAATGGTAGTTTCCCATTTTGAGACAGTTTTATATCAGATAGAAGTTTGTAAAAGCATGTAATTTTTCAATACACTGGGACAACTTTACAATTTAAATGCTTTTTGAAATTTAGTTAGGAATTTGTCTGATCTGTCTGTGATGGAAGAGATGTCAAAACTATGTATATTAAAGTCACCAATGTAACACCTGGCTCCTTTATGGTTTAACAAAAATTATTCAACTGTAAAATATGAATATATATATATAGCAACTTACCACTGGAATCATAGCAATGTTTTGGGCTAGAAACTGAAAGGAAAAAAAAAATATACAGTATTTGCTCCTCTAGACAAACGTTACACAGTGTACAAACCGAAACTGTGTGCCACTTGACTGAACCAAATACTGGGTTGTCTGTTGCTATTTACTGACTAACCCCCTTCTTACCAGGGAAGAGATTTGCAAGTTCTGTTCTGTCTACCAGGTTTTGTATTCATTTTTCCTATATCTGGTTTTATTCTTTTTTTTGGCGCTCACTTTAAGAAAGACTGTGAAATGTTATTTAGGCTTTTATCTGTTCAAATAACATATGACACGAACAGCTTTTCAGTAGGCCTTTGGTTTTATTACTGTTGGAGTGCTATTTTGTTTGAGTTGTTTGTGTTAGAAGGCTTTCAGCTGCATCTCAACTTTGTGATTTTTTTTTTTTTTTAAATAATGTTGAGAATGAAATGCTTTCAATTATATTTTTATTTAGGTGGCAGAGAAGCTGGGGTATTGCTCACCGCTGTAGCCAACTACACAGTCTAGGTCGCTTAGTCCAACAAAGACCTGAAGTATTAAAGAATGTGAAAGGTATTTCTGTTGCTTGTTTCATATACCCTAATATAGTATTGATTCAAAGATGAGCATGAGTCTTCTGTGACAAGGGAGCTCTAGTTCTTTTCATGAATTGCTTTTGTAAAAACAAACCTGCCAGGCTTACTGAAAAGCTGGTGAGAACTTACGTTTTAAGCTACTGGGTATTTTTTAAAGTGACATTTCCTTATACTGTATTCGCTACACTCAGCTTCCGTTTTACTTCTTAATAAATGCAAACTGCCTGAGTTGAAGGCACTAGACTTAGTACTAACAATGAAAGTAAAAAATCCAGACTGAATCTCTGAAAGGGTGGAGGTAGCAATAGATTGTTACCCATGGTAGATTCAAGACAGAAATGTGAGTAGCTCTCTAAAGAGCCGATATAAGGAGGTTTTACTAGAATACCTTTAAAATCATATTGTCTTCTCTTATCATACATATTCCATAAAATACCTATATTAAAGTCTGTATTTTCTCAGGAAAAACTAAAATATTCTGTAAACCTGACCTACCATTCTTGTCGTACAGCTGTTTGACCTGTGGCAGTAGCTGTTTGCTCTAATTGTAACTCCACTTTTTATGCCTGTCTGCAGATACTCAGTTTTGAGTGGCTTTCATTTGAGGGTTCACCTAATCCTTTCTCAAAAGACAGAGTGGGTAGGACAATAAGTAGTAGTTTTAAATTATATTAGGTTTCAAATTAGTTTCTTTACCTAAGCATGCTAAGGTTGTAAAGTGCTAGAGAAGTCTGTCTTGTGAACCTGTTGTAGTCTCCATCTTTGAAGATCTTCAGTAATTATACAGGTACAGTTGATCTTGCCTTGGGGTACAAGGATGGACTAGATGCCTTAAAGTGAGTGCTGCTCTTTCTTAAGGATTTTGGAAAACTGATTTCTGAGAGCAAGAGCTTCTATTCAAGCCTTGTCTTGCAGATTAATACACCACACTGAAGACTTTTATGGAAGCTTATTTTGATAAGTAGTTGCCTGTGCTTTTACACTAAAGAATTCTTGAGGATCTTTCTACTTTGCTTAAAAAAACCATACTCAGACTCAAAACTGATTTGTCCCACCAAAAGTAAATCTAGTATTATCCTTTGATGTTGTCTCTATTCTCTCTTTAAAAAAAGAGCAAAAACCTAATGTGTTTCTCACAGCTTGCATGTTGCAGAGAGTTCTGTGGAAGTAGTGTTGAATGGCTGTGCTAATAGTTCTTTGGCCAACCTTTACCTTACTGATATATGCTATATGCTTAAAGTATATATTTCCTACTGTATACATGGTTTGTACAGATTCTTTGAATAACCTGTCCGCTGAGATTTTCTCTTATTTTAAAAGTATCCATTGTAAGAAAACAGTCCAGTTAACTAAAAATCTATGAAGTTTAAACGGGAGAAGGCAAATGCTAGGTAAGGTTTGTATGAAAAAAATTCTTGAACTGGAGTTTTCAAGAATCACTCTTTCCAATTTTGAGAATAATGAAAGCACCTGCTCATGTGTGTTTGTGCTGCAGAAGTGCGTTGCTTGTGACATGTTACTAGCATAGTTAAGCCCTAAATAATTGTGGGAATAATTGCAATAACCCAAATTAGTAAAGAGCTTTGTTCAATCTTTAGGACACACAGTGGTATTTACAGACCGTTCAGGTATGAGTGCAGCTGGCCACATAATGCTGGGGACCATGGATGTTCACCATCACTGGACCAAAGTAAGAAGATTTCAAAGTAAATGATAATGCCTCTTGTTACAACATCCTTTTTTAAACTATAACCAAAATATTACTTGGTGCAGATAACTGATGAGTAATTTAAAGCAAACACATAGCCACTATGTTTAGCATAACTGTGTATGTTGCATTCTAAATTTAATCCTGTGATGTACTGTTACTAACAACAATCTTTGTCAGATCTTTACTGCTGCTTTCACTAACAAATCAGTCCTACCCCTGAGTAGATACAAAGAAAACTAATTTGTTATCCAGTGTTCCAGTCTATGCAATGAGCACTGGCAGAATATTTCATTATCCGTAAAGAGCTCATTCCCATGAAGAATTTAGGAATTTTATTCAGATTTTTTGTAAAAATGGGACTTATTTCAGTCAATGGCTGCTAACCAACCCTGTCACTCCACTTTGTTCTTTTAGGCAGATAATGTGGATGTTGCAGAAATTTATATTTAGTGACTATGCAAATTCTGCTTGTGTAAGTTCAGAGTTGACAAGCTTTCTGGCATCCTAAGTGATAAAGTATTATATGCAAAGAACCACAAAATATGTAGCAATATGAGCATGTCACTTAAGGAAATTTTCTTGAGTCTTGGTTACTGAAATGTTATTGACAGTTCTATCAAAAAATATTTCTTTATAGAGGAGATAATAAGTGGAATTTCATAGTTGGGAATATAAGAATATCTTATATTGAAATCAATTAATAATATGAAAACTTAGCACTGAATCAAAATTTTTCTCTGGTGGTTGGTTGAATTTTTGCCTACATACGTTTCACTGAGGGAGAATACCAACCAGGGTTTGTTAATGTGAATGATTTACAAAGAACTTAAACTGAGAAACTAGAATTTAATGCAAAACTTTCTACTCTGAGATTTTTGAGTGTTGATAGTCATTGGAATAAAAGTGTTCTTCTGATTAATACTAAAAACCCCACTCTCTTCCTTGAAAAGAGAAATGCTTCCTCTTTCTAACTTTCGCCAAGGGGTTTTCTGAAGGGGTCATATATCTGCACAAAGTATTGTGCAGATGGGACAATATGTAGAGTTGGTTGTGCTGATGGTATTTGCCTTGGAAGACAGAGGAGAGGTATGTATTTGAACCTGAAATCAGGGGCTTTTTATTTTAAAATGCACTGAAGATCATGTTAAGTGATACACAGAAAAAGTCACTGAAAGTCTTTGAGCTTGGTTAGCTACTTGGTTTTTAGAGAGCAGAATTTTTTGTCCAATTCTAACCCATTTCAGAAAGCAGTCCTAAGTGCTAGTACTTTTGTTACTAATTAATAGAAAAAGGATGCAGTAGAATAGTGTCTCAGTCAGTCTGTAGAGTGCTTGGTCAGAGGCACGATATTTAGAGGATTTTTGCAGTTTTTCTCCATAACAAATGGAAATGCTGAACCAATGGATTTTATTGTGCCAAAAGCTGCTCTGATTCTACTACTGTCTTGGATTTCTAAAGAGATTATTCTGAAATCACTTCCTTGCTCCAGCAGCAGTATTTTTTTTTTTTATGGAAAACTGTGTTCTAGTAATAACTGTGTAGATGGTAAGTAGTGACTATTGCTACAGACTTTCCTCTTTCACTTGTTGCCCTGTTCCAGCCTTCTCCCTATCATACCTTCGATGTCTCAAGTCACAAGCCTGATCACTTCTTAACCTTTTCTGGTGTAGGTTTTGTAAATTAGAGATCTGGTACCTTCCTCCTTTCTCCTCTCCTTTCAGACTCAAGACAAGCTAGGTTATCATCCAAACCCATGGAGAACTAGTTCCAGCAACAGAGACTTCTCTTTTTTGAGAATTGGTATAAATTAGGCTGGCAAAAACACTTTTGACTGTATGTGGAATAGCTCTACCACTATAACTGTGGTGATAAACATTTTATGTAGGCCTCAGATTATATTTTTTTAATCTGGGACTATTAATTTCTGTATATATAGAGAAAGAGGACATCCATCAATCTTGTTACGGCTTTTTGGTGCCTTTATAATATAAATACTGAAAATACTTATGAGCTTATTCCATTATATCTTGCCCCAAAATGTATATACTTGATATTTTTGATTTTTTGGTATTCTTTGATTACTTTTTTCCCCTTGGGTTCCATGTTTGCATTGTTAAGTGTCTCTTCTTTTTAGTTTCTTGTTATTTTTTTCATTTCTTAAAATTAAGTTTTATGCTTTGTAACACAGGAAATGTTTGTTTGTGTGTGTGCACAGATTTTTGAGAGATTGCCAAATTATTATAAACTTCAAAAAAGGCTGCTGTTCTTGGAAGATCGGATAAGCCAACTTCTGGGAGGCATACAAGTAATATATATTGAAGAACTGCAACCCCTGTTGACTCTAGAAGAGTACTACGAGACTCTGGACTCTTTTTATAATAAATTACGTGACAGTAGACTACCTTTTCATCCTCGCAGTCTGCGAGGCTTGCAAATGATTCTGGAAAGGTAGGTATTTGCAGGAAAGGTTTCTGCCTTTTAGAGCTTTCACTCTTTTTTTTTTTTTTTTGGTTGTTGTTGTTACACTGATTATTGCACTCACTAAGAAGAAAACTAATATCTTGGATTTTCATTATGTCAAAGTCTTTGTTTCTAGAAGTTTTAATTGCCTTTTTATGGGTTAAGAACGAATCAGATTGAAGAAAATCTTGCTTATTTCTTTCAAGTTAGAGTCAAAGTTCTGTCTTTATCTTACAGTGTTGTGCTGGGTTAAATCAGGTTTTGTGCTGTCAGGTCAACACTCAGCTGTGTATGATGGTGCCGCTGTTTATATTTTTTGAGTATTGTTGACAGAGTTGCTTTTGAAATGTAATTTTAAAAAACCTTTATGTATGATGCTTCTGTATTCTCATGAACCAAACGATTAATTTTTTACCAATTATTCTGATTGTGATTAATTGATATTCTTTCATCTTCAGAATTAATTCTGAAAGTAATTCATGTAAATACTTGCATTAAAAAAAAAACCACCTTGTTTTTTACTTCCATCATGTTTCATTAGTGACAGATATGCACCAAGCTTGCATGAATTTGGACACTTTACGATCCCAACAGTCTGTGATCCAGCAACCCTTCAATGGTTTATTTTTGCCAAAGCACAGGAAGCAAGAGAGAATCTGAAAAGAAAGGAGGCGTAAGTATTCATGTGACTCAGTACATTTAGCTCATGAAGATCTTTGCATGTCATATGTTTTATATGTAGCAGAAGAACTTTGAAGAATGTATTCCTGCTCTTTTGGTGGAAAAAAACTGTTTATAAAATAGAACTTTACCCATCAGCTTTACTAAGTTAAAAATTTCAGTGTTCCGTGAACACCGTTGTTAGAAAATACCCATCCTTCACCTTGTAGAAACAGTTGTACTTTATTCAGAAATAAGAGATCTTTGCTTAGAAGACAAAATTACATAATTTTTTTACAATTACTTCCCCAAAGGAGAGGCAGGGGTTTTTTAAGGAAAAGACCATTTTATTGAATAAGAAAAGCAACAAACTTCTGTTAATGTTGCTTACATTGTGACAAGAAAACAGTAAAATCTAAACTAAAAGTAACTGAGGCCAACTAGAGAATTATTTCTAGTTGTTTGTCAGTTAGGTGAGGAAAAGATTAGTTAGCACCTAAAAAAAATTGGGATAGAATGATGAGAGAAATACCTCCTTGGTACTCTTTCACAGATGCGAGTGAGATGCGAGAGATGACAATAGTGAGTCATAGTACCATACTTAATATTAAGTCCATGACTTGTAATATCCGTCAACTGTAAATTTTCTTCTTGGCCTTGTATGTTGTATATGTCTTTGAGGATTAAGAGCATGACGTGGAGATACTGGGTTTATTTTGAATAAAATACTGTGATAGGTAACTAGGTGTTACTGTCCTTTTAGAGGTTGTTACTGCAAGTTTATTTTTCTGCTTTGGAAAGCTTTTAATGAATTGTTGAAATATGACACTGTCATGAGTATAGATCCAGGGGTTTTTTGTGAAGGTTATTTTAGGCATGAGTTTTTCTGAAGGCTTTATGGATTTAGCTCTGTTAAGACCTGATTACTTGGGAAGATAGATTTTGGAGATGGACTTCGGTAAAACATGAAGGTTTGTTGAAGTTTTTCCATAACCCTAGTCCAGCTTTGAAGTTAGATTATTTTTGCCATATAAGTTACAACTGCTGAATAGCTCTCTATGTAGCTGTCCATATGTGACAGCTGGGAAAGTATTGTCTGTAGAGGTTGGGAGGGATGTTGTAGCAAAGGTATGCATTTGTATCTGGGTAACTCACTCTCCAAAAAACCTCACACTACCCCACATTATAAAGACACTAATCCAGGAAAAATGTGGGGCTCCCCTCAGAGTATAAGCAGCTGTGTCGTAAGAATGTAAGAGCCAAGCTAAATATCTCAGTTCTTCTGTTGTGTGTTGGATGATTACTGGTTTGTATAAAATAGTAAAGAACAACTATACTGGGTCATATCGAAGGTCTGTCCCCATCATCCATTAGCTTATGGACAGGCTCTATGAATGGGGCAAAAAATACGGTGGGTTTTTTTTACTCTGCGCTCCTTCCCAGTTTCTGACTGACTGCACTCGAGAAAATACTTGAAGCTGGAAACATTATCTCATGTTAAGAGCATTCAATAGATCTTTTTTTCCCCTCTTAATTGTCTAATTATTTTTTGAGCTGATTTACACTTTGTGGCTCCAAAATATCCCGTGGCAGCAAATTGCACAGTTGAATTACATATAGCATGTGTATATGAAGGAGGGAAGAGATGTTCTTTGTTTTATAGACCTGCGGCCTGATGATTTCATCTGTTATTCTCTTGTTCTTGTGCTGTAGGAAATGCAAAACAGTCATTCTGTATTTCTCATGTTTACTTTTTTTGTGTGGATATGTCATGTTTCCCCTTAGTTGTCTTTTTATTGAAGCTGAAAACTCCTTTTCCACTTAATGCTTCCTTGAACCGACCCCATTCTGTACTTCTGATTTTCTTTAGCCTTGTGTGGTTGTTAAAGGGGCCCTGAGATAAAGCAAAATATTTTGAGATGCACTGGATTTACTTTGCACGTGCAGATGAATGTTTTACATGCAGTAAATAGCATAGCATAGCTGGAATTCTGTATGACCTGATGCACTGGGGAGTTCAAACGCTGCTGCTCTAGAAAATTGTCTTATCTGTGTGGATAATGTCAGTCTTCTAGTAATGCAGGATTAGTATGAATCTACTCCTTCCCTTGCTTTTGTAAAGTACCAGTTTTGTATTGTGATGGAGGTGTAAACCTCCTTGTGGAAGTGACTAAAAATAAACCTGCAGTTCTCATTATGTGCAGCTGACTTCATAGCCTTCAAGGGAGCCAAAGGTTTCACAGAACAGGAAAGCTTACGTAATCAGGAGGGTGGCGCAGGTACAGTTGGTAGAGAGGGCAGGCTTGCTCCAGGTTAACTCACTGGCTCAGTTCAGCCCTGCCTGCCAGAGCTGGGCTGGACTCTTGTAGAGCGATCTGAGTGCCCCAGCAGAGTGTAGTGCCATGCAAGTACATGGAGATCCCATACTGAGCTCTGGGAAGAGTGGTGTTGAGCCCCTACCGTAGTGTTTTTACATGAGTCAGATAGTCTCAATAGGTGTGTCTGTGCTTAGCTTGGGCAGATTCACATCCCAGTGGCTCTGCAGATGTGCTGCTGCTTTGTAGCTCCTCCCCTGTTTAGCACAGGGTCTGTGTTGTAGGGCAGCAGTGGTGCTGTTTCTATAACCAAGCTGGCTCTGGAAGAAGTATAGCTATGTTAATGTGACACAGTGCCTGAGCTAGTAAGGCTTGCTGAACCTGAACTGTGTCTGCATCAGATGATCCACAGTTCCAGTGACTCTTAATTAATTCTGCATGTTAACTTTACTTCTGAGTAGCTTGAGTTTGCCATGTGGTGTCTTACCACTCTTTGTCTGAGGTGAATGGAAAAAATCATCTGCAAGCTATGAATTCAATATTCCGTATACTTCCTGCAATTAGTAAGTTATTAACGCACTTAATATGCATCAGGTGACCGTACCTGTCATCCATTGTTTTTGATGGCACACAGAGTACTGGTCTTAGTTAAGACAGAGTAGTTACTAACATGATTTTATTCTTAAGCTTACACTTTCAAGGTTATTTAAGTACTTCCATCCCTTACATTAAAAATGGAGCCTCATAGGATTTTTATTTTGGTATTTTTTCCCCATTACCTTGTGAGCAAAAAAATGTCGTGGTGCAGGCTTTCAAATGTGATTCTGTGTAGGCATGCTGTTCCCCATAGTCATGGAAGCATGTTCAGTCTAGCCTCTGAGGTAGACATGGGTATCAACCTGCACAAAAATCTCAGCTGCACCATAGCTGTACATGAAGTGACACCTTTGTTTACATGCATATAACCTACAAATATACTTATTTCAAGGGCTTTTTTAAGAGATTAAGTTCTAATTTTGTCACTGTATGTTGTCTTCATTTGGTAGGATGATGATTACAGAAAAAGAGCTAATCGATACTTCCACTGAAAAATTTTCTTTGGATCGGCTGTATAAAGAACCCAGTGTTTCCAGTGCACAGATGATAGATTGTTGTAAACGACTGCTAGAAGAATCGTTGCCATACCTACAAGGCATGCACCTTTGCATTTCGCATTTCTACTCTGTGCTGCAAGATGGAGACCTGTGTATACCTTGGAACTGGAAAAACTGAGGACATATCTGATAATCAGATGAATTGTTTATTTTCTGTAAGAGGCTATAAATATGAATGTTTTTAAGAGTAAATTATTTAAATCTGTATTTTGATATCGGTATTCAACCCACATTTTCTTTTAACTGCTGCTCAAAAAGGATTGGAGTCCTAGACAATTTGCACAATGCGCAGTATTGCCAGTTCTGGGAAAGACATCTGTACATTCTCCAGACTACTGTAGGAGTCCCAGTGTATGGTATCAGTCGTGAAACCGCATTTTTGTAGTGAATTATGAAAATACATTAAATTGCTAGTCTGCAAAAATGTGCATCTGTGTTTTTAATATTCATGGCTATTGCCAGATAGGTCGTCTTAAACAGAGTGTACAACTCAAACCAGACATTACATGTCATCTTAAGGGATTCACTGAGTGCAGAAGTTGAGTACATAAGTTATCTGGTGGCAATATTGGCATTTCATACTGCTACCTTTTACTGAACTAAAAAAAAAAGGAAAAAACATCAGTATTTCTACTTTGCAGAA
Organism: Gymnogyps californianus; assembly: GCF_018139145.2. NCBI lineage: Eukaryota > Metazoa > Chordata > Aves > Accipitriformes > Cathartidae > Gymnogyps > Gymnogyps californianus. The sequence continues at coordinate 121,856,288 of NC_059472.1, forward strand.
GAAAGCAGTACATTAACTTGGTCTCTACAGTAGAGTTTCATACACTGGTCCAATATTGTTGCCTTAGAATTTCAAAATACGCCAGTTGTACTGTCTGCAGTTACTTTAAAGGAGATGTCATTCTCCTTTTTGTTTTCCGGCATTTGCTTCATAAATACAGACAATCCTCTTTACTTACACTATAACAGATTGCAAATCCCATTCACAACACTTAAAACCTGAGTAGTTTAATGTGACATCTAAGGAAAGGAAGCATTGATTTGTGTAGGATTGTCTGCAAGAGTAAGTACTTCTCAGTGAGAGCAGGGAGTCTGCAGTAAGGCAGATGCGTGGATCTTTACTGGTACTTTATTCCTTGAAAAGAATGAAATAAAGTGTGAATGTATGTCAACACTTTTTTATTGTAATACATGCCAAGATGCATTTTGTATTTGGGTTACTACTTTGCAAAATATCCTTTGAGAAGAACGAACTGCTTAATGTTTCTGGACTTGAATTCACCTATAACAACTAGCAGAAAAAAAAGGAATTGTCAAATGCTTATTTGCCTTGTATTTATATTTGTATTAAGCAGGGAAATTGTTGTGGTTCTCTGTTTTCCCCTGTTAAAAGGCTAGAAATAGAGCATGGGATGTTTCTGCAAGTAAAATGGGGCAGTAGAGACCCTGACTTGGAAAGGGGATCGGAGTAGGCAAGGGCAGGCAAGAGGGAATGAGACTGAATTTAAATGCGGAAGCAGTGAAAATAGTTGCTGTTAAACATTTCCAGTCTGGGCTAGATCTGAAGATTCTCACCGTTCCTTCTGAGGGGAGGTAGCCAAAATCTTCTGGCAAAATGTGTCAGCCCTCAGAGGGTGGCATGGCAGCCTGCTTTTCTGACGGTTACCTCCGGGCTGGGGTGTCAGGTCTGGGCAATAAGCTGAAGAGTTCCAGTCCTGCTGCTGTCCCACCAGAGAGGTGGTCAGCTCAGGTGCCATGGGGGTGGTCCTTTCCTTTTCTGTTAGGTTTTCGGGTTTTGTTTTCCTGAGTTCTGAAGGAGATGCATGTCAAAATCTCTAAAACTGCTCAAAAGTTGAGCAATACAAAAATTAAGGTTGCGTATAGGTCAGTAATTCAGCGTGGTGAGGTCTGAGTCTTAACAGAGTTATTTTGTAGTGCACTGTCTGTAAATCTGTTTTACTGCAGAATGGTCGAGTTGACTTTACAAACTTATGGGCCTCCCAACATTTCTTAACACATTTAGAAAAGCAGTGGAAGAAACAAAAGGATAAACTTAATATGCATGTTGTAGGTATTTATTTTGACAAGTTTGAGTTATTTTGAAGACTGTCCCAAAAGTAACAAGAGAATTGTCCGTTTAGGTAGATGTGTATGGGTTAAATCTGTCAGAATTATATTTTGCTTTCCAACATTTCAATGAGGGGGGGGGAAAAGGTTTAGAACTCTGAAAGCCTTTTGTCACAACGGGGGGGTAGAAATGGACAATGATTTGAAACTTTTTTTGTCTGTTTTTAAACTGCACAGAGCACCTCAAATTTTGTTCAACGGACTGTGCTATCAGCTCATTGTGGAAACAGATTTGAATGAATATTAACATCTACTGTAGTTTTACTCAGTACAGAATTCCTGCTTGCTCTGTGGCCAACAACCAAAAACATGCTTGGTATGAAGCTTCAAAAAGTGTTCTCTTTAAAAACAAACCCTAATATTAAATTAGGTGGAGATGATGTCTTGCTGTTTTAATCATTATTGTTTGGCTTAGGTTTGAGTTTTTCTCCTCCTGTTTAGAAATTTGCAATAAACATTTGAAAGATAAGCAAGAATCTCTACCAGTGATCAAAGACTTGAAACGTGTGCTGGTCATCCGTCATGAGTCAATAAACCGTGATGCCCAGATCGTGTCATTCAGCCTCTGAGAATGGTTTAGTATTTTAGTGCAGCTGCCAGAAGGAAATTCAATGCTAGATTCAACGCTAGAATAAAAGAGATGGGGACTTAAGACAAAATTTATCACCTTAACGAGTTATTTTGATGCTATTTAATACTGTGACCTTGAGATGCATGCATTGGCAAACAGCAGTTCCCATTTTGTCAGGTGTTGGCATAACGTTTTAAGGTGTCAGTTCTGCATGAATTCCAGTGTCACGGGCTCCTGCCTGTGTTTTAACAGCTTGATACGTGATTTTTTTATTCTTTGAGCTGTATATGAAAATTGTATGAAATTGTGTGAAATAACGCCCATTTTGTCATTGTTCTTTTGGCTGTTAACTGCTGTGATACAGTCTCAGGGACTAATAAGCTCGTATTCGTGTTTTGTAAGACATTCAAAATGTTGATAATGAATCTTGAGAAAGACTTAAAAAGGGAAAATCTTCCAGAAGATTAGAGCTGATGTATTAAAGCATATCCAAATTTCATCAGAACGTGCTTTTCATGGAGAACATAAATCTCATCTAGTTTGTGTGCATTACAGCTAAAAAAAACTTTCTGAGGAAACTGTGAAATTTTAAAGCTTATTAATTTAAAGTTGTCCTTCTGAGAATATATAGTATTTGTCTGAACAGGATTCTCTGTGATTCCTTGGACCTATATGTGTACTGTATGTGTGTAGTACATGTATCCAAAGATGAGCCTTTCCTAGTATTTCTTTATAAGCTTAACAGTATACAGATTTGTAACACAGCAGGGCAGGTTTTTAAAAAAAAAAAAACAAACTTGCTGAGAAAGGGAAAACATAGCTGTAAATACAGTAAAAAAGTTAATTTAAAAAGTTCAGAGATGGAGATCATGCTTTTCTGTTGCATATAAATACTAGAACAATTTGACTTAAAAATATGAGATTAAAAGCTGGGATCTCGATTCTGTGCATGGAAAAAATGTTTAGATATCTCCCTGGAAGGCCCTGTTAAAACTACAGTATATACTGAAGTAACAGAAAAATAATCTTGTTTTGCAGTTTGTCCTTTTCAGCTATATATTCCTTACACGATTGCTTAAATGCTGAATAATTTAGTACTTCATTTTTGCTAAATCCTCCGATGGGGCACTGTGTGTCTAAGTAGCCAGACTGATTGATTATGATCTCAGTGATGTTTTTAAAACAACAAAGCTTTTGAAGATATTTTATTTAGTAGAGCTGAAATTTAATATTTTCTTGCCAGCTTTTATATTCTGAAAATGTCTTTTCTGTGATCTTCTGTTTCTATAGCTTTTGGCTGTTGTGTGGCTCCCTGTTTTAGCAAGCTTAAATATTTTTTAGCCCTTTTGCTTTTCCTAACATGTTTACCAAAAGAACACAGGTTTGAATTGGCTCCATCTATGCTGTGGACTGTGCTAACTATAGACCCCCTAAACATGCCTTAAATTGAGCTGCTTAACCTCCTTGTAAACTTTGCTTGGATTGTAACAGGGAATAAGATTTTGGAAAAGTGAGAGTGGCCAGAGTCTGTGCCAAACGTAATGGCTGCAACGACAACATGAAACAGTGTTTAACACCGAGGTTAGATAAAAAGAGCAGGGTTATAATTTTCTTAATTTAGTTCCAACATCCCTACCTAGCTGCTCAGGAGAACACAAGGCAATTTGATGTAGCTTAAGATACCAGTCAGCTTTAATTTCTTTTTGATTGTTTAATCATCTGCTTTGTCATTTGATTTTTATATGTTGCAGGGGCATAGTTGAGCAGTCAGCTAATGCCTCTGGTAGCTGTGTGCACCCTCTCTCTGTAATGGGATATTCTGGGACCGTTCCCGAAAAGCAGCAGTCGGATGAGAACCTGATGTCCTCCCTCAAGACAGCTCTCTGATCTGGCAGCCACAGTTCAAGATCAAGGCGTTTCCTTGATAGTGCTTTGTCCAACCCACACGTTATTTTACCCGTCAGTTTGTCATGCTCCTGGGAACCTCTCGTTCTGGGTTGGTTTTTTTTTAATGGGATGTTTCAAGTTCATTGAGTCAGTGGGTCATAGTTGTAGACTTGAGTTTTTGAATGCTGCTTGTGTTATAATCCAAGGGCATGGGTGACTCCCGTTTTCAGCTTGCATTGACTTCAGACAGTCCATCAAGATAGAGCCGTAACTTCTACACAATCACACAATGCTCAAAAAAAAAAAAAAAAGTAGATGCAAATCCCTCAATTTCACACAATTAAAATTACTAGAAAGTACTTAACAAGGAGCACTACATCTAACTTTAATTTGATTTCTCTCACCGATCTGCAGCCAGGGCAGCGTTGTACAGAGTCCGCGTGATTTGGGGCTCCCCCTGCTAGCAGGGATCTGCGAATGTGATGTTGGCTCAGAGAAGCAGAGCTACCAAGGGTGAGTCAATGCTGTCTTCATCAAGACTGCCTATGCAGCCCCAGGGGAGGACATCCAATTGCAGCATCCTTTCCGGTCCGATTGCAGCATCCTTTCCGGTGGGGTGGCCTGAGGAGCCCTGCTCATTTAAAAAAAAAAAAAAAAAAAAAAAAAAAAAAAAGAAGAAAAAACCAAACAAAAAAACCTCCACAAAAACAAAAGTGAGGAATGGCCTTTCTGAAACGGCTGCCTGGTTTTGTAGCAGTGTTGAGAGCGTAACAGCTCATGGTGTTATGAGCCAATTCTCTGGTGCAGTTTTGTGCATTTCAAATAAGGGAAGATTCCTGGAGGATGATGCTGCTGTCTTCAAAATGGACGATCCCTCTAGCCAGCTGATATTTGAACACAGGGCTGTTGGTGTATTGCATGATGAGATGGACATTCCTCTCTGTTTAATCTTTGAGCTTGTGAGACCTTTCTCCAAAGGTCACGAAGCGTTAATCTAAATGTGACTAACCAGTTCACAAAGGTTTTAGCAACAAGGAATCTTGTCTTGGTCAGTATTTGTACAATGCCTGGAATAGCTGGGTCTCTTACCCTCTGTATTACCACTGAAAAAATCAAATCAATGAATCGGAATTTAAAAGCCTGTAAGGTTGCAAATGTTTTTTCACTGCTCAGATCTTTGCTGTCCTGGTATGACAGACTTTGGAGGGAGAACAAGCTGTGCTGTAAATTGGGGGATGTACGTGCATTCTGGTTTTAGCCAGAAATCTGTGCTAAAGCCCAAGATCCCCTATCTCGATTTTGAGATGTTGAAAAGTGGATGGGACAAAAGGCCCTGCAGGTCTGAACCCCTCCTGGCCAAGATCAGGACTTAAAAAAGAAAATTATATATATATATATATCTTTCTCACTGCTGTATGGTTCTTTCCATCTTTGCTGGGTGTGGAAACCATAACTGTAATCTTCTGGCAAGAACCACATTTCATCTACAATTTATGCTCTGGTCTAAAAATGAGGAAAAGGAACAGCAAGGTTTAGGATTGCTGCAGCTTGGCACTTACAGTTTTTGCCCACCTCCTTCCTAATGCAGTTTGTCATGGCCAACACGGGCAGATCTTAAGAGCAGGTTCCACTTGAGATTTCTAGGTATAATTTAGTAGCATATCACTACCTGGGTGGCAGCCCTTTGAAAGCCATGGAGACCTTACTGCCTTTGCAGGTGTCTTCAGATGTTTTCAACAAGTCCTGACAGACCTTCTCAGCTCACAGGTCTCTTAGAAGCCTTGAAACTTAGTTATGTCTTAATTTGAAAAATCACTTCTGAAAAGATACTCTCTCATCCAAGTAAAGCGGTGTAAAGCTGTATAAGGCTGTATAGTGAGTGTAGTATGTCTGCACAGCTGGTTGGCACCAGAAGTTTCTTTTGGAGAAAAGGACTGCTGTTCTGGCTAGGTATGTGTGTCCTGAATTTCTCCTTCATCAGGTTATTCTTGGTAGGTACAAATGATAGACCGGTTTATTCTAAATGTCTTGTGTTCAAAAGTGGTTAAGAAGAGAACGTGAAGGGATTGGGTGTTGAGCACCTCTCTGTCTTCCTCCTTCCTCTCCTCCATTTGTCATCTCAAGCACTAGTGCCGTTGGGCAAAGGCTTCTCCACCTTGAGTGAACGTGGACCATTGGCTGCGATGGTGACAAAACGTTTGTCAAGAAATGACAAACCAGGGTTTCCAAAACTGCTTTCTGCTTCTGATGAAATAAAAGCTTCGCTGGGTACAGGCTGTCACTCTGCGTCTTAAACCCTCATGCTCCGTCGTAGCATTACAAAATGTGCTCTAGTCTACCTGCATTCAAATACGTTCTAGCGTGCTGCTCATCTCGGTGGTAGTCTGTAGAGATTCTATACAAATACTGAGTCATCCATGGCACGGGATATCTGGTAACTCCTCTGTTCTTTTTTGGTTTCACATTTGTGCTGGTTTTGTCATTCTTTCATTGTTACCTTCTTTTATTATGTTCATTTATTCCAAAGATAAACGAGCCTTTCTTGAGGACAGAGTTAATATTAGGTGAAACACTATTATGCAGCGATTAACGGAAGCCTAGGTGCAGTTAGCAATTACTTAAAATGGGCTGGATTTCCTAATGATGACTTTGTTCTGTACAAATTTATTTTGCAGACAACTTACTGTACTGAATTCTTGGATAATGAATTTGTGAAACATTTTCAGCATCACCCTGAGGCACTAGCAGAAATTGCCTCCTCACTGACCACGTATGATAAATAACTAACGTGGATAGGATCTTGCACGGACCCTGCACGCTTGAAAGGCCTGCACAATTCCTAGCTTCTGGGGGGAGGGCGAAGTGACCGTGTGAGTGAGAACGGCACTGGAGAATTTGAGCGTTACCATCATAGTGCACTGTTAAAGTCATGGAATATGTCTTTAGGGTAAGAGGCATAAACAAATGATATGTGAAAAACAAATTGGAGTAGCTGTAAGCTCTCCTAATGTTTCCCTTTCTGCTTTAGTAGTCATTGTAAAGCTCCTGCTACCCAGGTTGTAACCTTGGGATTATTCTTTATACGATGAGCATATTTAGAGTGAAATTTTGTGTCCCATAACTTTAACCATAGCATATGTTATTAAAAATTAATTTAATGGTCCTCTAGGATCCAACTCTGGAGGTAGCAAACAAGCATCTCGGTTATATATTATCTTCAATTATTCATTAAGAACTATGGGGATTTTCTAGAACATATCTCTAGCGAAGCTCAAAGCTGTTCTCCTAATGCCAGCAACAAAGCTCTGCTACTTAGTTTAACAGAAATGGACATGATTTCCCTGTTGGGTTTCTCTGTTTGAACTGTGTAATATTTCATCGCATTTAATAAAGTTTATTACAAACATGACTTGGTATGAGAAAAATCCTGGTGGTGAGGCTAAAGCATCATTTAATTTTGAATGGACGTTTTGCCAACAAGAATTTTAATATATCACCATGTGTGTGAGCATAATAAATAGTTTAACACACAAATTACACAGCCATTTTCTCAGCAGTTTGCACTCCCGATTAAGTTTCTTCTATCTTCGATGTTAGTCTGGTTTGGACTTTGTAGTTGTTGCCGATTCCGGGTTGGTTTTTTGTTTGTTTGTTTGTTTTTAAAAGAAAATGTGTTTTCCTCAAAGAAACTGCTTAATTATGGAGCTGCCAGTGCTGCATCCTTGCTCTGGGAAAGGGTCTCATCCCACTCATGCACCAGATGTACAGTTGCACGAGTGTACAAGGGTCTATGGGAAGGGTGTATCTGAGAAAATGTCACCAGTTTGAGAGCCAGAGTTGAATTCAGGGTGGTTAAAATAATGTAACGTCTTGTGTGGATACTTGTTCCAGTATTTCATTTTCTTTTTGGTTGTTGTATTTCCTTAAACATATACTTTTAGCCATAAGTAAACTTTAAAAAGTATATTAACTGTTCGAGAAGCGAGTTCCCAGTGGAGAATTACACCAGAGTTACCATCAGTTAAATGCACGCTTATAATGCTATCACTTTTGTGATGACAAGCCCTTGTGTGGCTTCAGTGAAGCTGTTTCTGATTTACACTGCAGCTGATGTGTTTTAAAATATTTCCCCATTCCTAAAGGATTGCATTGGAGTTTGGTGTTTCTGTAATCCCTGTTGAATGCTTTGCATCCAGAAATTGCTGTTCAAACAATAGTGCACCAAGTGTCCTGGATTTCTTTTTCTAGATTTTTAATTCCTGCTATGAACAGGTCAAATGCACAGATTTTGTGAAAAATATTTTTTTTTCCCCTTAACATCTTATTTTGAAGGGTAGAGCTTGCTTTCTCCCATAATTTTACTGCCCTAACAGGAGGGCAGAGCAGAGGGAGAGGTATGTAGGGAGAAGATAGATCGGTACAGTTTTCAACACAGTTATAACTGAACTTTCAACTAAAGCAATGTGACTTTTCCCTCCCACTGTAAGAAGGTTCAGAAGAGAATACCGTACCACAAACTTCACACTGGCAAACTCCCTCTGCAAAGGCAGGCACTGGGTGTTGGAAACCTTGGCAGTCACTTGACTTGGTGTTTTCGTCGTGCGGAGATGTGGCTTTCCTGCAGGATTCCTCGTGGAGAAAGGTCCTGGCCACTCGCGTTCCCAGTGATGTGCTGCTTCCGTGGCAGAAGAGCTCGCAGTAGCCAAACGCTGAACCCGGCCCTTTCCCTTTGCGTCTGCTCTGGATATTTGCTCACGGATCCCTCCAAAACCAGCTTAGCTGCAGCCCTGCTGGTACATGCCAGAACCCGCTCCTTTCCCAGTGGCACGTGCGTGACCTGGAGGGCGAGCAACTGGTGACACTGTATCGCAGGCTTGAGGGGAGCTGATCAACCGCTGTCTTCATCGATGCGAAGGCAGGAGGGCTAGGTCAATGGCAGGGTGCAGCCTCCCCCAGCAGCCGGGGGGACCTTGAGCCACTAGAGGTAGTGCTGGTGTGGTTCCTGGTTAACTTGCTTAGGCGGATTTGCTGGGAGAAGCTCTAGATACTTTCTTTGATAAGCCAGATTCGTATTTGACATTGGTACGATGCAAGACACCCGACCACCACCACCTCCCATGTGCATCTTTTTAAATTGGGAAGGAGTTTTTAATCTTCCTGGCCAGACTCTGTCCCTTCCAGCTTTAGAAATGCTCCTGCCCCTTGTATAGGGACACTTAGCACCTCCTAGGATGGTAAATGTCCTGCTAATGATAGTTCCTGTACTCGTTTTACTTGTGACTAACTTGTTAACCCATTTTGAGATAAAAACATCATTTTTAGACCAAGTGGAGCATCCAAAGTACTGCTTTTCCACACAGGCATTTTCCAGATGTGCCTTTATATTCCAGGCATGTGTGAATATGTGTGTATTTATTTGCTAATCGTACCTTACAAAGCCACGCACCTGGGGCAATGCATGCATGCAGCATGCTCCCAATCACTCAAGGTGAGGAAAGCTGCTGAGCAGTCTCTGTGGGGACAATGGGGCCCTTTGATTAAGTGAACATCTAAGGCAGTCCCCATGTATACCCTGCCTATGATTCGTTTCCAGACCTTCTGATTTTTAAATAGCTGGATCCTCTGCTAAATTTCCAGCAAACGAAAGATGAGTGATGGTATTATGTGATACGGCAGCTCGGAACATTTGAGCAGGCTCCAGCCCAGAGCCGTAGGGAAGGGCTGTGAGTACACAGGCTGTGCTGGGACTGTGGGGACCCCCAGTCCTCCTTCCCTGGCACCACCTTCGTTCTTGCTGCAAGGAGAAGGTTTTGATGATCCTTCAGTCTGGTCCTTGTGGGAGCAGATTCGTGCATATTATTGGATTTCCCAGTCTTTGTCATCTCTGCCACCTCCGGGAGCAGCATGAACCGGCATCTGAAGGACCCATTGATCTGCACAGAAAGATCAAGAAAGCAAAGGCGTTGCCGGCAGTTCCTGACCATCATTCAGGTCATGAGCTCCAGGCAGAAACAGCGCTTGGTCCTGTGACGTACCAGGATCAGAGTCTGTCCGCAGGACTTGCGGAGACCTCAGCGAAAGGAGAGCGTTTCAGTCATCCCTGCAGCGGTTTGTTTGCAGGTCCCCTTCAGACAGCCTGGCTGTGAGGGACAGTGCTGCTGGCTGGTCATGTTGGTCATCTGCAGTTAGGATGCTACATCTGACGTTACATCTGCTGCTGCTGAGGGTCACGGGCCAGCGATGCCTGGGGACCTGCAGTGAGCAAGTATGTCTTGGTGGGGTGAGGGGCTGGCTGGTGTGAAACCTCGCGCCTAGAGCCGGGGCTCCCCACATGGGGGAAAACGCTCGTCCTCTGCGGGGACCCCAGCCAGGAGAGCTGGAGGCTGCCTGGAGATGGGGCAAGGGCCACGATGGGCAGGGAGCGCAGCACAGCTGCAGGCAGCTGCCAGCAGGAGGGCTGCAGGCGGCTGCTTTGCACCACGCTGTGTGAGCGGGAGAGTTGTGGCCCTGATGAAGCTGAGGGCTGTGGACCAGCACCAGGGATGCCGATCCCTTGCTAGGATGATCCAAGGCAGGCAGGGTGGCTGGGCTCCTCCTGCTCACCGCTTGTAAAAACCACGTGTCAGTCTCCTGGAAATGCTTCTTATAATGGAGATGCTTAGGTTTGGTACGGGGTAACTATGAGAATTGTTGTCATCCTGGTATGGAGGGGTCACACCTGAAAAGACAACACAGTCCCCACCAGCCTGAAGCTGCCCCAAGCTCTGGGGACGGGGCTGCTCGTGGGGCAGAGCGGGGTGAGCAGGCTCCCGCCGTTGACTCACACTTTATCTCCATAGGTTTGCCTTATCTCCGGACCTTACAGGTTGCTTTTCCTTCCTGAGTAAGGGCAGTGATAGTCAGCAAGCAGCATCCCTAAGGTGTTACCAGTGGAGGAGAAAAGGGTTTCAGAGAAAGTGTGTTGTAGCAGCAAAGCTGGCCACAGACACCCCGCCACACTTCACTGCCCATCAGGCACCTCTGAGGACGGGCCGAATACCCCAGCTCTCCATCATCGCCACGTGCTGCCCTCCTCGAACGCGAGGCACCGTGCTCCCAACGCTTTCTTTGTGCACTGCCACCGCTGCATCCCCCCGGGAGCACGACCGGGCCCCTCGGCTCCAGCCCCTTAAGTTGCAGTGCAGGACACGCTGTTTAGGGCTCCATTAACTGGTAAAATGATTTATATTCTGTCTTTTTTTATAGCACATTCAAAGACAGACATATCCAGGTTATGTGTATACCTTGAGGGTTGCATTCAGTCTGTCTGTCCAGGTGAACTCTTCGGGTCTTCTCTTTAATACAAAATAGAAAATGCCTATTTTTAACTTATCTATTTTAAAGATAAATCTACTGCGAGGTGTGGTCTAATGCAGAATGAATCTCTAAAATATTTTAACAAAGGGGAGGAGGGTGTGTGAGACCTGGAGCTCTGTACTGCCAGAGGAGCGGCCCCACCAGTGCGATGAAAGATATTCCACTGGGGGATTTCTGACACACATTGCCCCTACATTTCTGGTATTTATTATAGAGGGAAGGGAAGATAAAAGCTCAAGGGAAAACAAAAATCTAGATCTGCCTCAGGTTATTATAAACTGAGAATTGATAGGCAGTCTCAATTGCCTGTTGCTAAGCAGCCAAGAGAATTGGTTGACCATACCCTGGGCCTTTTTTAAAAAAAAAAACACAAAGCAGAAAGCTCTGTGTGTGTGTGTGTGTTAGGGGTATATGAAATAATGTGTAAATATCATATTAGCATACAGAGCCCCAATTTTTTTGTTGTTGAATGTGTTTATGAGACGCTGCTGCATGGGTGATCCGAAACAAGTCAGGCCTTGGGTCGACAGGATAACCTTTGCTTTAAAATAAAAAGAAAGGGAGGGAGAAAGAGAGATTCTGCCATGTCAGCAAGGCCAAGCAGCACTTTCTTGGGTTGTGAAGGGTCCCTTTAGGGCATGATCTTGTGTCCCCCTGAAAAACTGTGTGCTGATGGTCATGGGGACTGATTCCTGGGAATCCAAGTCCCTCCTCTTCCAGCCACTCAAAGTGGCCTTCAGCAATAGTTTTTTCAAAATGCCGATGTATAAGACAGTGTAAAGCACTGGAGAGCCCCCAGCCCTCATTCCCACTGGCGCTGGTCCCAGCTTGCTTTTGGCCAGAGTTGTGGGAAAGGCAGGATGCAAAACTCATACTGGGTGAAGAAACACCCACTCACCAGGTCCCGGCAGCCCCGGCTGCTGCCCCCGGGGAGGGAAGGGAGAGCCCAGCCCTGCCTGGGGACCCCCCCCACGCTGACAGGTCCTGCTCAGCTCCCGGCTTTCCCCCTTTGTGCTCCTGGCAGTCGGGTAGCTGGAGCGGGAGAAAACCAGCGTCTGCCTGGCAAAACAGTCTGCCGGAAGGTTATGGGGTTTTTTTTGTTATTTTCTTATTGCTCAGCTAAGCTAAAATGGTAAAATAAAATAGACATTATGCTTGGTGAAGGGGGTGTTGTCTTGGGAGCCAGCTTTGCTATCACCACCCATGATTATTTCACCCCCTTTTCCTTGTTTCTGCAAGCGTGATTTTGCCCGTCTTAAATGGAAAAAACCTGGAGCCTACGTTGGTTTGCAATAATCAGTCTCTAAATCGACGATTTCTGTGATCTGCCTCTGACATCCCCAACTCCCTCCTCCGCTCCCATACCTTCCCGGCAGTCCCTCGCTCACCGGCAGCGCACACAGGGTTATCTCAATATGGAACAAACATCTGGCAGCGGCCACGCTCCTTTGCACCAAACCTTGTCTTTACCCCCGCCACCCAGAGTGAATCCCCTTGGAAGCTGCTCGCAGCCGAGTGCTGCTCCCTGTCTGAACCAGCTATGGCACATGCTCCTTCTCCTCACACAGGCCGAGCGGACGTCGGTCTGCGGGGGATTTGGGGTGGCGAAACCCGGCTTGCTCGGCCACTCGGACTGTGCATGGGCACACGGGGCCATTGCTGCGATGTGCAAACAGGGGCACGTGCAGGGGAGGGAAAGCAGCGGAGTCCCACTATCGGGCAGGGTCAGGCCACCCCTGCCCCGCCTCCTTCCCCGAGCACGGAACTAAAAATAGACGTAATCAGGTTTCAAAGAGGAAAAGAAATGAAAAGGTCGAGTGTCACGACCTTAGATGTGCTCTGAGGCTGCTTTTCTCCCCACGTGGCTTGCCTTCGCTGGGCCTCCCGCCGGCGTTTCCGGACCAGAAGCGGCCGGGGCGTGCGCCCTGGGCACGGCCATCAGCTGTGGCCTCTGGTCAGGGGATTCTTCCTTTTTATCCCTCCCTGTCTGCATTCCTGCCGCCTGTGACCAGCTCCTTCCTCGCCTGAGGAAAATCACCGGTGGGCTCCTGGGGCTCCATCCCCGGCTCCTTGCTGCAGTCGCCTCGTGGGGTTGACCTGCTCCGCCGGGGCTCCGGCCAGAGCTGCATTGATTTTGGGGTGCTTGAGCCCCGCTCTGTGCCGGGTGGGCACAGGGAGGCACCCAGCATTTTCCCTTCGTGAGCCCACAAGCGTTGTGTTTTCATGGCTGGCCCACATGGCCACGCTGCTCCGTCTGATTTTGTTCAAGTCATAATAGAATAACGTGGCGCGTTTCATGCTGGGAACTCAAGACCCGGAGCAAGGAAGGCAGAGGATACGGTGTCTTTGAAATTACAGTCTCATTTTTCCCAGCTGGTGAGAAATCCCTCCATCCTCCTTTGCTTTTCCCCTGCTCAAATAACTTCTGAAAATGTTGGATAATTGTTTTTAATGCGTATGTGCTCCGTGCAGTCATGAGTCAGGACTCATGCTTTGCTTTGTCTTTCCTTTGAGTGCAGTGAGGAGCACACATCCACTCTCCAGGTCCAACCAAAGAGCCACTTAGAGCATCCTCTGCCTCTGCCAGCAGCAAGACTGCCCCAGCAGTCTGCATTTATGAAAGCTGCAGCAGAAGACACCATATTTCACTGTTTATCAGTGTGTACCGGGCTGGCACAGTAAAAAAAACCCGCTTTGTGTTCTCCATTTGCACATCTTCATGTTTCCTATCGGGAGCATTTTACTCAATGGTTTGATTTTCTTGCAGCAGAAGGTAATGGCGCGGCAAACCCAATCCTTGGGTGCTTTCAGCTCAGTGCATCCTGGGGGCAGACAAAACCTGCACCGTGTCCTGGCCGGTGCCTGTGGATGCAGGAGCTGGTGAAGCATGATTGCTGCAGGCAGAGCTCAAATAACCCATTTCTTCTGCAGAGGGGAGGGGAGGGGGGGGGGGTCTGAGTTTCTGGGGATGCCACGCGGCATCGGCGTGGGAGGAGAGCCCCTCACTCTCCACCGGGCATGCAAAACGCCGCTGCTCCCTCCTTTCCAGGGCTGGGGGCAAGAGGGCAAAAAAATGACATATTAAATAAACCCCAACATTTCTGAGGTGTGAATGGTTATTCTAACCACTTGAAATATTCAGTGCTGTAGCACTCTGTCTTCAGCGCTTTCCTGTCCCCTCGCTTTGTCCTTGTCCCCTGCTTTTATCCTAAAAACCTCCAGCCGCCGTGTTCCCAGCACTTCCCTCTCACTTGCCTGCGCCTCAGCCCTCCTCCTGCATCCTGCATACCTGGGATCCTTCCTTATAAAGCGCAGCGGAGGATTTCAAAGCCACTCATCTCCATACCAGTCCACCCAACCTTGCCCAAAATAACCGTGGCACACGGGGAGGTGGTGGCTGTTGTACAGAAAATAACTGTTTTCCAGGAGCAGCGAGTAGCTGTGCGCACACTTTTCCCGAGCCGTCCTGCCAGCAGATGGTGTCCTGGACGGTTGCACGGGGGTCTCGCCAAATTTCCCCTTTTGCTTGCTCCTGCCGGGGCTCAGCTCCCCACACAAACCCCTTTCTCGCCGCTGAGGCCTCGGCTCCACTTTTGCATCCTGCACAGCTGCCCCCATCCTCTCCCGCTGTTGTGCTAAAGCTGAATGAAGTTCTGCATAAGTTTATCACGAAAATAAGTAAATAAAACAGTTATCTTGTATAAGAAGAGGCAGTGGAAAACAAATTAAAAACAGCGAAGAAGCTGACAAGTTAGAACTGAATTTGCAGCTGATGAGCACAGGATTGGTTTGTTCCGCTTTTCAACTATATATTTTTATTATATTGATACAATAGATCAGTATAAATATCATATATTATATATCAGCAATATAGTTGATACTTGTTTAAAATCCAAAATGTTCATACTAGAAAATCACTCTGAAAGGGTATATTCAGAATACTACCCCTTTTTCTTTACACAAGAAGAAATACCTACTAAACAGGCATATTCTCTGCTCTAAAATGTTCATTACTTCTGCATTTTTCTGCTTCTGTACATTTGAAATCTATTCCGGGTACGTGCCTTCCTCCGTAATGATGTGTGGAAAACCTGGTGCATGTCATTTTACCGGTTATTTGCTTCATCTGCAATACCAGAATCTGCCATCCGAGGCGGAATTTGCCTCAGGATCCTTAAAAACCTTTAGCTCGGCAAATAAATCAAAGAGCTGCTTTAAAAAAATTAAAACCAAGTAGGAAGTTTCCCTGTCCCAGATGGGATCTGCCATGCAAACGGATGAAAAAGTTTCTGTAGGAGACTGTCTCAGCCCCGCTGGTGGTGCCAAGTGGTACCTGGAGACATTGGGTGCTGCATGAGCTCTTGGTGCTCCCAGTTGAGCACAAGAAAGTTCATGGCCATGGGTATCTCCAAGCCTGTAAGGTGCCTCCAGGCAGCAGGTACCCCTGCTCGCAGTCCAAAAGGATGTGTGTGGGCCACCATCTCCGAAACATCCTACATGACCTGGTGGAGGAGAGGCAAGGCAGTGTTACGAGACCGCAGGTTTAATGCACTCGCACCCTCTTGACCTGCGTTTTGTACAATGGGATCCATTGATTTTTTTTTTTTATTCTTTATACCGATCAATTCTTGCTAGAACTATAGATGCCAATGCACCTTGCCCCTCGCTCCCCCAGGTCCACCTCTGGGACATCAGAAATAAAACTACTCAGTGCCAGACCACGTGCAGCCCCAGGGAAGGACGTGGGGACTCAGGGGGTGCCGTTCCCATGGGGCTCACACAGACCATGCCTCAGCTGACGTGGACATCAGCAGCAAGACCTCTGTGGGCTCCTGGGACCCCCCAGGGACAGCAGTGCCCTGAAGACTTTGATGACTGGTTTTATGGTCTTGAGCACTGCATGTGCTGGATAGCACGTCCTGGCACAGCAGCCCCATGCCGCTGGTGAGCAGGGAATGCTACTTTGGGGATCGAAATCTTGCTCTTACCGAGCTGGGGGGGCTGTCACAGGCTCACTCTTCCCACCGGAGTCGAGGGGGTCGTCCGCCAAACTGCATCTTGTCGGCCACATGACTGCCAAAGTGCATGGGGCTGTGTCAGCGCTGGGAGTCACAGATTACCTCGTGTCCGGTCCAAAAAAAAATCTATGAATTTGTATGAGCATAGATTGCAACTTCTCCTGAAAGTTGATGAAAACTTCTCCCAAAAGCTGATTTGCTTGTGCAAGGAAAACTTGCCTCTATGTCCGTCTTAGCTGAGCATCTTGAGCAGCTTGAACAGGGGCACCAAGCCTACCCGAGGAGGCTGGACCCAAACCTTGTGATGTGCAGCGTGACCTCTCCACACAGACGAAGAGACACACTGGCGAGCTGAGCTCTGGATGTTTTTCTCAAGGTTTTTTTCCACAGCGTTGGCTGACCTTGGCCAGACCCTCAGGCGTTTACCCACAAGCAGGAGCAGCAGAATTGCAGAGCATATGGCAGGGGAACAAGAACATGGCAGCATGTGGTGCAGTGGGTTCTGGTACACGGAGCACATGCCCACAGTGTGCACCGGCGTAAATCCTGTGTCAGGGCTTCTGACACATTCAACAGAAGCCCAACATGCTTGTGCCCCATCTGCTTCGAATTTCTGCTCCAAGTAGCACAATAACACACACACAGGGTCTGTGGCCTGAGCTATGAATTGACTCAGTGTACCCTGTAGCTCAGCCCAAGGCCTGTACTCTGAGATTGCCCCACCTCCTCTTACTCATCCTGTGAAGAAAAATGCGTGCTGGAAATGAAAACTTCCTGAGAGAAGCCTAGTTTAGACAAGACTGAAAATACTGAGGGATAAATCACACTGGCTAAAGGAGAATTGGGCTCACTTCAAAATATTTCACGTGAAAGACACTGATTCCTCATGGCATTTCAGCATGAACTCCTTAAGCTCCACCAGTTTCCCAAAGTGTGAGTTTTGCATCAGCTGTCCTTGAGAAACTTCATATCCCAGCAGCCAAGTGGTGCTGCACAGCATACGGCTGTTGCTGCGGCAGATGGAGTTCAATTAGTTGATGTGTTGCAACCATGATTTTCGGGCTCCTGCTGCCTTGCTCCTTGAGCAGGAAGAGGGTCGAGAGCCACCAGCCTGGGTGCAGTTTCCCTACTGAACTGTTTGCACTTGTAGAGCAGCAAATTAAAAGCAAACCTCCAGGGCCAGAGGTTTGTCTTCCGAGGTTGTGTCTACACAAAGAGCGGTCACCAGTTGAACTCCTCCTGCCTTGTCAATCATGCTGCTAATCCCTCTATGCCTGGTTTTACCCATAGAAAATATAAAGTATCGTTCTTCGTGGTCCCTAGCTAGATTGGTTTTCTCCCTGGGGGGGTGTAGGAGACATGTCCATGGGCAGTTATCAAGTGGTGATAACCTGCACAGGTAGTTTGGCCGTGTTTTCATGCCCTCCTGAAGGCGATTCAGCTTTCTTATGTACCTAGACGCTTGCTCAGCAAATTAAAATGTGACTTGGTATACTTAGTTCCTCATGTTGGACCACTGGTTGGACGCTGGAAAGGATCTGGTAGTGAACTGTGCTTAAGAGAGGAACCAGGACCAAATACCCGTTTTGCATGGGTAACTCTTCCCAACGCTTGATGGGAGGAGTGTGATACCTGTGAAACATGGAGCTCACGTTTCTTTTTGCTGCTTTGCCATTTGGCTTAGACACGAGGGGACTTTCTTCCAGTCTGCAGAAGTAGGATTATCTCCCTTAATGTCAGGCACCCAGAGGACAGTACCGGTTACCTGAGACCACAAAACAGTGGAGGAATCTGCTCTTTCGAGA
Organism: Gymnogyps californianus; assembly: GCF_018139145.2. Taxonomy (NCBI): domain Eukaryota; kingdom Metazoa; phylum Chordata; class Aves; order Accipitriformes; family Cathartidae; genus Gymnogyps; species Gymnogyps californianus. The sequence goes on from NC_059472.1 coordinate 121,874,271, forward strand.
TACGATTCCTCAGGACCTGGCACCTTTTCTAAAATTGAGAGCCAAAGCAGGGTCATCATGCTCCAGCTTTTTGACATGGACACGTTTCTAATCCACAATGCAGCAAAATAATGCCTCCAAGGTGTGTTCAATCCAGCAAGACAGACCTGACATATTTTAACAAAAGCTTTTTAATTACCCTTTGGGAAATGCTGATGAATTATCAGGAGGAAAATTTCTCAGCTGGGTGTTCTCAGAAGGTGCAGAGCAGCTCCCAAGGAGGGTGGCAGATGAGCCTTGCTGAGCTGTTCAAAGTCAACTGGGGTTAAAAAATGAACACTACATAGCAGAAAGCAGAAGAATGACTACAGTGGGTCAGATCTGGTGTGCCTCCTCATCCCAAACCTCCCTCTAGCAACAACAAGTACGAGATGTTCAAGGAAAGATGAGAAACAGGGTAAATGCAAAGTGATCTTCTCCTTATACGTCCTCCCGGCTTTCGGCACACAGTGGTTTAGACAAATCTGTAAGTCCCAGGGAAAAATCATATATGAGAGCTATTTTAATTCTTATTTCTGTGATGCATGACTATGGGATTTTTGTCCTGAATCCACATGAGCTCATTCAGCCACTGAACAGGCTTTTCAGAAAGACGGCATTATCGCAATAGCCAGATCTTCTCCGCGGCTTTCCACATGACTGCTGTGGAAGGGCAGCCTGCCAGGCTATCTAAATCCAGCCAGGAAGCCTGCCAAATACCACTCAACAAGTCACGTCAACTCCAGTTTCCTAGTGGTTACATTAATGGTTGCAACTCTGACCACAGGGGGAATGGTACGTACTCCTCTGCGGCGTGAAGGCCACAACGTTGTGTTGCTCAGTCCTCCAGGGCTAAAGGGACGTTAAAGTCTGCCAGGACTGCTGCAGATTTCTCTGCAGCTTCGTGGAACATCCCAAAGGTTTTGTGGAGAAGGCAAATGCCTAAAAACACAGGGGAGAACATTTTGTCTGCACAGGGGGCTCTATCCATGGTCTGGTGGCCAGGTTTTGAATAAGACAGGCTCCTGGGAGCCAGTTAATGTCCACCCCGCACACGGAGTGGGGAGGACCCCTTTGCAAAATGCTCCATTTCAGCCCCAGGCTTTGCACGGGAGAGGGCAGGGTGGGTTGTGTGTCATAACCCCAAGATGCTCCCATCCCCGTGCCCTCGGGGCGTCCTGGGGCGCACCCCCAGGTATTAGCCACCTCAAGATGCTTGGAGAGGCAGCAGGGCTGTGGGTCAAGGAGAGGACGTGGCCACTCCGAGGGGCAGTCCCAGGCTGTAACCCACACCGGAGACCGCCCGCTCGCTTCCACGGGCTGAGCTGGTGGTAGGAGAGAAAGGGAAAACTTGGGGCAGCCTAATCCAGCATTAAAGTCCTCACTAATTCTCTCCTTCCTGAGGACACCTGAGCCGCGGGGCTGGCGCGTGGGGGCCGGCGGCTGCCGTCCCAGTTGGCTCGAGCAGCTGCAGCCATCTGCAGTACTTGTCTCCAGCAAGGTATGGTTTCTGCAGGATGGACGCCCCAGCGTTGGATTTCTGCTCCTCAGGAGTCGCCCCAGACCTGAGGAGGGAGGGATGCAGCTTTCTGGACAAAAGCAGAAGCGGATATTTTACATCAACATCTCTGGTGCCAGGTGGGAGATGCTAAACCTCTGTGTCTCTCTAATAGAGTTGCTTGGGAGTTGGGAGAAGTGGTTGCATGGAGTAGAGCTCTCTCCTTACCCCAGTAGTTTGACCTACGCTGTATTGCGAACCCTGCAAAGGGCAGGCAGAGAGAAGGCAGGGAAGTCCTATCGCATGGGGGCAATAGGGCGGGTCATATTGTAAGCAGTTCCTCTAGACATTTTATCCCCAGTTGCTGCCAACGACAAGAGAAATTGTTGAGTCTGTGAAAAGGTGAGATGAAAAAACTCAAAGTGGTTCTTAAATGTACGCTAATAAAGTAGCGATGATCTGCGAATCATGGCTTTCCAGCTTTGGATCTTTATGATACGGCGATGCACACACCCAGATCCAAACTAACAGTAATATAAACTGACCTGAAAAAAATCCAGTCAAACTGATGCAAAACCTAAAAAAGAGAAAAGATATAAGAACAACGTGCTTCACATTTCCCTGTCCTCTTGGGTTGTTAGACCCACTGAGGCTGAAGCAACTTTCAAAATGCATAAACAAACCAAAGAACTAAAAATAACACCAAATAATTAACTCATCCAGATGTATATTCACAAGTGACGCTTATTTTTAAAATAAAAGGATCAAGATTGGATTTTTAAAATCCTTGCTATGTTATTTAAGTACACCGTAGACTGTGATGAGTATACATATCTATATCCTTCATCGACTTTGCTTTCTACCCTGCACACTGATTTTTTTTTCTCCTTATCTTTATTTTCTGCTGCTTGGAGAATGAAACCAGTCTGGCCAAAGAAGCTTCCTGGTTCTTCTGTCCTCACACAAAGTGGCTGGGCCAGTCTTCACCAGGGCATGAGCATCCATCTAGGGGCTTTCATCAGCCCAAGGAGCAGGTGGTGAGGTCCAGCATGGAGGGCGCTGGCGTAGGGCAAGGAAGGTAAGCAGGGCATGGGAGTGACTTCCACAAGTTTCAGTACTGGCTCAACTGCAGGATTGCTGAGTGCTCTCGAAGAGGTCCTGCACCGAGTCCTGGGCCACAGTCCCACGTTTGTAAAACGAGGATAATGTTTTCAAAGCTTACATGGCTTTCGGGAGGGTCGTGACTATTAATGGTCATGAAAAGCTCCACCATGGCAGAGATGTGGCCCTTATAAGGGCTGCTGTCTCTCTCTTGAGAGGAAAGGCTTAATTCAAATCAGCTGTCCCCACTGGTATTAAAATTGTTATCACCGTTCGTCTTTTGGCTGTCTTGGTGCAATATTTCTCCTTTTAGAACTAAAACTGCATTTTAAAGCTTTAAACTGCAATTTGACCTCCACAGCTTGGCTGGATTCCTTGAAAATAGGGGTTGGAGCTTGCTTTTGATATTCCTCTCACACTTCTGGCCATGACTGGGCTTGAAAACATAAATACCAGCCATCAGCATTCAAATAAAAATTACTCTGGAGTCCGAGGAAAAATGGTACCATTATTTGGAAGCCATACTACAAACTGCTGGCTACCCTCCTTCAGAGCGATAAAACACGGATAGTTTTAGTGAAGAAGTAAAATTAGTTCCTGAGTTTCTGGCCTGAGTTTCCTACCCCTGACTGCTATTCCAGACTGCAGTTTAATTCAGCTGTTTATGTGAAGATGCCCTATTGGGATAAGGCAGTGAATCTAGCCAATGTTGCGGAGATGAATGCCTTTATTCTTCTTGAAATAAAAATGGTGTCATGGGATCTTTCATGCCTCCCTGCAGACAGAAGCTTGATTTAAAATGTCATCTGAGAGATCACATCACTAGAAGCACATATTACTTCCTAGCTCGGTGCTAGGGTGTTGACAGAAAGCAATAAAGTGTCCTCAGCCATGACACGCAGTTAGACGTTGTGCTCCAAAGAGCAGCTCAGCACCTGGGCACCTGCGCCGCGGCAAGGGACGACCGGGCTCTTCGGTGCCTGGACCATGATGGCAGGATTGCACCCCTTCGCTGGAGATATTTTTCTATTCGATTCAATATAAGTATGGCTTTGTAAAGAGCTAATGAACTTGAAACATCCCCGCTGCAGCATTTACTCAGCTCGACTTTTGGCAGTGTAATTTATTTTTCCCCATCCACACCGCTATTTTCAGACAGAGTTAGTACTAGTTTTTCAAGTGTAAAGATCCTTGCTGAGCAGAAACTTCCCCATAATTTATCTGTTATTTAAACCATCCCTTGAAATGTGTTTGCTTAATGGTGTCAGCAACCTCCAGCTGACATCACTGGACATCATGGATGCCCATCATGCCCCTGAGGAAGGCTGGAGCCTGGGGCACTGAGAAAAAAAGATGGCTGCTCCTGCCATCAACCGGGAAAGATGGAGCAGCAGGCACCACCGCATCTTCATCCACTTGCCGCTGCAGGACCACCTCTCCATCCAAGCCTCCTGACCCAGCAAAGAGCTACAAAATCTCCAGGGGTCATTTGTTTTTGCCACAGTCCCCACAGAGTTTCTCGATGGGGGGAGAGAAGAGAAGTGTTTTGTGGTTAAGAAGAAGGTCAAAGGTGGAGCGTGCGGAGGAGTGAGGCTTCGCTGGCTGGAGTGGGATTGCCCTGGGGAGAGCAGGTCTGTGATGGGCAACCAGACCGTGCCCAGAGGTAGAGGGCAGCCCAGATGTGGCCTGCTTGGAGAAGTACTTTGAGATGAAAAGTGTTGCTGTTAGAGGTTTGTGACTCCCCAGGCTTTGTAAAACAGCCAGCCTTGGGGAATGGAGTGTATTGCGTGGCCAGGTACACTTGCAGAAGGAGTGAAATTTTCACTGAAGTTGCTAAAAACATGATTTTTGAGCCTGGCTTCATGTCCTGCCCCTCCTGTTGCCCGGTGTGTTTAGGAGAGGCAGGCAACAGCCGGTCAGGGCATTGCTTAACAAACACTTGGCCATGAGGAAAAAACTACTTTAGCCACGACATGAAAATCTCAACTGCACTGAGGTTGCTACCAGGAGTAGAGCTGTCTCACCACCATCACCCAGCATGCTTGGCTTTCTGCCCCAGGAGCCCATGTCCTCCAGAGAAAACCCCTTCTCTGCTCCTGCATCCATGCCTAATCTCTTCGTGGGAATTTGCTGTGTTGAACACCAGCTTGGAGCTAATTTTTTGGCATGGGGCCTCAGGGTCAGCTCTGCTCTGTGATGGCTTCCTCAGGTGTCCTCTAGAGATGTTTTCAAGACAGTAAGTGAGCTGAATAGGTAAATTCTCCTGAAAAAAAAGATGTGTTCTTCAGTGATTTGCTGTCTTTACAATGAAGGCAAGAAGTAAATAAAACAAGCAAATAGGCATATTTGTGAGGCCATTAATCTGAGAGGGAAGAAGTTGACTTGATGGGGGAATGACAACTCTGCAAGCGTTTATCAAGTGAAAGGGTTTAATGGCATGGCGCTAGCTCCTCAGCACACAAGATCTGGTTCAGTTCTTGCACTGCTCAAATCACTGTGTTAGTAGGCACTGGCCTGCATCACTGCTGACCATTCCTGCAAGCAGAGAAAACTGCTGGGCAACAAACTTGCATGTTTGTCTGCAGCCAGGCTAAGGGACGCATTTCATGCCTCTGCCTGCCCCTGCGCAGCATCGCTCAGTCCACAGGAGCAAAAGGGCAGCTTTTCCTTGGGGTCCGGTCCCAGAAACAGCTTGAGTCTGGTCCCAGAAACAACTCCGTGTGAAGTGTGCCGGCAGAGGCCGAAGCGGCAGGCTCCCTTCTTGCACTCCTACAACTGCTGCTGCTGAAACACAACCCTCGTTTTAAATCAGCTGCAGTGAAACGGAAGGCTTTGAGAAAACAAACTCCCTCCAAACATATCCTTAACTTCATTTCCTCTGGTGGCCCTCCTTCTTTCTGGGCTAGATTTCATGGGTCACTTTGTATTTTATTTTTTTTTCTTCTTCTGATTTTAATTCTTGTCCCATCAGGGGTTGTTCTTTCATAGGATCTCAAGCACGAATTCTCAGATGGCAATGAGAGCTGAGACGGGGACTTGCCTGTGTTCTCTCTGCTTTTTTCTTTTCTCTTTTTTCTACGTTTTAAGCTGAGCTCTAACATATCCCATATTTTATTCATTTAGGAGGATTCTTTTACACCACAAGCAAAGTAGATTGTCTGCCCGGTCTGTAATCATGCTAAAAAGATTAAAAACAATAATAAATACAGTTTCTTTCTTAAAATATTTTTTCCACCAAACTCCACTTCTGTTGAAATGCAGCCATTTGAGCACCATTTATTTATCACATTTCCAAAACCACAGTTGGATCATCCTTATCAACAGTCTCTTCTTACAAAGACAGCAATATTCAATGCCCTAAACAGGGGTAGGGTTAAGATCCACTTGCCCTAAGACTTCAGACGGAGTAAAACCAGCAGAGTCTGGCACCGTTTCTGTTGGAGCTGTCTTCTGGATCAGACCTGAAGGAGGAAGGTGAGTGATGGGCTGGCTCCTGCTCTCCAGTCTGCTCTCTCCTGGCTGGACTTGGTGGCCCATGGCCTCCCATGGCTGCATTGCAGCAGACACCACCCGTGCTTGCTGTGGGCTTTGGGGCTGGTTCACACAAGCATGTGGACTATTACTTGCTAGGCACGATTAGTGTGGTCTTTGTTACTCTAAGGCAGTGGATTAAATTATTTTTGCCAAAAATCTGTTCTTAAGTGCAGTACTTCCAACCCAGGCACTCTGGCGGGCTCAGCAACTCCACCAAAATGCCACTGACTAGGACTGGAGTTAAGTCTGACAGATTTTCATTTCCTCTTCAATTTCTCTCGCTGGCAGAGTAAGTTGAGGTTTGCCTCATGCAATCCAGCCCTGGACCACCGCTGTCCCCATCTTGGGAGGACTCCCTCAGGACAAAACTGGCAGGTGGAGAAACCCCGCTCTCTGATATTTGTAATAGCAAGAGAAAGGTCCCAAGCGTGTAAGCTCCCTTTCTCCCCCTGGCACAGCAGCAGCAAGCCCAGACCTTCCCTCCGGCTTCCTCAGGACTCTGCCACTCCTTCGTGTGTGTTTTTTATTTAAAAAAAAAAAAAAAAAGGCAGTTTACAAGTCCTTCCCAAGGCTGGGAGTCCTGGGCTGGAGACCCACCTCCAGCCCGGCGATGTCCCGCTCCCCACGGAGCCAAGCCCGGGCAGCGCTGGCCGCCGGCCCTTCTCCGCAGCCCGGGGACGGGGCGAGGGGAAGCACCCCTGTGATGGAGTCACCAGCCGCTGGGTGCCACTCTTGTCCTGCCAAACCCCGCCGAAACCGCCGCCGAGGAGGGAGCCGCCAGCAGCCGCTGCCGGGGCCGCCCTGCCCGGCGGGCGGCGGGAGCTGATCCCGCCCGCCCTCCGGCTCCTCGCCCGCCTCCACCTCAGCAAGCAAACCTGCGAAAATGGGGACGAAAGCAGCCCCTCTCCTCGAGAGGGTGCACAGAGAGGCCCTTGCGATGCGGGAAGGTATTCCCGCTCGCCATCCGGCAACGCGGCGGGCATCGGGCACGCTGCCCGAGAGCATCGCCGGGTTCACACCTTGTGTTTTTCTGTTTATGTGTCTGATTTCTGCCTCCTAAACAAGTCTGAGCACTCTGCAGTCACTGACCTGCACCGTGGTGGAGTCCATGAGCTCCCAGCCTCCCCGCCGGGGGCTCTGCCCAAAGACCTGTGGCGGTGGTCCCCGTTTTCCCATCGTTTCCCCATCGAAAACGCAGGCTATGGCACTAGGCAATGCTAACCAGGCGTAAGAGTCAAACCATGTGCCGAAGTCGTATCAGGGTTATGCACAATGTGAAGCTGGAGACCCTCAGACCAAGCTTTTATAATAGTATTTTGGAGGTTTACTCCCATTGGATTCAATGAGAGTTTGACACTCAAATATCTTTGTGGATCTGAGTGTTAGATTACACTAATAAAAGGCAAAAGAGCAAGAGAAGTAGGTTAACACAGGTTTTGAAGCTCTTAATTTGGCAGCAACCTTTTACGGCAAGTTTTCGTAACGTGAGTTCATTTTGTCCCTCTGGTAACACTAGCTACTGCGTTTTTTCATGGTTTTTATTGAATGGAATGAACTTTTAGATGGAAAACACTGAATTGTGTAGCATCAGGGTAATACTCTAAATTAACATCTTTTCATATTACTTGTGGATGTTTATTTTTAAGCTGGCAAAGAGCAGATGGGCAACTATCAACAAACACAGGATAGTGGCAAGAGCAGCTGGACAACGCATTAGCTCATCTCTATTTAAAAGTACATAATTGGGACTTCAATATCAGTAGTCACTTAAAAATAGGAAGCAAGTTCTTACTGCAAACATCAAACAAATTTTCCTGTGTTCATCATTGGTGAAGTTCAGCAACCGGCTGTACTCATGGACATTTCAGTCTATTTAGAATATTTACACTGACAGTTTCCAAAGAAAAGACGAAACAGGACATGGGAATGACTCAGTAAGTACAGACTTCAGATGTAACATCTACTGAAAAATTCATTAAGTACCTACCTACCTACCTATCTGTTTGACCCCAGGCCCATTAATCCCAGAGTGAAAGCTCTGACAACTACCTCTTGGTGCAGGCTTTCAGAGACGTGTTTCTTCTTGGCCCACACGGTCCCCCCACAAAGAAAGCCCCCATCCCGCATGTGCACAGCAGCAATGTCCCCGTGTGACTTTTATATCCACTGGAGATTGATGGACCTACATCTCCACTGACTTGTGGCCATTAAGCTCTGAGATACCTTTCTGTGTGGCTGCCAACTATGCTCAGCCAGAGGAATTCCTCCTGGAAATGTGTATATTGAGGGAGTGTGGATTGTATGGGATTTTATATGCTGTAGGATTAACCTTTACTCAGCCGATATGCTGGGGAGGACGATATAAGTGATGTGCTGGAAAATGCCCCTGAAGATACTAATCTTTTTCCCTTCTTTCTTATTTCATTTTAAGCCTTCTTCAGGAAATTGCTTGTGGTTTAAAGGCGAGATCTCTGACCTACCTGCAGATATGTCTCCCAGGGGCCCGAATCTGCATTTCACACACAAAAACCACTTTAGCCAGCTCAGGTGTCTGTCAAAGCACCAGCGTGTTAACCAAGGTAAAGAAGAGATGCAGAGAATGGAGAAACGTGCTCCTGGAGCCACGGCAGACGAAAGAGCCCATCTCAAGGACTCAGCAGGAGCTCTGAAAACCGGGGTACGGCACTAGTGAAACAGTTTGAACGGCCAAAGAAACAATTATTTACCTGAATGAAAAATTGTTGAAGGTTAGGTATGCCTTTTCTTGAGCAAAACTGTATGTTATTGTTTGGGTGGTTTGAATTTCTGAAGGTTGGATTTCCGACATAGTCCAAATATAGCCTGAGTGGGAGTTCGGACATTTATCGCCCTGGGAATATAAACCAGACCGCGGACTACCCTGAAACTGCTCGTTCTTGTAGGGTAGTCACGGACGTGAAACAGGTTTATGTGCTTCAAAACTGAGCAGCCAGTACTTATCACAGCAGGCCAAAGAGCATTTACTATCCCAAATCCTGCAATGAGCTGTAAAGATTTCAGTTGTATCCAAAACATATCATTAGGCCTTCTCTTGATTTTTGGTAATTAGAATCTTCCCAAATATCTCTGAGCATTTTCATTACTTTGTAAATTTTCCCCAAATAGTTTAGACAAATTATTTTCAGCAGATGGCTTGTTATGAATAGCTTGTGAATTTTTCACTTTGACATCTGTACTGTGTTTACTGGGTGGTTTAATCAGTTCCTGGGCTGAATGACTGAAATGTTTGCAAGGGAGGAAAAATGAACACAGGATACTAAATAAGAAACAGTGCATTTCAAGGACAAACATATTCAGCTGACTGTATTCACAAACACTTTCAGAGATTTCCAGCGATTGCTGACTACCCTGTGGATGCTGGATGCCATGATGTATGTATGCCTGCAAATCAAACACATCTCGCTCAGCTGAAAGTGTAATTGTGAACCTCTTCTCATATTTTAGCAGCCATGTTATGTAGTCAGAACTCACTAGCAGAATTTTTGCTCCAACGAGTTATATTTTAACCACATGCCCAATCCTGACTGTCTCGACACTGATGTGGAGGTATTGTTAAGCAGAGCTGCATGTCCAAACGGGCTACTTTTATCTCCTTGCTTTGTCTTTCTCAAAATAACATTGGAAGATAAGGTACACTCTTTCTTTGATCACTAATCTCCGACTCTTGAACAGTGACCACAAAGGATAAGTATGCATTGAACAGAAGTCCTAATGATCAGCACATGATTACAGTTTCAAGGAATGGGAAAATTAAAACAGAAAGCAAAAACCCCAAATATGGGGGGAGGCTGGAAAGGAGGGGAAAAGGGCCAGTATAAAAAACTTCAAATATCTTCAACAGAGCAAAACCATAGAAGAAACATATACATTTGCTGATGAGAGTTACCGTAGTCTTGCTTTAGTGGCATCCTCTCCTACCTAAAGATAGTTTAATTAATAAGAAAATCACATTACTAGGGAGCAAACCATTGGGACAAGGATTGTCTTTCTGGTATGTTCATATGGCACATGGTACAAAGGGGTCCTGGCTCCTAGCACTGCCATCATGCAAATATTAAATAAAAATAGCATTGGGAGGAGTGGTAGGAGGTTGTGAGACTGCAGCACCAGTGGCAAAGCCATCTGCAGCAGCGCAGGCTGCAACACGCTCCAGGCTCTAGCCGTGCCTTTTCTCACACCAGATGCTGCTGCGCCCACCACCTCGTCTCACCCCTGAGTCCCCAGCGTGCCTGGCAAGCCATGGCCGGCCTCAGGTTTCTTGAAAGGCTTGTGATTTTCTGCACTGAGTTGCCATCCAAATGGTAAGTAATAAAAACTTTAATAATTCATAACCAGTCAGTAATATCTTAAATAATTTAACAAACAATTTGTCATCTTTCCTTGTGATAGAAGACGCTGGCTGAAGAGCGGCTGAGAAAGGTTTCGTGTCCACCTCGCCCCTCCCCAGGAGAGGACTTTGCCCCAGCCTGAGCTCGGCCAGGTGGGACCTCGGGGGGTGTGAGTGCAAACCCGCTGGTCAGAGGAACAGGGGGAGCCGCATTCAGCAATCTTCTCCCGTAAATGTTCGGTATGCTCAGAGACGTATTTCTGGAGCCGTTCTCCTACCCACTGCCCTCGGTGACGAGACATTGAATCCCCAGCTCCCTTGTCCCCACTTTCCTCGGGTTAAGCATTCAGCTTCTCTGCAGAGCAGCGCAGACCTTGGAAGCCACAGCTCCTGCTTTGTCACCCAAGCTGCTAAGGGATCGCAGCAGGCCTAAGGCAGGCTGGCAAATCAAACGGCCCTTCATTCCCATGCGGTTTAAGCAGCAAGTCCCAACAAGATGGATGTTATCTTCCAGAGGCATGGAGATGATCTTGGAGCAACGCTTAGTTCAGAGAACCACCTCAGAAGATAAAACCCCAAGAGAAATAAGACACCAAACACGCTTGAGTCAAAAACGGTAGTTTTACCTGGTTGGACTGTAGCATATATCTGCAGCGTAACCCCGGCATCACATTAAACACAAACAGCATCCAGTGAAGCCAGCCAAGCTCTCCAGGTGCTTAAAATCATACAAGTGCTTAAGACTGTAATTGAGCAAAGCACACCAGAAGGAAGCGCGGCCCGTTCCTGCCACCACAATATCCATGCTGTGCTATGAGGGCGAGAGCTCGGGCATTTTGCAGGGCTTGCTCCCAGGAAATGGTCTAGCCCAGAAAAGCAGGGGAAACTCAAGCAGCATCATTCTTACCCTTCAAACATGTCTGTGGCTAATTGGCATGGCACAGCATTTTCAAAAGCGCCAAAGGGGGGCTTAGGAGCTTTACTCATCCCTGAACAGGTGTAAACTTCTAAGCATTAAATCACTTTAAAAATTCCCTCTGGGCTTAAAAGTCACTTTGGTGACTCATGACAGGAGGCTGCTGTTTCTGGGCCTTTTTAATGGTAACCTCGGGAGAAGGGAGAGCAGAGGGAGACAAGCCTTTCCTTGCATGGGAGGGTGCTGGTCCACAACCTGCGGGGAGTCCCCTCGCACGGAGATGCTTTTGCCGAGACCCGGCTGGTACTGGGGACCCCAGGGCTCCTGGGCACAGCCCCAGCCCAGTGGGAAATGGCTGGAGATGGCAGGCAGCTAGGCTGAAGCGGTCCTGGGGATTTCTTTGAACCAAAGGACTTGGACTTTATCCTGTAATGCCTTTTCCGTAACGAGTGACATCTAAATTATCTCATAGTGGCTAGTACGTGTGTCAGCGCTGGCTCGGTGCTGCTGTTTGCCAATGAAGAGAACTTCTTTGGGAATTTCTAAATGATCTCATAAATATATGCTGAGCCGAAACCAGGACACCTTGCTAACAGGTCTGCTCACCCACAAACACCAACGCAACACTAATTAACTCCTCCGAAGTGCTCTCCTAGCCCTCGGTTCCTGCTGTCTCTCTCCAGCCCTGCTGATGTTTCTTCTTTGATAGATGTTATTGTGCTCAGGAGAATCCCAACATTGCAGGCACTGTGTGACAGCAGGGCTGTCCCAAGGGTCATTCCCATTTGATGGTTGCAATAGTTTTTGACTTCTTTTTGAAGTGGTCCTTCCTCCACCTTACAGGTTTTTCCCCTCAATAACCCCAGAACCTTTTTCGAAAAGATACAAGCTGACACAGTTGGTTGATGTCAGGAAAACTGTCAGTTACTGCATGGGCAGAAATCAGCCTTCTGGGAGATGCAATACATTATTCATCATCTTCCCTTCCAAAGATCATCTAAAGGTCAGGCTATTTTGGCCTCAAGGTGGCTAAGATATGCATTCAGCCTTATGGGCTGGCTACGGTTCCTATACCTGGAAGCCTGAGGTGTTACGCAAGGTGCTTGCATCAGAAACCTGAAAAGCAGAGATGGCTTCATAGATTTGCAGATCACTGTTGCCGGGATCAGATAGCCATTTACAGGTTTTTGGAGACATCCTCGGTCTACTGGAGAGAATCAGCACTTCAGGCTTTGTGAAAAGGTAGCACTTTTCTGGTTTGCTGCTGAGGAACTACAGTTTTTACCACTTTTTCTCCTACCTTTTGGAGCTGTGCAGTCAGAGAATAAAAGTCTAACAAAACTTCATCTTAAAAGACAAATATATGAATTCAGTTCAGAGCAGCTACCTGCCAGGGCCAATGTGGCAAGGTGCCCAAGGGCAGTCTAGGCAAGGCAGATGCTGCCTCAACTCTCAGCTCCTGCTGTCAGGGTTGGGTGTTTTAATTTTCCTGAGATGTCCAGTTTCCTAGGGGTGCTCAGTGCTCTGGGAGTTTTGTTTTGACAGTCATGTAGTCAATCATCCCCCAGCCATGCTTTTGGCCAATATTCAAAGTATCTTTGGGAGCTGTTTAACATTAAGGGAAGTTTAAAACATTTCCATCTTAAAACCAAAATATAATTACCTGCTTAGGTGGAAGCTTTTACGGTGCTGTATCAAGTTATATCAAGAAAAGTTACAAAATCAATTAAAAAAATATAGGTTTTCCGTATCTGGGATTTTAAAAGACAATGACTGAAAGACAATCAGTTCCAGCATAGCTATTACCAAGTAGAAATACTGTTTGCATCCAGGAAATACAAAGCATTCCCTCATACCTCCAGAAATACCACGGTATTTTCTGTCTGCTCTGATGCTGCCTTTGTTTTTACTGGTGAAGATAGCCACATCAGAAGGGCTTAAACTGGATGAGATTCTCATATCCAAATTTGTGCCTCTCATTCATTCTGCAATATACATGCAATTAAAAGGAATAACAAGTACAAGCAGAAACAGAAACAAAGCAGGCTGCTAACTGTAGCAATGTTGTAGGATAATGTGTCATCTTCTTCCACTTGAGGAACATCTGTAAACCCAATACAGTGATTTTTTCAGTTGTTTGAAAAATAGACTGTAACACCATGGATTGGTCATTGGTCAAACTGCAAAAGTTATGCAATTTTAATTGCAGTCATTAACTGTCACTGTCCTGTGCTGTCCCCCATAAGCAGTATTCGGGGCTTTGCTGGGCTGCCTTTTTCCAGGCTGTGCAATGCTCACTGTGATGCCTTTAGTGGTGGCTTCTACAGTAGTAGTGATCACACTGCACAGGGATCTTCACTTGCTCCTTTTATCTTACTTGAAGGCTGCTGTGTACATCCGTCAGCTTCAACCAGGTCTGTGTTTGATCTGCCAATCGATGCCCAACTTGAGGTCTGCTGTTAGCATCAGCCCATGTACTACCCTGTTTGGATTTGGTTGGTAAGACATAAAACATGATATTGTTTCTGCTGTCTGCTTGGGTAAGTGCAAAGCACACCTGGCCATTATGGAAAATGCAATACACATGCACACGTACCACTGCTGGTGAAGGGCATTAATCTGTCCCAAATCCAGACTTAGAAACAAGCTGAATAGCTTGGAGTTATACTGGGGACCACTCTGCTGTCCCCCACCATCAGGTGCACACAGCAAGACAGGGCTGGGTGCCAGGGAGAGACCTGGTGCCATGCTGACTTGCAGTTCATATAAACTGAGATGTTTTTACTCTGCAGCAGCAGCTTCAGCTGCCATCTGAGAGAAAGGCAGAGTTCATCTGGTCAGGCAAGAACTGTAATGAGCTGCTCTGTACTTAAATGACATCTAATTTCCTAGCTTGCATATGGGGTGGGCAGCAACCCCACCAAGCTGTGATGTGCCCTGGCACACAGCTTCCTACCTAGCTGACACCTGATGACAAACTTGGAGAAGCCTCATTCAGTGCCTTCTTTGACTCACTTTTATTGGCAAGGTCTCAGCCCAGTTCCACAGACTAGGGGAGCGAGGCACTCCCCGTGCTACAGGAGGGTCAAGCTAGGGACCACAGAGGTAAGCTGCATACACACAAGTCCATGGGACCAGAGGGGATGCACCTGAGGGTGCTGGGGTGATGGCCAACGTCGCTGCGAGGCCACGCTCTCATCTCTGGAAGGTCATAGCAACCAGGAGTGGTCCCTGATGACTGGAGAAAGATTCCTGCCTTCAAAAAAAAAAGCCAGAAAGGAGAATCTGGGGAAGGTCCAGCTGGTCAGACTCAACCCAGTGCCTGGGAAAATTCTGAAGCAAGTTCTGAGGGACTCTGTGTCCACGTCATGAAGGACAGGAGACTGACTAGGAATAGCCAGCATGGATTCTCCAAGGGCAAAATGTGCCTGACCAGCCTGCCTGCCCTCCTGATGGAATAAGCGACCCACTCTGCAGGGGTGAGGAGGGCAGTGGATGCTGCTTTCCTTGGCTTTAGCAAGGCTTTCACCATGGTCTCCCATAACATCCTTGTAGCCAAACTGAGGCGGTATGGGCCACATGGATGGACTAGAAAGTGGGTGAAAAACTGTCTGGATGCTTAGGCTCCAGAGGGAGCGGTCACGGATTCAGAGTCCATCAGGCAGCCAATTATGAGTAGTGAGGTTTGGGGTCAATACTGAGGCCAGAACCGGTTTACACCAATATCACCCACGACCTGCACAATGGGAGATACCACTTCCTCAGCGAGTTCACAGACAGTGTCAAAGCAGGAGGAGGTCATTACCCTGGAGAGTAATGGCTGTTGTTCAGAGGGACCTGGACAAGCTAGAGAAATGGGGCAACAGGGACCTCATGAAGTTCAGCATGGACAGATGCAAAGTCCTGCACCTCATCTGGAATAACTCCCTGCAACAGTAGGGACCTACTGCCTGGGTTCCAGTGAGCAACAGGCTGAACACAAGCCAGCAGTGTGCTCCCGCAGGGATGAAGGCTAACGCCAGACTAGGTTGGATCGGCGAGTGTGTAACCAGCAGGTCAAGGGAAGTGATCCTTCCCCTGTTTTCAGCAGTGGCGAGACTGCACCTGGGGTATTGTGTCCAGTTTGGTCTTCCCAGTGCAAGAAAGATATGAATATACAGAAGCAAGTGCAGCAGAGGGTCACTAAGATGGTTAGAGGACTGGAGCGTGATGTGTGAAGAAAAGCTAAGGGAACTGGGTTTGCTTAGCCTGAGAACACTGGAAGGACAAGAAGCAGCAGTCACGAGTTGCAGGAAGGGAAATCCTACCTGGACATAAGGAAAAACCTTCTTTGTTGTGAGAGGTGAGTCAGACATGGGAGCAGGGGCACAGAGAGGCTGGGGAACCTCCATCCCTGAAGATTTTCAAAACCACCCTGGTAGCATTTTCTCTGCCTGCTACCACTCTTGCAGGGACTACAAGAAATAAACATTTTTACTTGGCTTATTCTTAAATGCCTAGCAGGAGCCAGAGCAACAAAAAGTACCATTTACTGAGTGAAGGCCTGAACACCTCTTAGGAACAGAGGTGCCGTGACTGGCCCAAGGGCAGCGTAAGGGCAGGAAGGTGAGTGCCTAGGGCTGTGGCAACACTCAGTCTCATCACCTTGGTATGGGACTTCATGAAATGATTGAGAAAGCTGCTAGTGGCCACAGTTTAGTTGGAATTTGGCCTGGAGTGAAGTCAACAAGAAAGAAAAAAGCCTCTAACTTCAAAGCTTTCCTTTCAGGGTCAATTTACACCCTCAAATTGTCTGTTGTCTGAGTCAATCTAACAGCTCACTGCTGAACAGGGTGGGTTTGCTTACCTCCAAGGACCCCAGCCCTCTCCTGCTCGTCCAGCTCCCTGGTCCCACCGTCTCCTCTGCTCGAGCACTCATCAGCCCCTGCTGTCAGCTGCCCGAGGTGTCCAGAGATGAGCAGCAAAGAGCAGGAGCTAGAGGGAAGGAGCAGGACTTGCCCCTTTCTGAAGTGTTGAGCTGTTAGATTGGCTCAGCCACCTCCTGTCACCTCCTGCCAAAGGGCTGGGTGAGAAGGAAGGAGAAGGAGCTAACGGAGCTCTTGCTGCGAAATAAAAATCCGCTGTTGGAAATGCACAAGACCAAATTTCCCTAACCTAGTGCTGGCAAGATCACTTGAACAGGCTCAGCGTGGAAGAGATTCCCTAGTACGTGGCGGCTGCAGATGTAGCAGTGGTCCTCCCCGAACGCTCACCCACTCATGCCACTGGCAATGCCAAGACAGGCACTGGCTGCTCTGCTTGGTCTCTGCACAGTGAATCGCAGGGTGCATTAACTGCCTGCAGAAGGGAGGTCACTGACTGTGTCCCCTCAAGTGCCCAGAAGGCCAAAACCACAATTCCCAGGTGGATGTTTTTCCTCCAACTACCTAAGGCCAAGGAAGCATGATCTGCAGCTATCTAACGTTGCCTGGCATAGAGACTGGTGAGAGGAGATTACTGACTAACCATTTATTTTTACGTAAAAGCAGCTAGCAACTTGCATGGGTCAAATTGTCTTTCTGCTTCGTGCATCACAACCTAGAAGGCTGCTTTCCTACCACTACTGCAAATCAGTTCGTCAAAAGTTTCCTGGCTTGGTCTCCAAATCACTTATCTTTGATTATTTCTAGTTCCACTGTATAGTCCATCATGTCTTGAGGCCACAGGACAAAAGCCAGGAGTCCTACAGTGCAACTGCTCACTTAATTCCTTGGGTGTCTTCCCTGCTGATACATAGCAGAGATTGGCAACTAACCTATATATAGTACAGCACCGCAGCCGGGACACAATGGCTGCATTCAGTGTGCATACATGATGATGTCAGCAATGGCTGTTTAATTGCATCATGGGAAGTGAGGGGAGAAAAGAATTGGAAGAAAAAAAAAAAGAAAGGGTGCCCCTGGCCCCTCCACTTTACATAATTTCCTTCACCGCCAGATGGGAACGCATGGGAATGCTGGCCCCGCATCTCGGGAGCTCCCTCCCCAAAGCCTGGCATGGCCACATCTGTTTCCCTGATTTCCTACGCTTCTGATCTTCTTCACCTGCCCTGCACCCCACCACCTTGGGCGAGCTTCCTGAGATGCTGCTACCGCCATTTGATTTGGCTTCCTGAGGCTCGCTCCCTCCTTCCTTATTTTTACTTCTCCAGCTTGCAGTAGCATCCAAAGGCCGGTAGCTGAGGAAGGGTAGGGTCTGCACTGCAGAGACCACACAAGCCCCTTGGCTGCTTTTATTTAAACAAATGAGCGTCTGTACTGCCAGGCAGTGGTTCACAAAAGGGGCTGTCAGGCTCAACGCAACTCCACTGCTCTGCGGCTAGCAAACAGAAGATACACAAACTTCTCTTCCCAGCAGCCATCCATCATCGTAAATGTACGTGGGTTTTATTTGAAAGGAGAGGCAACACCCTGCTTTAGCAAAGTGAAAAAGGGAAAAGATCCTCAGAGTGACAGCGTTCCCCTCTCTGAGACCTACAGCATCAGCCAAATCAACAGCTTTTAAATTTCCCTGAAACCCTGCCTTCCCTTTAAAGTTCCCGCTCCTGCAAACAGGACCCGTGGTATCCTCCATTTTAAGAAAGCTTCCCTTTGTCTTATCCCCCAGCCTATTTATAGCTCCTGTGCCGGAGGTATACTGGGAAGGATTTACACCAGCAGGCGCAGGGCCCTTCTGGGCACAGAGAGGAGGCACGCCGCAAAGAGACATTGAATAGCCTCCGAGAAACACGTGGGTCCTTAGGGTGCATTTTCTGGGAGGAGGCTCTCACCCAAAAGGTTTCAGCCGCCTGTTTTCACAGCGGCACGTGAGAGGGGCTCTGGGCTGTGACGTGAGTGATGGGCTGCTTTCGTAAGTCCACTTTTACAAAGGACGGCATGGGTGCCGGCAGGGTCCCACGTAGGAGAGGAGACAGCCGCCTGCTCCCACTGTCAGGGAATGCTGCCCAGGCAAGAGTTTCTCCCTCCTTGGCTCCCTCGTGGAGCAGCAAGGAGGGGAAAGGCCTCTTCATGGGTCACTTCATGTTCCCAGAGACTTACTTTGCAGAGAAGCCGGGATCTGAGACTCCAACCTCTTGCATGTCCTGCAAGCGTGCAACAGCCTCATCCTGTAACCTCAGTCTGGAGGAACTGCATGATGCAAGGTAGCAAAAGCTTCCTCTGAGTCCATCTTATACCCTTCCCTACAGGAAACGCAACTATAACCGCAATAAACACCCGCATGAACCAGAAACTTTGACTATCACTCTGCATGGCTGCTTGCTTGTTCATTCGCTCTTGTAAAGGAGCGTATTACCTTTGCATGTACTGTCCCTGGCCGGTGTTGGTTTCAACATATAAAACCCTAAACATTTCAGGTCCAGATTAGCTCAAAGCCTGTTTCCTGCTAAGGACAATGCAGAAACACCTCCACTTTTCTCGCTCAGCATTCAATTTATACCTCTGGAACTGACCCGCCTTGATCAGAGCAGCTGTGGGAGAGAGTAGCACCTGAATGCGGGTCAGGATTAGTGCTGCATGTAACACAAAATCACCTGAGGGCACGTGCCGCTTTCCGAGGGTCATGGTTTGCCGATGCTCAGGGAGTTACACTGCGTGACCCTGAGGGAGAAGCGGTCTGTCCAGGTCCCCCAGGGAATGATGAGGAGGCAGAAGGGGACAGGCAGCACTTGGATACAGATAGCCTTAAGGTGTAGATGATGTCTCTTTGCAACCAGCCGAAGAGATGAAAGATACTAGTGTCCCTCTGAACAGGCTACACAAGCGCTTCACCCTTCCCTGCACAAGGTCAGCCATCGCGGTGCTGCAGTGTGTTAGGGGACACTCACACATCCCGGTTTAGGGGCTGAACTAGGGGCTGGTAATGAATATCTGAGGGTGCCAGGCTTCCCAGCTCCTGCAGCCAGATCTGGAGGGGAACAGCTGCCCGCGCCCGGAGTTTACACAGCTGTGGGGAAGCGTTAGCAGCTGACAAGCCATTCTCCCTTAAGCGTTAGCATATACCACCTCTTGCAGTTAAAAGCACTCCCCCAGCTGAGTAAAAGGATCTTGCGGATGTGAAGAAGAATGAAGGTAGGGCAGACTTTTGAGTTACAGCCGAGTTAACTGTGCGGAGAGGATAATTGCCAAGTGAGGTATCGGAGCAGCAGCAGTGTCAGGAAACGGGAGGCTAATAAGAAAACATTCGCAATTATTAGCCCATAATGTTGGCACCTGCTTTCTACCTCCAGCTGCTCAGAGCTTGCATTTCTTGACCTGCAGAGCATGTTTACAAGACATGTCTATTCTGCCAAGTTTTCCTGAAGGGAAAAGTGATCTGATGGGACATTTCATTGAAGGTGAGTTTGAGAGCCTTTACTACTACTCCAGCATCAGTTTTTGCGTAAGTCCAACATCCAGTCAGTGAGGTCACTTCTTGTGGGCCAAAGCCTGGGTTTAGACCATTCTTAATGGTAGGCATCACATTTGAAAGCTGTGACAGGGTTAGAGCAGAATCAGGGTGAGAAGAACAGACATTTGCATGTTCCGGCCTTGAGCCCATCCTGGGGGGCAATAGTTGTGCTGTCATCGTCAAAGATTAAAGTCAACACAGGTACTTAGTCTAACAAGAAATCTGATTGAACAGATGGTGAATAGAGAGAGATTTGAGAAGTCTGGAAGAAGAAACTGGTTTTAGAGATGCAGTCATTGGGAAGTAAAGGTGCTAAAAGTCCTTGTGATGCTAAATCCCACTACGTATTTAGAAATGGATGATTTTCAGCCAGAATTTCTGAAAGGAAGAAGGAATGAATCAGAATGCACAGGAAAAAAAGAAAAGAAAGGTCATTTAGTTTCCTCTCAGATACATACCAAGTAGTAGGAGAGCTAGAGCAAGGCTTAAGCATAAAGGTGGTCTGGGAGATTCTATCAATAGAAGTGGAAAAAACTTTCTTTAGCCCATCCAAAAATGACACCTTTGCATCAGTTGCATGCAGAACTCAGTGCTGTAAGGCAAGACAGTAGGGGTTTACTTCTCTCTGGGAATGGAGAGCAGAGGATTGATCCCTAAACCTGGTCATGCCTCTGGGGTTCAAAGCAATGTCAGCTGCTTGAGTGCAAGATCCCTGCTTCCCAAAGCCAGCCCTTGAAGGGTGTAGAGATGCAAAGGTGCACACCAACGAGATCTATAGATTTCACTTGCACGAGTGTATAGGGGAGGGTATCTCTGTTCCCCTCCGGATCCCATCACATCCTAACAAGCACATCTTTAAACTCAAGGTGACCCTGCTGTAGGGGAGATGGATGGGTGGAGGAGGGGGTGTCAAGAGCTTGAATTAGTATGCTGAGCAAGCCAGTTCCCAATGATTTATACCATGGGGACAACACTTACTGCTTCTTTGCTCCCCAACCCTCCACCCTGCTCAAGATCCAGCATACCATACAGTAAGCTCAGCAACACATGCAGAAAGTCGAACTTACTACTGTACTTACTAATGGATACAATGACAGATACACGGTTGAGCGAGAGTCAGTATGCAAGAGCAGGCATGGCAAATTTGGAATCTGAGGCAAATTTAGAAGTTTGTGCTTGCAAGAGGAAAAATGAGGAAAGAAAAAAAAAAGCACAAATCAGGGCTAAAGTGGCTGGACTTAAGTGGCACAGTTGTCCATGGAGTACAGTCGTGGTGAAAGCCAAAAAAAAGATGGATATTCCTCTGAGTGTAATGAATAAGTTGCTAATAGTGAGCTAAAAAACAACAGCAAAACCTTCCTCTTTCCTTTATCTGGCACTGTTTGACAAATGTGGAATCCCCAAAGACTATACCAGCATCAGGGTCTTGCTGAAGCCTTTCCCTGTGGATAGACCTGTTGGAAGTCCTCCCTTCATACATTGATTTACTTGGCAAATTCTTGAGCGTGGGAGGCAAAGATCCAAGCAGTATGCAATGCTGCGTCTCTTGCCTCTTTGTTAACAAATAAAGAAGGAAGGGGATTCTCACGTGCACCAGGACAGGGAGGGGTTTGGGTCTTTATAATCCCTAGAAAATACTATGCAGAACTTGAAGCGATGAACCACTGTCTTGGCTTTTTATGTCCGCAGACCTCTTTGGTATAGCAATACTAGAGATGGAAATGTTTTCTGGGTCCTTAGGTACGAAACAGCAACAATGACAACAGAAGTTCGGTCCTATATGTTTATTATTACCTGTGCACGCTCAAGGACTTGCACCAGCTACTCAGCGACTTCTGTTCACAAGCCCTGCTGAGCTTTGAACTTGCACACTGCCTTAGCACTCAGCATAGCAGGGCAAACAGTATCTCACTGCTGCACCATTTCACGCAGGTGGTACAGGGGAGAGCTCCTGATGTGAATGTTTGCCTCTAAAATTACAGTAAAATATCCCCAAACCCACAATTACTGTACCTGGTTCTATTTAACAAAGCTTTTAACCTCCAGACCCCTGGCTTTTCCAGCTGTATTGCTTTTGGCAGGAACACCGTTCTGTTTGTCCTGTAGTGCTGCTGGCGGAAAGCAGATGCTTTCCTTCAAGCAAACGAAGCTTCCAAGTACGGACAGTGGAAAGCACATCCCGACATTGGAAGCAGATGCTAGAGAATGACTCAGGTGCAGTCTTCTGCCCCAATGTCCTATTTTCCACTGAAATACAAGGGGAAAAGGGAAAAAACCCATATTTTTAATGCATAGTTTAGCTGCAGAGTCTGGGTGGTTAAAGACAGACAAATGTTGCCAAATAGAGATTTTCCAACTAGGTGGAAGTTGGCCCGTATCTTCAGAGCTATTTTGATGCTCGTTAGGTGTCTCTGAAGATCTGGCCAGTCATGCCCAGATTTTAGCATTGTTAGAATGTTTTAACGGTTAATGTTTTAACACAGTTCTGATGTGATCTTGACACAGTTATGATTTCAACACAGTTTAAATGATGGGTTTGCCTTTAGTACAAACTACACTGTTTCAAATTCAGACCAGCAACAGCATATGAAGGGAGGACAAAAGAAAGATGAGAGAAATGGGTGTGAAAAATACTGGAGAGAAGGGAATAAATGCGAGAAACCTCAGCAGAGCAACACAAAGGAGAACGAGCAGAATGCAGAGAAATGCCTCAGACGCTCACGTAAGCAGTGAGATTTCATTTATTTGGCACAGAGGGACAATAGCCCCGCTAACCAGGATAGCTATTGTTCTTTTGTTTTTAAGAAACAAAAAGGGTAAATGCGAAGCACTAGCTTCCCAGGGAAAAATCATAAAAATAAGTTCTCATCCTGCTGTCTACCGAGGAACCAGAAGCCTCTCGTACTTCACCTATCGCCCTCACGCTGTTATTCACCCATGTGTTTGTCGGCTTAGAAAACAAATGAAATATATTGAGGCCTTGCTCTATCTGAGGAGAGCTGAGGGTTTTTTTATAGCAGAACAAGTTAATTGGATCGAAAACCATCGAGTCAATGCGCTAAGCAGAAAAATGCACAGTGCTATCTGCTGTGTAGTTGAGCACACAAGCGCTCCAGCAGCTAATGTTTCAGAACAGAGTATAATATTGGCGTATTCCCTTTAGCTTTATTTCAGCGTTTTTCATAACGAAGACAGAAAGCCATCCATAATCAGAGGAAGCCTCAAAATGTTGCATTCCTTCAGCGGTGGTGGAGGGAGAAGAAAAGGAGGACTTTGATTTAGAAAGACAGAGGTGCTCAAATACAAGGATGACAGCTGGGGAATAAGGACCCACTGTTCAGGGACACTGAATTGCTTATAGCCTTTTACAAGCTCAGGGAGGGTATAAGCTGTAAACGAGGTTCGGGAGCTTTGGCACAAATACAGTGGATCCTGTCAGCAAAAAGGACCTTCCGCAATGTATAGGTAGCCTCGTGAGCCCATTAGAGCCATTTGAAGCACGGACGCGCAGAATTCCTCTCTTCAGCCGGTTAGCTGGAAAGCAAACAGCTGTCACTGAGGAAGGCAGGGGTGTCAGATGTGCCTGGAGACATGCATCTGGGAATTTCTGCCCAATTAAAATATTTCTGAATGCAAAAGATGACCGTTTCTACTGAGGTAGCTAGTGGAAAGCGTTATCTGGGAAACCCAAACAGATCAACCGCGCGTTTGTTCGGGGAGTTACCGTTCTTCACAGCTAACTGGCTTCATCTGGAAAAGGACAAGCTCCGCAGCATCATAACCCTCTGTGGCAACCACAGGACAAACAAACAGAGCTGAGGCAAGGCTTGATGATTTTTTAACCTCTGCTAGTCAAAGCTGTGGTGGGTTTCACCTACATGCTCAAATGTGAACATATGGATATGTAATATAAAGAACACAGCCCCCGAGCCAAATCCCTTAGTGATACATAAGGCAAGTTCTCAGCTGAATATACTACTGAGGGGCATAGTAAATATTCATGCTTGTTTACAACTTAATGCATGTTAGTTGCCCCATGGACTTCATCAGCGATTCCCATTGCTTGGTCTCGCATAAGGATGTTAGCGCTCCTGAGTTTCTCAGTTCTCTGAAGGGCTTTTGGCGAGAGATCCTCACAGGCATGGCTCATCGCTGTGTTTAGTACCTGTCAGCAAAAGACATTTTTATTTTTAAGCAGACAATTTAAGTTAGTGTTATTTGTGTGTCTAAGGCCTAAATAGTGTTAGTTATTTGTATGTCTCAGGCCTAAACAGAGGAGGAACATCTTCCAATATATTTTAATAGTCAGTTTTCCTTTTCTGTGGTGTTTTTGAAAATTCATTATCATTACTTAACACTAATTTGTTTTGAGTTTATTTTGCTTATTTACAGATGCTTTCATTCACAAATCTGTCTGTATCTTTTCCTATTTTTATTCCTTTTCCTGGGGTTTTTTTTGGGCTTTCCAATCCCTAAGCCAGTTTCACGTTTTAAAACTTTTCAGCATTTCCAGTTTCCTTGTTAAGGGTAAAATGCCATGTGTCCTCCCTTGCTAGTACAAGCCCCACTAAAACAAGAGCGTGGCCACTCGGTCGTGCTGCAGCTGAAACTTTCCTTTTAGCAGTTGCTGGTTGCGAGGCGTTTCATTAAAAGAAAATAATTGTTCCGTTTTTATTTAAGCTTGGTCTCGCAGCAGTGCAAATGGCATCGCCGCTAATTTTTTGCTTCCTTCAGTTTAAAGGAGAGGAAACGTCTGCCCCTGGCTAGCAGCAAACCTCGGGCTCGCCCTCCCGGGCACGGCAGACCCGGCAGCAACCGCAACGGCGCAGAAAGGAGCCGGAGATCACCCCTAGACTGGGCGTAAGAAAACAATTAATCGAGCGACTTAATGTTTAAAGCTGCATGAACGCCCCGATGCTTTCAAAGAACGGCCCCGAAGCCCCGCTCGCATCTCAAACCGAAAAAGGGCGGGGGGGGGGGGGGGCGGCAATCGCCTGAGCCGTGGCCGAAGCGCGTCAAACCAAAGCGGGGGGGTGGGAGGTATGGGGGTGTCCCCGGCGCCGAAAACAGCGGTATTAAAAAATCGCGGGGGGGGGGGGGGGGGAGGCGGCGGGGCTGGACGCGGGCGGATGGGGGCAGGTCGGGCAGGAGGAGGGCGAATGTTTCCTGCCCGCCGCCGCCGCCCCCGGCCGCCCCCCGCAGCCGGGCGGAAGTCAGCCCGCGCCGTCGGAGCTTAAAAGGCTCCCGCACGCCGCGCCGCCCTAGTGCCGGCGGCCGCAGCGGGGCCGGAGCCAGCGCCGCCGCCAAGCCCTGCGGGCCACGCCGAGGCGGGCCATGCGCTGCCCCGCGCCCTGAGCCTCTTCTTCCCCCCCCCCCCCCGTTCCCCCCCTCCCTTCCCCACCGCCACCCTCCGAGGGCCGCACCGCCCGGCTCTGCCCCTCCGCACCCCGCCAGGCAGGGGAAGGCGCCCGGCGCGATGGCTCTCCCCGGATCCCACGCCGCCCGGGACGGTGCTGCCGCATCAGTGAGTAATTCCTGCTAATTCACCCCCCCGGGGCCGGTGGGCTCCGGCTCGGCAGATCGCGGGGGAGGCGGGCGTTTTGGTTTTTGCTGGTTGTTTTTTTTTTTTTTCCCCCCTCCTCCCTCCCCCCCTCCTCGGGTTTTATATTATTTTTGTTTTCTCAATAAAACACCACGCGAAGAGGCGAGATGACAAAGGAAATGTGATCCTAGGCGCTGCAGGGGCTCAGAGCGAGCGAGAACCGGAGAGAAGGAGGAGGGGGCGAGCGTAGCGCTCTCGGATAGCATTGCACAGCGGCTCCAATTTGTGCGAGCGAATATAATACACCCCCCATGAATAATTCAGGGCGGCCGGCGGGGACCTGCCGCTGCTCCTCTGCCCGGCCGCCGCAGCGTGTGCGAGCCGCGCCGAGCCCCCGGTGCTGACCGGCCCGCCGCCGGCCGGGAGAGCCACCCGAGCCGCCGGGCACCGCGTGTGGCGGGGCCGCTGCGGGCTCGGCGCTGCCCTCCGCGGGGAGCCCCGCTTAAAGGAAGGCGTCCGGCGGGAGCCGGGACTCTTGAGAGGCGAGAGGGGGGACTGCTCTTCTTAGCCGTCCCCGGAGCCCTTTTCTTCTTCTCTTCCCATCTCCTCCTTCTCCTCTGTGTCCCGCCAGCGTGAGTCTCTGCCGGTGGGGTGGGCACCAACGCCGCCCTCCATCCCCACCCCCCAGTCATGCGGTGGTGGAGCAGGCGTCGGCGGGGGAGGACTGGAGCCGGAGAAGTCTGCCTGGCCACTGTGTTTCAGTGCCTCTCTCTCTCCTAGAGCTGCTCTGGATTGCAAAAGTGGAGGGGGGAACTGAAACGAAATTTCCCCTTCCCCCCGACAAGCACAGGTTTAAAGGAAAAGAGGAAAAAAAACAACGCCCCAAGAAGAAAGAGCGAAACTTGAGTTAAACCCCTGCTGCCCCCCACCCGCGTCCTCCCCGCCCGGCCAAGAGGGACTTGCACTGCCGCCCCGGCGCCCCGACCCCGTCCTGCGGCCGTGGGAACCGGAGCCGAGCCCCGGCGGACAGAGGTCCGGTCCCCGCTGGATGCGGTGGGGATTGGGCGGTTGGCGCCCATGCACTTTCTGTTTAGGAAGAAGACAAGTAACCAAACCGCGTTGTCAAACTGCTGACCCAAGGGGGAAATGAGAAGACTGCGTGAGGTATTGACCGATCTGGGAATCGATACAATTTGTCTAATGCAACGGGGGATCGGGGGTTAAGTACATGTGAGGGAAGAGAGGATCCATTTGCTGAGAGAGAACGGGACAGCTACACCTTGATACCAAAAATACCCCCCCCACACCCCCCCCGCAGCAGCAAGCCCGGCAGCGGCGAGGTACGAGGCGAGGATCCAGCTCCCTGCAGACCGCCGGATCGATGACACCGTATTTGCAAAACCGGCCAATCGATCCCACTTGGCAAAACGACTGATCGATGCCAGCTTGCTCGTAAGCCGCTTGCAGAACTACCTTCTCCCCGCGCCGCTCCAAACGTCCCCCGCCTCCTGTGTTTTGTTTGGTTTTTTTTCCTTTTTCCCCCCACATTTTTTTTTGTGAGGGAGGGGAGATACGTTTTTCTTTTTTTTTACCCCCCCACCGGGGAGTCAGGCCCATCGCAAATGGCTTCGTTTCCCGAGTCCGACTTCCAGATCTGCCCGCTGTGCAAGGAGATGTGCGGCTCGCCGGCTCCCCTCTCCTCCAACTCCTCCACCTCCTCGTCCTCCTCGCAGACCTCCAGCTCCTCCGGGGGCGGCGGCGGCGGCTCCTCCTGCGGGGGCCCGCCGCGGCGGCTCCACGTCCTGCCCTGCCTGCACGCCTTCTGCCGCCAGTGCCTGGAGGCGCAGCGGCACCCCGGCGCGGGGGACGCGCTCAAGCTGCGCTGCCCCATCTGCGACCAGAAGGTGGTGATCTCGGAGCCCTCGGGCATGGACGCGCTGCCCTCCTCCAACTTCCTCCTCAGCAACCTGCTGGACGTCGTCGTCGTGGCCGCCGCCGCCGACGAGCAGAAGAACGGCCGCGCCGCCGGGGCCGGCCCCGCCGCCGGCTCCGGCCCGGGAGGAGGAGGAGGCGGCGGCGGCGGCAACAACCGCCACCACGGCCGCCCGCCGC
Organism: Gymnogyps californianus; assembly: GCF_018139145.2. Classification (NCBI taxonomy): domain Eukaryota; kingdom Metazoa; phylum Chordata; class Aves; order Accipitriformes; family Cathartidae; genus Gymnogyps; species Gymnogyps californianus. Next base: position 121,901,785 of record NC_059472.1, read on the forward strand.
CGCCGCCGCACCGCGCCGCCGGCTCCTCGCCCGCCGCCGCCGCCGCCTCGGCCGCGCCCTCCTCGACGTCGTCGTCCTCCTCCTCCTCGGGCGGCGGCGGCTCGGCGGCGCTCCTGCTGCGGCGACCCCACAGCCGGCAGGGCGAGCCCCGCTGCAGCTCCTGCGACGAAGGTAACGCCGCCAGCTCCCGCTGCCTCGACTGCCAGGAGCACCTGTGCGACAACTGCGTGCGGGCGCACCAGCGCGTCCGCCTCACCAAGGACCACTTCATCGAGCGCTTCGCCGCCGCCGCCGCCCCCGGCCCCGCCGCCGCCGGCCCCGCCGCGCCGCTCGCCCTCAGCCCGCCCTACCCCGCCTCGCCCTACAACATCCTCTCCGTCTTCCCCGACCGGGCCAGCTACTGCCAGCACCACGACGACGAGGTGAGCGAGTGCGCGGCGCGACGCGGGAGGGGACGGCCGCGCTCCCGCCCCTCGCCGGCGCCAGAGGGCCCCCGCCCGCCTCGCACCCTCACGGCGGGCGGGCGGCGGCGGGGACCGGCTGCGGCGCTTCCTCGGCGCTCGGGGTCTTGCCGCCCCGCGGGGCTCGGGGGCCCGGCGGTGGTCTCGGGGGTGGGGGTAGGGCCGCCCCTCTCAACGGCCGGTGCGGGGGGCGGGAGCCGGTAACGGGCCGGGGGAGGGCGTGCGGCGAGGCGGCGGCGGCGTCCCCGGGCGCCCCGCTGCCTCCGGGCGCCGCTCCGCGCCGCCGCCCGGGAGGAGCAGGAGGAGGAGGTGAGGCGGCGGGGGTGGGGGGGGGGGAGCCCGCTGCGAGGTGCGGGAGCCGCTGTCCCGAGAGGCGGTGGTCGGAGCCTCGGGCTGCCCGTGCGCGGCGGGAAGCCGCTAACGCGGCGTGCGGCGGGCTGCTGCGGGCGCTGCCTTTCCGAGGGAGCTTGTCGGGCGCGTACCGAGGGGTGGCGAGACCGTGGGGATGCAAGCGAGGAAAGCCTGGAGTACCCCAAGCCCTTAATGTTTTTAATGCAAAGTTAAATTACTTCGTGGACTCTGCTTTGTACCGTGTTCGGCGTGTAACCCATCGAAGAAATTAAAAACGAATAAATAGGGAAGGAAGATAACTGTAACGAGGAAAGGACTCTTTTTTTTTTTTTAATTGAAGGTAGAAAGTAAGCAAAGATGTTCACCCTTGCCTGTGCCAGCTACATCTCCTGCTCTTGGGTGACATTTTAGCTGCCTCTGTGGTGCAAACGAGAACTTTACTGATATGAAAATGGGAACTTGCTTTATGTAGTCCTCATTTAAAATGCTTTGCTCACAAGTTTCGTTTCTGATGATCCTAAGTATTGTTTCACAGTTTTAAAAGAGGCTGCGGCTTCTTCAAAATGTACTGAAAGTGTCTTAAGTTTCATTGGGACGTAGTTTCTTGCTGTGATAGTTTGAAACTTGATTTTCATCTGAAACTGGAAAATGGCGGTCTGCTGTCCCCCCCTTCTGCTCTGGGGGTCAACGCAGGGGATTTTGCTGGAATTTTCCAGTAACTTCAATGTTGGAAGTAGTTTCCTCCCAGTAATGAAATCGGACAGCACAACAAGCCACTTCAGGGGAAAAACCTGCCTGAGGACAAAGTAGTACAAGAGTTTTCTGTGGGATGCTTGCTTAACTGATACATGAAGGCTTTTAGCCTAGTGAAATGTGGTGATGCCTTTGTCTTCAGTTTGCAAGGATGCTTTTCCTATCTCCTCTAATGCTGTTGTACCTCTGAAATAATTTTCTAGAAAGCTCTGGAAGAGCTCTTCTTGTTTCTTAAAGTTGCTAGTGTCAGAGAACAGAAAGTATAAATTTTGAGGAAAAAGAAAAACCTTAAAATGACATTTGGAGGGGGTGATGTGCTTGAGGGGCAAGGAAGTTTAAAAAAAAAACAACCAACAAACAAAACAGCAACTTTGTGGCAATTGGGCTGCTTTTGTGGTCTCTATTTTCCTGCTAGTGGGCTTCCTAAAGAACATACCTAATACTGAATGCCAGAATGAAATGAAGCATGGTGTTCTTAATAAGCTAAAAAAGCTATGTTTCTATATTCATTTTGGAGTATGACTTTGGACTTGTGGTATGGGCTAAAAAGCTTCTAGTTCGTGTGTTTTCAGCATGACAAAACTTCTTGTTGAAGTGTGTAAAATGAAACGATGGTGGGCTGTTGGCCATAGCATAGAGTATCCAGCTTCTAAAGCAGATGTATTCTCCACCACTTGGTGAAGAGTAGCTGGGACAGGAGCTCCAAGGTATTTTGTAGACTTAAAAGCTTAAATTGCAAAGGGAAAAAAGATATTCTAGCCTTGCATAAACTGTACAGCTTTTCTAGAAGTGACTTCTAAAAAAGCTTGTTCATCTATTTTACATAACTAATTTTATTTTCAACAGTGTGCTTTGAAAAGAGTACATGTCTCTTAGGATTGGTTTTGGGTGTCCTTGTGTCCTGTAGACCTAGAAATTGTTTTAAAACAAGTGAGCATTTTCAAGCCTTCGGCTCCTGTTGAGAAAGGCTTTTATTCTGCAAATTAATGATCTTCTACTGTTCTTGATTAGTGAGTTTTGGTGGTTCCTTAATGTGGGTGTGCCTGATCAGTATTTGCAAGTATTTGTTGTTCACTCAAGGGGAAACATTTGGGAGAGACTATGACTGTTGGGAACAGTTTATACTGTAAATCTTTCTCACTTTCGCTAAAAATGTGGGCGAGGTGTGCAATTTTTTTTGAGAAAGGGTGGCTGCAAAACTGTGAGGGTTATTGCTTTTTTAATTCTAAGAATGCTATTTACAGCCTCATAAAAGGAACGATAATAGAAAGGCAGCCTTCCAAGAGAGTACTTAAGTGATGCGCTAAGTACTTTGTTTGGCTGTCTAATAGTGCAAAAACAAATCTAAAATGCAAGGCTGGAATGGTAGCTTGAAACCTTAATATTAGTAGTTGTAAACTCTGGTTCTACTCAGTATGTAAGTGGGAAAAGCTGGTGACAGAGCAGGATATTCCCTCAGACTAATGTCACGCAGGTAAATTTGAGCACAGGCAGATCTCATCTGTAAGCTGCTAGAATAGTAGTTCTCTCGGATGCGGAGTTCTCCTTCCCCAGGATGTATCCTCCTCACCCTGTTTGAGATCATTTATAAGGAGTTTGACTCTGACCCTGTCCCTGAGGCTTTTCTGGGCCAAAGCAGCTGGCTCCCTTATTTTCTACATCCTTGCCTAGAGCATGATATTCCTGTCTTTCCAACATCACTACTTCATGTGTTAACTTGGTTCTGTTTCTCTCTGGTCTTTCCACCCCTCCTCCTGGGAAGCACTGTTGATTCCCCATAACTTTCCCTCCTTCCACCCCCATTTTGAGACTCCCTAAAGTGAGGAGGGAAATAGCACTGTGGGTGGTTACTTACTGGGTGTTCCAAGTCTCAAAACAAGACTACAGATACACATTTGCAAGGCAAGATCAACATAGTTGCTCATCCTTTCAATGCAGAGAAATGCAGATTTCAGCTCTTTACCTGGGATGTCTGGAGCAGTCTCTTTAGTTGAGTTGATTCGGGTCTCAGTTGAGCTGTTGACTCATGTAAAACAACAGTAACCTGTTGTGTGCTATAAGTACATAGTCACTGACAACAGAGAATATTGACTGTTACTGTAGTGGCAAACATTAAAGAAAGTGGAACTCTGAACACTGCTTTCAGGGTGGCTAGTGCCTGCAAATACTGCAACGATGCATGAAAGGAAAGTAAGTAAACTATTCTTGAAAAAAAAAAAAAAGCAAAAGCCAATCTTTCTTTGTCATAGAACTGCTGTTGAAACCCAGTCTGGTTGCTTACTACTTGGAACCTCACTATCTGAGGTAAAATGCTATCACGGCAGCAAGGGAAATGCTTAATCTGTCAGGTGTTTCAAAGCGTGCTACAAATGTAGCAATATTTGTGTTGCAACCCTGAAAACTTTCTTCTGTGTGACCATGTTTGTATGGATAGAATTATCAACATTACAGTAGTAACTAGATGTTATTGTCATAAAAGCCACTAGAACAGGACTTTAAACTTGAAAAAGGTTTTACCTTAGTCTTATCCATAATTAAATAAAATATGCTAACTGATATGTCAAAGCGTGCTTCATTGTCTCATCTCTCAGACTGAAAGAGCACCTCTATTTTTCTTTTCATAGAATTCTCAATAATAGGCTGCAAACCAAACCAGATGCTTAGAAAATGTTGGAAAAGCTGTAGGATACTTGGCTTGTATAGATAAACTACCTGGATTCAAATGAGTTTGCTGTTGCACAAAGTGGAAAAGGCCACAAGTCTCAAGTTAAATAACATGGGGTTTCCTTTATGCCAACTCTCAGCTTCTACATGCTTTAGTATCACTTGGTGATAACAGTGGTGGATCATCAAAACACTTCAATAGCAGACTTTTAATGCTTTCTAGGGAAAGTGAGGAGTTGCCAAATTCAGTCAGCTTAATGGTCTGTGACCCCCTAGTTCTCATATTGCTTTACAGATTCCATTTTAGAAGTGGTTCACAGACTACAAGGCAAAACCCTGTAGCACCACGGCTTCCCCCCCCCCGGCAAGAAAGGATTTTAAAGTTCTTTCTCCCCTTGCCCTTAGCCACACCGTTCCTTCCTTTTGCTTGCATCAGTTCTGGCTTTGGTCACATTCTTCATTGATCAGATTAATTCACAAACTCAGAAGTTTCTTGCCCGATCAGTGAGTTGAAATGGCTCATGGGGGTATCAGTGCATGTGGACAAGACTGGCTAAAATTAGATTGCTATATTGAATTCTGGAATTGCTTATATTCCTGAATTTGTCTCTTTAGACTACAAAAAAATATACTTCTCCTTATTGTCTCACAGACTGTAAAAGATGCAACTTTTGAAGGCTTGTGTATGTATAGGGGAAGGCATTCAAACACATAAAACTGTCAGCTGAACTGAAAGCCACTTATCTGGTACCTTGGCTAAATTTGCTGATTGAATTTATACCTAAGCTGCTCTAATGTAAGGTAAAGCTCTGGTTTCACAATAGGGAGCGAGCTGTCCTAACATCTCATGGCTACTCAAAGAAGGGGATCTCGCTTCCTCCTCCGTTCTCACCGGGCTTGGTTGTGTGCACTCAGGAGGTGTATCTGTGAGCCAATTTAACTCGCTTAACGTGGTAGAAAACTTTTTCCCCTTCTTCCAGCATTGGTATGTTCATTTGATTTGCAAGGAATCTGGCCCAAACTGAACTGGTATGAGGGAAAAGGAGGAAAAGTGTGGCTAGGAAGGAAGGATAGGTTAGATATGGTCCCTCTTGTGTAATGGCTTGCTATCACTGCCAAACACTGAGCTTTACTCCATGGTGCTCTTAATGCTGTCCACCCACAGGTCTCACCAAAACAGTTGGCTAACACAAAGGGAGTATGCCTGTGTCCCCACTTCTGTGTCTCCTGCTGAAGGGCTATTTATATGAAACTGCAGTATGTGATACAAATGTGATGCAGGCTCTTGCTGTTCCTTTTTCTAGTGATTAGGGGTTTCTACCTCCTAACGAAATGATTAAAACTTTTAGGAGTGCATCCTGGAGGCACTGGTCTTAATATGTAATACTTTATTGTGTTGCTGCTGTTGTGGCTGCTATAACTTCAGTTTTAGAGGAGAATGTGCACATAAGCTAGAGAAATTCATACTTCAGTATATGCAAGAAACTGCATATACTTCTTTACTGATGCACTCTTCATTATCATACTTACTGTGTCTTTTCTCTTCTGATATCAAATGCATGTGCAGGTGTCCAATCTGAAGACAATACTTCGGATTCAGCTACTGACACTTGTGTTTTCCTTTTTAATTTTTTCCTGATGAAGAAAGGGCAGTGAGTTATTTTGTTCATACGTGGTCTATGTAATGTGGACTTAAAATCCTTCATCATTTTAAAGATGCCGATCTCTAATTTCACACTTTTTTTTACTTACAAATAATGTTCGGTTATCTGGTGCTAAACAGGTCACCTCTTAGATTACTCTGCCTTACTTTCCTTGTAGCTGCCCCTTCCCCAGCATACCTTTAGCTCCTGGCTCTTCCCTAGTATGTAAACGTATCTTATTTAACTGCTTCTCTTTTGTAAGAGAATGAAAACTTTGCTGGGCTTAAAATGGCTTTAATACCATACTGGACAAAATCAAAACCTCCCTTCCTTTCCCCTGCTTTGCTGTGACTGATGTTCAAATTTTAGGGTACATTTTAGGGTAAATACAGCAAAGTTGTTGGGTTTTGGGTTTTTTCCCTGGTGATCATCTGATACCATTACCCTACTGGCCTAATTAAACGTGACTTCAGATAGTTTCCAGTGAGTAAAAAATGGAAGAAACAGAAATGCCTTGTCTGTTCAGGCAACTTTCATGGACTGTTTTTACTTTGAGAACATCTTTGAAAAACCAACAGTTCAATACAGTAGAAACTTGCAGGCTGCAGCATAGAAGTCTGAGGTTATAATAACCTTCTTGAGAAAATAGGGCTGGAGATGTGCATACAATAAATAGGTGTGAAACTAGTCTACTGTATGCTGAGAACTTAATTTTCTTAACTTCAGTTTTGCTAAAACGGATGTCTTGAAGTGTATCTCATAACTTGGAGAGAGGGTCTGACTGAACTTCTGCTTCAATTTAGTGATGAAATCTTGCATCATGTGTAGGAGTTTCTCCTTTCAGCTAAATCTTCAGAGCATGTAAACATGCTTGCTAGACCATGCTTCCTTAGAGGAAAACTACCTAGTTCCTCTGTTTTAAAGTTAAGAAGGTATCATTCCTCTTTCAATACTGTCTTGACCCTGTCTCTTCCTAGTTCTCCTCCCATACTCCCTTCCTTCCTGCAAAGTTGTTGGTGTCTTTCCATCAGACAAAGAATCATGATGTGTTGAGAGCACAGATCTTAAGCTGTACGAACAATGCACCAAATGCAAGACTAATGTTACCACAGATAAGATTTCACAGAAGGGGTTTATTGTCTTTAGCTGTAATCCTCTTTCAGTAGAGCAGTTACAAATATAATCTTGGATCATGATTATGTAGTACATAATTTTTAGTAATGCTTTTACCCTATCATTCTAAGTCTTAATTAAAGTGTAGAAATACTGGATGGGAATGAGACTACTGCTTGGCAATGCAAGTATTGGTTAATGTAATGAATGGATGTCCTGATCCAAAAATATATTAGGCATCTGTCCTTGTTTTAGCTGTTCTCATCATGGGCTTAGCTGCAGCTCCTTCCATGGGTTGTTTTCTACTTTCCTGGGATGTGCTTGTTGAAGGGCTATGTGGGTGGGATGGGTTTGGTCCTCTTATCTAACAACTTATGCTTGTGCATACAAATCAATTTTGAAAGTCACAGGAATAGAACAAAAACATGTTAAAGAATCGGAGCAATAGTATCTGCTAACTGTTTTCTAACTTGAGTTCAAAAGCTTCTTTACTATGCAGTATCGCTTTGGACAACTTTGTCTTCCTCTTTCCCCTTCCCTCTCCCATCTTAAGAGAAATTGTGTGGGGCTAATAGAGGTGTAGTACTTCTTTCCTAAAGTTCTTTTGACTCTAAGCTACTTCTTTCTTCCTCTTCTTTATCAACCCTCAACAAAATAACAAAACTTTCAACTGTGGAGTCTATAGCTAATAATATTATTTAGGAACTAAAAATGCTGACCAGCTTTGAATGCTCTAGCTGTGTAATACGAAAAGGAGTAAAACAGTACTCGCAGATGAGGCTCACGAATATATGTTCTGTGTTGTCCTACTGTGCTGCCTCTTGGATATGTGTGCAATACTGACACTTCCTCACAAGAATTAATTCATAGTTACATGTTCAGCTGTAAGAAATAAGAGCTCCATTCCTGTTATTTCACTTGAGTGTATAACATGCATTTCTAAAACCTCAGATGGTGAGCTTGTTGGATAGGATGATGTCTGGTCAGCAGTTTTCCTACATATGTAGGTGAAATATTTTTGAAGTGACTAAGACTTGACTGGAAACTTTAAATGAGAAGCTTATTGTTTTATGATTCTGCATACTTTGTGCTATATGCCTCTGCACTGGTGCTGACTTGGGAGAAAATGGCTTACCTTCCAGCAGTAGGTAGGCAACTTGAGGCAGTCTCTAAACTTGTCTCACTAGCAATGGGTGCAAGTCACTTTTCAGAGTTGAATATTTAAAATTTTGAGGACTGTGAGGTATGTCTTCAATGCTATAGTGGAAATGGTCTCTACTGAACAAAGAAATGTGAAGTATCTTAAACTCGTTTCTGAAATGGACAAATTAATCCAACCAAAGGCTGTTGTTGTCCTGTTGTTACCTCAGTAGATATGTCTTGCTCCTGTTTGTTACTATGGTATAATCTTTACTAAGATCACACAAGTAATCACCAAGGCTGCTCTCAGTACCAGTACTTTCCAGGACTGTCAAAATAGCGACTGCCTGCCCTTGGATCTGAGTGCTGGGGGGGGAGAAGGGTCCTTTAGTGAGCTAAAGGTAATAGCTAAACTCGTTGCATCATTTTCCCTTTAATGTTGGTCTCCACGCATAACCAAAATATTTAAAGGTATTTTGTCAAGTTTGCTAAACCTTATCTTTTCTAGTTGTTTGCTTGTATTACATGCCCATCCCATACACTTTGTGGATAGCCAATGTTGTTATAAACTACCATCTACTGTAAATATTTCCTTTCCCTAGTTAAGGTATTGTAAATGTACAGAACTACCAAATGCTGTGTTTGGCTGGATTAAAAGGCTGGCAGGGACCTGAGATTCAGAAATCAAACTTCAACGGGATTCTCGGGTGGTAATGTTAGAGCTTGTTGCTGTATCTTCCCCCTGTCCCATGTTGTCTTGGGTTTTGTGGGTTCTGTTTGCATGTTTAGGTACTTGCTGTCCAGAGTGGCAGGCATATGCTAGAAGACTAATTTTATGCAGCCTTTTGTTCAGCTGCTCTTGGTTAACAAAAGGCAAACTATTATTTAGGGGAAAATGTCAGCTATCAAACTTCAAATCCTCCCCTTTTCCGTCCCCCTTCACTTCAGTGGTTCTTATTACTCATGCCATTCACACTGTTGGACAATTAAGCATGCAATATAAAAATCTCTAGCCTTAAATCTTTGGTGCAAGCAAAGCTTGAAAACTGCCTGCATTGTGGATGCCTTTAAGCTTTGGAATCCAACCTAGTGCTGCATCAAGGGACTAGAGAACGCTGCTGTCTTATGTGAGGGTTGGTAGTGTGGTCTGTGAATCGCTAGTGAACTAGTCGGTACTGGTCCCTGTCGCCTGACAAGGTTACTATTCCTGATCTTCTGTAACCTTGAGTAATGCCATGTCAGGTGATTGAAAGTGTAAGAGATAATGATCAGGTAGCTTCTAGGGGTTTGCTGTTGCTGTGTCTTTCTGTGGTTTGGAAGTCAACTATGTAGTTCGAAAATGTTTTAGTAAGTGCATGTATACGTGAGGCAGAGTGAGTCTGTTACTCTGAGGAAAAACTCAGAGTTAGAGAATGGAAAGAATCATCATGCCTCCAAGCCTTCTTTTTCCTTTAAAAGCAATGCTGGTAAAGAGTTAAATTTCACCCCCCTGCAGCACACCCCGCCCCCACTGCTATATATGGTGTGCCCAAAGGCACTGGAGATTTAATACATTGAAGTTGGAGCGTGAAGGGGGTCTGCAGGCTGCTAGACAAAGTCACTCAAATTTCAAGAATACTTGATCCATACAAGGATGTTACTTGAGAAAGGCATGACTCCTCTGTAAGAAACTCGTTGCCAAATGAGCTGGCTGACTGTGTCCTAAACACGTTTTTTGTGGCTAGATGAGCAAATTGGAAACCAGATTTTGTTTAATTGATGACTGATAAGCAAGCCAGCTAAAGTTGTTGAGAACCATCCCCCTTCAGCGAACAACAGTTATTTGTAGGGGAAAATGAAAATTGTGATTCTCCCACTGAAATGCTTGCAAGTTATAAAAACTATTGTGCAGATAACTAAATTATCTATTGTATCGCATTGAATTGACTGAACACTAGACTGAACAAATGGCAAATACAACTTTCCCCCCTCTAGTTACTGTAGAAGCAGCTGTAATGTTGCAGTGGTGTCCCAACACAATGCACTTGGTGTCAACTTCTTCTGTTAAAGGCTTTTAAATGGATGGGCAAATATTTTGGGAAGAGAGGAGGGACAGTTTATGAAAAAATAAACAAATTAAAAAAAAAAATAATTCAGAACTGGAAATGTCAGGCAGTGGTCTAGAGTGGGTTCTACCCTGAAAGAAATAACAACCAAACTAACAACAACAACAAAGCATTAGGGAATTAGAGAAGATGAAATACAAAAGAATTATTGGAACACTGAGGCCCCGGTCTTCCCAGTGCTACTCTTGTACTTAATAAAATGGTAACGGGGGGAAGATGTAATACTCTTTTTGTTTCTTCCCCTTTTGTACTTAACACAGTTGTAAGTGAGGGGGTGGATGTAATAATCTGCCCCCCCCTGCATAGCATGGAAGCATTGGTAATATTAGAATTGGGAATTAGATTAGATTTATAAATGGTGGCAGCTGACAGTGTCCCAAAAGGTAATAGCATGCCCTTTCTTAGAGTGAAGGTGTTGTCTGCTTTCTCCATTCTAGACAACACGTATTTTGACAGTACTGTTTGATGGTAGCTCTTGCTCTCTTCTAGCATTGCTTTTTTTTTCAAGGACTCTGAGCCTCTTACTGGAGCAGAAATAACTAACGTATGACCCTTGAGCTTTCTGTTGCTGAAGCATGGCTCCCTTACTTGATTTATCCTGTATGGTTTTCGGTGGAATGGTTAGTATGGAGGTTAGTGGGCAGTCTAAGCAGGCTGGTGTGAGTAGAAGCAAGCCTGGAGGGTCTTGAGCTGACTTCATCTGCATAGCTGGCATGCATGCTGCTGAGGGGCTGTCTACTCCAAACCTTCGGCCACTCTTGAGAGGTGCTCTTCCCAATGACAGACTGCATACAAATGCATACAAATTTGATATACTTGATGGGATAAGTTTTAGACAGTTGTGACTTGTCAAAACAAACATGATTTTATCTTCATGTTACTGCCTTTCTGGCAAAGGTGATGTTATCCCATATTTGCATCTTGTCAAGAAGTAGTTCAGTAAGTACCTCTGAATCTGAACTGTTACTCTCTAAACAGTAGCAGCTGTGTCCAGCTAGCCTAACTTCTTTGTCTCTGTACCAAAGAGAAGTGGAAAACCTCTGAGGCAATATTCACATGAGCCTGAAGGGGCAGGTGGGGCTTCCATTCAGAGTGGCTTACTCCTGAAATAATATTTTCAGGGAGCAATTGTATGCTTTGATTGCATGTGATGCTGCTAGTGACAATTAAAATTTCTTTATGATCTAGGAAGATGGGCCTTCCAGAGAACTACTAGAGAGATTCTGCTGGAAGTTCCGAAGCAGTGCAATTAAAATTAACATTGTGTGTACATTCATTTCCCCTTGCACGAGCCTTTGGCATTGACTGGATATAGGTAAGGTCAAGCATGTCTTTGCAAAGACTGGTGTAGTTGGGTTCTTTGGCTGGCCACTGAAGGTTGTAGTGGCATACTATACACTCAGGCTTGGATTAGATCCAAAGGCTCTTTCACCTGAACACTTCCTTGTCAGTTCTTTCGTTACTTTTCCTATGCCTCTGAGTCAGTGAAGTGAGTTCAAGTAGTACGTGATTACTGACAGTATTTACTAGTGTTCCTATCTTGGTCTCTTGGCAACAATGCCAAAACTTTCTACATTGAGAGTAGAAATGGGAGAACCTTAATTTAAAAGTGCAAGTGTTAACATGAAGCTTACTTTTACAAACTGGAACAAAAAAATCACCTTGAACCATTCTTTCAGTTAATAGTTTCATTTTCATATCTCAGTCCTCAGATGCTGCAAGCAATTGAATTTTATTTATCTACAGAAAGGACCATAATTGTTATAGTTATAGAAGTCATTTAGGGTGTTAAACTACTCACTAGATTTATTTTAATTGGTTTCCGATTTGCTCATCGAGCCACAGACCTTTGTGTGGAGGACTTACTCAGCTGGCTCATTTGGCAACCAGTTTCTTACAGAGAAGTCATGCCTTTCAAGTAGCATCCTTGTAAATACAATTCAAGGTTAGCATTTTCATTCTGTATATGATGTCACTTCTGAAACCTATTCTTAATGTCAGCCTATGCCAGTCAGCAAAGAACAGGGCTGCTAGGGAGTTCAAGCTAATGAAACCCATCAATGGTGTGCACTCCAAGCAGCATCCAGGCACAGAAAGTTGCCTTCATTATGGGGGGAGGGAAGTAACATGGTGTTTGATATGCAGGCAAAGGAAGGTAGCTTACACAAAACCCAACTAGTTGACTCACCAGCCTTGGCACAGGTATCCCTTGTCATTTAAATTTGTTTCCTTTCTGCTTCAGCCTCCTTCAGACAGTCTGCGTTCTGTATCTGATCCCTTCACACATTGATTAGCAACAAGTAGCAGGGTAAACTGGCTCAAATCTAAGAGGAAGGAAGCCAATGCCAGCGTGGCTGAAATCACTGGACAATGGAGGTAGCAAAACCCTGCAGCTGAAGATGCTGTAGGGAAGAAGGAGAAAAAGTACTGAAGTTCCCTTTCTCTTGTCCAAACCTGTTCATCTTGTCTCTTTCCCCAGCTCTGCCTTAAATCTAACAACCCAAACTTTGAAAGGGAATTAAATAACTTGGATGCTTTGAATGAATTTTTGGTTAAAGCCATAGTTCTGCTTTTCATTATAAAGCAAAGCATTCTTGTGACTAAACGTCTCACTTTTAAATTGTCTTCTTTTTTTGCTAGTGCAAGTCACTGTCTAAACATGAAGCATGTGTTCATTCCTCTCAGCTGTTTAGTAATATGCTTTTTCTGTTGCTATTCATTTGTCTTCATTACATATTGTCAGTATATCTATATAAACATCATTTTTATATAGTATTTATGAGGGTTTGGCTAGCATAGTAAGACTGACTTATTTTTTCCTAAATGAAAGATAAATCTTGACAGTTAATCAATCTAGGAATAATGTATTGAACCAGTATCCTGTCAGAACTGCTGTTTTGCCTTCACCAATGTTCAATACAGCTGTTTCAGAAAAAAAATATGGAAAACTGTATAGTATATAGTTCTAGAGTAACTGGTCCACAAGGTGTCCTTCCTTTTTACTCTATATCTAAAATTGTCGTGGGGAAGCCTTGAAGATATTCTCTCTTACACTCTTTAACATTAGTTTTCTAATATGAGCAACAGAAAAACCATGGTCGCAACTGAAAATACCATATAATGCATGAAACTTAGTATCATATTGGCTAGAGGAGAAGACAGTATTTTCATCAATGTTTTTATTGTTTGAAGTTTAAATTCATTTTAATGCCATCCAAGGAGGAAACATAAAAGGAAACACTTCTCATAAGCTAGGAGATAAATTGGAAAGAGGAAGTGTTGCATGTTAAAACAAACACCAAAATAAAAAAATAGAATAGTGATACCTACCAGCTGAGATTACTATGTGCTATCCAAATATGCTATCACCAGGTGAGAGACTCACTGAAATGGTATGCTGTCTTGGAAAGCTTGTTTACTCTTCCAGGTATTCCTCAGCATATGAGAGAACAGTGTTACCTTCTTGCAGAATTCAAGTGCATTTGTATATGGCTTACCTTGGGATGGAAATCTGATGAACTACTCATGATAATGAGTATACTCTCACTATAACTTATTCTAGTTGTCTGTTCTTGGGGAACTGACAGAATTTGGTTTATTCCTTGCTTTGAGAACAATTACCTCATTCTATGTTGTGGCTTATGATTTTACTACAAAGGTTGCTGGTATGAATTTTCCTAAGGTATGTATAAAGAAATAGTTGCCACCTGTATTAGTGGATTCTCATTTTGGAAATAGATTGGCAATTTTCTGTTTGGCTCCTGTGGCAGAAATACTTTTACAGACAGCTATATAGTTCTTTGCCCTAAGGAGGGAAGTAGGGGGAAATAATCCAAGGTGACTTCCACAGCTGTAAATCTAGTAACTTGTTTTGGATGCACATATTCTAATGAAGTAGCACATGCTTTTGAGCAGCATGAGGTGAAAAGATATAAAATACTATACTTGTGATCTAAGAAAGGAAACTCCTCTTCAGAGACCCCTGTCTGACCCAGGCAAACTGCTGCCAGCAGTTCACTAGGAGCAAATGGCTGTTGTTGAAAGATACTCTCCTAAATCAGTGAGAGTCAGAGTATCGTGGTGTGTGGGTTGTTTTTCCCCATTTCATGTATCTGTTTTTCTCCAAGCAGGGGAGACATTCCTGCCAAATATGTATACCATGGCTCTTTTTCCGCTACAACTAGGTAGAAATGCTTTCAGAATGAAAGATCTTTATAAATCAGAGTTTAAACAAACAAAAAGAAACAAAACCAGCCAAACAAATTCTCGAACGCCCAGCTCTCATGTGGTCAAAGAAGCCACTTCTTGGAGTAAGCTGACTTGTTTCATGTTTTGATCCCATATGGAGTTACGGAGGGAAACCATTCCTTGAGTGCTTTTGTTAAATAAAGCTGTTGCCATGAATTAAGCAACACTGCCCTGGAATGTTTCTGATCATGGTCTTGCAGAGCTTGTGACCTTTGCACTGAACATGTGAACTGAAACTTCATCTTCCAGTGTTCAATAACCATGTTAAAAATTCAGAGGTGAGGCAGTCTTGGGATTTCCTTAGGCTAGCTTAAATGCCAAGTGATTTATACAGTTACTCTTCCTTTTTTTATAAATCTAAGTCAAATTGAAAAAGCTAAAATCTATTCTAAAGCTGAGAATTCTTTGTGAAGTTAAAAAAACCCAACTGCATAGACAATCCCTTATAATGCTTTCATTTATTGGAGCCTACTAAACCACTAAAATTTGCCACCTTCTTGTCTAAAGCATCCAGTTACTATTAATCTGGATGGTTGTAGTAGTATACTACTACTGCTACTTAAAGCAATTACTTTAACCAAGAACTGGATGTAGCGCCTGACAAGGCTATTCAGTTTAACTGGGCTGCAGCTGAAAGGGAGAGAGGAGCAGTTTAAAATCCATGCCTCTTGCAATATATCACTGTTTGATGCCACTGGACTTCCTACCCTACTAGACCAGAATGCTATAAACAATAAGTATTTTTCTTGTTTACCAGATAGAAACACTGCCACCTCTTGGCTATTCATTGTCCTGACCTTTTTAAAAATACTTGTGATGTTTTCTGATGCTGTGTTTCTGAATAATCAGGTGGTTGTGTGGTGAAAGTCTTAATATCACATACTGTAGACTTGAGATTTTATATGGAAATCTTAATAATTTACTGATTCTACCCTGGAACAAAAGGAAGAGGGGGTACTACTTGGTTCAGTGACTCAACTCTTTCTGACCCATCTCTTTGTATACTTCCCTTGAAAATATACTAGACTAAGATGGGCTTCTGTCCTTGCTAGATTAGCTGACCAGACAATTTGGCAACAGTGCTAGCATCTGAAAGTAATGTCTGGCACAAGGGGATTCAGCCTTTATGCCCTAAAAAGGATTGACAATATTTCCTACTGATCTTAGTTTTGACCAAATTCAAATAAACAATGTTGATCAAATACTGAATTTTGAATTCTGCAGAGTTGGGGAAAGAGGGTCATGTTAGATTCTGACCATGTTTCCAATAGTTTTAATGAAGTTGGCTTGAGGAGTTGTTTAAAATATTGCAGCTTCAGTATTACCTATATTGTGTGGGTTCTTATAATAAACTCTTAATTCCAGAAGACTTCCCGATTGAGAGGGAAGTTATGCTTCTACCCAAATGCCTTTTCTTAGTGTAAGCAGCCTTGCCTTTTCCTATAAACATCCCGTGTTGTGTTGGCCAAGTGTTTGTCTGGTTGTGCAGTGAACCTTACTCCTGAGAATGCATAGAGAAGGGTGGCTTCTTCAGCCCCGTCAACCTGCCAAATATGAAACCAGCCTTGAGGAACACCCCTGATGCTGGCTCTTACTCTAACAAGCCAGTCCAATGGCATGCTAGGAAGACTTCCTTCTTAAAACCTGCCCAAGTGAGAGAAATCTGACTTGGTGCTTCTTGGAGGACTTTTCCCATAGAACAACTCTGGTGCAAAGCAGTAACACCTGTATCCCAAAGGGCTGTAATACCAGTTAGTGCAATCCCCACCCCAAGCAGCAAGTTTTAGTGGAATGCAGAAACTTGAGACGGAGACAAGGTGCTTGTAGAACATGAGAGGACTTCAGTGGTTGAGTGGGATTGTCAGGATGCTAACAACATCCTGACTTCTATATTAGCAAATGGAATTAATTTCTTGATGTGTAACTTAAGCTCCATGATGGGGATAGAGGATCTGGGTTTCCAGCATCTGTTCAGAAGCTGCAGCTCAAAACCCTTTCCCAAAGGTAGTCTCCTTCTTACACCCCCTACCCCAGCCCCTTCAAGTGTGGGTGTGGGAGGTCATGGTGGAGAAGTGGCTTTGCTCTGTTGTATCCCTATTGTATGCGCGCCTCAAAGATGAGGCAGGTGTAAGTCCAATTTCCTGTGAATGAATATTTAAGTCTAACTTCTGGGATGGTGGTTTGGAGTCTCTTGTGGGAGCTGTTCAACTTTATAGAGCAGAACCTGAGTGACTGGCCCAAGAGAGAGCAAGGATGAGCCAGGCTTCCTCATCAGTAGCAGAGGAGGGGAGGTCTGGGGTGCCAGTAAGGTTTCACTGGACAAGCTATATGCTTCCTTTTTGCAAATTTTAGAGTGAGGAAACAGAAAAGGGTGAAAGATACTATACAAGCTTTACTAAGCCTTCTCTCACATCTTGACTTTTTGTAAGCACCATTAGTTGTCTAGCTTTGTGAATCATAAGGTTTAGAAGAGCTCTGAAATTTCATTCTTTGATTTAAACGGCAAGTAAAATGACAGTCCCAGAGGTTCCTAAAATATTGTTGTTTAGCAGCAAAACACCCCATGTTGTGTTTAGTTTTGATGGCATACAGATTAAAGGTGTATTGTGCTGATGCTGTGTCATTAGTAAAACTGCTATTTAGTATCTATTTTCCAGCATCCTTATTATTGCAGAGTCAGTCATACTGTATAAGCAGTCGTGACTGATTTTTAAAATGGAGGCTTGCTGGAGGGAGGAAGGATTGGCAAATACGGTGCATCTGAAAATTACTGGAAAACAGTAATTGTCAGAAGTGTTTTTGTAGTGGCAGGTTCATTAGGATAAATATTAACTGAATAGTTCTGGTTATTTGTGATAAAAGTGAACAGATAATGGAAATTTCAAAATTGCCTGCAGCTATTATGATGGCTAAGTATTTTGAATGGAAGAACAAAAACCTACCTTAAGATTTTTTCAGTCTTTTTGACAAAGCTTAAGAGTTTTTAACATCTCAAAACATGTTTGACCTCCCCACCCTTAAGCCATTTTGACACTCTTTACCATTGCATTTCAACAGGAAAGAAAGATCCTTTTTATAGCCAAATGGCTTCCTCCTCTTCTCCCTCTTTTCCCTTCCATCCCCCACCCCAGAGTGCCTTTCTAGTGCTCAGGCTTCAGCTGCTGCCTGGATACTGGCTACATCTGTCTTGTTTAGATGGTCCTAAGGAAAAACAGCACAGAATGTGACCGGAGGGCCAACAACAAGATATGTTTCTTTTCAAATTTGAAAGGAAGCCCTGCACTTGCTTCTGCTTGTTTCCCTAAACTGTTTTTAAATCAATCATGGCTAGGGCTGGTAAATGCCTTCTCTTCTCTCCTTCCCTGAAATGGTCAAAATACAAAACATTTGAAAAGTCTAACAAGTTAAACATGGTGGTGTTCACAAGACTGTTTCCCCTTGTACAACTTCCAGTTTGATGAAATAAACTCTTTTTATGGTCTCTTGCTTTGAGACAGCCATTGGGAAAAGTTTCAAAGAAGATAGTGTTGCTCTGGGTGGAATTTGGAGATTTGCAACTCCATATAATGCTTGCACTGACAGACTGGACTTTTGTACTTGCATTAAAAGGGACAGCATTAAAAACTGATTTTGGGTCTGAGCAGTGCTTGATGTTTTGTGGGGATTGTGGTGTAAAAGATTGTGCCTGTCAAGGAAAGAGTAATTATGTGGGGCAGATAGAGGACAGTGTAGTTCCTATTTTGGGGGGAATTTTCTGATATTTAAGTGCAGGATGAAGGCTGGAACAATGACAATCTATGCCAGTCAAGAATGGTGTTATAAAGTTGTGGGGTGGTGGTTCTGGTTTTTTAAAGGTTAATCAGCTTGGGGGGGGGGGGGGGGAGGGGAGGGGGAGAGTAATAGGACTTGATCATGCAATTCAGGTATAGTTGAAATGGATTTGCCCTTGTGACAGTATCTTGTTACACACAAAATAGGAGGAGACTGTCTTAAAACAGCAGCATGTTCTCATGCATTTACATCACAACCTGTGTGTGTCTGGCTGTTTGAGGTGCTAGCTTTTGGTTAGCCCTTTACCACTCCCCACCCTGGATAATGTGTATTATAATGAACTGCAGGGACCAGAGGAGAAACAAATAGCAGCAGAAGAAATAGCGCTTGTAAGAACTCGTGTTACCCCTTGTCTTAATAATGGTTACTATTACTTTTATCTGCTCAAGAACTTATTAGCCATTTCATTCTTTAATAGGTTTATACTGCAGTGAATGGCTATAGATGCATGAGCTCTATTTTGTTATTCATTGTGATGTTTTAGAGTCATGGAATAAGGACAAAATAAGTATGTAGGCTTAGGAGATGCAGCCTAAATAGTTTGCATGTTACTGGTGATAGAGGTGTCCAAGAACTTGGTCCTTTAAATTTTGTGGAAACATTGCTAGAGTGAGACTCTGGGTTTCATTTCAGTGTTTCCTCTGTAGTAACAGTGCTTGAACTTTGGAATCCACTTTCCTAGCTTTTGTGTGGGGAGGCAGAGCAAAATGGATGTTTGCACTGAACTCAGCACGTGCACTGAGCTTCAGATAACAATTATTTGGCTTTTTAACATCCTTGTATTTGGCATGTTGAACCAGCCACACAGGGTTGTCCTATGTATTCACGCACGAGGTGCAGAAAGTAACCTGGTCAGCTTTCAGGAGCTTTAGCTTTCATTAGCCATGTGTTGCTGAAAACTGGCTTGTGATTCTGTGCAGAGGTGTATAACCTAACCCAGCTCTGAGGCTGCTTTGGCTTGTGTTCGGGAACAAAGATTCTGAAGTGTGTGTCTAGGATGTGTTATAAGGACAGTCTCTACCTCAAGGCAGTGTCTCTTAATACATGTTGCAGGATTTG
Organism: Gymnogyps californianus; assembly: GCF_018139145.2. NCBI lineage: Eukaryota > Metazoa > Chordata > Aves > Accipitriformes > Cathartidae > Gymnogyps > Gymnogyps californianus. The sequence goes on from NC_059472.1 coordinate 121,921,153, forward strand.
TTGTAGAATGGGTAACTTGGGCCTAAAACTAAAGGAATGCTTTTAAAATGTGTTTCCCTATGAAAATGTGCATTAAGTAGGGAAATGGATTTGCAAAAAGTGAACTTAATAACTCTGACTCAATTTCCTCCAGACTTGAAGGGGTAAATTTCAATTTCATTCACTGATTTAATAAAAATTAGTGGCCTAACATCTGTTGATTCTCAGCAGACCTGAAAGAGGTCACAGACTGGAATAGGCTGTGTGTGTTTAACTGTGCCTATACTGGTGGGATTTAAGTGCTGGCATAAACTGACATGTACACTAGCTGAATTTTGTCTTAACCAAAAGAGCTGTGGAGCCTGCTGAGTCCAAACACGCTTGTAAATAAACTGTAGCTTTGTCTTCAGACTGCTCTTGAGAAGTGTGGATTTCCCTAGCTGAAATGACCTGCTTATGCCAAAGACCTCCCTATTTTTAAACCTGTGTACTGATTTACAGTTTGTGCCTTTCCCCTGCAGAAAAATGGGGGGTGAGGGAGAGGAATGCAGATTAATATATTGAAATGATTAGCCCTTGCTTTCATTTTCAATTTAGTAAAAATTGAGAGACCTTGAGTTTCTGACTTATCATGCCATTGAGGATTGGTCTTGCTGCCAAAATCCTGCACTTGGCCCATAGCTCTGCGTGCAGCCCTCTTCCTCTGGTGTGGGGTGGGAGGGGGGGGCTCAATGCCCAGGTTACTGCGGAGGTGGACCTGAAGGATAAATATTCACTATACGCAGGAGTATCATATGACTGGGGGGAACACCGCAGGCATTAACGATAAGCCTGTGTTGGAAAGTGCGAATACGCATCTGCCATTTTTATCCCGAGTCATTGGAAGCTGATGTTCAGCCTCTCCAGACTGCCCTGAATGCCTCCAGCTCCTCAAAATGGAGGCTGTTTGCCGATACAAAGGCAATCAGCAATGCTGCCGGAGGGCGTTCCCTCCCCACCACTTTGCTCCTTCAGGCTGTGGTTCTGCAGTGGCCCCAGCGAGCGAAGTGCATGCTGCTGCAGGGAGGAGGGGCAGGCCAGCCCCTCTTACTCTCCGGCTGGCTGTTCCCACCACTTGCTTTTACATCGGGCACCGGCTGTTACACCTGTAGTAGCGTTCCTATCGCTTCCCCAACATCGGTACAACAGGCCGTATTAGGGAACTGAGCTGTCTTGTGAGCAACTTCATTCTTTATAGATTATGGACGAGTTCAGGGTAGTCTTCAGCCAGATCAGTTCTCTGATGGCACTGCAAGGTGCTAATGCTTGCATGAGGGAGTTGACTAAATTGGGGGGGATGCTGATGGGGTGGTGGTTCTTTAATAGGAGGGTTTGCTTGGGTCAGCCTTGAAGCAGTTGTGAAACCCCCACTGCATATTTGCAAACACAAATCTGTGAGGTTGTACAGTGTGCTGCATCATGGCTTCGATAAATGCTTGATATAAGTTTGTAATCTCTTTGAAAGTAGAGCTGATTTCCCCTGACTGCTTCCACAGTGCAGCCCTGGGGACTTGTAATGCTGACTAAACTACAGGGGAGAAATGATGTGGGATTGGGATAATTACCTGAAGCTGAGAATCTCTCAGGATTGCATTGCTTCTGTTTGACACCATGAAACCACAGTACTGAACAGCTATCTCTTACAGTAAACCTTGAACCACATGTGCCTTCAAGTCCAAAGTATTGCCTGCAGTGAATTTGCTTGCTCTTTTTTTCTTCAGCACATTAAACTATGCCGCTAACAGAAGAGCAGTCTTTATCAAGAAGAGGCATTGGTCCACTGCATGAGCTGAACACAAAGTCACTGTTAACAACTGGAATCTGTAATAGTGGGTTCTTCCCTTGTTCCTCAGTTTACTGAAGCCTTCTACAAATACCATCTTAGAATGGAGCTATTAACACTTTCAGAGTTGTTAAGTTGTAATCCTTTATCTTTCAGATTTGCTGCTTGTGTCTGGCACCACAACTTTTCACCTGTCTTCTAATTCAACACTTGTTTTTTGAATCTGGCTTTAATGAACAAATGTAACTTTAGGTTAAGGGAAGAATATTAATGTACAGTGTAACTGGGGCTTCTGTTCACTGTAAGGGTCTTTTGACCTGCTTATTAGTGGGGGCATTGTTCTGGTAAGCCATTCCAGGACCCATCCTGCCAGTCTTCTGCACAGGATTAATCATTTCCTCTTGACCTCCTGCTCTCTTTTCCTAACATGTTGCATTGATCAGAATCCTTAACTCGCAAGTTTGCTCCTGTTTTTTAAAAATGGGAGGAAAAGGAGGGGCGAAGGAATGCAAAGAAATTAGATATAATGTCTGCTGTTAACATTCTTAGTAAGCTTTTTTCCTTTTTTCCTTCTTGACTCCTCCCTTCTCCCAAGAAAATAAATCCCTTCCTGGTATGTATTAGCTCCAGATCTCAAGCATCTTGAGTGCCTCTGTTTCACTGGAATTACTTTTTTTTGAGCATGCAACTTCCTGCAAGATCAGCTTTGCTTATAAAGGTCACATTTAAAACTTTACCTAGCTGAGGCTTTCAGCTACTGATCTACCAGATTAGAGCACTATATTAATCTTCTCAGTCTGCAGTATTTCCATCATAGGTAAGGCAGCGTCAAGAATACTGCATGTGACTCTCAATTTCCCTCTCTTTTTATGCCAACAGAGGAAGGTGTTTATGAGATCATACAGGGTACCTCCTAACAGAGAAAAAAACCTCCATCTTTGTCTTTACTGACAACGTCTTTGTTATTCCTTTAAGGGTGTTGTTGACTTTAAGGTACAAGGGTCTGCTGCCAGCAAGTCCCAGATTGTATCAGTAGCGGAAAGGAATACTTGTTGTGTTCAAATCACCCATGGGTCCCTGTATTCCCCTACTGCCTGTGGCTGGCAGCTGAACCAAACTTCCCAGGAGCAGACCCCTCTAGACTTCAAGTTTCACTTCTGCCTGAGCTGGTTGTTCTGACCCACTGTGTCCAAGTGTGGTCTGGCTTTTGAGAAGGCTGCTGTGGGTTTTGCTTCCTTTTCTAAGGTGTTAAATGGCAGCTCCAAGGGAGAGAGAGTTAAGCTGAAGAAAGCCAATGGGATAAAAGCAGAGGTCTGTTTCTTCTTCTCATAGAACCTCTTTCTGTGAGGCTCCATGTTAGAGGTAGTCTTCCACTCTTGGCCCTTGCCCTTCTCCAAGAAGGAAAGAAACCAGCAGTAAGACTTAACATGTCCTGGAAATAAACCATTTAACCTGCCTTGTGTCTCTGAACAGAGTGATGCTGGCTGATAAGCTATTCTAGGTTCATGGCCTTGCTCAGATCAGAGGAATGCTAGATGTCTGTGCCTGTTCCTAGGAGCACTTTGTGCTACTCTGGGCTACCTGGGGATTCATCTTTGTACCCCAGTTTAGGCTCAGAATGGCTCCAAAGGGGACTGAGCCATGTGACTGACAAAGCACAGATCTGAACACACATTTCTGAATAGCAGAAATGACAAAACTGGAAGTGGACTATGAGCTGGAAAGTAAAACTGGATGTGGTTCTGCTATCAAAAGCAAACAGATTGGAACCCCTGCCTCAGTGAAACTCATAGTCCCATGGAGTGAGAGAGCCAACTAGAAAGCCCATCCACTAAGCCATGGAGTCTGAGATTGAGACACAATAGCCTTTTGTTCTTGAAACTGTGGGGCTTATTAGGTTTTGTTAACTACTGATTTTGGAGGAATCTCCAAATTCCATTTTTGTTTCCTGCCCTGAGGTAGGGTTATGGGATCATCCTCCCAGTAAGAAAACTATGATGGCTAGTGATGTCTTCTCACTTCCCAGAGCAGCATGTTAGGACCAAGCAAAAAGACCACATTACAAAAAAAAAAAACCACCCACACCTTTTTGTTGCTTTGTGTGTATCACAAAGGATTTGGAGGCAAGAGGGCCTTTCACAAGAACACCTCTGTGGAGATGGAAGTGGGCCTGTTGCCTGCTTGGTAATAGACAAAGTAAAACAAACCACCTGCACTGAAGGAGGGTTCAGGCTGGTAGTTCTGGGACTATGCACAGGAGGTCTGGGGCTAGGTGAGGGGAGCCATACATCTTTCCTGCTTCTCCTCTCAGAAGGTACTGTGGGGTGGGGGTGCTCTCAGCCATGCCCAAGGCTTTGTGTTAAGTAGTTGTTTTTAGCTGCTGTTGGCCACCACACCCAAACATCCAGGCTATTGTCCCTGGCTTCTGCTGCTGGCTGTTGTGCTCTCCACCAGCTCCCCTAGCATCTGGCTCTAGTGATAAGAGACACAGTAGCAAAGATGAGGAGGAACATGCAGTCACAGAAGGGGGCCTCTTGGTTGCCCCTGGTCTAACTCCCAAAGGTCTGTCTTCCTTCTCCCTAACCTTCATTGTAGAAGGCTACAAGGTCCCTTACTGTCCATTAGGTGATATCAAATGGGCCCCTTCAGTTGGGCTGTGGAGGGGCATAGTTGCATAACACTCTGCCCTTTTCAAGTGTTATCTTGATGGACTGTGTTGGCACTTATTACCCTATTCAATCAAAAAAAAAAAAAAAGGCCTATTGACTTATTTCTAAAACTTCACCTGTGTGGGCATACATAGGATTGTTTTCATCATTGAGACTGGATGCTTGCAAAAAATCATTGCATTAGTGATTCTCTAGGAGTTTCTTGTGAATGGTTTCAAGTTTTAGGGTGTTTTTCTTCTACTGTAAACTTGAAGTCCTGGTTCTAGTCCATTTACAGAGATTAGAATGGAGATCTAATGGAAAATATTTTTTTTCTAGTATAAGCAGAGAAGATATTTTTCAGTTTCACATGGCAGCCAGAATATGGCTGAGGCAAGATCAGGGCTAGTCAGTCACCTGGATGATTTCCATCTTGTTCCACTCCCATGCCATCTTCTGTTGAAGGGCAAATGACTACCTGTAGTGCTGGTCCAGTATTTGGCTGCTGGTTGTGGTTCAGAGAGTATACTTGAACCCCTGAAGAGCTCTAGGGCATAGTCTTGTCTTATTTCTAGCTCAAGCAATAAACAGAACTATCTCTTCAGGAAAGAAGATATCCAAGTAGCTGGATTTCATAAGTTTTTGTGGCAGAAGCTGTGTCAGTGTAGTATCCAATTCCAGAATACCAATTCCAGAAATAGCCTTATTATCCAGTCTGAAACCAATGTCAGTTGCTGGCTGGCCTGTTTATGAGAACTATTTTTTAAACTAGAAATGTGAGGAATAGCTGTTTTTAGCAAGGCCTCTTTTTAGCTTTGTACATCTTACACTCCTCTCAGGACCATGGAAGGTAGTGCAGCAACAACCATAAGAGTTAACTCAAGTTGTAGTTTGCAGAGCTGATGCAAGCTTTGGTCTTTCTCTGAGGGAAATTTGCAGTGGTAGAATCTATCCTCTAGGAAACAGTGGGCACATGCAGGCTGCATGAAGGGAGGGTAACACTTCCATGGTGTCTCAGTAGTGAATTTGAGGTTGTGCTAATGTGAACAAACCAGAATGCTAACCAAGCAAGAAGTCAGTTATTTTCTTCTCTGAAAGGTCTTGATGAGGAAGTATGTGTCTTCCAAGTCTTTGTAGTAGAAAGCTTCTGCTTACTTGTTTTGCTCCTTCAATGCTACCTGAATTGGGTACCTGCAGAAAGGATTAAGATCAGCTGCCCATCTTAACTTGCCAACTGGATGAACTTTGAAGTTGCTTCCTCTAAGAAATTAACAGTGTGGTCTTTCAGTGTTCTTTTTTGGTAGTATTTGTTATTAAAGCAGACTTAAATATTCTTTCACTGGTTTGAGCATTATAACATTAGGCTCTTTGGAGAGAGAAATCTTGCTTCCTGTGGTTAGCTCTGTGACCTGTATATAACAGTCTGTATGTTCAGAATGTGTTATGTTTATATTGGGTTTGTGATCTTGAACCTTTTTCCTAGAAAGAAAGGGTGTGGGAAGAGAGGTTGTTCTGCTCATCCTTATTCACGAAGTTATTTGTTAAGGGTGGTGTGCTTTTCACCTTGCCAGTGAAAATACTGATTGTATTTAAAAAAAAAAAAACAAACAACAAAAAAACAACAACCCAACACATCCGGGTGGCTAGCAGCACAGGGATGTAGTTTTACTCAAGTCATTAATGCCTAATTGCAGTTTTCTGAAAATACTCCTCCTCCCCCTCCCCTCCTTCCCCCCCCCCCCCCATTAGAGGCTGTGGGTATATGACTCAGTCCATGCCTAAAGTTGCTGCTGTGACTCTTGGAGTTAGTTTCTCACATGAAGAGCTGGTAGTGACTAATCCTGGAACGCTGGGGCATAGGATGGGGAAGGGGGCTCTTTATGTTCTGTTTGGACAACTTGCTGCTCCCTAAAACACAAAGGAAAGCAATAGCTTTTAATTTTTTTATCACCCTTACAATAAAATGTGGGCTGGGTGACCCTTTTAGACTAAGGAGATTGCTTGAAATTGCTTAAAAATAAGCATAGAAATGTCTTAAATACACATAGAAATCTCTTAACAGCCGACTGCATGCAAACTCATTTTGCATGTGTGTGCATGTGCTCAGCTGCTAATGGAAGATCAAACATGCTCTTCAAATGTACCTTGGTTGCGTCGGAAACCCCTTTGATACCTGTGCTGCTCTTTGCCAAGCAGCAGTAAAACCAACTCCTTTCTAGGAACTTGGAAGCAGCCAGACCAGAACTTGGCATGTACAGTGCAGACATTCAGCAGGGCAGTTTATAAGGACCAGTCGGGAACTATTGCCAGAGGGTAGCAGTGGAGGAAATTTAAGATCATGGAGGCTAGAGAGACAAAGTAAGAAACTGGCCTTTGCTTTCTGTCTTTGCTACCTCAGCTGTGTAAAAAAAAAAAAAGTGATCATTAATGGGGATACAAATAGACTAAATGTCGTGTTCTGGTCCTTCTCAGTCTTGAAGAAGCATGATCTCTATCTCAGATGTATTGTTTTAACAATATGCAACTAAGTAAACTGCTTTCAACTGTAATTTCTGAAAACTTAAATCATTCCAGGAAAGAAATACAATATTGTAGTATTCTCTAAAGGGCATTCATTATGTTCTTAAATTCTACTTGCTCTCCCTGCTAGATGAATAAAAGCTACTTGAACGATTCAAATGCTTGAGCGTCTTTGCTTTAAAGTTTGATTATTTCATATTCATTACTTGCACTTCGAGCTTCACAGCGCAAACTTGGTCTGGAGAGATTAAAGAGTTAGTTTAATCTTTGCCTGCAAGACCTTAAACTCCTTCCCTCCCAGCCACCCCTTTCAAGGATAATATTCCACTGTGCCAGATTGCCCATATTGCCACCAGAAAATTGCTTGGACCACTTCTTACAAAATCAAAGGTCAACTCCATGCCTTGGTGGCAGCTGGGAAACTAATGATTTAATGCTGCTTTGACCTTTGGCTTCCTAGTCCGTTTGAGTCTGACCCAATGTTTTAATTTTCCAATACTGCTGGGCAGTTGGCTTTTGTCTGTTTCCAGATGTAACTTGCATATTGAGGTCTGTTACTGAAGTGAGAACAAAACAACAAAACATCTCAGCCTACAAGGGCAAGGAAAAATAACAGCACCTAAATTTTTTTTGTGCTACAAAATACAGCTGTCCAGTGAGACTGACTCTTCTACAGCTAACAAGGTCAGGTTTAGAATAACAGAATGTGAATATTTTGTCCAGCGTTTACATCTAGACTTAAAGTATTTTAACGGCAGTCTTGCTGAAATGCTGCTTTTTTACAGGTCTGTAAAAAGTAACAGTAAAAACAGTAGCTCTTTCCCCTTCTGCCCTCAGTCTGTCCAAATCAGTATTTCTTTTTTTTTTTTTAAATTGGAAGAAAAGTCAATGTTTGATCTGATAGAGGGAAACATCAGAAAAATAACCAGTTGGTTCTTGAAAATGCATGTGCTTGCTATTGGTGGGGGAATAGAAGTGTAAAGCGAGATGAAAAGCAGTGGTGACTTACACTTTTAGTGTGATTAGGAAGTTCCTTTTTTTTTTTTTTAAAGCACTGCAACATTTGATCAAGAGTACTTTGTCATGGATTTTTGGTGTATATACAAGGTGAATATTGCATTAGGTTTTTGCAATACCGGTAACTTTGCAACCATTGCCAGTACAGTTTGAATTTGCTATTAATGGTGTGATAATGGTGGGGAAAGCACCCTAAGGTGGCTAGTCTTTTCTTAATGAAAAGACTGCTGATTGTTTGGAAAGATTCCCCTTGAGTACTGCTGCATATGGAAACTCCCCGTTGAGTACTGCATATGGAAACTCCTCTTTGCCTGAAAGTGCAAATCTCTTGTTTTGTCTGGTCTGTCTGCCCATCACAAGTACCAATCGGACTCAATTCCTGCCTGAACTACGCTGCAGCTCTCAAAGGTCAGCTCATACCCGGGCTTGTGTGTGAGAGGTTAGTTTTGCAGAGCAGATGGGCCCCTAAAACTTTTATGGTCTCCAGTCAAATCACCTCAAGCTGTAATCTCATTAAATCTTAAGTGAATCAGTGGGTCTGGTTATTACTTGAAAGCAGCGTTACAGGAAGCGATGTTCCTGATGCAGTAGGTCTGTCTTGGTAGTAAGCTACCAGAGGTACTTGCCTGTGTGTGGCTCTTAAAGCTCCTCTGTTACTTTGATAGCAAAGGTGGTATGCGGGGTGCAGCAAGTTAACCTTTTGGTAGAGGACAAAGGTGGAGATGCAGTTATTCCTGAAATCCTTATTGTGTTAACTTAGGGAGTTTTAGTTCTCCCTTGCACTCTTGATCACACGCACCCATTACACTGTCCCAATAAGCCATTTGTGTATTAGAGTAAGTTAACGGAATAACTTACTCAGGAAACCAGCAGAGTGCTTAGCACTGTGCACACAGTTGCAGAAAGAACTGCATGACAACACTGTCCAAAAGCCTGGCCTTCCTCTTTTTTAATTCAGCATAATTGTCTCTGGGAGTTCCTGTGGTAGAAAGCACTATGTAGAAGAATATTCTAGAGGCAGGCAGGTAGCTTCCTTGAAAGTCTTTTGACCAAGCAGATGACTCAATAGGTTAATTGTCTTGTGCTTGGAAATCTGGTTAAACATGTTTTGTTCTTCTGCCTGGACGGCAGAAAGTCTTTTTCAGAGAGAATAAATCTAATCTATGACCCCCTCAAACTTTCTTCTTAGCAGGCAGGGAACATGTAGGACTAGTTTGGCAATACATAAAAAATTAATGATCATGGCTTAACATGCAAGACTTGTGTGTACACAAGTTCATAAAAAAACTTCCTGCTGATTCTGCAGAGATAATAAAATTTCTTCTGCCTTGCCTACCTGCTTCCTCCCTCAGGGGATGGGGAGAACCATACCTTGTGTCAACCTGGCCTTTTGGTGAATTGGTGTACCTAAACTGCAGTCAAACTCCTGCTGGTGCTTGTCAGAAATAGCGTATTTCTAATATAGATGTGAAAGTGCATCATGAACATGCTTTCACTGTAAGAATGGTCTCTTCCTTAGAATTGTGTTATATATAGCAAGACAGTGTGGATTTTATCATAAAATAGCTTTTTTTGTAGTAAGACTGGTGTGTATTTTTCTCTTCAAGAATTGGGCAGGAATTTAACCTTCTTAGCCGTTCCTTCTCCCTTCTTTCTTCCTTTGGTAAAGTGAGTCACATTTGACTCTCCCCCTCTAGTTCAGCCTGGATGACTTTTCTTCCCTTCACTGATGATTGAGCAAGCCTTCTGTATTTACATTTATCCTGATTTAAAGCTCAAACAAGGCTACAGTTAAAGTTTAGGCTAAGGCTAACTTGCCTGCACAATACAGAAGCAATATGTGGAACCATTGATGCTGGTATTGAAAAGGCTGGTGCTTTCACTGAAGGATTCAAAGTATTTAAGCATTTTAAAAAATCAAAATGCTTTCAAATTCTTAAAAGGACCTTGAAATATATTGCTGAACCATGATAGGGTGGCACCAAACCGCTATAGTTTGGTTAGACCAAAACTATAATGGTCTGCAACAGAATTTATTTGGCGGCTGTATGAATACATACACTATATGCTTGACCCATGGGAGCCCTGTGGAATGGGTTAAAAATAGAGTGTGTGTATCAATCATAACTTAAACCTTGACTTGGATGGAAGATTGTCATCACTTTCCCAGAACTGAACCTACTACTCAGTAATGGTGTCTGTGGCACAATGATGAAGTGCAATTATTAGTGTTTCTTTTTCATTGTCTGTAAGCACCTCAAATCTACCATGCAGTTTGAAGGAGTAGTAATTCTGCTGTTCTCCAGTTTTCACTTAATTGAATATTCATCCTGGAATGCCTATCTCTTCCCACCTCTCCCAAATTCAAAAGGAAAGCAATCTTAAGTCCTGTCCATGAGGAAAAGAGCTGTTATAGTAGGACACTGTGCAGCACTTAAATCTATGACAGAAAAGCAGAAAGTATTTTTTAGGGGGTAAAAAAACCCCAAAACCAACAAAGACTGCTTTGTCAAGGAGGGGGAAACATAGGCTTTAAACTTGCTTGTTACCTGTATTTCACCCATTTGGAAATAAGTGAGAGGCAGGTAAGTGATTAGTTTAGAGTTGTGAAACTTATGAGGTCTTGCTTCTGCTCTGTTGCCAGAGAGGCAAACAGCCAGAGATATATGAAGACATCCTTAAATTGTCCATCAGGACTTGTCTTAAATCTTCAGATTGAAATAAAAATGTCTCTCATTTTGTGTTAATGGCTTGTAAACAAAGGTTTATCTGTTGTTCTTACTGTTCTATAGTGATGGAGAAAAAAATTATGCTGAGTAAACACTTCCTGGAACAGATCTCCTTATTCTTAGATGTTTTTCTTTTATGATTTACAGTACCTTTTTGGCAGTAACTGCAGAGCTGTGTCATTATATGATAGATGGACAAGAATTTACTCATTCACTTGCAAGGGATTAAAGAGTAACCTGCAGTAGTGTTTGTTATATGATTATTGAAATGCCCTGTGGCTGTTAAGACAGCTAGGTCTTCCAAAACAAACATTAAATACTAGAGCTCAGTTGGAAGTAATAGTGCACTAGCACCCATAGGATAACACTTTCATGAGGAGTCTTTCATAAAACACGATTGTATAATCCTCCTTAAAATTAAGAGGAATTGTAACAAGCATATTAATCTGACAAATTTAGTCTGGCGTTCTACCACAAGCAGCAAAGCTTTGATCCTCAAGGACAACATTGTTTCTCTGAATAAGATACTCTGGTGTATGTGCCAAGTCCTATGCTGGGAGCAGATAATGATTATTTTTGACATGCATGGTGCAATTTGATGGTGTTAGCTGAGGAACTCTGATACAGTATGTATATAATACGCTTTTAGAAACTACTGCCTGGGTCTGGAGCAAACCAATTTTTTTTTTTCTTTCAATGCAATCCCAATTTGGTTTTGCTTAATTAAGATTCCTCATTTATGAGGAATCCCAACTGAAACCTCAACATGTCGTAATTTTTCTTCCTGCTCTGAAACATGTGTACTTAAGCTAGTAAAAATTTTACACGTGCATATTTTTAGTGTGTGAGCATTTGAGAGGATGATGGTATAGAGGGAGAGCTTGAATGCTTTTTGAAAAGATACCTTCCAAATGTTCATGTCAGCCGTTTTTGGGTTTCAGTGAAGAGAAGTTCCTTCAAAGGCCTTATTCTGTAAGGACTTGGTATGTGTGTATACAGTGGTTGTAAAAATAGTATTTGGGACAGAGTAAGGCAAGAAGAGCAGGGAAGGCAAAGAACAGAGTGGGCCAATTCAGTGCTGCCTTTGTGCTTTCCACAAAACCTGTTCCACATAAGCAGTAACTGAAAACATTGCAGTATAAACACTTGGAATGGGTTTATATGTCAGTTTTCCCAGACAACCGTCTTGCCTGTATTTCCTAATAAAAGGCTATGGTTGGTTATATTCACTTTGACCCGAGTTTGATGTGCATATGGCACTGGTGGTAACTGGACTTGTTTAATAGGCATGGATTGTTTTGCAATTAAAGGAGGGGGAAAAAAAAAATTAACAGCTCCTGCTGTGGGGGTTCAGTACCATGGCTGTTCTTGTTACAGCTTTCCTCTGAAGACAGAAGAGGTGCATGGCAGAAGTGGGAGGTACAGCAGAACTGCGCTGTTGCCATCAGACATCCAGGCTGCAGTAGTAGCCAATGCCTAATGCTGGGGTGGTGGGGGGAGAAGGAGAGGAGAGAAGGGATGACACTTTCTTCTCCCTCCCCTGTCTGCCTCACACGCTTGGCCAACGGGGCAGTTTCCCACTGAGAAAATGCGTGTGAGGAGGGAGGAATTCCTTCCTATAACATCCCAGGTGATCAGCTTATACCCTAATGCATAAATTTCTGTTACTGTTACTTGTTTTTACTCCACCTAGTTTAAACCGCCATAGGATCACTATGGTTCTGTTTCTAAATTTAAACTGATAGAAGTATTTAATTTTTTTGTATATGTAAGAGTCTAAGTCTTACCACAAGGAGTCATTGCAAGCAGCCTAATCCCTTCAGTAATTGCTATCTCTGTAGTGATATGAGCTTGCATAATACTAGGTAAATCTCTGAAGAGCTGATACTGGAAATGGGGGGAGGGGACAGTGTCTTGTACAAGTATGTGGACTGATCTTGCTTACCAGGCTGTTACTCAAACTGGAATTACCAGAGTCTAGTAGTGGTGGTGTTAGATATCTGAATTGCTTCATTTTGCTAAATGTATGTTAACAACCCTCTTTGTTAAAAGGGCTTTGAGATTTGTTAGTCTAAAAATTGATATAGGTTTTCTTCATCCTAACACAAATCCTCCTTTTTAAAAAAAGGTGTAGAGAGATGCTTTTTTAAATTCTGTAGAGATTATGTAATGTTATTAAAATTATTTTAAATGAATAATCGGTACAGAGACAAACCTCACCCAAATAGAGTATGCACTTGAAGATAGAAATTGAAGATGTTGAGCTACCTCATACTTCTGGTTTCATATTAATGGTACTTCCATATAAAAATGGCTTTCTCTGAAATTTATTGATTTTGAGCACGGTTCTCTACTAGTTGTTTTGACTCTGGGTTCTTGTGCTCTTTCCCTGTTATTGGCAGTAAGACCAGACAAGCAAGGGGAAACAACTAGGCAATAAAGCTACAAAGTGGGCCCAGAGTTCATAATTGCTTAGTTTTCTAGTACTTAGTTTTCTAGTATTCTCTAGCTACTGCGGTTTGAATTGCAGGTTAATTTCATGTGGTGGTTAAACTGTGGGAGTTTTCAAATGTGCACTTTCAATCTTTTTTCTTGTAACAATAAGTGCTCGGTAATGTAATTGAAGCATTAAACTATGTGAAAGAATAAGTGCAAACTCATGTTCTAAAGAATATTTTTCTGAACCAAGATTTCTAGTATTGCTTAAAGCATAAGAAGGAAAAAAAAAAAAAAGCCACCACAAAAAAACACCAACCCCAAAACCTCCCACATGAAACAAAAAACTGAGGTAGAGCCTATCACAGAGTGAAAAAAAAAAAAAAAAAAAAAAATAGGTGAAGCCACAGTTTCTCTGGATAAATGTGTTTTCTCCTCATACTCATTTTTTCCCTAACAATTGAGCATTATGAATTTAACATATCTAGCCTGATAGGCTTCCTGACCCCCCAGAGAAGCCCTCTAAAAATATTAATGGTAATCTGTTGAACCAAAGTAAATTTTCTTAGGTAGTGATGGTTTGACTACAGACTAGCTCTATAAGAAAACTAATCCTACAAAAGACCTGTTTGTGCGGGATCAGGAAACTGCTCTGGCAAACTGCATGCAGCCCATCAGCTTAAGATGATGTTTCACAATTGGCTTGTCTTCAGCATGAGGACTAGCTGGCCCTTGAGTGAAATCTGGGAAGTTTAGGGTTTGTTTCTCTTCCCGCTCCCTTCCCCCATCAAATCAAAAGGAATAAGGTTTGTTTCCAGTATATTAAGAGACAAAAATGTTTTCTAGCTGTTTGTTTGCAAGGCATCCTTGCCATCAGCTTTCCATGTGAAGGTCAACAGTTGCCAAGGACCTGAATGGAGGCAGTGTTCTCTGCAGTGGTGTAGGAGCAGCACGGAGTTGAGGAATATAGATTTTGAGAGGTGAGGCCTACACTCATGTTAGTCACAGAGCAGGATGCAGGAGCCTTCAGTGTACCCTGGACTCCTATTCTAACCCTTCCTGTGCATAGAAGGAAAAATTTCAAAAGCTCTAATGCTGAGCTGTGCAGGAAGAGGGAATATGTGTTACGTAAGGACTTTGTAGAGATGTTGAAGTTTCTTGGTTCTCTCCAAGAAACAAAATGTCGTGTGCAATAGCAAAGCAATTGTCAACCCATTACGATTTACAGCATCACTGAAATCATGGCCAAGCTTTGGCTGAGAACTGTAAGACACTCTAGCTTTTCAGAGAGCTGAAGAGGTAGGGAGGCTCAGTGAAGGCTTTGCAGGGACTTACAGCAGTGACTTGGACAGATGGGCTTGAAAGTGGAACTGGGTCCTGACCCACTCTAATGTCTGCTTCCACAGCAGGCCATTAGCTTGCTTGCTTGAACTGTTGAATATTTAGATCCACCCACTGTCCCCTGTGCCAAGACCACCCTGCTGCTACTCGTGTCATGTAGATTTGGCACAGAAGCTGCATTTAAACAGCTAATGAGTTGCATGTTGAAGCACAGGCTGGTCTCCCCTATTGAAATCTGTAAAAGAGCTGACTTATCACTGGTTAAGTAATCTACTAGCTACTGATACTATTGCATCTTTCCATAGACTTTCTACTTTACCTGCTTTAGTGCTGAAGCAGATGCTGTGACTTTTTTAAAACAAAAGAAATGCAGAGGTTTCTTACCCCAAACAATTTCTTTAAAAGAAAATTGCAGAATGTAGACTTACTGTTATGCAGTAATTAAATGATAGCCCACTGTGGGATGATTATACCTATGCCACCTCAGTATTAACATTAGAAAAATATTAAGCCTTGCTTATCCCTATTTAGGAAGAATTGGAGCGATGAGTTAAGGTGGATGTGAGATGTTCTTTCCAGTCCATCAATAACGGGAATCTCTGAGGTAGTACATTAGATCAGCTGGCCAAGTTACCTTGCACCCAAGAGCTTTTAGAAAGCTAGCTGATGAGATGTTAATCTTCAAACGCTGGGCAAATTCCAGGTGAGTAGTGTAGTACTCCCTCCGTATTTAGAATGGATGAACAGGGGGGTTCACTGGCAGCAGTGCTGCTGAGAGAAATGCTGGGGATGCTGCAGTTCCAGGTGGGTGGCTATAACCAGGAGCTACAGTCATCACATGAAGTTTTATTTATAAGATTTTAACTCAAAACACAGAGGATGCAATTTTATAGTATGCTGGAGCCAGCAGATCCTTAAACCAGCTTTGTCAAAGGTGTGACTTCCTGTCTGCTAGCCCCAGTTTGCAGCCTGTTGTCGCACCATTACAGCGATGATGTGGCCTTCAGAGTGAAGTGGATCTTGATTGTCAGTTCTAACTTGTCCTTTTGAATTTGCAAATGCTGTTTGCATTGGCAAAGACAACTTAAATGGTCTCTGCTCCACTCTCAGCTGACTGTTAATACCCACTGGGTTTTCTAAACTTGATTAATGGAATTATGTGTCTTCCAAAAAACTTTGCTTTTAACTTAGATGATTTGACTGACCCAATGTTGTCATGTCACCACTCTCTAAAATATGCAGCTGTTTTTACTGGCTTCATGACATCACAGCAGGATTGAAAAAGGTAAACATCAAGAATTTTAAGAGTATGGTAGTCCATTTGGTTTAATAGCCTGTTCAGCTTATGAGACTCAAGTCAGGTTAGATAGCGTTCATCTCAAGTTCTAACTGGTAGAACAGTATCAATGAGAAGATTTACACTGATTTCCAGCTGTGGGGTTGGCAAAGTACCAGAGCTGAACCATGTGGCTTAGTACTGTAGCTCAGCTGATATTTAATAGATAGTTGTCATCAGATGTCTGCATGTCCTTAGTTGTGGGTTCTTCCTCCCTTGTGCTGGCCCTACTGCTGTTCTGATCCCAGGGTGAGCCAGTAGAAAATAGTTTATTCAGAAATTAATTTTCTGCTGTTTGTAAAGATCCCCAAATCTCTTCACCAAGACTGGAGGAGCAATGAAGACGGGAGGAAAGGAGGCAGGCAGAAGGTATAGGGCTTCCTTGTAGAATGGCTGTCAGTTTAACTGTGGAGTGAAATGGCAACCTTGGGCTGTGTGTGGTTTCACATTGGGAGCAATGCTCGTTAGATTGGTGGTTTTATTAGTGAGCTTCCTTCCCCCTCATGTGCTGGGGCAAGAGATACCTGTGTGGCTGAGAAACTGCAGCAAGGAACAGGACCCGCTGGAGCATCTGGGGAAGGAAGGGTATTAACACTAGTGCTGGAATTACAGCTTTATTTCATACAAACAGACTTGCCTGAGTCTTAGTCATCTGTTAGCTGAGCTTTTATTATTCCAGGTGGGGTAAGGAAATCAAGCTGAATTTAACAGAAGAGCTGAATGATCCTCTTGCACTTGATGAACTTATAAATGGACCAAAACCCATCTCTGTTCATCCAAGCGGCAAAGGAAGGCAATAAATAGCAAACTGGTTTCACTAATCCCACTTGGTACAACTTTCTGTGCATGCTGCATGCCTTCTGTAGTATAGGGCTGTAATGCTTCAAGGTGCTCATATTCTTGTAGAAATTTTATTATTAGAATATTGACCTGAATTAGAGAATTAACTCTTTTGTCTGCTGGGGAGACCCTTCTGGAGTTGGTGTACCATTTCCCATTACCTCTGGATGCAACGAGGAAAATTGGTGTTAAGCTAGTCCCTTCTACACCAGAGCATTAAGTCAAAATACAGATTTTAAGAGTAATTTGATCATTAACTGGTACACAGAAACATGAGGTTTAAGTATCTCTGAAAGTGAAATGTTTCAGGCATACTGGGAAATAGCCTGTAGTTCTGATTTGTATCACATGGCTTGCCCATATCTTCAGTCTTTATATTTAGTATTTAAATTTCAAAAGTTATATCAGTGCAGAAGTTAAGGTTCCTAAAATGCTACTCCGATCGCAGTGTGAAGCAAGTTAACTGTCACAAATTGCTATTAAAATGGAAACTAAGGACCAGCTTCCTAAATAGTGAAAATACTGCCTCTTTCCACTTAAACTTGCAAAAATTATCTGCACCAAACTCTGAAGCAGTCATCCTGAGTAGTGTATTTATATGCTGTTCAAAATGAAAATAATTGCTGCCTGCATGATGCAGGGAAGCAGCTTTTTCTCCATTTGGGGAGCTGGAACGAACGAACGAACACCAAAACAAAGAAAAAACAGTGCTGAGGGAGGAGGACTAAAATTCATTGGAAAATTAGATAACTATGAATTTAGTATAAACTAAGCCTTACACACTACCTAACAAAGCCACTGGTGTTTGAGGTATTGTCAAGGGAACTAGATAATAAAACACCTTTAGTAATGGAAAACTTTAGACTGACTATGGTAAGTATGATTTTTTTTTTTGGTCATAAACCAAGTTAAATTACAAATGCCATACTGAGACTTTCCCAAAAGCAGAAACCAAAAGGCTACTGTTTTGTCTGTAGATTTTTTTTTTAATTGTTGGTTAAGATTACAGGGTAGCTTTTAGAGCATCAGACTTAACATTTTAAAATAATGTGACCTTATGTGTTGCTGCCTTGTACAAATTCTTAACACTGTAGGCTTAAGTAAAATCGTTGCAAGACACTGAAATGCATTGACAGAAAACAAATGCTTAACATGGTTAGATTCCACATGCTTTATTGACAACTGCATGCATATATGCTCTTAAACGTGCTCTGAAATGAGAGAAATCAAGTGTTTGCAAGCCGGAGAAAGGCACTGTATTGCTGAGGGAACGTTTATTTAAACACAGGGTAAGGATAAGCCTCCTCAACTGCTGTTTCTGCTGAATTCTCCTCTGTCATGGTGCCTACTACATTCCATTGCTTTTGTCTGGGCTTGGTATTTGGGAAATTTTGGTGAGGGCTGGAAGGTGGGGGGGCACTCTGGAAGCTGGTCAGCAGTAAGGAGAGGAGGGCTGGTGTGGGAATTGTTGAGTGGGGTCAGGGTTTAACTTTAGTGGCCATTCATCAGATGATGATTGATTGCTGTGCAGTCCCAGGGGACGTTTAACAACATCTCCGCCCATCCCCCTGCCCCCTTTGAAAGCAGATGGACCAAAAAATGGGGAGAGCGACACCCAGGAATTCCTGCTGTTGTAAAATGTTTTTACGGTGCACTGTACAGCCTTTCCTGAAGCAATCACATTTATGGCCTTGCTGTTGTATTTCTTGGGCTGCTGTGGCTGTAAAAGATGAATAGCCCTGTAATATGGTTCACTGATTCTGTTTAAATTGAAGTAGGCTCCCTTTATTGTTTTGTGTCTAAAATTGTATGCCACCAATTCAGGAAATATTTCCTGTTTGGGAAATAATCAACCCATAGCTGATTTATTTTAAAATAAATCACTTTTAACTATCTCTAAAACTATCACCCTCTTGCTTCTGACTTCTCTCTTCATTTAATTTTGGTGGAAATTCTAAAATACTAATTAATGTAGTGAAGCAGTTCTTTAAAAAAAAATTCTACTAAACATGCCTATGAATCTTTTTTCCATTAGTAGATAGTTACCAAAATGAGTGTTGGAAAGGCACCAGTTTTTATCTCAAAACAATTGTATTTTTACTTACTACAGAAAAACAAGTCATGAAATGCAATTCACACAAATCTGAATTTCTTTGAAAGGAGAAATCTGTCTGCTTTCTTCTCATTTCTCTTTTCTTGCTGCCTATCAGAATATTTGTGTGGTTTGGAAAAAAACAGCATGTTTGAAGTTTTTTGCATATAAAACAGTTTTCATATATTTGGGAAAATAGTGAAATTAACAGGACAATAACTAATTTACAGCTTGATGGATCTTTTGACCATATCATTTCTGCCTTTTCAGATAAGGTGGTGGTGGTGGGGGGAGTTTTAGGACTTTTCTCCAAGTACTGTGTTTTGTGGTTTGTTTGTTTGTTTTGTTGTGCTTTTTTTTTTTAAGCTGAGTGTCATAAGCTGATCTCTGTTATGAAAGAGCTCCCTTCCTTTTCACTACCCCTGCCCATCCACATTTCAAGACCAGTCTTGTTGTTTGTCATATAATGAGCACAGAAGGAGCAGTATGTTGCTATATAACAGTGTAACTGAAATGTGGGGTGGCCTTTTCACATTGCTGAAATTCGAAGAAGGGGCGGCTCCGCCAACCTTTTAGGTACGCTACAAGTGCATCAAATCTGAATTGAGAACACACTTGTGTATTGTCCTACTTATATTGTTGGTATGAATTTTTTGCAGGGGGTTGCTTGTTGGAGGGGGGATTTGGTTTATTTTCTCCCCTTTCTGTTTAGAAACAGGCATAGAAACTTAATCTAGCAGTACGTGACCTTTGTGGCCATGACCTAGGGACTGGGATGTGAGCAGGCTTGAGCTTAACAATAAATGCCTGGTTGTGGTTGCAAGCGGAGGCACGCTGGATGCTGTGCTCCAGGCTCAGTTAGCCTGGCTGGCACAAATCGCCCTCGCTGTTGCACCCGGCACAGCTGGGTACTTTCCAGTTTAATTCTCTGGGAGTGTGGCCCCACTGCTGGGTAGAGCTGATGTACAGCCTGTTGGGTGCTCCTGACAGTGATTATGTGAGATTGACCACAGGAGGAGAGTTGCCCTTCTTGTACCTCTGCCAAGTTTGGGGTTTCTGTTGTAGTCTTTGTGTCCAGAAAGGAGTTTCTGGGGGGGTTCCTAGTTCATCTTGAAGCTGGCTGACTCTTCCAGTTCTCTTCTGGTGGCTAGAACCCACTGAGATCAGTAGGGATTATGCATTTGTGCTTTCTCCTGTGTATATTTAAGGTAACTTTTAAATAACAATGTGATGATGGAGATCAGTCAGTCACTGTCTACTTCTTTTCACCCAAGCCTGTTAACTCCTTTGCTCTCATATTTAAATATCTAGGTTGTTTTCACCATTTTGTTTACTTAAAAAAAAAAAAAATAAAAAAGAGGCTTTATCAATGGCTCTGTAGTGTTTACCCAAGACTTTTACCTTGCTATGTCCTATGTAATCTGCATATTTCTGAAATGAGATTATGGCTCTTACCTCTCTTCATTCTAAATTCAGGAGTGATGTTTTCCACCACATTTTGGTGGGTGGCAAGAGGCAACTGAACAGCTTAAGCTTAATTTCTCTTTGGTTTGAACAGCTGCATGACTCTACCACTGGGTGCTGTTACCTTGCAGCAGCAGTGCGTGGGTGACAGGACTGATCTGTGGTGTTTTACCAAGCTTTTGCTTCTGGTGTTGACTATTTTGGAGGACTAATAACAGATTTAACTTGCTTCTGGACTTCTGTTCATATGGTCACCATTTTCCTTTCAGCTGCTCTGCTTGATTGAGGCCCCAAATCCCTGCTGTATGTTTTTAAAGTATATCGGATTCATATGACTTAACTTGATACCCTGTCTTGGTTTTCATTCTCTCTCAACTTTCTCAGTTGTTTAAGTGGAGTCATTCAGCAACATGTAATAAACATTCCCTATAATTTCAACAGCAAAATTACAGAACTGCATGAGCAAGTGAACATTGTATACAGATTTAGACAACCGCAGCGTAAAGACAAGGAACCCTCTAGTTGAGGAAGATGGTGCATTTGAATAATGCATTTCAGAGCCAAGGCAGCTTTTTACTTACAAAAGACGGAGGATCTGAGACACTGCTTGAGGGTTTAGTATTTGAACAGAAGCAAAACATAACAGTCTGTTCCATTTTCCCTACAGCAAAACTTAACTTCAAAAAAAAAAAAAGTTCAGTAAAATCTGACATGTGTGCACAAACACACACATACCCCTTTGAGAAATTAATCCATATACTACTTCAGCTGTTGCACTTATAGGAGCTTAAAATGTCACTTTATGCAGCACAGGCAATCTGAGGGAATCGCCTGTCCTGTCCTCCCCCTTCCTTTGGAGGGAGAAGGGAAAGGGGGATGTTATGCACCATATCATGAACTGTGAGCTGGGATCGGGAGTGGCTGGATGACAGCTGTGAGAAGACAGGCATATCAAACACTTGTCCAATCTTTGTTCTGCTCTTGCTCCTTTCTGTGAGGTAGATTTCAAATAGCTGGTGATGGAAAAATTGTCTGTAGTATGAAACCTTGTTTGCCATTGTATAGTGGATTTTTGACTCTTCCATGGTAATCTAGATCTTCTTAACACTACACTCTAACAAAAATAGTGTATGTAGTTAAGAGCAAGACTTTGAATACAGAAATTTCTTGTGTTGAAGTGTTGTACTCCTTTACTTGCATCTTTGAAAAACAAACCAGCTGATTTCTGCTTGCCTCTAAGAAAACGTACTTCTGTGGAAGACGCTATTTCTGTGTGCTACTT
This sequence comes from Gymnogyps californianus, assembly GCF_018139145.2. Taxonomy (NCBI): domain Eukaryota; kingdom Metazoa; phylum Chordata; class Aves; order Accipitriformes; family Cathartidae; genus Gymnogyps; species Gymnogyps californianus. The sequence continues at coordinate 121,942,659 of NC_059472.1, forward strand.
CCCTCTACTGGGTGGAATGGGAACAGTTATGGATGGTGAATGGATCCAACTTTCTAGGCTAACATCTTGGTGTAAGACTTTCCTTGTGATTTGAATATAGCGTTTTTAAGTGCTTTGTGAATAGAACGGGATTTTAGTGAATGGGAACCCACAGTTCACTGTAGCATTCAAATGCTCTGATGGGCATGCTGGTGCTCCAGTCTTGTTTTCCAACTCAAGCATCTCTAAGTATCACTAGCATAGAAACACTATGTCATAGTGAAGGTGTTTTGCTTTGCTGTTGGGAGTGGCAGGAGGGAGTCTTGCCTAATATTGTCACTGCCCTGAACATAAGGGATTTGCATATTTTGAAAACAGAGGATGGTTCTCAGCATGCATAACTTTTTTCCCCTTCTAGGGGTGTGTGTGCTGGTGCTGCAGTTCTCCAGTGCATTGATTATTAAATGATCCACTTAAGAGAATGTGGTGTTTGTGTATGCAGGAAAAGTCTTCACCTGAAACTTGCCATAGATGACATCTCCAATCTGCAAGTGTTGGCAGATGGCTTCCGCTCTTAAGAGGAGCTGATGTGGACACTCTTCCTAGTATTGTATTGCAAAGAAAACAGTGACACTTCCATCTAACCGTTATAGTATGATTTGGAGCTTACGGGGAAGGATAGCTCTTCCTCTGTGGAGAAACTATTGTGAAGTCTTTGCCTACTGCTAATGCCTCTAACCATCTCCTTTATAGTTGAGCTGTTGGATTTTTTTCATGTCCTGGCTCTATTTTCTCTTTAATTCTTCATTAGATAGTAATACAGGTTTGTTTGTTTGTTTGTTTTCTTCTAGGTACTGCATTTCTACTGTGATACCTGTTCTGTCCCATATGTCGGGAATGTACTATGGGACGACATGTGGGTCACAGCTTTATCTACCTCCAAGATGCTCTACAGGATTCCAGGACTCTCACCATTCAGCTCCTGGCAGATGCTCAGCAAGGACGACAGGCTATTCAAGTAAGATACTCCCAACTTGAGTACTTTATTTCCCCCCTCCTTCTTCCTGCCACAGCTTGTCTGTTACAGGGCAAGGTGTCAAGGCAAAAAGCTCTCTGCTTCTGCTGTCAGTCTTCTCACCCCTTCTGTTCTCTCAGATCTGACAGAAGTGGCTGTGGAGCTGAAAACAAAGCACTGTTATGAGTTTTGCATTCTTGCAGCATAATCCTGTCATGTAAATCACAATATATATGAAGCTCTGCACAAATGCACTTGAGCGTGAAGCGTTTTGAAGAAAGTTCTGATCTTGTATAGCAGTGCAAAGCCTGGTTTTGTTTTTATGACTGAGGCTTACTTTCAGCTGTCTTTCATGCCTGTACAGCATCTAGCACTGTAACTGCCTATGACTCTGGTTATGTCTTCAGTGTTGCCACCAAATAAAAAGTACTAATCAGCTGTTGGATTAGTGTGAAACTTCTGACCTGCCGGTGCAGAGGATCTGGAGCTATCTCCGTACAAGGATTACTCTGCACATATAGTTGCATGCTATAACTAACTGCCTATTATTGCATTCTACATCAGCTATGTTTTATAATGCAAATATAAATACCTGGCAAGGACTGGAAGGAAGGTAGCACAGTGCTTCAAACTACACAAGGAATTTACATAGGGAATTAACCTGCAGGGATATGTAGATAGTTACTTTTGCTGAGTAATACTTAGTAGGAACTATTTTATGATATTAGCAGTAGTTTTGCCTGTACAAAGAGACTTTGGATGGGGAAAACATAGTGGGAAGCTTCACTCCACGCTACTACCTTCTAGTTTTGTTAGCCTCAAATGCTCTAGGTTTGAGCTAGATATTCTGAAACTCAACACTTCTATGTGATTTAACTACTAAGATTTTTTTGAGTAAACATTGGTAGAATGCCATGTATAAGAAGTAAAACTTAATTTCTAAATTGGGTATGCCTTCCTGGCACATGCATGGTACAAACAATAACAATTAAAAAACCCCAGACAAACCCGTTGTCCACCCATCATTGCTTGTTTCTAGTAGATGAGGAAGTAAGCTTGTTCAGTGGGACAGGAGCAGCTAACTTTTCTCTCCTTAAGTCTTTGCACCTGTGGTGTGAAATAGTAAGTATTATGATGACATAGATAGTGTCGTGGTTTAACCCCAGCCAGCAGCTAAGCACCATGCAGCCGCTCCCTCACTCGTCCCCCCCTCCCAGTGGGATGGAGAGGAGAATCGGGGAAAAAAGGTAAAACTCGTGGGTTGAGATAAGAATGGTTTAATAACTAAAGTAAACTATAACACTAACAACAACAACAATAATAATAATAATGAAATATAATAATAATTGTAATGAAAAGGAATATAACAAAAAGAAAAAAAAGAAAAAAAAGAAATAAAACTCAAGGAAGAAAAACAGTGATGCACAATGCAATTACTCACCCTGCTGACCAATGCCTGAGCAGTGATCTGCCCCTCCCAGCCAACTCCCCCTAGTTTATATACTGAGCATGATGTTCTATGGTGTGGAATATACCCCTAGTTTGGGTCAGTTGCCCCGGCTATGCTCCCTCCCAGCTTCTTGTACACCTGCTTGCTGGCAGAGCATGGGAAACTGAAAAATCCTTGACTTAGGATAAGAGCTATTTAGCAACAACTAAAACATCAGAGTGTTATCTAACATTATTCTCACACTAAATCCAAAACACAGCACTGTACCAGCTACTAAGAAGAAAATTAACTCTGTCCCAGCCAAAACCAGGACAGGTAGTAAACTGTTGTTGATGTCTCCCTTTAGCTTGTGATGTTAACCTGTTACAACAGAACAGCAAACACCAAGTTTTTGGAGATGGATGGCTAATTTAAAACTCCACCTTAAAACAGAATCCTGCAAACCTTAGCTTCTTCCAAGATCTGTTTTAAATTGGATCATAATGCTCTTCAGCAGTATCCATACTTAAACATTTCACATGTCCCCAAAATAAGCAAGAAGGAAGGGATTATACTAGTTTGAAGAACATCACTGGTGCAGTGTTCTGAATTTCTCCAGGCTGTCCTAGGCAAGGGCTTGTCTGTTAGTAATTAAATTACTGCTTTTGACCTCCAGGGCTCTTAATCATCTAACTGGTGCAGATAAATCATCTAAGAAGGGACTGTCCCTTGGAGTAGAAACTAGCAGAATATCGAGTACCACTGCTACTATTGCATGAATGCTTTTGTGCCTGCTTGTTTCCTACTGGGTTTACTTTGCTCATTCCTCCCCCATTTTCTCCTGGCTTTTATGTTGGAGGCTCCTGCCACTGTGGTGAGCTGACTACTTTATGATGGTACAGGTAAAAGGTGGGTGCTACTGGCTATGCTCATGAACGGAACAAGCAGCTCAACTGAACTTTGTGCAGTTTTGCCCTGGTCTAGCTACAGCCTATCCAGGTTAAGAGGCTGTCTTGGAAGTGTTAACTGGGCAGCTTGTGTAAAGATTCTGTAAAATGAACCATACTTTTCAAGAACTGAGTTTTATTAGTTTAGTGGTCTTTTTAATCTGGACCACTGTACAGAAAAAGGGTTGTGAGCGAGCAGATCTGTGATAAAGTTGGGGAGGTGGTAATCTGTGTGTGCACATGCAGAAATGGGAAGACTGTACAACTCAAGACAGGTACTACCTAAGCAACATCAGCAACAACTAGAAGGGCATGTGATGCAGTTAAAAGCAGACGTGCCTGACTCAAAGGTTGATGCAGCAAGCCTGCTGTGTAAGAAAGTTTTCATGGAGCAGAACTTGTTCTTGGGACGATAGGGCTGTGAAGCTATATATTTATCCTAGGGAGGAGACAGCATGTCAGCATGAATTTAAAACAAACTCTAAAGTAACTACACTCTAAATTAAAAAAAATTGGCTTGAGTGCTTTTCTTAAAGTTTGGAAACGGTCAACAGAGAATTAAATGCCAGTACAAGCTGCAATATGAGGAACATAGACTGGAGCTCTAAGGCTTGAAAAGTAATACAGTGTAGTAACACTTAGTGGGACTGATTCATACTGCTGTACTAGTAACTCTTTCTTAATAGACTCTGAAAGTGATAGCTCTCTGACATGACATGTTGAGGATGGATGAGGAGGGGTAGTTGAGAGTAAAGGGGAAAAGGTGGAATTTGAAGGGCGTTGCAGGAGAGAGGAAATCAAGCCATGAGTCAACTGGCTGGAGAGTATCTGGTTAACCAAAGTTGAAGGCTTTTAGGAAGAAATGTTTATTTAAACTCTTCCTGCGGCTTTGGAGGAAAGATTGTTTTTCAGACTTTAAAAAAAAAAAAAAAATGCTGTGAGTTGGGATACATTTCAGCCTCTTGATCCACTGAAGCCTGATGTAGTCTGTCACTCCTGAAAAGTCCAAACCTCACTTTTCAAAGAAGTTGAAGTCCTCTGTAAGAAATAGTAAGCCTGGCAGAAAGAGGCTTGCTTTTTTCCTCAGTGAGGTTCTGCAGCAATGGAAAGCTTCCCCTGCTTCCCTGTGCTGCGCTGGTCCTGGCCTGGATCATGCCTTTCTAAGCCTGTCCCTAACACAAGAAGTTGTGCTTGTGTGCCTGAGTGGTGAGCTGATCCAGCTGAAAGGCTAACCTTTCTGTGGGATTAGTTTTTGTCTGGGTCAGCCCGCTGGCTGGTTCACTGCAGTGCTACAAGGACTGTTGATGGTACCGGGGAACGGAGCAGAAACACACAACTCTGTGGCTTGTAGGACCTCTTCCTTGTCTCAGTGGAAAGCTCTCCTCCTTGCTGGGATACTTTTCTAGCCTTTTCAGAGACTTGAATTGATTCACAGGACGATATGAAAGCCAAAGTTGACATTAGATTAATGGGGTGGGGGGAAGCAGGACTGCAGCCTTTTTATACGGGGAGCTTGTCCTGCTACCTTGTTTTACCTCATGAACATGCACACTTAGCTGTCTTCTTTCAGATTTTTTTCCAAGGACTGGGCCACAAACTGAACGTAAATCTGTTATGATGAAAGATAAATGGCTTCTTCAAAATGTCATGTTCTTAAAATACATCTATACATGTGTAATTGTATATATGTATGTGTGTGTAATCTAATGCACTTGGATAACACTAAAGCATTGAGTGCTCATTCCCATTTAAGGTCAATTTCCAGGTGAACATGTTAAAATACAATTTGATCTGTTCATGTCAGTTGTCTTAAAAGTGGTTTTATTGGAGAACAAATTCTTTCCTAGCTGAGCCTATAGTTGTTTTTGCTGGGATGTTTGACAATGCAGGCTTCCACATTTAAATTAATGCAGTGAGACTGGTCATGTGCAGAACATAGAGGGAGCCACTCTCTTATCTACCAGCATGAAAGGCTTAGGAGTTGGTGGTAAGGGGGGGGTCAGCCATTAAGGCAATGCCTCTTCTCTCCCAAATTGTGGGGGAGGTGGTATGAAATAGATTAACACCTTTATTCTAGGGAAGAGGGGGAGGGAGGTACTGTAAGAAACTTGGCCAGCCAGAGGAGGAAGCTGATCTGTTGCCTTGAGCCTCTGCCCTTCAGTGGAAGCTTCCCTGTGGGTTGCCATATGGATCTGTGCTGCCGGGAGGTCGATACCCGAGAAGGATGGCACCGCTGTGCTGCAAGGGATCGTTCTGGGGTTGTCACACTGAGTTAGCTCAGGCACCCTTGCGCGTGGCTTTGAAGTGAGGCTTGCAGGTTTGAGAATCTGAAATGAGGCTTTGTAAACAAAACGGAGTCGATTGTGCTTTCCTAAATCTAGGATTTATATCAACAGAGGCTGAATTTCTTTGTACTTCTAGTTATGGTTTTGTGTTGTGTTTTAGTGAGTTCCTTAGTGTAACGTATGAGCAGATGGTTATCGGGGAAGATGGATTTGACATGTGTCACTGTCCAAACTACTGTTTTGCCTAAAACTGTAGGCAAAAAGTCTTTTCTTGCAGTACAAACCAAAGTGATTGTTTGTTGGTTTCTGACATGAGTTAACCCAGCCTCTAGCCCTCCCTCCATCAAAGCTTCCTTTAAAATTCTTTATGTGAGAATTTTTCTTCAAGTGAGGATTTTTTAACGTTTTACACTTTTTAGGCTGAAACCTTTAAATTGGTCCAACTACTGTGATTTGTGCTGTAGTTGCACCAATGTTACTGCAAAGTCACTGCTAAGCCTATTAATCCTAGTATCTTTACTGCAGCTATACTTTGTGTAGGATCTTCCAATTAATTTTTCTACTATAAGAACATTAGGAAGTTTATATCCAGTTCTAGATGCTGGAGAAAGCTGGCTGTTATGTCCTAGTTGTTTTATCCTGCTCTGAAACAGTGATAAGTAATTGGAAAAGTTATGTGAAACAAAACCTCTGTATCTTTTTGTAAACATAAGGAACTGAAAACAAACTATTTATGGATGGAACACCTTCCATTTGGTGAAAGAGGGCTAACTTGAGATTTATGGAAAGGTTTCCTTAAGTTTTTTGTATTCAATGTGCTTTTAAAAGCTAGAGAGGGGTTTGCCAGAGAATATGCATCTCAAAGCTTTTTTCCCCTCTAAGCAGGATTAACTTCCTCTTAAGTTCCTTAGTGTTCAAAGTGTAAATCCTCCATATTGAGGTAGGGAAGTGTGTATTTAAGGTTCTTTAGCCATTACCTGTGGTCCGTTCACCCCTGAAATACTGAAGGATTCCTCTGAAGAAAACAAAGTTTGCTTTCAAGTTTGAATTTTCTCTCCAGAGGTTTGCACCTTCATTGGAAAACTTAGACTAGCAAACTTAAACATTGGAATTAATGCCTGAAAAATTATACCTCCCTCCCATCTTTAGATGGATGGAATTAAAAATGCGAAGGACCTTTTCAAAAATGCTCATGCAAGCTAGTGTTGATGAGTTGCAATACAGTTACCATAAGCAGCCTTTAAGTATCTCGTGGTGTTGCCACAGTGGTGTGTTGTGCCGCAGTTTGTTCAAGTGGGTAATTTTCTGAACTGAATTGATATAATCTAACATCATGGCTCAGCATCTGGATTAACAGTCTCTGCTGTTTCAGAGACCTAAGTTAGCCTCTTTAAATAACTGTGTGCTGTGTGGACATAACTGTGGACATACGGATTTAATTTGGGTATCGGACTGTGGAAACCATGCAGTGAGGCCATCGCACCTTTACAGTAGCTCTGCAGTTCTTGTCTGTAGTCTGTCAGAACACATGCTTTGTAATGGTTTTTCTTTCTCCTGGAGTGTTGTATGCTTCTGATCATAACTTCTTATTTAAAAAGGCAGCACTAGTGAAAACTTGGAGTAGTGATATTTCTAGAACATTACATTTAAATATTCCACAGAAATATTTAAGTTGCAAAGATTAAATTGTAGAAAGCTTTTTGTTAACTTGAGACTCCAGTTCTAATGTCCAACAGAAGACAGGAAATGTGAAAAATGGCTGAAAACTGCCATTCTACAAAATGGCAAATCCTGATTTGGGCCCCTCTGTAGTCAGCCCAGATATCCAGAAGTGCAGCCAAGTTCTGTGATACTACTTTGCTACTTCTGGCGCTTGCAGCCGGTTTCTTCACAGCTTTGTGTTGTAGCATCAGTTGCCATGGCAGAGCCACTGTAGGCTTTTCCCCCAGGTGGTTAAATGTAGCTAAAGGGGAGCTCACAGAGATGCCCACCTAAAGGGGGCTTGCAAAGGACACCTGGGGTCCAATATGACTTTGCTCTTCACCTTTTACTCAAAAATGGCTGGAGCATGTAGGAACTGGCCAGGCATGCCTGGGTCTGCTGTCTTGTCCTAGAAAGGAGTGTTTGGTTTAGCATGTTGTAGGAAGGCACTGGCACCCAGGGTGCCAGTGACACTTTACATAGGGGTGTGTTTATGCAGAGCTAGGTCTAGTGAGATGTAAAATGCTGTATGAATTATAGGAGTAGCTACCTTGAGGTGTTAACAAAGTAGCCTTTTCTGTTTGTACAGAATGTCAAGAGCATAAAAACTGAGACCTGCACGTTTAATAATCCTCATTAAATGCTTTGAAGTCTGAAAGTACAGGTAATACTGCATGCCATTGTCCTCTTCTGCTAAAGTGTGTGTTTTGAATGTTGTTTGTTGCTATTTAGGTAGGCTTATAGAGAAGAGCAAGAAATTCTGAAATGTGCTGGTAGCAATAGCTAGTGATGGATGTCTGCATTGCTTTCCTTCATGAAAACATGCTTGTCTGCCCCACTGGAAGCTCTGTGTGCAAGCTTTCCTTTTGTTGTGGCCCTCTGGAACATATCACCTGCACAAACACTGTTGTTACTTGAATTTTACTCTGAGGAATTGGAAGTACCAGTTTCAACTCTGAAGTTTACAAGACATGTTGCAAAGTTATTTATTTTTTTAACACAAGGCACTGGTGACATCTCTAATAGAATGGGGAGTGGTATTGGCCATCTTTGGGCCCCTGAGAAGTCACAAGTGAATAGTGATTTACTGTTTCGGCCAACATCAGGAAAGCGTAGTTGTTCTCCATCCCAAATTCAGTAACCCAACACAATTCTTTGCTAAACACAGGCCTTGTCTTCCGTTTCCAAGCATGTGAACTGGCTGACCATCTCCTTCACTAGCACTGGAATAATTATGACATACCATGAGGACAGTGCATCATAAAAGCTGCTTTTCTTTAAAAGGATTTGTTGTTAAAAAGATTGTGTGGTGTCTGACCAGAACAAGAAATGCTGCTGCTTAATATGTTTCCTAAAAAGTTGACCTCTCAGAGACAAGTTCTGCACAGGAAATGCCTGCAGAACAGCAGGAGAGAGTTATCATGGCAGAGCTGTGATATCTTACAGGAATCAAAGAGAACAAGGGATTTCCATGTAAAGAAGGCTCCCAAAAGTTGTACTTAAAGCTCTTGGCTTTTGCTTCAGATAGATAACTTGCCTATTGCTGTTCCCCCTGCACCATACCACTGCCTGCTGCTGTGTGTTTGATGCTGGTCAGCCTTCGTAGGCTGTTCTAGCCTGTGTTGGCAGAGTGCAGGATCACGTGAATTTTGCCAAAACTTCACCAATATCCTGGACAATATTAGAGCCTTAGTGTTTTTGGCATTCTTCACTGATCTGAGATGTTCAGACTCAGGCAAGTAAAAATAATCCGAATCATGACATGAGTTGTTGGTAGAGAACATTGTGCTATTGAGTAGTTACTCGCCCTACCATAACTGGTTTCTACAGACAAAAGATCACAGCATCCACAGGGAATTAATACCTCTCCTGCTGTGATGGAGTTCTTGAAAGGTAGACTGTGGTTTTAGCAAAGAACTGTGAGAGAAGTTGAGATTGCTCTTAGCTATAAGGTATGAGGAAAGCATACACACAGATCATGGTCCTAATGGGTCCTGCTGTACAAAAAAGCTCAAACAAGTAAGTAAACCAAGACTTTGTTGCTTTCACAGACATGCTTGCTAGAATTGGAATATGAGTGGATAGCATAGTTTCCCTAACACTTCTCAAGGAGATATCTGTTTCTCTTTGCAAGAGAAGGAGGGTGTTTTGCTGTACTTGACAAGAATCCAGGTCTCTTTTGGAAGAAATACATACCTTTTCCCTGCAGTAGAAGCTGGTTCTGTATTTGAATGGCAAAGTAGAGATGATAGAGGCACAGTATTCTTACATGTGGACTCTTCCAGCTAGGACTGAGACTTACTGGCTTTTATGAAGCCTTAATCTATGGCCAATTGTGACTTCATGTCTGCTTTGCTAATTGTTGTAACGAGATTTTCACTTTCTGTCAACTTGAAGTGTTGAGTCAAATTTGTCTGCCAGAAGCTTTGTGTGAAGGCAGGTCAGGTCTGCCTCCAGTGGGACTCGGATATTTAGGCTTGAGTTTGAAGACGTTCCCTGTTAAAAATGTAGTGAAGGTGACTCATACCTGGGAGTTGCATGAAGGAGGAACAGCTGAAAGGCATGCTCCTCTTACTGAGCCCTGTGCTGCAGAGGGGCTGTCAAGTAGCACTCCTGTTTTCCTCTGCCAGTTTGCAAGAGACTTCTTTGGATTAAAGATCAGAAACATTGCCTTGTCTTATTGTCTCAGGGTTGTCTTCATCTTGTCTCCAGAGACTAATCACCTTGACCGAGTTAGTCTTCCTTTTCCTTTCAGTTCTCTACTCCTACGTGACCTGGAAGAATACATCTAATTCAAACTGTTTGTCTTAAAATAACTACCTGGAATGAAAATGTCCAAGTAACAGTACACTTCTGGTTTTGTGTTTTAGCATTCCCATTGCTGGTATAAACTAGATGCTGTTGAACTTGCCAGACCAGACTTTGAAAATACTAACAACTAATTCCATGAAAGATAACAAAAATCCCCGTCTGACTTTCTAGACAAAGGTGGATCACATTGGGTAGTTCATAGATTGTTGCATCAGGTAGTTCTTAGGTTGGTACATACTTATATACAGAACTAAACTGAGGATGTTTTCCATAAGGCCCTGAATATACAGCAAAGCCTTTAAATTACATTTTTGCCCATTTTATCAAGCCAGCATTTCTGAAGATTGAAGATGTTTTCTGCCAGAGCATTCCCTGGCTACCTAGTCTGAAACAGCTCAAGTTCTGAAATGGACCAGTTCCTCAGACCAGAGCGAGGGAAAGGTTTTGTAAAGTCTATCTAAGATGCTGTATTTAAAAACAAATACCCATGGCTATTTCCATGGCTTTCAGTATGTAATGTGGAAAATGAAGGCGACTTCGAGTTACGTTCTCAGCTGTCAACAACTTGTCAAGCTGCTACAGTCATGTGTAGTGTGGTGGTAGGGGTTTAGATGTCTTGTGTATGTTGCTTAATATTAAAATTCTAGAAATAAAATACTGTGATGTGCCAAGCTTATGAAAAGAGAAAAAAGTAAATGCTTGATGGTACAGTCACAGAATCACAGGATGGTTGAGGTTGCAAGGGACCTCTGGAGGTCTTGTCCAACCCCCCTGCTCAAACAGGGCCACCTAGAGCCAGGTGCCCAGGACCATGTCCAGATGGCTTTTGAATATCTCCAAGGATGGAGACTCCACGACCTCCCTGGGCAACCTGTGCCAGTGCTCAGTCAGCCTCACAGTGAAAAAGTGTTTTCCTGATGTTCAGAGGGAACATCCTGTGTTTCAGTTTGTGCCCATCGCCTTTGGGCCTGTTGCTGGGCACCACTAGAAAGAGCCTGACTCCATCCTCTTTGCACCCTCCCTTCAGGGATTTGTATACATTGGTAAGATCCCCCCTGAGCTTTCTCTTTTCTAGGCTAAGTACCTTCACATACACATTTTGTTCTACAGTTTTGTGACTAATAAACTAGTATGTTTTTAACCTCTTACAAGTTCACAGCCTCATCTGCAAGTTAATGCTGGTTCACTGTATGACAAAGGTGTTGAAAAGATTCAGTTAACTGATGCTATTGAACCGTTTCCATTGGGAACTGTGATCCTTCAGATTTGCCTGCTCTTTATCTTGTTTGGTTTTATGCCCTTTTCTGTAATAATTTTGTGAAACTGGGAGCAGTTTGGGAAGTATTTTTCAAGGAAACAATTTTTTCTTTGAGGGAAGAAAAGAGACATGTTCCTTCCAGATGTATTCTGCGTATTTGCAGAGTAGCACTACAGAATGTTTTTAAAATACTAGTATTACAAGGTTACATTAGAAAGAATTTGGTCTCTGTCCAAGGTGTGAATAACTATATGAATGCTTTTTAATGATAACCATCTAATCTTTGTCTTTTCTTTTAAAATTTATTAACTTCACATTCTGTTGGGGTATTTCTGTGCAGCTCAGATGCATAGATAAAACAGTCTGTTCCCTACAGTGTCATTTCTTCCTAGAAGCAGAACCATCACACAAAAACAGTCTGAACTGTTTTGAGGGACAAGACAAACTGGGTTCTTTAGATGTAGGAAAACATGAGTGTGAATTTCTGTGCGAGTCTCTTGTTTGAGTTCATACTAGCTGCTTGCTGGAATTGCACAGGGAATTTAGTCCTGTGGTGTTGATGCATGATACAATGAAGGTGTAAAGTCCACGTAACAGATGTATTTAAAAAATTATGTCAGTTTTCAGGCTCTGATGTATGAAATGGGCAAAGGCCTGGTAAAAAACCCAAGAGTTGTCACTTTATGCCTTCACCTGAAGGTGTAGTGAAATGTAAGCAGCAGTCCTCTGATGCATTTCTAATTGGTTTGATTGAGCCCTAAGTGTGTTGTCTTTTTTCTCCCTAGCTGAGTATTGAACAGGCCCAGGCTGTGGCAGAGCAAGTTGAGATGAAAGCGAAGGTGGTACAGTCTGAAGTCAAAGCAGTGACTACTAGACATAAGAAGGCCTTGGAAGAGCGGGAGTGTGAGCTGCTCTGGAAGGTATGCACCTTACATTTATGGTTTGAACAGCTGACAAGTGCCTTTTTAAACCGAAAACATGCTTTTTAACTAGTACATGGCCAGATTCTGATATCCTCCCAAGGAACACTGAATTGAAACACTACAGTTTACTGTCAGCTCATTTTTTCTGTAGGTAGCAGGATGCTGGATTCTGGCCCTGGTTGGTTTTGTGCTGAAGGTATATCTTAATCTGAGAAACTGGTTGGGTTTTTGTAGAGACTACTGTATCCTCAGGCAAGCTCAGCCCCACAAGTAGGGTGGGCACTCCCCCTGCTGGCTTAGCAACTATGCCTCACATCTTGGTACTGACCGCAGAAGAGATCGCCTTTAAACACCTTGTTTAAAGAATGTTGTTAAAACCTCTTTAATACATTGCTGTAGAACTAGGTATGTAGTATACAGGTTTTCTTACATGATCCACTTCTCATAAACAAAGGAAAGGAGCAAAGCTGTGTATGCTGTGTCCTTTTTAGAAAGACAAGTAGAAATTCTGCAAGACTAACTTTCATTGTCCCCACACCTAAAAACTTACTTTGCTCTCAATCAAGGTAGTGTCCCTCTGATTTTTTTTTTTTGTTCGCTAGTAGAAGAAAAGAATATTCTCCAGCAAGAGTATCTGCACAATCCCAAACTCCTGCACTCATTTCAGCCACGATGCATATGTGGTATTTTGAGAGGAGGAAAGGAAGTAACAGCAAAGTTTCTTATTCTGGAAAGGTAACTTAGTGGTCGTGGCTCTTCCCTGCTTGTTTAGCACAGATCAGTTTGGATTGGCCCTTTGGGCCCCACTTGTAGAACTGAACAGAAACCCACTCTCTGCTGTTGGATTAGGTCTTTCAGATCAGCGAGTTAAACTGACTTGTCCTATGACCGCATGATTGCTAGTACTGGCATAGAGGAGCAAAAATGTGTGGTCAAGATGGGAAAAGTTTAGGAGTAAATTGAGAACGCTCCTATAATATGCAGTCGCACCAGATAAAGTGTGCCAGGAAACCAGGTGCTGTGTGGCTGCTGCCTATACTAGCAGAGCCAGGCAGGATGGCACGTACATGTGGTTGGTGAGGCACATGCTGCCAAGAAGCAGTGCCATCCTGCTAAAGTACTTCTCCCCTGCCTCTTCTCCATCAACATTGATTGGAACAGTAATTTTCTGGTTTAATATCTGTCGCCAGCAAAATGACCACTCTGGTAAGAGTTTATTGTATGGAACTACCCTAGCTACAGTGAGACTAATCCCCTAAAAGAGAAGTTTGTTTTTCTGTAGTTCTTCTATAAGTGTCCATGGCAAGATTAAAAATGCACTTTATATAGTTACTGTACTTCTTCTAATGCTGCTTTTTCTGAGGTATTTGGCTTGAGGGAGATGAGTTCACTTTCCACTGTTAGCCTTCCCCAAGAAGCTTGGCAGCTTTCTCTTTTGAGGTATTCCTAGTACAGGAGAAGTAAGAGTTGCCCCTAAGCTATTTGTATCCCAAGAGGCTGCATAAATGCACATTATTAGAATGTCTGCACTGAGAGAGCAAGTTCTCTTCAGGTTATAAAACATTATTTTGAGAAGGAAACTTGGTGGTGGTAAATCATTCTAGCAAGAAAACCTGAGTGTATTAAGCCTTCGTGTGAAGCGTGTTAGTGAATAATTTGGGGTACCAAAGCTGAGGCCAAGGATTAAGCTGAGACCTAAGATTAGTAATCTCTTTTGGAAATCTATTGGAGGAAGCATCTCTGACTTTAAAAAAAAAAAAAAAAAAAAAAAAAAAAGTCTGGTAAAACCTGCATGCCTTAACTTTAAATGAAATCGCATGTTCGTACATCTGTTATCCAGTCAGTGTATAACCAAGGAGTCTTCAGACAGTGAGTTGTCCCTCATTAAAATACATTGCTGGTATTGTTCTGCAGCCAAGCAGGTATTCAGACATAAGGAAATGTATTTTTGCAACAATAAAGCAATTACATGTTTCGTTAGTTTTACAAGGCAGGTGTCTTTGCCAGATGGTCTAAAGTGATTTTTCACAAGTAAAGATAAACATAGGCTTATATAAAATAGTTACAAACAAACCATTTTTGCTTGAGCTTCAGTCCCCCCAGCAGGGACTAGCAGCAACCTTCTGTGTCATTTGAAGTGACATTATAGAGCATCCTGTTGTAAAGCACTAGTTTGGCATGACTGCTAGTGTTTGCAGGAAAATATTAAAATAATTGGACCCTAAAAATCCCTGGAGATAGATGTCTGCTATTATCCAGTCACATGAAAACAGTTCTGGCAGGCAGGGGAATGACAAGAGCCCATGCGCATTAGCTGATGCTGACTCCTAGCCTCAGCTTTGTGTGATAACAGCCTACCTTCTGAAATTGGTCTCAATTCTGGTTAGAGAAGCCTCAGCCTCTGCTCTTTCTTGAGAGCCTGCAGTAACCTCTGTCCTCCCTGGAGTCTAAGTAAGACGTACCTTTGGATGGTCTGTCAAGTACCTTGCAGCTAGAAAATAGAATAGTTGTTGAGGAAGCAAATCATTATTAGTGAGCAAGTGACTCTTCCTTTCAAATGACATTCTGATGCAGCAGATCTGCAGAGTAAGAATGTATGATTTTAGCTGGAGGATGGGAGAGAATAATAATCCTGAATTTGGATAAATAATTACTTTTCCTCATTTCTGCTTCTCTACATCATGGCTTTTAGAGGCTTGTTCTGCAGTTCTTTGTCAACATGCTGCAACGATGGCACAACCGATTTTTATGTAGAAGAGTGACATTAGGAAATGTTTCTGTGCTACGAGTTGTCTTTCCTGATGTAAGTGTGCTTTTCTCTCCCCTCTGTCCCCCCCCCAAGGTGGAAAAGATTCGTCAAGTCAAGGCTAAGTCACTCTACTTGCAAGTTGAAAAGTTACGTCAGAACCTAAATAAGCTGGACAACACTATTAGTGCTGTTCAGCAGGTCCTGGAGGAGGGTCGTACCATGGATATTCTTCTGGCTCGGGATCGCATGCTGGCTCAGGTGCAGGAGCTGAAGAATGTGAGAGGCCTTCTCCAGCCACAGGAAGATGACAGGATCATGTTCACTCCCCCTGACCAGGCATTGTATATGGCCATTAAATCAATGGGCTTTGTCAGCAGTGGGGCTTTTGCTCCTCTGACCAAAGCCACTGGGGAAGGCCTCAAGCGTGCACTGCAGGGCAAAGTGGCCTCTTTCACAGTGATAGGCTATGACCATGATGGTGAGCCTCGCCTTTCAGGAGGTGACATGATCTCTGCCGTGGTGATGGGCCCAGATGGAAACCTTTTCGGGGCAGATGTCAGTGATCAGCAGAATGGGACCTACCTGGTCAGCTACCGTCCACAGCTAGAGGGAGAGCACCTGGTATCCGTGATGATGTGCAACCAACACATAGAGAACAGCCCCTTCAAAGTTGTGGTGAAATCTGGGCGCAGCTACATAGGCATTGGGCTGCCGGGGCTCTCCTTTGGCAGTGAGGGAGACAGCGATGGCAAACTCTGCCGCCCCTGGGGGGTTAGTGTAGACAAAGAAGGCTACATCATTGTTGCTGACCGCAGTAATAACCGCATCCAGGTGTTCAAACCGTGCGGGACCTTCCATCACAAGTTTGGCACGCTGGGCTCCCGGCCGGGCCAGTTCGATCGCCCTGCTGGCGTGGCCTGTGACATCTCGCGTAGGATCGTTGTGGCTGACAAGGACAATCATCGCATCCAGATCTTCACGTTTGAGGGGCAGTTCATTCTGAAGTTTGGAGAGAAAGGAACAAAGAACGGGCAATTCAATTACCCATGGGATGTGGCCGTCAACGCAGAGGGCAAGATCCTGGTCTCTGACACAAGGAACCATCGCGTTCAGCTGTTTGGGCCCGATGGTGTGTTTCTTAACAAGTATGGCTTTGAAGGGGCACTCTGGAAGCACTTTGATTCCCCCAGAGGTGTGACTTTCAATCATGAGGGCCACTTGGTAGTGACAGACTTCAACAACCATCGCCTTCTGGTCATCCATCCAGATTGCCAGTCAGCACGCTTTCTGGGCTCGGAAGGCACCGGGAACGGCCAGTTCCTGCGCCCGCAGGGAGTGGCGGTGGATCAAGAGGGGCGCATCATCGTGGCCGATTCCAGGAACCACCGGGTGCAGATATTCGAGTCAAATGGTAGCTTTTTATGCAAGTTTGGCACTCAGGGAAGCGGCTTTGGTCAGATGGACCGTCCTTCAGGTATAGCTGTCACCCCTGATGGCATGATTGTTGTGGTCGACTTTGGAAACAATCGAATTCTCGTCTTCTAATCTGTGTTTGAATTAGGAAGAAACTGTCTCAGGGAAATTCTTCTAAGAGAAAATGAAAAAATACAACGTTAATTCAAACCTACCTCATCTTTAATTTTTTTACAGATGAATGTACTTATCTTTTCTGCAGGGAGTGAGCCTGTAAAGTTAAATTCTATCTACCTCATTGTCCTCCCTTCCCTCCTCGGTTTCTCGCCCTCTTCCCATCCCCACACACTCACAGTTCAGAACATTTTACCTCTGCCCCCGGATGGGGTTTCATGCACAAACAGGTGTTGCTGTGCACATTAGGTGGTTTGTGTGGTGAGTTCTGTAGACTAAGCCAAAAAAGGCTCTATGTAACTTTTTTAATGGAGAAAATGGTAGTAGGTGTTTGTAGAGAATTTGTGTTCTTGACCATACTGCAGTTCTGTGGGTGGGGACATGGGAGGGGGGACTTTTTGTTTTTTTGAATTGCTGCTGCAGCAGAGAACTTTTTCCTGTTCTCCTTTTTATACCTCAGTGTGTTTGATTTACTGGTGAGCACAGTGTCTTGTTCCCAGACGACTTTGAACGTTTTGTGAAAGTGAGTGGGATTCACTTGCCGGGAAGAGCAAGTTTGCATCTTTTTGGCATTTCTGTGTATTTTTTTCTGAAACACAGTAATCCAACAGCACAAAGTGAAGCTGATGAAAATGCACAAAAATTCTTTAAGTTTAAACCAAATTGTTCATTTTAGTGGCTTAGTGTGGTCGTTCTGAAGTTTAGATAAAAAGCAAGGCTTCCTTTAATGTATCCTGTTGTTGAGTATTTCTTTTTACCCTTTTCACCTGAAAGCTAAATTAGTTTTTAAGAAGTTACTGTTTCTTTTATCAATGCATGTAATCTGGACAACAGAAGAGGTTACAAGGAGCATTGAAACAGGGAAAATCAAACCCTTTTGATTTACTTTCTTGTGAAATGACTAGCTTTTTTTGCCCCTTCCCATAGAGAGACTTTAAGGGAATAACGTTTGATGGATTTCTTAGAACAGAAGTGGTACCAGTAAGAAATAAGCACAGCTTTGGAGATTCAGGGTGTGTTTTGGAGAAGTCAACAGTTTTTTTGTGTTTAAAGAGGATTGCAATAACTCTCTCGGTGACAAAAATATATTTTTTTTTTCATCTTCTGGCTTCCCCAAAGAGCTGGACTGAAAAATTCAGGAAGGTCTAATGTAGTTTTTAGGGCGGGGTAGGCCTGTAGCTCCATGTATCTCTTGCTACAGATCCAAGTGAAAAGTTACCAGTACCAGCATAAGGCAAACTACATCAAGATGAAACTTTGCTGCTTTTTTCCAGGGCAGTACCAAAGAATTCTGTGTAAAATAGATGTATATGATCCTTAAAAGCTTGGAGGCAGGGGGAAGTTAGCCCTTTCAGGTATATAAAAACAGCTTTTCTGAGAAGCAGAAACTTTTGGGGGAGAATAGAGATCTCTTTAGCAAAATGTGACTTTGAGTCCCTGGAAGTATTTGGTTTTATTCTTCAATTTCTTGCATTCCAGTTTAGCTATTAATGCAGATATGGTCTCTACAGAGCTGTTGCTTCACCCTCTGCATAAGGCCTTTGGTGGCAAACAGGAATGGCTGAAGTAGGGAACAGAGGGCTTTTCTGTGTCTCTGCAATGGAAAAATGCATGTATCAGTACTCTTAGGCTTGGAAATGGGATTTACCTTACTGTTTGCAAGAGAAGTCTCTGAAACATAAACATGGTCATTATCAAAAAGTCTGAAGAGCCTTAACCATCCTCCAAGGAAAGGGTTCATCTCTCTGCTAGCCACCATGCACAAAAGTGACCTGAGATTGAAAGGCTCTTTACAAGTTTGTGAGAAATCACAAGGTGCACTTTCCTTCTTGCTGCTTTTCCCCTCCAAGGAGTGTTAACTTTCTGGGTTTTGTAGAAATCCTGATGACGTGTGCAGACAGATAGCTGCCACTTTAGAGGAGGCTTAAACTAAAGGACCAGAAAGAGACAGACAGATTCATGAGCTAGCAAAACCTCTTTGAAAGAAGGGTGAGGAAAAACACCTAAAGTAAATAGGATAAAATAACTGTGCTGCCTTTCAGCCAAAGCCTCAAGGAAGCAAACTCTTCAAAGCAGTGTGTTTCAGTTAGGCTTCATCTTAGGATAGCATGGTTTAAAAATAGTCTTTAAAGGATAATCTTTTATACAGATGTCTGTCATTAAATTTCTGTGGCCACTCAAAATATGCGTATGAGAGAAAACTAGTTTACCTTCAACTTTTTCAAGTTCCGCTTGTGTACATGCCTCCCTTCTTGGAGGTGGCCTACAGTTGTGACAGATGTCCATGTTTGTCTTGTATTATTCAGTCCAAGAATTATTTGCAACTTGGGCTGTGAAAACTAATAGCCTGCAAGATCTAGATACCAAAGAAAACTGGTTTAAAAAGCTTTAATGTTTAGTTTGCAGTGTCCTTGCATTTATCCTATCATGTCTTAATAAAAATGCCAGGTCTCTTAATAACTTGACCAGAGTGGCTGACAGTGTTGGAGTATGCTAGAAACGCTCTTGTGCTTTAATGCTTGTTGGGTTCCCCCCTTCTCTGGGACTGGAAGGGAGTTGTTTTTCAGGCGTTAAAAAAAAAAAAAAGTTAAGTGTGCATTCAGGATTGTGTTGAACTGCAGAAACCTTTTTGCCCCTCTCCAGCCTGCACCGCGTGGAAGGTGACAGACGCTGAAGTTGCCCTTTGCTATTTTGTATGGAGCCATTGCACAAACCCCCAGTCCAGCTCTGTCAGGAAGAGGAATGACTTTAACTCTTTCTAAATTGCTGTCTATTTAATTCAGTGGGCTTTGCTTACAAACCAAACCTCAAGTGTTTGACCTCATGTGTTGGGGAGCTTTTTCGTTTTAAAAACACTACTATTTAGCTACCCAAAATAATTCCTTATCTTTGTCATAGATAGTGCTAAGCACGCTTGGTCTCATTGAAAAGTGGTAGTGTAGCTTATAAAATGGAGTGTTTTATATGCAATGAAAATAAGTAGCGATAATATACAATGCCAACATCAGATGCCCCATAGGGGCTTTTAAAAGTAATACTTAAACGAGATTCAAACCTTGCTCTGTTTTTTCCATGCATGTTCTCAGGCTATGCATGTTCTCAGGTTTATGCCCCAGTATCATAATATACATAGTGCAGAGAGAAAAAGCAAGGCTTTGAAGCTGGATTGCAAACTGAACGAGCATTCAGAGTAATCTTCTGAACTAGTGGAAATGGCCTGGAGAAGGGTGAGGTGAGCTTGTGCCGCTTTCTCTTAGCGCTGACATTGGGGGACGACAGATGTGGGTGACAGACCTGTCTACTAGAACTCCCAAAGGAATTTCACTATGCCAGGTTAAACCAGTGGCTCTCGGTAAACTTTTTGCTTGACAAAATGTTATCAGCAGTCAGTATGGCTGTTTTGGGTTCAGCCTACGAAGCAATTTTGTCCTTTCTCAGAACTATTTAAGCAGGAACTTCAGTAGCAAACTGAAGCAGACTCAGTACTTGATAATGCAGGTCCTTCAGATAATTCACTCCTTTTTATTTAGTACCTTTTAAATATAACTTATTTAAGGAAGCCCATAAACCTTAAACTTGTAGAAGAAAGCAAGGGAAGGATGACAATGCCTGAAAACTAATGTATATTGGGGCCAGATGTAACCAAGTTGGGAGAAAGAAGAACAAGGCACTTGGATGTGGTATTCCCTTGGAATTGCAGGAAGATGGGCCCAGTCTGTTATGTTGGCAGTTAAACCAAAATTAATTTCTGAAGAGAGCAGGTTTATAGGCTTATCTTGCCATAACTTTGGTGATAAGATTTCTTTGTTCAGTTCTGGTTTAAAAAAAAAATATTGTGCCAAAGTGTTTTGTTGGTTTTTTTTTACAGGAGTGTAAGCCAAATGGTGCCAAAAGGTAATAGGGTATTTAAAGATAGAGATATTTAGACAAACAGTTTGGAGCTGTATAAAAAATGAACACTGGTACTTGCGTTAGACAAATATTGTACCTTTGGTCTTTGAGTCCTTGAGAGTTTGAAACCCAGTTTGCTGTGGTACAAAATGCACAACTAGAGATGCCACTATCTTTTTATTGAAGTTCTACCTCACTTTGCAGAAGTAAATCATCTACCTCAATTTAGCATCAGACATGTTTGAGAAATAATTGAGAATCTGCCTGGGGGAAGGATTCATCCTGCCTGTTGGACAAGCATTTTAACTGAAACAGAGATACTAAGTGTGTACAATGTGGTGACTTCTTGCTTTTGTTTGCTTTTGGTTTTGCTGCCTGCCCATGGAAATATTAAGCTGCCCTTGCTAGAGAATCTGTAAATAAAACCAAATGTTCAGGCAAGCTGGACTGAGATACCTGAAACACTTTTGAGTTTGTTCTGTTTTCGCTACGAAGTATGGAAATGTAAACTTTTTTCAGTATTATGACACTACTAGCTGACATGACATACTTCATGTTCATTTGCAGTGTTCTTATGTCCATAAGACCTTTAGGTCTTCTCTCTGCAAGAGAGAAACTCTTATGCATGCCTACAAATATGTCCTGTTTGGAAAGACTAATGTTACGATTGCTGTAAACACAATGCTATACCAAATGCTTGAAGGGAATAAGATCCTGATTTTTTTTGACTTGGTGATTGTATTAGTAGCTTTCTTGACTCAATGGGATTTTTTCCACCATGACAAAGCAACCAAGTTCCTATTCCTGGAGGGCAGTTTAGGTTCAGACATTCTCAGGAGAGGCAGTTTAAAACCAGTATGTTGGGGTTTTATGCAACTTTAATAGTGACATGCAACATGCCCCTTGTTTTACCTGTGGAGTAAAGTTGCAGAAGCACATTTTCAGATTACTATATTGAAAAAATCTTTTTTCCTCCCCTGCTCATATTAAGGGGTGACAGACGTGGGTACAGGAGACCCCTAATAATGATAGGCTGTGTTGGGTTTGGTAAATGTTATGGTGGAAAATGTACATTGATGTCTCTAAGTGATCTTACGGGTTAACGAGCCAGACTGGCATCTTTTTCCATCATTGTTTAACCAATAATGGTTCTAAAAATGCTTTGTGTACCTGCATGGTCTTAGACCTTCTATTAATGATTGTATCAACTTACAAACTCAGGTAGATAACTTTTTAAGCTCTTTTCGTAGAGCCTTACTGACTGAATGTTAAGTGTCTGTGTAGTGATGTAGTTAAGTAACTTCCTTTTGAACTACCAGACTAGTTTAAAAAGAAAAAAAAAGTCCTTTTATAGGTTTGTAGAGTACTTTTCAGACAATGTAGTAGTTTTTCCTTCAGAGGGAGAGATGTCTGTTTCTGGGTTTTGTTTTAAGTTTCTTTTCTAAAATGACTAAAAAGTTTTTAGCTAGTTTGTAAGGTGTGCTTAGTCACCTGAGTTGGTGGGGGTTTCTTACTGTATGTGACTCTTGTTTGTACTGTGCATTACCTGTCATGCGCTGCTTGGTTCGTGCACAATTCATTGGAGTAGTGAGGGTGTTGAACACACGCCTGCAATTTAAGTCAAGTAGAAATTGGAAGCCTTGAACAAAATGGAGGTCATCCATGTGAAACCAATGTCACGAACGTGCATTTTTCTCCCCTCATTTAATTGACTGTAGATGTATGGCCCCATTTTTATAAAACTTCATTACCAGTGTATAAGTAGTGTTGCCTCGGTGCAGGTTTGCATGGGGATCCAGAATGACTTTTGTCAGTCCTTGGATGTTGGGCATCTTGCATTGATTTGGTTTTGTAGTTTCCTCTTCTGCTGCAGTTGTTTATTTTCTACTTTAGTGATTAATCATGCTGCTCTCCTAATAATAATAAAAATGTCTCAGCAGGACAGACAGTGCTCTGCTTTTAATGAGCTGCTCAGAGCTTTTTATATCTAATTGATAATGACACAGGCTGTGACAAGAACTTAATGCTCCAAATAGGGCATCACATTTCTACTTGGACAAAAAGTGACATTTCTAGATGTCCGATGTTGAGTACCACAGAGAAGAAAGCATGACAGGTTATGTGCAAACTTTTACGTAGAATAAGTGAGCAAAATGTTAGAACCCTTGTGTTAATGGAGGCTTCTGAATGTATCTTTGTGGTCCATAGGGAAGGCTGAAGGATGTAGCAAGGAGACGATGTATCAGCTACTGGCAGCCTTAAAACAAAGTCAGTGTCTCTCTGGACTTTAAAATGTTCCTATGCAGTTTATTTTATTTTTGTTTAATCAAATAAATGTGAGGAGTTTTTTTTCATGGCAAATCTGTGTATGTGTGTTTCTGTATTACCCAGCCAAAGCCTTCTCTTCTGTCAGAATGCAAAAAAGAAAAAGCTCTTGCCTGAACATGAACCTGGCTGCCTCCAGGTGTGATGACTACTGAAAACTTTAACCAGAGGCACCTGCTTTAAAAGGAGAGAGGAGAAATGTTGGGGTGCTATGGAGAGAAGTGTGGTTTAAAAAAAAAAAATTGATGTAGTGTCAAACTCTTAGTTGTCTAGTCTATTAAAAAAACAGCCTCACTGTCATGATTGGAGGAGATGGCTTTCATACTGAACTTGCCACCTGTACTCCATGCAGTTTTTCCACTATTTTGCCAGAAAGTTCCTGGTTTAACCTTGTTAGGTCCATTTCTGGGTTTCCATTTCTTCACCTTTGCAACTGTGAAAGTAATGCTTTTTCTGAGTAGTAGTGTAAAGCAAAGCCACCAGAACATTTAATAGTGTATCTGGCATCTTGCAGAGCAGACTGCCAACATGAGTTGGGTGAGCAGAAAAGGTGCTCTTTTTCCTTACTACTTTGGAAAAGGTTTGAAAAGAAATGGTGAGCATAGGAAGATGCTCTTCAAGTAAGGTTTGAGAATTAAGGTGGCTGACTGAATTCCCAGCATGGGTAGCAGTGGAGGTAGATTCCAGTCTCTGAAAGTACTGACTGCACTAGCTCTTCAAAGCTGGGATGCTTTCTGGCCCCAGCTGTGCACAACCGTAGGACTGCTCAGCACCATGCTGCACTCTATCCATCAAAATCCTTGACCAGACAATCGGTTCTTTCTTCCTGCTGGAGCAGCTGAAAATATGTCAGCAGTACAGCAATCACTTCAAGTTGAAAGGAGGGAGGGAGAAGACCCTGTGAAGGAGGGGGAAAAGGCTGCTCAGGTGAGTTTCAAGACTACCACCTTGGCCAGCTTTGTGTGGTACTCTGTCTGTATTCCCTTGGCTTCTCTGTGTTCTCTCCCTGAAGACAAACAGAACCTGGAAGCTCATTGAGCACCACGAGATGGCTCTGGACACTGCTGAACAAGCACCATGGCCATGGTCACTGTTGTCCACTTTTCTTGCCAAAACCTTTAGCTCTGAGCCCATGCCAGCATATGGGCAAGGAGGCTTGGGGGGAAAGGGAGTGCGACCCCTTTCTCCTGCTGTGGGGATATGAGCCAGTGCATGACTGCAGGGGTGAGATCCTGGAGGCGAGGGGAGGAGACACAGACAGGCAGCCTTTCCTTCAGGAAGTGGCCCAAACCAAAATAATAACCATTATTAACTTTACTAACCTAACACACAGCCCAGCCTGTGCTGTTCCTGCTCTCTTCAAGTACCGGTGCTACAGATGGGGGAAAAAAATCCCAGAGCTGCTCTGGTCAATGCAGCCGCCTTAGGGCAGAAGAGCAGTCATTGTTAGGGGAGAGCTGGGGCTGAATGCTTCTGCTCACATGCAAATGCAGCTGTGATAAGATGCGCGGTATCTGGGGAACAACTGCATCCTTCATCGAGCCTCGAGGGGAGCGTTGGGTGCCTCCGGGTGGAGCTGGGCACTGCTGAAGCAAGGCATTAGGATCTTTTGCATGTGAATGCCCTGCATTCCTGGGGCGGTGGGGAAGGGCAGAGAAGAATCTTTTCTATTCAGGGCCCGGGACCACACAGTGAGCATCTTTAACCTTTTTGTATTTAATCAGTCAATCTACTTTGACTTGAGGGATGTATCAGCTCCCTTTCTCCCTTCTTTCAGAAACGTGATCTCTACACAGTTTTTCCTGATTTTTTTTTTTTTTTTCATTCCTAATACTTCTAAACTGCTTGCCTCTACCTGAGGACAGAGTGGGTGCCACCTCCTACAGCAATAGAAAAATTATTGAAAAGTCAGCTACTTGGTCATTACTCTGAAAGCCTTGAAAAGTAGCAAAGCCAGTTACCTAACAGAAGCAGGATAGCAGCAGGTTTCAAGCTTTCTGATGTACTGCTTCATGATGAAGGGACACACACTTGTAGTCATTCTACAATTTGCACATTGTTTAATAAACTTACTATTCTTTTTCTGTCAGTTGTGGCTTGTTTGTTCAAGATCTTCCTATACACATCTGCATGACCTAATGCTCAAGTTACTGAGAGCAGAACTTGCAGGCCCTGCATCCCAGGTGGCTACTTGGCTAAGTGACCTTCCTGGTGGTGGCTGGAGGCAAAGTACAATGCCAGCACCACAGGGAGATAAGGTGTTATCCCAGCTCTACCCTGGAGATTATCTGGGCAAAGTCTCAGAATAGCTGAAATAGCACAAAATAGCCAGGGAGGGGAAGTGAGGAGAGATGCTATGCTCCATGCTGGGCTCTGATTATCTTATGCCTGGATTAAGTTCCAAGGCAGGACAGCCAACACAAACAACCCCCATCCAGCTAAAGCTAGAGTCTTCCCCAGCACTGGTCCCTTCAGAGCACCCACAACCATTGTCCTACACCACCACCCCCCACCCCGCTGCACTGACAAAGGTTTATGAGCTGTACCAGGTTTTGTCCTGGCTGATCAGTCAGCTCTTACACCTCTCCCCTTTCGGCAACCTGCCTTGTGTTTGGCTCTTGCCCACCTGTTGAGCCCATGAGGCAGCAGCAGGCAGAGCCCCTCTAGCTTATAGTAGAGAAGCCCTGCAGCCTGCAAGGATCAGAGGGAGCAACTTACCAACCAGCTCCATCCCACCCACCCACCAGTGCAGCATATTACAAGACAACACATGCACCCTGGCCACAAGACTCAGCACCAGCTCACTCTCCCTCACTCAGACTCTGCCATCTTGACCACACAAAGGGGCACAGACTGGCTTTTTGCAAGGGTGGCTTGTACTAGTTACATACAAACTAATGAAATTAAGTCACTACTGCTTGGTAGTGTACTGCATTGCAACGTTAAGGGCATTAGTGTGTCCTTACACCGCAACTTCTTCAATCCTGTGACCTGCGAACCCTTTCAGGCCAGCTGCTCATTTTAAGGAGGATACAAACATTATTTGAAAGACACTGTTAACACTGGGCACAAGGGTCTTGCACTGTTAATGCTGCAGCTGTGCTATTTGCACTTAATAAGGTAACCACAGGAAACTTGGAGAGGGGGGAGGCAGAAGGGGCACAAGCCTCTTCCACCCTTGGCTATGATGTGCAGAAAAAAAGCTCCTTTCCTTGCCCCTAAGGCCATTGACCTGCATATGCCCACACACACACACACCCCCCCCACCCCAACACTCCCACCCCACACCTGTCCCCATGCCTGAAGAGGCAGCTCCAACTACAGCAAGCACCAGACTCCCAGTGGACTGTAGCTACATCAACATAGCAAAGTAGGGCAAAAGCCTCTTCTTTGAGGAATACAAAACCATAGCTCATATGTTTCAAAAGACAGCAGCCAACACAACAGCTCAACTGCTATTTCAGCAGGACTTTAGCTCAGGTAAATGATATTCCCCTTCCAGTCACTTCCTTCCCATATATTCTCTTCAAAAAGAGCAGAATTACACACTTGGTTAACAACTTCTTTTCCGTAAGTAAACTGCCACTCACATTCAAAACAGATACCAACCTCTCTTCCTTATGAAATAACCTTCAAAAACACCTCCAAGCATGCCTTTTTGTTTATGTGTTTTATTAAAAATTTACATAAATGAACACACTCCAGCAATTGGGGTATGCAGGTGTCCTAGGTTAAAAAAAATATACAAAATCCCAAGCCCTCATGGGCAGGGCAGCAGCACATTGAAGCACGACCTCACTTCCTTTGAACAGTCGTGAAAGCTGGCATCTGAATGGGCTGGATTGAGTGGACTGGCTGAAACACAGGCTTCTTCCGCATGTCGGAGAGTGTTTTCACAGAAGGCAGAAGCTGGTTCCTCTTGATGATCTGCAGTGCCAGCTGCGTGTTACCTACAAGACAACTTTCGATTAAGAAAAAAAGTACCTATGTATGACTTATGAATCACTGTTCTCAGAACAGAGCTGACAAGCCAGCCCTGGGCCCAGGCCACATCATACACTAGCGGTCTTCCTATTCAGCAAAATGCTGACATGGACAAGAAAAGTATTAGAGAAAAGTAAATTTGAAACAGCAGTATTGCTTGATTCAACCTGTTCTTAGCTGAAGACATCAAGCTTTAACCTCAGAGCTTGAAGATGCCAGAGCACCTGAAGGGCACCTCTTCTCTCTCCCATCTGCATAGTGAGTCTCTAGATCTCACAGAAAACGCCCTCACAATGTGACACTACAGACAGTAATGCAAATGTCAAGGATGTATATAAAACATGTTTTTAAAACAAGAAATCTGATTTTCAACTGTATGCATGGCCCATCAAATAAATACCACTGTAATTGGAAAAATGTTAAAAATGAAACCTATAAAATTGTAGGAGAAAACCTGCTAAGTTCTGAAAAGAACATTTCTCCCTCTTATCAAATACTTTTCTTTCACTAAAGTTTTAGTTTCAGAAGAGATGCACCGTTTTGTTGTCATTTATAGAACAAAAAACATCTTCAGCTCCTTTTGGTTATATACTTAGAAGGGTATGGCGAGACATGTAAATCCCACTTTCTACTCTTTTCCGCTCTGTATTTCTTTGCTGCAGAAAGGTTTCCAAAATTCCAACTTGGAAACATCTTTATAAGAAAAGCTTTGCAGAAGCCTCAATTCTGAATACAAATGCTCAGGTCTTCTGCCTGCCTGCAAGGCAAGACAATTGAAGGGGAACAAGCACACTGAACATTTCACAACACTAGGATATTAAGCCCCAAGGGGCACAGGTCCGCAACCACGACAGCTTCAGTGGCGCAGCTGCACCAGTCTGCTCACACTGCAGAATTCAAGTGCAATCTTTCCAGTTTCCCATTACATAGTTTTTTTCCCTGTGCAAACACAGTGAACCTTCAAAAGGAAGGATTTTGGAAGAGAGAGTTATCAGTATTACAAGCTTTGTTGCAGTACTTGCTACATAGGCCTTGACATGGCTTCTTTGGGAAACTTGGATTGCAGTTGTCTTAATGAAAAGCCTTTTGAGTCCTCTTTATAGTATAAACCTCATCAAGGGTTTTATGGAGCCTATCCAAGACTGCTGATTTCTGCACAAAGTATAGAAGATTTCAGCTCAGAAGATGAATGTTTAGGAAGTCTAGCATGTGTAAGAACAGGATGGCAATAAACTAGTGTCCTGGTTTCGGCTAGGACAGAGTTAATTTTCTTCCTAGTAGCTGGTATAGTGCTGTATTTTCGATTTAGTAGGAAAATAATGTTGATAACACACTGATGTTTTCAGTTGTTGCTAAGTAGTGTTTATACTAAGTCAAGGACTTTTCAGCTTCTCGTGCCCAGCCAGCAAGAAGGCTGGAGGGGCACAAGAAGCTGGGAGGGGACACCATCAGGACAGCTGACCCAAACTGGCCGAAGAGCTATTCCATACCATATGACATCATGCCCAGTATATAAACTGGGGGAGCTGGCTGGGAGGGGGGATCGCGGCTTGGGAACTAACTGGGCATCGGTCAACGAGTGGTGAGCAATTGCATTGTGCACCACTTGCTTTGTATAGTTTAATTCTTTTAGTATTGCTATTGTCATATTATTATTATAATCATTATCATTGTTTTTCATTCCTTTCTGTCCTATTAAACTGTCTTTATCTCAACTCACGAGGGTTTTTTTTTTTCCTGATTCTCTCCCCCATCCCAGGGGTGGGGGGGCAGTGAGCGAGCGGCTGCGTGGTGCTTAGCTGCCGGCTGGGGTTAAACCACAACAACTAGGGAAATGAAGGTGCAGATACATGGATCCATAGCAGTGTAAAACGGAGACAGGGCCTAAAGAGTACCATTCAAAATACTGGTAACAACTCTATAAAGACTAGGAATGATGACTACTGCCCTCTTCCCTTCGTATCCCAAATCTAGATCGACAGAACATTTCAAAACTTACCATTCTGTAATTCAAGATATACAGCCAGCAGAATAGCCTCTGGAGGAATCTCTTTGGGGTGGATCAGCGAAGCAGCCTTATTGAAAAAGAAGATGAAAAAGAGGGAGGAAAAAGTGCTTAAGAGAAACATCCAACTCAAAGAAAGTGCCCCTTGACAAGATTGTTACCACCATCTTAGCTAACAAAAACAAATAACAATTCATAAACTAAGATAAGATTTTTTTCAAACTAATACACTCCATTGGGTTTATGCATGCAAGGAGAGACTGAAAGATTATCTGCAAGATTGTTTCATGCTAATTAGCAGGACCATCTGCCGTATGCTTATGTTACTATGAATCTGTAATTCTTGGGCCAATCTACTGTGGTTTCCTGATGAGATGACAGGTGAAGAAGGTAACCTCCACTGCTCCAAAGTTCAGAATACTAAGTTAACAAGGATCGTTCATTAGCTTTAAAAATATTTTTCAGCTATGAAGTCAATGAATTTATTTTAGATGCAGAGACCTACTATACTTTACATCCACAGATGGCCTTACACTCCTTTGGGCTTTACACATGTGCTACAGAGCCTAAGCACAGACACCTGCTCAATCCTAAGAAGCCTCAGGAGGAAAAAGAGCAAGACAATTGCCTTAAGCAGTTGAGAACGTCACAGAATTTGAACCTGTTCACCTACACAACTAGTATGAAGTAATTTGGAAGACTGCTGTTTCAGTTTGCAGCTCAACAATGCATTTGAGTAGTCTTCCTGACAGACAGGAACGGCTGCAAAAAGAGACAAGCATCAACACTGGAAGAGATGGGTCCCAGCCATAAGAAAGACCAAATGACACAGGCTAAGTAAGTGAAGACAGAGTTTCAAAAGCAGTACTTGAGAATTCTTGGGACAAGAGGCAGGCAAGAAACGTACCTCCAGCAGAACTGCACTTTGTTCTCACAGCTCTGCAGTGAATAGCTTAGATGGTGAGTTATTAACTGATTAGAGAGAACTAAACTCAAGGCCCTCAAGAACTTTCTCCTCTGAAATAGAACAATTACTATTGGACCATTAAAAAACCCCCCAAACCACCAAACAAACTTAGAAAAAGTGAAAAGGCTTCCTAGTCATATTCCACTGTTTTGATATGATCTAGGAAAAAAAAAAATGCTTCCCATAGTGGTACTGAACTATTTACACAAGAAAGAAATTCGGAATCCTTCATTTTATGTTACTAACAGGGATTGGTCCATAAAGACAGAAGAGAGCCACCATCTCAGCAAAGTCTGCAAATAAACTTGGACTACGAAATCACCAGGATTTGCTGTGATCTAAATGGCACTTTGAAGGAAGTACATATGTCCCTAAAGCTGTCTTGAGATTTGGTTTTCATACCTGATGAAGACACTTTCGAGCTTTGTCATATTCACTCCTCAAACAGTAAGCACTTCCAAGGTTAAACAACATCATTGTTCGTGCAGATGTGACTGAACTGGGGTAACACTGTGGGGTCTGCTTGCCAGCTGCAATTAAAAAACCAACCAAACAAAAAAAAAATTCTTTTTTTTCTTACGCTTTTATTCCAAACTGGCCAAGTAAGTTCCTGTACTCTGCTGAATACAGTGGCTGGTACTTACAAGATTCCATTGCCTCATTCTCTCCTTTGTCAGACCCTGCAAAGAAAAAAAACCCACAAAAACCATCATGTTCCGTGAGCTTTTTTAAAGCCTATTACAAAAATAACACAAAGATACAAATTTGCTTCTTTCTTCACGGTTTGACATTAAAGAGGGAAAATATCGTTTTGCTCAAAAGTTTACATCACTTCAGACTTCCTATCTTTAATGTTTTGCTTTTAGATTTGCAGATGAGTACAGCGA
This sequence comes from Gymnogyps californianus, assembly GCF_018139145.2. Lineage (NCBI taxonomy): Eukaryota > Metazoa > Chordata > Aves > Accipitriformes > Cathartidae > Gymnogyps > Gymnogyps californianus. The sequence goes on from NC_059472.1 coordinate 121,973,402, forward strand.
AGTTTAAACTGCAGACACGTCACTGAAATCAGAGCTGCTGTAGACTTAACTATACAGATGGGCTCTGAAGTATTTCTCTGTTACAGAATACACACTCCCAACTGGAAGCACTGCAAGAAGATTAAGATACAGATTAACTAAGTTCTCCCCACTCCTATCTCTCACTAAGTGCAATAAGTAGACTTCACTGGTACTCCAAAGCCTCATTTAGAGACTAAAAAGCTGGCAGAGAAGGTATGAAGCCAAAACTTAACCATAATTGCATATTTAACAAAAGCAGCTTTCAAAAGTTACCTTCAAACAAGCCAGAACGCTACAATATACAGTTCTGTTTACGTTACACAATTAGCCACTTCAAAGGAATGACAAACATGCAAAAGACAAACCAAACACAAAGTAGGAACTAAAGCCAGGAAAACAAAAACACAACACCACCACAAACAAAAAAACCCCAAACAACCTACAGTCTTAAACCAAGATGTTTTAATCATCATTATATTTGTATATAGAAAGTTACAGCAAGAAGGCAGCTGAAAGCATAACCAGTTTTAATGAAGTATGGATTCATTAACCTTGATCTTGCTCATTTGAAGAGATCCCGAGGGAAACATCAGTGACGTTCTCGGGGTTCAAGTGAGTGATGGCATCAGATATTCTGTCTAGAGAGATGAGAGCTTCTGCTGCATACAAATGCCCAAGAAACCTACAACAGCAAAGGGTTAGGTACAAATGTCAGCGTAACAACCCCCACAATTTGTTATCATCTAAGACAAACTGAAGGCAGTTTTTAACACGAGCACATGAAAACTATTACTTCAAACACTTGCATGGAAGTTAGCTTGCTTATAAAGTATTGTTATAATACCTAGTTCTGCCATTTACTGCTTTTAGGCACTAATATTGTGAAAAAATCTGCACCTGAGTAATGACAATTCATACACAGGAATTGCCATTCCACAAAGACAGTACCTTGGTATGGCTTTATCTCAGAGAACTAAAAAAGGAATCCTTACAAAAACACCCCAGGATATAGATACATCTATAATTTGAGGTGTTAAGTGACTTTACATTCAATAAAAATCAAACTAATTCTGTAAGATAGCTGCATTTCTAAGGACAGCAACTATACAGGCCTGTCCATGGTGCACAAACATCTTTCCAACTGCAGGTTTTGCAAAAGAATTAAGCAAGTCTGATGTTTGACACTTGTAGTTCAGCTCAGCTAATCAGCAGCTTTCCTTTTCAACTTTGGAACAGAAGGAATCCTGTCGATCAAGAGCGTAGTTAGTTTGCAAATATTTAATCTGAAACAAAAGTTGAGCAAAAAAGTTCATGCTTGTTCTATGCAGCTTTATACAGTACACTTCAAACTGAATGTATAGTTGGTTGTAATGAATTACAAAACATCAGGTAAACTGTCAGTCAATCATCCAAAATAACTTCTACAATTTTGATCTGATACAGCAAACGTAACTTTCTACATGCAATTTCTTTCACTTAAGAAAACAGGAACAGTTCAACATTCCCAATCTGCACCAAAGCCTAGCTTCCTGGGACCAAGATACACAGCTCTTTGTCTTTCCGAAAAACTGTCATCTAGCATTTCTTGCATTACATAATGGTAACGTTGCCTTCACAAAATTATGTGTTACCTTGCAAACTCCTCTAAAATCTTGCTTATACAATGACTGTGCAAAAAGATGAGCTTCTGCAGTAGTCTGAAGCATGGGAGCCAAAGAATTTAATTGGCATGGACCATTTTAGAGTATGCTGCCAGCATATAAAAATAAGCACAAGTTAGCTTGCTTTCCACAAGTACATTACCAGTTTTGAAAAATATTACTACCATGAAAACCTCTGCTATATTTTATCTGTGTATGACGTAAGAATTAAATGCACAAACAAGGTCAGAAGGGTGGGGCCAAAGCTGCCTTTTTTGAATTTGCAGAGGTGTACGAGAACTGGTGGGTAGAAACAGAATGAGCTTTGAATATCCTTCCAAAAAATACAGTGCCAAATGAGAACTGAAAAAGAGAAACTGAAGAATGGAACCTATATAAGCAACAGCAGCAGGTGAAGTGACAGTCCTGCACACCCAAGATCTGGTACCCTACTGACTGAGCAAACCTTCCCCTCCGAGGCTGTAGTTTCATAAGTGAACTTTCAGCAGCATGCTGGTTTGGGCTGATGTTGTCTGCCCCCAGCTGCTCATTCCTGCCCCTTGTGCTGTGCCAACACGAGCACGTGCAGCCCCACAGTGAATCAGGACTGAGACCTGATGGTCCTGCCACTGCATGGGACCCGTAGCTGGAGATTAACAAATAGCAACAAAAGCAGCGATAGATTCCGAATTACATGGAATTTGTACACAAAGGAGGGGACTCACGTTCCTGCGTGTCAATGAACATTTAGTCAGGGCTTCAACAAGAACAGGAGCAGGCCAAGCAATTCTTTGCATCAGATACAGAATTGGCAAGCAGCTACAGACATTGGAAGCTTCAACTCAGAACTCTCCAGCAAAAA